>NC_089686.1:16535808-17160808 GCF_031753505.1 Anomalospiza imberbis | reverse complement strand
TCTTCCTTAACATCTGAGTTATGCTTGCTAGCTTTAAAAACTGCATGGGAATTTTCTGTCTACTTTTGGTTTGCAAGACATTTTTCATCATTTATAGGTTCATCCACATTCACGTGTGGTTGGTTTTCAGCTTACTTCTGTTACTATTCTCATTATGCTCTGAGGCTTTAACATACAAATAAACTATTTTTCTGAGCAAATGTTACAGCTAGGACAAATATTTTTTCAGCATCTGTAATTAATAATATAGTATAATTCAAATATGCCATTCATATCCATTAAAAAAAGGAAAACTACTTAAAGTAGTTTTTTAAGAATTTGAATCCCACTTTAAAAGACAACATGTTCACTTAGAGATGGCCATTTATCACAAATAATTGTTGCAAAGGACTTGACACACTTCATATACTTGTAGCTACATGAAGATCAGCAGCACCAGTATGAAGCAATTTTTCTGTGGGCTACCCATTACAGAGAGCTCCACCATGGAAGAACATACCATTTAACTTCTGCAACTCCTGTGTCAAGAATACTGAGTTTTTATGGCACAACTGATTTCTAATCAGGTGCACACCAGGTGTATAATAAGCCCTTGATTATTTTGTTGAATATGACTGCAATATTAGATCAGAAACAAATGTTACTCTACTGAAATGTTGTTCAGGCAAGATTACAATCAGTTAATACAATCAAATATAAACTGAAAACCTGTCCACATTCTCCAAACTTCAGCAACACTGTGTGCAGTATATTACTGACATTTGTAAGAAAACAACCTCTGAGGAGAAAGAAAATCTACATGAAATATTATTTTATCAGTGTGAGATGAGATTAGATATGGTCCTCAAGAGATTTCAGCAAATTCAGTACAGCCACTCCAAGTAACAGGCCACAAACTCTGCAGCGAGTTTGCAAGGACTGAGGCTTTTCAGGCTTTGTCTGAACTTGTTTGACCTGCCCTGGAGATTCTACTTGCTTTATCTGTTACAACAGTTCTTTCAAGGACTAGGTGGCTATGTCTAATTTGTTCTTAATTTTATACAGGATAAACATAGCTTTACAGAGATAGTAGTAACAAGAATTTCTTCTATGTAAAATTATATATTTATGTAGAGAAACATAGGCCTGGCATGACAGCAGATACAAAGACATGTCATATGGAGTAGTAAAGTCATGGGATGTTAAGACACAGGGCACAGGCTAACACTGGAGGACCAAGACTAAAAACTCACTTATGGTCAGTAAAAGACATGCAGACACAGGAACTGGACAAAAATATTCTTATAGGTGACAGAGCAAAGAACAAATACCTGAAATATGTACTTTGTGCCATATATTGGAAATTAGAATGCAATGTGGGCTTGCAGACATCAGAAGAAAGAAGAAGGTGTAAACTTTATATTTAAATAACCCAAAGCAGATGATAGAGAGAGAAGAAAACATGAATATTACACTCCTCTGGTGAAAAAGTTGGGATAATGGTAATTCACTCTACCATGCCTGCCTTGAACCTGTCAGCTTGAGGACTGAGAGGGACAGTGTAAGATTGAGAGTAACCACAGAGAAAGGGATAGGTAGTAGGAGGTACATAACATAACTGCATTGAGACATTTTGCTGCATTATATTTTTTATCCTTCTTTTTTTTCAATTATTAAATCTGTACTAAAAATAATTGTTTAATTACATTGCTAAGATTTTAGTATGTAGTAAAGATAAATACTGGCTTTAAGTATCAAGTGGATCTCCTTTATAGCCATATAAAGACTTTGAGCAAAGAAGCTCTTTACATGTAGGTTAGAATAATAATCCAGAATAATCCATTATTCTTTCTTGCTACATTATATTGAACATTTAAAGATTTTTTTATATTAATAATGCATATATATGAATGATAAATAGAAGGATTCAATTTTCAAGCTGCAAGTTTGTTAAAATTAGTTCAACATGTATATATGCCCTTATTATGAGCATTTTGCATGCCTACAAATCAAGTCTACTTTCTCTGAAAGCTAAATGACTCTGGTGGGGCCCTTCACTCTTCATGCAAATTAATTACTGGTAGTATTCCTTCCTTGTGTTCTGCATATCTTGAACACACTTGTTTTCAATTTTACATCTCAGAATATTTTGAGAATTACACTCCATAGCAGAAAATTCCCTGCTCTGTATCGTAAGTAGATAAGCTAAGTATAATGAATGTGCCTTGAACTTTTTTCCCACCTCTCTTCCATTCCTGCCTTTGTGACACTAGCCACAGACTTCGTTTATTCTGCAACATTTTACTTAAAGTATAAGAAAATAATGCATGCAACAATGCATTCCAAATTAAAGAAACCAGTTTGAAGACAGCATTTCCACCCAAGAGAAAATTTTATAAATAAACATAAAAAACCTTTTCATTTATCAATTACAGAGCTCTGAAATATACAAATTAAGCTTTTTCCCCTTGTCTCAATATTTACCTATGTTTTACTTTAGACTTGGAATGCTCTTTTATGTTGAATTTCCCTGTCTTCATCACTGACTGTACTACGGGGAACATCACAGTGCTCACAGTATACAAACTGCATTTATTCCAGATGAAATTAAACTGAAGGATATGCTCCTGGCATGTACCCAAAGGACTCCCCTTCTAGGGATCATTCAGTCTGTTGACCAAAATAGAATTAGGCATAGTAACCCCCTCAATAAAGATATTGGGTGCCCATCACAAACTCCTTGCTCTACAGACCTGATCCCTTTTGCTGTATTAATTGCTAATACACAGATAATTTTAGAAGTCACATTTGGTCAGTGGTCACATTTAAAAACCCTAAATGTCTTCTAAGTATTATACATTATTTTACTTAACATAAAAGAAATATTTTAAAATTATGATCAGTCCCAAAATTTTATTTTGATCTCTGCGGTAAAAAGAGGGAAGAACAAGAAACGTATCTACAAATATGAAAATATATATGCTTCGTTTGTTACAACAATCTATTGTAATATAGATTCTGTGTCACAAATACATGAAACTTCTCACAAATACCTGTGTCCAAAATATTTCTTACAGCTTTCTTTTCATACAGTCTTAATCCAATTGTACAGATCAATTTAGGACAAAAGTCTTAGCTCTGTTTCCCTAAATAAAGCTCAACATTCATACTTCTGAGCCAATCTCACCTTGCAAGAAATCTCAGCACTACTACCTTGCAATATGCACTCCTGTTTAACTACATTTTTTGAGACAGCTCTTGAACACGGATTTCCTGATTAGAGGAGGAAAATGTAAAAACAAATAGCTTTAATCTTCTTAAGAAACAGTATGGGAAACAAATTACCTTCTGTGCCTGTTATTTATTATTTTTACCTACTATTTATAGAATTTATATTAATTATTACATTATTTACACATTAATTTGTGTATAATCTTTATTAATAAAGGCACTGAAACAGTAATGGGGTGCTGAAGCTTTTATCTTCAGCTGCATGATAGAATCTAATAATTTCAATTAACTGAAAACAACAAAAAGTCTGCTATCCAGGAATGTGGATCAATTTGTTAATCTTACCTGGTGGCTTCAAATATGATTTTTTCAGATAATTTAGAAGAAACAGAATTGAAAGCTCTCTTGAAGTCTTCAAAAGCCAAAAATCCTCTATCTTTTAGATCAAGAATAGGCAAGAGAAAAATAATGTAAATTAGGGTGTTTTTTTAAACTACTTAATACAATGTTTGCATGTACGCTAATCAAATCCCAGTTTTGAAATGGTGATACATTCTAAGTTACTGCATTAGAAAAATGTTTTAGAAAGGCAATTATATAAAGATGAAAAATCTAAAACAGATTTTATACTGTTTATTCCCTTTTGCCAGTGTGAACTCTGTTCAAAAGTAATGTGCCTACATCTACAACTTTCTTATTTAAGTTTTCATTTTACAAGCAGACATTTTGAAAAACTGAACAAACGAATTGAAAATTTCAAATTTGCAAAGCTTTGAAAATATAGACTATAAGATATTCAAAATTACTTTTCAAATCTACCGTTTTCATTGACAACTTAGATATTTTGAACATTGTGTTTAAAATTTTTTTTCCACAAATGTTACAATCCACTTATTCAAATTATTAGTTCAGTTTAATCTTGCTGAATGCATTATATCAGAGCAATATCAGCTGATTAATTGCTTAGGTTATGAATTCACTTCCAGACTCTTCCGGAAAATAAAGCAAAGAAGGCTACTGTAGACTGTGTGCAGCAGATAGCAAGGCAAGGCAAACAAAAAGCACAGTGCTTGAAACAGTTAAGTCCTTTGAAATAACCCACTAAAAATAACACTTGAAAAGCTACTTTTAGTTCATGGTAAAAAGCTGAATGCATGCTTATCAGATCATCCCAACATCTGATCTGCCATATGTTTCACTTTCCCTCTTTTCAAGGACCATAGTCCTGTCTGAGATCAGGAAGAAAAATCAGAAAATCCATCAGCTCACAGGTTCCTGATAAAGTTTTCCCCTTTTCAATTTGGTGATGGGACATCCTCTGCTGTTTAACAGGAATGAGAAAGAATCTCCACATCTACTTCCCAATGAGAATGAGAAAAAAACCCTAGTTCCTTTGTTTTCCCTTCCTTGGTCTGTTCTGAGAAGTAAGAACAAACTATAGGCAAAACCAAGGAAACTGGTAAAACCTGTGGCATAAATGAGTCAGGAAATATGAGTCATAGAGACATAATGAGAGGCAGTAACAGCAAATAGAAGAGGTGAATGGCCAGGGATTTCCTTTAACAGCTGGAGGAGCTCCTGCTACCACAGACAGAGCTACAGTCCAGAACGCCGCAGTCCGCTGACCCTGACTTTATTCATAGTCACATCAACACCTTCTTTATTAGTCTAGCACTGCTTTATTTAACTTTGCTGCATCCAGGACATCTTGTCTTTTTATTTCCTTCAGGTGTTCTGTTTTGCTTAATTGCTTCAGAATTAAATTAATATTTCAAATATCAAGAAGAAAACATCCTTATGTTGCATATCAAGAGCTGTAAATATTTAGTTGTTTCGTTACTGTATAACTCTGCAATCTTCATTGCGCTCATAAGATTTAACAAACTTTTCAAATAATGGACCTAGAAAAATGTAAAATTAAATAAATCTCCCTGCCAGAAAAAAAAGTCAGTTTCATTTTCCTCCTTAAAAATATGTACAACTAAGGTCTACTGATTGTGAATAGTTTTAATTATATAAATTTTTAAAAACTGAAATAATAACCTTCAAAGTTAGAGAATAACCATTAAAACATTTCAATATAGTTAAATTTTTCTCACGTATTTTCTATACTTGAGTATAATGCTTCTGTTTACCTCTACTTTTTTCTTGTTACCTGCCATCTCATATTTCTTTACACTGGAGAGACACCTGGACTTTTCTAAGCCAAAAGCATTTGCATGCCATGGATAAAGATCCATGCTGCATAAACAATCTATCTGGCATCATTCCCAGAAGCAAAGTCTGAAATAATGTATAACCCCAGCTACAGATTCCTGTGAAACCCACAGTAAAACTGAGTGTAAAACTGAATTGTTTATTCCTTCTGCATGCTGTATGAAAGTCTTTTACATTTATCTTACCTATCTAATGAATAAAAAATTAAAGAAAATAAATATAAATCTGGTTTGTAAACTCTTAATTGACCATTTCTTCTAAAATCAAAGTAAAACATAAAAAGTAAGAAATAAAAATCTGACCCCCAAAGTTAAGGCCTCTCCATAAAACATGCAAAAAATCCTGATACAAAAATTCAACAGATGCATGGGATTTTTTTTAAAAGGGATCCCACTTCAGCTCAATATGTAAACACAAATTAATACTATTTTCTCATAATTTCTGAGATATGATGTATGTTCATTTTAAACAAATTCATTTTCTTCAGAAGATGACTGTACCCTACAGGAATTTTTCCTTTATCTAATAACATAACAAAAGCTCTGCACTTCTTTTTCTTTTGATTCATTCATATTCTCTTCTTTCTGCAGTGGTTCAAAAGCACAACTCCTTCAGCTCCACCTGCTGTCTCAATTCAAATCTGTGTACCAGTGTACAGATTTCCAGTGCCTTTCTGCTTACTTCTTCTTTGAAAATCATATATTAAGAACTATTACCATCTCAGTTTCCAGGATTACACTGTCTTGCTGCTTTCAACTGCTAGGTTCTGTACATGCACCATTTCTATAATAACAGAGGTTGCCCAAACATGCTGAACTTGCCTGCATGAGCAGCTTTCCATTCAATTGGATAACTATGGAAGTGAAATGATAAAATAGCAGTATAAGCTTTCCTTCCATTTACTCCTTCTCTTTCATAGTAACATAAGGGCCCAGAAAATTACAGCATACAATTTTTCTTTTATAGAATGACTCCTATAATAGAGTCCCGCCTATTCATTGATTTGGAGAGCTGCCGATTCATGTGCTGTTAGAACAGGCTACAAAGCTATGTCAACACACAAAAAGGACATCTTAAAAATTATAAATGCCATTAGGTATT
Organism: Anomalospiza imberbis; assembly: GCF_031753505.1. Classification (NCBI taxonomy): domain Eukaryota; kingdom Metazoa; phylum Chordata; class Aves; order Passeriformes; family Viduidae; genus Anomalospiza; species Anomalospiza imberbis. The sequence continues at coordinate 17,154,280 of NC_089686.1, read as the reverse complement.
AACAAATCCATGAGCCATCTTTTTATCTTAGTTCACTATTTCTGGTTCAGACATTCGTGTGGTTTTTCTCCTGGGAAAAAATCCCAAACCAAACAATCTTTATTTTGTATTTGTTGCCTAAATTAAAGATTTACAAGAAAGGGTGTGGCTTAATGAGCATGTGCTCTAGCACCAACACTAGAATAAAGAGAATCAGCTTCCATAATGCCTTTGAAATATACTGATACAAATACTTGTGGAGCCATGTGGCAAAAGCAAAGACAGAATTAAGCAATAAAAGCAACCTCAGTATTTTGCAACTTCATTTTTTATATGAATAATTTATCCAATAAGACTTACCACATGACCCCACAAACAGAAGTTTGAGTGCAAATTGGTAATGTCAAGAACAACAAAACCCAAGCAGGACTATATAAATGAGAAGCCTATTTATTGAATTATGGTGTAGGACTCCAGTATTTTCCCAAGTTAATAGTGTATCATTATCAAAAAATTCATTAAAATGTTCATCACTTACCAGATTGAACACTAAAAATTACTAAATACTTTTCTCTGTCATTAATCAATACAATGTTGCTATTAAGAAATGCCACTTTGAGGGCCAAGAATAAGTTCAAGCTAAGCATAACATAGAAGCACTAAAAGTATTACAAAACTGTATGAAATCTCTTTAATAGCCATGGTCAGCTCATTTACAGAATCAAAGATTAGAATCATAGCATCATTTCGGTTGGAAAAGACCCTTAAGATCTCTTAGGCCAACTGTTAACTTAGCACTGCCTTGTTCACCACTAAACCATGTCCCTAAGTAGAGCATCTACAGGTATGTTAAATACCTCCAAAATCTCCACCACCTCCCCAGGCAGCCTGTCCCAATGCTTCACAGGCCTTTCGGTGAAGGAATTTTCCCTAATATCCTGTCTAAACCTCCTCTGGTGCAACTTGAGGCCATTTCCTCCTGGACTTTTGCTGGTTACTGGGAGAAGAGACTGACCCCCACCTGGCTACAACCTCCTTTCAGGTGGATGTAGAGAATGATAAGGTCTTCCCTGAGCTTTCTCTTCTCCAGGCTAAACAACCCCAGTTCCCTCAGGTATTCCTCCTATGACTGACTCTCCAGACCCCTGACCAGCTTCATGATTAAAACATATTATACAACAGTGGCAACTATGGCATTTTAGTAAGAAAATATTTCATTCTAATTAAAATAAAACCACCTTCTTATCAAAAAAGAAGTATATATGTAGTCCTAATCAATATAAAAATCTCAAACTCAGTATGTTTGAACAAAGATGCTTAACTTTATAGAAATTTGAGTTCTTTATACACAAAGGAACTGTAATATTTAAATCTAACTTCTGGAGAATCAGTACCCACATCTGTTATTTCCTCTAAACAGTGAAAGAAATTTCTCATTTAATATTCAGATTGGAAACCATATTTACTGAAGACTAGCTGGATCAAAATTAATTTGGTAAATCTGTCTAAAAGAAAAACATCAAAATATAGAAAAAATTAGGAGGAAATGCAAAAAATATTTGCATCATTTATGCTTCTACAGCTTTTCTGAAACCCATCTTATTTTATGTACTATATATTTCCTTTAGTGTCTTTCAGCAGGTTCTTACCTCAAAATTTTATCTGACAGGAACACTGGAGCGACATTTACATGCTGATTAGCAAATTTCCAAGATTCACTAATACTCACTAATATTAGTGTGTTACCAGAATTCATTTAGAGTACAAAAGCAATAAGCTAAATTACATGATTAAAACAATTAAAAAAAAAAATTTTTTTCAGAACTGATTTAGGAGGTGACCAAGAGATTCCTGCAAAATATCTTTGAACAATGTAAGGAACAGAAAGGGAGAATATAACCAAGTAAAGCAGAGAGGTCCACTTTGAGCTATATTATATTGTTTTTTGACACCACTGCATGCTCATGAGTCTAAACTCTTACATCTGTGTTATCAGAGTACAACACTGCACACAGCTGCAGCACTGAGACAGCCACCTGAGAGGATGTGAGCAGATTCCAGAGCAACCTAAGCTTATTCCACTCTGGAGAAAGGACAAGCCAAACATGATGAGACCACTTAAGCTAAGGCTGTATGTTCCACCATGCCTGCCACACTTTCCTCATGACCATGTCAGATATATAAACAGACTAGGGAGTCCTGTCTAGAAATCTTTGATAAGATGTGCCAGGAGAGCAGCTGGAAGCAGCCTTGAGCTCAGACTGCCCTCCTCTACTCTGGATGTCAAGGTGTCCTGCTGCTGGCATCTTGATCAGCAGCAGCTGTTGACCTGCTGGTGTCCTCCTGTGAAGGTACAGCATTGGGTCAAGGAAAATACTGGACACTGGGGACCTGGCCTCCCAGGAACACTGTAGAAAGTGCTTTAGCTAGATCTAAATGCAACAGTACCAGGAAGGAAACTGCAGCTTGGGAAATGATGCGTTTTGATGACTACAATTCCTGCAGTCCCCTTTTCATTTGCAAAATTAAATGTTAGCAGCTGGTTAGCTGAATGGTTGCTGAAATATAAGAACATTTTAGATGACTTGAAATAATTTTGGGGAAAAGAGGAACCAAACTGTCAGAGAATGGAAAAAAAAAATCACATAGACATGATTCCTACCACGTTGCTAGTTCCCAGAAATGACAGTATTTATATGCAGATATACATACGATATCAGTTCAACAATGACTTTAATCTCTGTTTACATTTTTCCCAGTTATTTGCCTCAGAAGATTTAATTTTAAACATTAAAATTACATAAAGTTCAAAATTTCTATTAATAACCATACTAAAATAGTATTTTACTCACAATATAGCCTTGTTATAACAAATTATTTAGAAAAATCAAGTGGAGTAGGAATGTGATTCAAATTCTTAGAGCTCACATTTTACAAGGAAGAGTTCATTCATGACATCTAGCGGGTAAAGTCAGTATTACTTTTAACTTATAGAATAAATGCAAACGTGACCAAAAAAAATGCAGCAACAATTTACTAAAAATTCAATTGCTTGATTGCAGTTCATGATGCTTAGCAATTGCCATTTCTACTGAAATAACTATGTTAGTATGTAGTGCAGCTGCAAAACAGTTTCACCTTAAGAAATAATGTATGCACACTATTCCCCATGTCTTGCAAAAGCAATTAAAAGGACTCTCCTTGACAGGGCTGTTCTTAATAATTTCCAAAAAAATAGAAGGGCTGTTCCTATAGCCAAGAATTTTGTGAATTTTGACAACAAAGCAATATGCACAATAACATGCTCAAGAACTGGATCCTAACAATTAACTTTTAGGATTGCAACATCTGCAATCCCTCTCTGGTGCAAACCAGCCCCTCTCTGGTGCACAGAGAAACTTGTGTTCCTCAAAAGTAGATTAAAAACCACACAGACGTTAAAAGAAACACACTCAGGACCTAGTCATCAGCAAAAGCAAAATATGTGGCTGTGCTACAAACCTTGCCTAATGCACACCAGCAGAAGACACAAAAAGAAAAGTATCTGCCTTCCCCAGGGACCTTTTAGGGATCTTCACAATGAGCAGTAATTGGGTAAAGGCAACAGTTGCTGGAATTGGGCCCACATAAGGAGCTAGCAAAACCACTAGATGACAGAATCAGCCCTAGAACAAAGGTTTCTTAATTAATTTTTGTGCAGCTGCACAGACCAAATGGTCACAGTGGTGCCTAAAGCCACAGCAGGTGTGACTTGGCACCTTTTCAGGGAGAAATAACTAAACCTGCATATCCTGTCTTCCCAGGAGTCCTCTACTTGTATTCTCCTTCCAAGGAGATGCCATCAGTAACTCATGCACAGAGCCTGCTCTTGTTTAAATGCCTTAAGCATGTTTTGAGTACTCCTGCTGGAAGAAACATCCAGGGAATTTGACAGAACACTTAATTTTTATATGGTAAAAATAGCTAGGAGAAGATAGATAAGGAAGAAGCTGAGCATTTTGAGATTCATAATTCAGCAGTTAGGACTCACATTAGAAGCCTTAAGCATTTTTAGATCTGGCCACAGTTCATTGAAAAAAATGTTTACCCACAGCTGAAATGCATCAGAAATTACTACTTTCATAGTTTACTAAAATATTTTAGTGGCTTTTACTCTAAATTGTCATAGACACAATTTTATTTATGACCTTGTCAAGATAGTTTTTGTAAAATATGTGTTTAATTTAAAAATAATAATTAGTCACAAGTGGTCATTGGGGAAGAAGATTGCTCAAGCTGGAGAAGAAAGATGATTCAGCCTTTCTATACTTCATATATATAAAATACACTTTATAGTAGATTGGTCTCATTTATTGACATGACATAAGAAAGACTCACAGATACACTATGTGTATTCTGAAATCTTTTGTGTTCTTTATACTCTTTTTAAATTCACTTGTACTTACTTGAGTAAAAATATTACTTCTAAAACTACATCAAGCCATACAATATATCCTGTATTTTCCTGTAAGTACAGAAACACATTATTTCCTCTCAATTGATCTTTCTTTTCTTAATCTGTAGAGCTGTAGATTTACATTTGAGAAGTCATGGCTAAAAATGTCCAACTATTACTTGAAAGCAAAACCAGATATATTTCTGAGAACACGTGTTTATTACTGGGACATGTAGCAGTTTCACATTTACTGAAACCACTGAATAAAGAATTGAATGTACCACTAATAAAAACCAATAACAAGCTCAGCAAGTCACTTACTTTATATATCTTGTACACATATGAAGTACAATACAACATTCTATTCATCAAAGCCTTCAACAGAAAAGCCAGGGGCTTGACTATTTTCTTTTGGAATAAATATGTGCAAATTAGAAAATTACTTTTAGGATTTGTAGGTATTTCTGTTTACCACACCTACAGCAATCCACTCCAATTATTGTAGACCAGTCAGTACACAGTGTTCTCAACAGTGCGACATCTATAAGCTGGATCTTCAGAACATAAATGGAAAAGTATATACCTTTGAGGGTTTCTAGCAAAAAAACCCAATTACTAGACCAACTGTAGAGTCTTCTCTGCTTAAATAGCCTTTGCTATCTTCATTGCATATTTCAAAATCCTGCAGAAAGAAAGTGATTTGCATTAAAAACCAATAAACCTAACCGAGGATTTTTTATTTTGCAAAACTGTTATAGGGGGAAAAAAAAGAGGCACTTGTTGAATCACCTCTATTCATCTACTCGGTTCCAGTAAAATTGAAAATGGGCGAGCCCATTCAGTTTGGGATTTTAGGTTAAAATAAAATTTTTCATACTGCTACATTCTATGTGCTTATGATGAAAAAGCCTTTTGCAAACTTAGAATACACAGTACAGACTTATAGGAAATAAATCACATGAAATTTTCTTCCACCAGACCATACATTTTTTCTTGAAAAATACCAGATAGCTTTAATTCTCAGTTAAGTCACCATACAAACAGGAACTATGAGGAGAAAGTGCGATGAAAGCGTAGTCAGAAGCCATCAATTTTTCTGAGGTACTTGTAGAAAACAAAAAAAAAAACATTTCCAGAGCCTATCCTTAGAGAAGAGATTACACACATAACGTACAAAGCCATCCCACGTTCCTAAGAGCTTTTCCCACAGAACATCTTCAGGAAGGGTTGATAATACAGCATGGTATCTTACAGCAGCGAAGGGTTTATCCACAGAGCATTTCAGGGAAAACCGTTACACACGGCTACAAACTCTGCGGACAAGCAGAGAAAATTACACAAACCAGCTGAATTTTCAGGAAAGCTTTTCCTAGAGTAGCCTGCCGTTTTCATTGCGTGTTGGCACTTCCAGAATTTGTTAACTACAGCCGCAAGCTTACAATAAATGAGAGTAACGAGAAGCGGGCGCTCAGTCCACCGCAGCCGCCGAAGCGCGCTTTGATGCGGGCCGCGCTCGTCCTTCGATGAATTTTACACCTGCTTTCCTCCCTCTGCCTCCCGGAGTCCTCGCGCAGTTATCTCATCAGCGGGGCACTTCAGACACACTAATTAACACCGCGCCGAACGAACCATTATGCAAATGCCGCACCTGCCCATAACTGATCTAAAGGTCCAATGCCAGCTCGTTAGACCAACTCAGCCCCCCGGAGCCGCCTGACCCCCTCACGGCGGCCGCGCGCCTCCGGCTCGGGGGCGGGGCCGCGCCGGAGAGGGCGGGCCGGGGCCGCGGCCTGGGCCTGGGCCTGCTCTCGCTCCCCATCGCGGGCGCTGCCGGGCTGGCGGCGGGTCGGTGAGTGAGTGCTGGCGGCGGCCAGGGCGGGCGGTGGCGGGGGGCTCGGCGGGCTGCAGCCCCGCAGCGGCTGTCGGGGCTCTTTGGTGCCGTGGCCCGCGCGGCGCCTCCCCCTGCCGCGGGCGCTGCCTTCGCTGTGGGGCGGCGGCGGGAGCCGCGGTCGCGGCCGCACGGCCCTCGGCGCGCTGGGGGCGGTGGCGGCCGGGATCTGCCGCCGAGGTTTAGGGGAGAGGCGCGACGGTGGGGCTGGCTGGGAGCACGGGGCTGACGGAGGATGGCCGTGGTCCCGCAGTGTTTCCGCGGGGGCTGCCCGAAAGCGCCGGCCCGGCCGGGGCCCGGGCTCCTGAGTCCGCTCAGCAGAGCGCGCTGGATGGCGCGGCGCTGGATGGCGCGGCCGTGGGGAAATATCTGTGTCGTGCAGCTCACACCTCTGATTTTTAGAGTGCTTTCCCATAGGTGTCTCTGTCTTAGCCCGTTTTCCATGTGCAGGTTTTCACATTTGCTGTTTCCCATTTGATGGTTGCCACCACTGCACGTGTTCCTTTGTTTCCCGGGCACAGAAACAAGCCTTGTACGATATGAAATTTCCCAGAGATTGTACCACATACCAAAGCACGATTCTTTAGTAAAAAACAAATAGGAACTAGGAAGGGAGACAGACTTGAGCTTAACAAAACCGTAATTTTTTTTGGTGTATTTTCATTCCTAGGAACATGCTTCAGGAAGGCGCACACGGTAAATGGACAGTATCTAGCAGCGATGAAAGTGCTGAGGAAAATTCTGACAGTGAAAAACCATGTACGTCTTCATTGTCAGATCCTGCATGTGGTAGAACAAGTGGACCACAATATCCATGCTCTGAAGCTAGGAAAGCTGCCCACAAGAGAAAAGCTTCTCCCCTGAAGCTCACTGATAAAAGTCTTTCTACAGATGCACCTCCAGCAGTAAAACAGAGACCAAGCCAAGAAGGCTCAGGTTGGTGTCTTTCTAGTAGTGATGAAGAACCTGAAGATCAGAAAAAGCATATCCACAAAGAAACAGTGAAAGAAGAAAAATGTGATGTGCCCGAAGAGCATCCTTTGAGTCTTTGCAAAGATGACAAACTCTTGGAGAACCTGAAAGAAGAGGAGTATAATGTAACACCCAGTGAAGCCCAGGATACCTGGGATTTGGTGACTGGAGGCAATCCTTTCAGGTTTTTTCTCACTAAAGTCAGTGGAATTGAACAGAACTATAATTCTGGAGCCCTGCACATAAAAGGTGAACAAGTGGCTTCTACTAGAAGAGGGCTTTTGGGAGAAAGCAAGAGAATGCTTATTTTTGGTTTGTGGGTATTTTTAAATGCATGTATTTCTTGGTGTTGTTGATATTTCATATTCTAAATGGGCTTTGTAGAAATTGTTTCTGTTATCTGGACCTTTCTCTTTTAGAAGTATAGTGTATGAAGCATTATTTGCTGATACTTTGTTGAAACTTGAGTTAGGCTGCATATTATATAGCAATATAATGTGTATTTAGCCAATTCATGCTGCTTCTTATTGCTGCTTTCCTTGTGAGCTAGTCTGGGGAAAACCACTTGTGGCACTTAAAGGGGTGCTTTTCTTGGGTGCATAACTCTGAGTAGTTGTGTGCACTTGCCTCTGTGCTGCTGAATGGTTTGGACCTAGTAATTCACTATTAATAGATGAAGTACATCTGGGGTTCATGCATCTGTTTAAATTCAGCTGGGAGAGAGCTGTTGATCAGTCAAGATGGAATGGAGCCTTTAGTTTACAATACTGTACTGATGCTTTAGGAATGCTCTGTTGTCATTTGATGTAAGGGGAAAGAGCTTTGTGCACCTTTAAACATCCTTGTAGTTAGAAATAAAATCTTATACATCACGAGACAGAATCAGAAACAAGTATTAACAAGAGAATTGTGCACAGAAATACAATAAAATAAAGCATAAAAAAATGTAGTTCTTTGAGGGAGAAGAAATTACTCAGGACCTATATATACAATTAGGTTGTAACTTTTTCTCAGCCTCATGCCTATAAGCACAAGCAGGCATCAGAGACTTCAATGCTTTACTCCAGGGTGTTTTTATATGCTTTGTGAATTTGTGGCTTTTGGCCTGTCCTGTTTTGGGAGTCCTGCTAGGTGATTAGTTGAGCTGGTGGACAGGCAATATTCTTTATTTGTTTTACCTGCTCAACCAGATTTCTGTAGTTGGTGCTGTGCTTCAGTTGTTGTGGTTATAAATCCCCAGTTGGATTAGTTTCCTGTGTTACTGTGATTGAACTATGGATACACATATCCCAGTCAGTCTGCAGCAGATAAATGAGCATTGACTATGCCCTTATTGCTGCTACCCTGCCACAGTTCTTCAAGTCCACTCAATAGGAGAGAGAGAAATTTAATGTCCCCTTCTCAATATGGTGTTGGACTTTTTCCTGATCAGCTTTTAAAACTTGTTTTCTGCTTTGAGATGATTATTAATTTTTGCAAGCATATGATCCTAAATGATTCACAGGAGAGTCAATGACTTGAATACTTGGAACAGTAAACTTGTGAATGCCTCTGTTACACCAGGTCTATGAACAATTGTGCTGTGGTAGTTATCAAGCTGTTCAAGATGCAGAATATTTACTTGAAGTCTTTTTTATTTATTTATGCTTTAATATTTTTAATAGATATTTTGTCTCCTCTTTTTGGAACTCTCATATCTTCTGCCCAGGTGAGTTTCCTGTTTGCCAAACTGATTTCACTTGATTGCTTCACTTCATTAATCTTAAATTTGATAATCCATGCTTGTGTCACGTAGCTGATATTAACAGGGAACCTTATTAAAATACAGAGGGAATTGTAAATGTTTTCAACTGTTGAACAATTTATTGAAATATAAACACCATCCTATGTTCTGCTGTGGAATTCAGGCAATTATAAGACTCCGGATCCGTTTTTTGAGGAAAGTGCAACTGAGAAGCGTGTATTTATGTTCATATAAATGAGGTTTTTTGACAGAACACCTTGCAGTCCAGGAATAATATCTTTGTTATTGCCTAGAAGTTTTGCTATCATTCATGATATAAACACATGGCAAAGAGCTGATCCTTGAACCTAAGCTTTTACATTATGTGCATGTGATTCTTTTTTTTTTCCTGGATGGTAAATTTTATGAGCACTAATTCACACTTTTGAGAAACTTAAATTAATTCTTAAATTGTTAAAGAGGAATGAAAGAAGATATAAAAGTCAAAAATACACCTGTTTTTAGAATATGCTATCTATGAGGTAAGTAGTAATGTGTGATGAACATGAAAAGCTTTTTTGCTGTAGTTCATTGATCTAGCTGTTCTATTTCTTTTTAATGAGTCTGTTTTCTTTTTCTTACATACAAGTTTAACTACTGTATAGATGTGGGATGGCTTGTAAGACAGTACCCGCAGGAATTCAGGTATGTTTACAAAGGTGAAATGATGAAATTTCCAGATCATTTCTGTTCATACAAGGTCCCATTATAAGTGAATGATAAACACTTCTTTGCAGTGCAGATGATTGTTACCAATTTGATATGCACAGACTCTTAGTTTTCTTTCTTCTCTTATTCCACAGCTGTAGTTCTCTGATTTCTTGACTCTTTTCTAGACTGGAAAATAGTCTGAGTTCAGGATAGCTGGTTTCTGATTGTTGTTAGTTAACACTGAGGAGGTCCCACTGTGGGCCTCAATGACATGGCAGTAGATGACCTGTAAAGATGGAACAAGAAGCTTTTTGCCATACAGTTTACTGAGTCAAGAGCCAGATAGTGCAAGAGAAAAGGGAGAATGTAGGAAGGGCACAAGAAAACTGTGAAAAGGATCAGGATGATTTCATGGATATGATATAGCAAGTTGATGGGTATTGTCATAAAAGCAGGTCTTGTTTGCTTGAAATTCCTTTCTGATAATTGCAAATTCCTGCAGACGAAGTGAGCATATAGCGTGCCTTGTTTGTTTGTTTGTTTTGTTGGAAGTGCAGCAGAACCAGAGTTCAGAGAATCACAGAGTGGATAAGGTTGGAAGGGACCACATTGGGTTGAGCAGCACACCATTCCTTGTGGGATCCTCCACAAGGATGTCTGTCTCTGACACACTCTACGTGTGTCAGAAAGCTGTCATCCATGCTTTCAAGGAGCTTCCTGTACTGTTTATGCTTTGCTGTGTTGCTTCTCCAGCACACGTCCAGGTAGTTAGTCCCCCACAAGAGCCTGGGTCTGAGGCTGCTTGTACTGCTGCTGTAGAAAGCCTCATCCACTTAGCCCTGCTGATCAGATGGCAGGCAGCAAACACGCACAGCAGTGTCACTCTTACTTGTCTGCTCTTTTATTCTAATCCATAACAGTGGAACATATTTTGATTGATATGTTCCAAGTGTTGCCTCATGTAGAGGGCAACTCCACTACTGCACCTTCCTGTCTTTCCTAAACAGCGTGTAGCCCTTCATGACAATATTCCAGTTGTGTGGGCTGTCCCACCATTTGTCTGTAATTGCAATGATATCAAAGCCCTGTGACTGCACACAGCTCTCTAATTCCTCCTGTTTGTTCCCTGTACTATGGTATGCAGGTGCTTTATGGAAGTATTTGAGTGTGCCAGTATCCCAGTGGAGGTGTAAAGAGATGCCCCATAGTTATGTATTTGGCTGCTTGTACTCTGTGCAGTTACCTCCATCCTGTCCCATCATTCCCTGTAACTGGCAGGAGAGACGAGATCACAACTTGTGCCCCAGATGTCTTGACCAGTTGTCCCAAGGCCCTGAGGGCCCTCTCGCTTGTCTGCAGTCTTGTTGGGACTTGGTACTCACTTGAAAAACCCATAGTAATCAGTGGGCTGAGTTTTCTTGGTGGTGTCTCTTACCTGGACCCCAGGGAGGCAACACACCTCCCTATGGATTAGATCTGCTTGTCAGGACCAGAAGTTTACTTTTAGAAAGTGAACACCAAATTACTGCCAGAATAGACCTTTTCCTTTTCCCTATCAATCTTCCACCTTCTCTGTAAGATAATTACTAAATTGTCTTAGATCCACATTGTGTAAATCGGTGTTTCTGAGAGCTTACATTCGTCTGTTTTGAGCTATAGAGACAAGAGTTTCTTTCATGATCTTTTATTAGGAGTTTTTATTTTGGTGCCTGCTTTACTCCACATTTCCTGTTTCCCTTCTTTTTTTGTTAAAATTTTCCAGTGTTTATTCTTTAGAGGTTCTACTGTAGTTACTGCTATTTTGAGTTAGTTAATAAGGCATATTGATTTCAGTGCCATCTTTCTGCTGGGCTATCAGATTTAGGGGCCAGATATCATAGCTACATGAAGGAGTGGTTTAGGCTAATTGCTGATTCACTTGATGTTTTAATGGTAATCTCCTTTTGTTTAAGGAAGAAGCCATTGCTGATAGTTCACGGTGAGAAGAGAGAATCCAAAGCTGAACTAATTGCACAAGCACGGCCTTATGAGAATATTAGCTTTTGTCAGGTAATTAACATTTGTATCATCCTTTGGTTGAAGTTAAGCCATCTCTTACACTCAAAGTCTTGTTACTGATGAAGACACACCTTATGGGGGAAGTTTTTTGTTACACTTTGAGGAATATACATACCAGGACCGTAGGAACATGATAACAGTGATCTTGGTCAGATGTGATAATGGTAGGCTTCACCCACAAAAGCTTGTATAGAGCAGCTGCCCACAGAAATGTCACAGGGCTCACAGAAGAGCTGCTCACCTTCTCTACTAACATGTTAAATTCAAGTTCTTAGAGTGGCTGAAAAGGAGGCATTATTTTTGTGTAAAGCACAGAACTTAGTCTTAGTGCCACTATAATCTTAAATCTCATTAAAGAGTTATTATTTCCCAAATATGTTCTATACAAGAAAATGCTGACACAAATAATCTCCATAATATGATTAAAATTGCTGTGAGCACGCTTCCTGGCACATGCTATTTTTATTTCTGATGTTATGTTCATTGTTTTGCTGTCCCTAAGTGGTGAATACATTGGCTTCATCCTGGGGAAGGGTGTGGTTATGGCAACTTGCCAGTGTTTCAAGATTTTGCCAGGTGAAGTATATTAATGATCATGGGGATGCTGTGCTCTTTGTTAGAAGGAGAATGATCTTGGAATTTTGTTCTGTTTGAAACAGTCTGGTAATCCTGAGTTTCCTGTTGAATGTGGACCCAGTACTGCAGGTGTGTCCTCACTGGTGTTCAGCAGTGGGGAAGCATCCCCTCCCTTGACCTGGTGGCAGCAGTCCTTCTAATGCAGGCCAGGACCCTGTTAGTCATCTTTCATTCAAGGGCACATTGCTAGCTTCTGTTTGGTGTCTGACAGGAGCCTTGAGTTATTTTCTGCTGCCATTTCTGAAAATCCTGCTAGTAAGAGAGGCACAAATTCTGGAACAGTTCCAGCAAGAGTTACATTACCATTTAAAATCTAGCTTGTGGAAAGTTCATTAGAATTATGGAGAAGGAAGATAATGTATTTTGTGATCTGTCCACTAGAGAGCAGTGAAATTACACAAAATAAGAAGCAATGTACAATGGCAATTTTTAATTATCAACTTCTAATTTTGTAGGCTAAACTGGATATTGCATTTGGAACTCACCATACGTAAGTAACATTATGAAGCAGAAAGGTCTGCAGCAAAACTGGGTTTCATAGAAATTGTTGAATCTTAAAGCTCCCATAAACATCTCCTATTTAGAGATGACAGGATTGTTCTAGTTTAATGAGGCAGATTAGCTATTGAGTAGATATGAGATGTGCAGGTTACACAGTTGAAGCTGAACTGGTCTAAGACAGGTGGACTGCAGGTCCTGGCTGTTAACTCATGCCTTAATACCAAAACTGTAATGCAAACTTGTTCAGTCATAGGCAGGACCAACACAACACTGATTTACTGATCATGTTTTCCAGTTCATATGGACAATCTGTGATGTTTTCCAGTTCATACGGGTAAACTAGTGAATCTAGGGCTCTTCTCAAAGAAAAAAAAAAACTTGAACTGGATATAATAGAAGTGTCTCAAAGCAAATTTTGTGTGGCAAGCACCTTTCTCTCTCAGGATTTTTATAAAGGTGCACAGAGAGAAGTGAAAGAAAACTATTTCTGCTCCTTGTTTTTCTCTTGTGGAATGTGTTTGGAGAATTGTTTACCTAGAGTAAATGCTTGGTTGGATCATGGTGGATTGTTTGGGCCCGATGGTCAATTGGATCCACCTATGTCTGGACTCTGGCGAACAGGGTCACGAGTTGTGAGGGAGTTAGAGATGATAGAGAGAGTAGCATGTAGTTTTTAATATCCTCTTTTATATAGTATATTAATGTATCATAGCATAATTATAATAAAGAAATCATTCAGCCTTCTGAAATAAGTCAGACATCATCATTCTTCCCATTGGTTCGCCGACATCTACAACAATTTTGTAGATGGAAATCTGCAGAAAAGAGCAGATGTTATGTTTTAGCAAAGATCGTTTGAGTTCAGTTTGGGTTTCAGATCTTATCCTTTGGGATCACATGGATATGCTGCCTTTACCCAGATAATGAAAACTTGGATATGAAAATTTGAGGAATTTTTTTACAAAAGATACAAATGTGTATGTTTATCTCATTTACTATTTTTAAAATTCCTTTGTGCTGTAGCTTCAGTTAAGAGTTATGATAAATAAATAGCTTTTTTGCCATCACTATGGCAATGGTTAGGTGTATACATACCTTCTTTTAAAGTAAAAGTCAGTTTAAGAGGAAGTAACTAGGTATTAATAAATTCAGTTTTAAGTAAAGGCCTTTCAGTGTTCCTTAGTTCTTTTTCTGACTATCTGCAAAGAGATAAGTATCTAAAGAACCGTGCAAATATAGGAAGTGTTCTGCAAATATTCACTTTGTTGTGGATAATTAGTTGCATGAGATGTTAAGCTGTACTCTGGAATAAAATATATGGGGGTAGTCTAATGACTGCCATGTGAGCTTGGCATGCACATGAAGTCTAAGTGCTTACATGATGCAGAACATATTTTTGAAAATAATTTTCTTGGAGCCTTTTAATGAATTGCTGATTTATCTCCTACTCTCAATGTACTTATAAATGAAGAATTATATATTTTTTTAAAGGAAAATGATGTTGTTGCTGTATGAAGAAGGTCTTCGAGTTGTGATACATACATCCAATCTTATTGCTGAAGATTGGCACCAGAAAACTCAGGGGTAAGCAACAATCTCTAGCAGGTGAATGTTTAATATTTTCCATAGGTATTTGCTCCTGCTGGAGATGGGATATTAGGTGATCTAGTGTTTCAAGCCCTACACTCTTAAGATAGAGCTATTCTAAAACAAAAATTATAAAAATTTGATTTAGAATGCTCGTAGCTGTCTGGGTCTGAACTTTACTTGCTTTCTCCTGTAAACAAAACTATGTTCCTAGTTGGCTGATAGTTTAAAATCAATCTGACTGATACAAAGTTTTATTATGCTGTGCTGTCTCTTTATGAAAAAACTTCATAGCTATAAAGTACTATTTAGATTGATCTGAAGCAGCTATTTAAAACTTATCTTAATACTGCAAAAATTATGTGGATGTGCAAATATTCTGGTTTTGTTGTGACTATATCTAGAATGTAGTCTGATAAATATTGGGCATTATTGGTTCTGTAATACAGTCGATGACCTAGTATTTGCCCAGTGTCCTTTCCTGGGAAGGAATTTTTTTTCCTGTTTTATTTTTTGGTAGAAGTCCTTAAACTTAATGACCAGCTCAGGACATAGTTTTGTTGAGAGCACAAAAAACAGGATGAAGTGGCATGTTAATATAAGGATCCTCATCTCTTTAGGTTTTTGGCTATTTTTATGGGAGCTTTTTTTTTAGTTAGATGACCACAATAAATCAGGGTATAAAATTTCTTCAAACTAATGGGAAGTTGATTTTTCAGAGGTTACTGTCACTTTGACATCCATTCTGCTGCCATTAAATATGGCAGGGTTTTGAGACTTTACTTGTCTGATACAAGCTCTGTGAGTGGCAAAATTACACACTGATTTTTTTTTTTTTTGCCTTTAAATCTTACTGGTGTCTTTAGTATCTTACGACAGTTAGCTTTTCAGAAAGCTAAGAAGGCATGAAAATACCTATTGGGATGCTTAATAAGTTCCCCTACTTGTCAAATATGAGAAATAATTTTCTTTTTTAGCTTTTGGATACTGCAGTGTTATGCAGGATCACGATGTGGTGGTTCTGAATTTCAAAGGGTAGAATCAACACATTGTAAAGTTGATAATGCAGAATCTTTGGTTCCCATGGTGACAGTAAAGTGTGACTGGAAAGAAATGCTAAATGTTTTCCCTGTGTGGTGCCCATCCTCTGATGGAGGTTCTTGAGAGGCAACCTATATTGTGGGCTACTCTTCAAACTATATAAACCTTTCAGATGCTTTAATTGGTAGTTTTCTATGCAGTTGCACAAATCAGTAGTTTAGCAGAACACATTGCAGTGTTCTATTCCTATAGAAAATGTTCCTATGTTCCTATGTTCCTATAGAAAATGAAAGGACAGGTGGTTGCTAAGTCTGAGCCTGATCATTTCAACAGTGGTGAAAGCTGTAAATGTATGTGTGGATAAATTATGAGAATGTTGATTTCATTTGAAAGTATTAGTTTCATGATTTCAGATATGAGCTGATTCTGTAGATGTAAAGACAAACATCTATAGTTAGTACCACAATGAATCTGTCAAGTATTTGCTTAGGACCTTCAGATGTGTTTTCCTCCCGTACTAAACCTGTGTGTTATTAATGCATGTGCTTGTTTATATGGCTGATGTTTTTTCTTTTTAAGAATATGGCTAAGCCCTTTATATCCAAGGCTACCTAAGGGAGCATCTAGTTCTGCTGGTGAATCTGCGACTAATTTTAAGTCTGACCTAATAAGTTACTTGGCAGCTTACAATTCTCCTGCACTCAAGGAATGGATAGATCTGATTCAAGAACATGATTTATCAGAAACAAGGTATATATAATCTTAAGGATTTTGTAACTTGCACATGTGGTTTTTCTTTTTTGCCTAGAAATTAGGTATCTGTATTAGGATCTGTTAGACCTCATGCTTATTTTGTTAAGGTAATCTTGTTTCAGGCTTGAGTGTTCAAACATGACTTTATATAGTTTTAAAAAATTTCTCTTATGTAGATTATGTCAAATAGACCAACTTCTAGTTTTATAAGCATGCATTTTAAAAGAAGAAAGAAAGCTGCACCAGCAGCAACTTTGCAGAAGGTAGCTATAAGGTACTAAGGGCTTGGTTTCATTTGAGCCAGTCTGGCTCAAGTATTTACTCCAGTAATATTACCAGTGGAAAAAAACCGTGTTGTTTAGGGTTTGTCATGTAAGAGTGATCATATAAGCACAGGTTACTGGAATGAGGGTTTTATTCAGAGTAGGCATCTGTTTGTAAGGCAGAATTTAATCAACATGCATACCTGTAGAATTTTGCCTATAACAGGCATGGATTGGTTTTGGTGGGCAATGTTGTGTCTAACTGGTCTTGGAATAGTCTTCTCTAATATAATATTGCTGATATTCCTTTAAAATAATTCAGGATGCTTAATTTACTTCTAATAAATAGTTGCACTTAAATATGAGCATTTACTTCAGAAAGTGTAAATCTCTTTGGCAACTTAATTGCTCTTTTATAATCTGAACAAAAATTGTTGAAAAGAAAAGCTGAAAATGGTCATATCTTGCCGTGGTAATAGAGACTGAAACCTTGTCTAGTTTATACATTAAAATGTGCTTTTATCTTTACAAGGAGTCTTAAAAGATTACAGAGGGTATAAAAAAAAAGTATGTAGTTTATAATCAGGTGAGCTAACAGCTGCTCTGATTGCATTGATCATCAGCATGAGTTTAAACAGATGAGTTGAGCCCTAGCTGATAGGAATTTATGCATGTGATAGGAAAGAGTCACTTGTTAGGATAAGGATTGCCATTTGATGTGCTGTAGGGGGCAATCAGCCATGGATAAAGTTAGGCATGAGATGTATGCAGTAGGGAACAGCTTTTTAAAGCATCAGTTTGTTGTGATTTTAGGCAGTTCTTTTCCCTGTTTTCAGGGCAAAGTCAAAGAGTTTACTAAATCCATTATTAGGAAGTGTTGAAAAAGCTGTACTTTGCATCTGAACTATTAGGTGCCCAAATGAAAACTCATACCTGAATCTGCTGATTTGGATGTAGCAGTAGATTGGCTTTACTCAAAATTATCTGCATAGTTATGTGCCAAAAGAGCTATTTGTGTGTATTGCTAGCATTCTCTCTCTTCTGCGTTTTTGCACACTGAAAAAGATCTAGTTCTTGTCTCTGCTGTAGAACAGCCTGATGATGTATGACAGCCATATAGGATGCTGGTATTAAATTATACAGCTGAAAATCCACTTTTCTTTGTATTATAAATCCCATGAGAGACATTAAATATTTCGGGTTGCACTTGAGTGTTCAATCTTGCTGGCAAGTTTTACTTAAATACCTTGATACTTTACAAACCAAAGCACTTAAGATCTACAAAAATCTGTTGGTTTTTTTTTCTTTTTTTAGAGTGTATCTGCTTGGTTCTACCCCTGGACGATATCAAGGCAGTGATAAAGAAAAGTGGGGCCATCTTAGGCTCAGAAAGGTACCAAAACTGTAACCTTTCTTGTTAATATCCCTTAAAATCTAAACAGAATTTTGGACAGAATTCTTCAGTTCCTTCCAATTTTTCTAGCTGTCATCATAAGTCTTTTAATACATTGTTACAGTTAAAGTTAGCAATAACATACATAGGCTTGCAATTTAGAACTTAACTTAATCTGTCTACTGATGAAAAATACAATAAAAATGCTTTTATAAGTACATTAACAATAAAAAGAGACTAATGAGAATCTCCATCATTTATTGGATGCGGGGGAAGACATAGTGACAAAGGATGAGGCAAAGGCTGAGGTGCCTTCCTTGCCTGTCTTTAACAGCAGGACCTGTTCTCCATGTGTCCAACTTCCCAAGCTGGAAGACAGGGACAGAGAGCAGAATGAAATCCCCATAACCCAAGGGGAACCAGTCAGTGACCTGCTGCAACACTGAAATGTACACAATTCCGTGGGACCAAATGGGATCCACTGAGGGAGCTGGCAAAAGTGCTCATTGAGCCACTTTCAATCATTTCTCAGCTGTTCTGGCTAACTGGGGAGATCACAGTTGACTGGATAGCCAGGTCATTAGGCCCAATCAGCTTGAGTATGAAAGGCAGGTCCTGCTTGGCTGATCTGATCTCCTTCTATGACAGACTAGTGGGTGAGGGAAAGGCTGTGGATTTTGTCTGCCTGAACATTAGTAAAACCTTCATACAGAATTCTCTTGGAGAAACTGGCTGCTCCTGGTCTGGATGGGTGTACTCATTGCTGGGTCGAAAATTGGCTGGATGGCTGATCTCAGGGAGTGGTGAATGGAGTTACATCCAGCTGGCTGACAGTCGCAAGCGGTGTTCCCCAGGGCTCCTTATTGAGCACACCAAGTTGGAGGGGAGTGTTTATCTGCTGGAGGATAGGAAGGTTCTACAGAAGGATCTAGACAGGCTGGATCAATGAGTGGAGACCTGCTGTGTGAGGTTCAACAAGACCGTGTGGCAGGTGCTGCATTTGAGTCACAGCAGCCCTATGCAGCACTACAGGCTGGGGACAGAGTGACTGGAAAGCTGACTGGTGGAAAAGGACCTGGGGGTGCCATCTGACAGCAGCTGGACCATGAGCCAGTGTGTGGCCAAGAGGGCCAATGGCATCTTGGCCAGTGTCAGCAATAGTGTGGCTAGCAGGACCAGGGTAGTGATTTTCCCCTGTACTCAGCACTGGCGAAGCCACATCTCGAGTGCTGTGTCCAGTTTTGGGCCTTTTATGACAAAGAAGACGTTGAAGTGCTGGAGTGTGTCCAGAGAAGCACAGCAGAGCTGGTGAAGGGTCTGCACCATGGTGCTGATGAGAAGCAGCTCAGGGATTTGGAGGTGTTCAGCCTGGAGAAAAGAGTGTTCAGGAAGACCTTATTGCTCTACAGCTACTTAAAAAGAGGATGTGGCTAACTGGGGGTTGGTTTCTTCTCCCCAGTAACAAGTGATAGGACAAGAGGAAATGGCCTCAAGTTGTGCCAGGGGAAGTATAGTTTGGATATTAAGAAAAATTCCTTCAAAGTCTGTCAAGGATTGGAACAGGCTGCCCAGGGAAGTGGTGGAGTCACCATCCTTGAAGATATTTAACAGATGTACAGGTGTGGGACTTAGGGATATGCTTAGGGGTGAATATGACAGTATTATGTTAATAGTTGAACTCTCTTGCCTTTAGAGGTCTTATGTTTATTTAGGTAAGCTGTAATGGCAAATCTTCAAGATTGCATATATCAAGTTTGTAGGGACCCTTCTTGTTTGGTTTGGACTCTTGGTGTTTTTTTTGTTTGGTTGGTTTTTTTGGGTTTTTTTGTTTGTTTGTTTTTCAGAATTTGATGAGATATTTCATGTCATATATTAGATGCTTCTCATAATTGGAGAATTTTTGACCTGCACCTCCTGCTGAAGTGGCATTATTTCAAATACTGTCATGAATTTTATATGAAAGTCTAATGCTGTCTGTGGCAAACTTCTGTAACATACAGAATATTTATGTATCACATTGATTTTCAACATGAGGTTACTCTTATGGACATCCCTTTGCTCAGTAAGAGCTTGTCCTTTCTGGTACACATTGTCTGATGTTTTTTGCCTAGTTAGACACAGAATGAAGAAAAACTAAGAAGAAGCTTGTAAGGGAGAAAGATGATATTGTGGCAGATGTTTCTGTGATTTAAAAAGGTTTTTAGTAAAGATACAGATAGACCTGATGATACTACGTTGACGACTGAAGCCTTTAGATTGTGTGTTTTGTCTAGAGTGGGGTAAAGGTGGCAACTACTGTTTATATCAGTCTGTTCTTAATGTGACTTTAAATTCCATTCACAGCTGAAGAACTCCTCTAAAAAAGGATAATTTCCGTTTTCTCTTCAATTGTTCTTTTTTCCCCTCTTATTGTAGACTTCTATTGTAGCTGGGTGTCATGGCTTTAGGATACAAGAGAAATTTTATGGCCAACAACCACCAAATATGAAAAATATTTAGTTGTTTTATTTATTGGAACTTCTGAAGCTAATGTTTCATGTCTTTAGAAAAAGCTGCTAACATTCTTTTCACCCATTATTTAATGGGTTGGCTTTGGTGCTTTTGGATAAAACTTGTGATGTATAATCTTCTCTTGAAGTGAGTTTATTTGGAAAGCCTGATGATTTTTTTTAATTGCAAAGTTAAATTTGTAGTATGAATGTTAATCTCCTTCATTATCAGAAGTAAATTACAGAGGATTTATTATATCAAAAAAGATATCAAACTGATTAAGGTATTCTGTGTGTGTTGAAGTCTAAGAGTGTTTTAATTCCCCTCACCAGCTTTTGAAGGAGCATGCTTTGTCAATACCAGCACATGAATCCTGGCCTCTTGTTGGACAGTTCTCAAGCATTGGTTCAATGGGAGCTGATGGATCCAAATGGCTGTGCTCAGAGTTCCAGGAGAGCCTGGTGGCTGCAAGCAGCAGTGTGACAACTTTCCGTAAATGCGATGTCCCAATTCATTTGGTATGTCTTTTAGATGCTGGTGACCTTTATTTAACACTTAATCATTTGTTTTGGAAATCTTAGTCATTGTTTTGCTTTTAACTTTTGGAAGACAGTAATGGAGTTTTCATAATGAAATTATATATATGCCACTTAAAGCTGTTTAGTTGTGTGTGGTTTGCTATAAAAATGTACCATCATTTCCATCTACATGACACTAGATGATATCTCATCAAAATTATCTTCTCGTTCTGTAGCTTGTCTTCCACTGGGTTTTTTAGATGCAGCTGTTTTTCCTACTGAGATGTAACTGAATCCTTAGTCATTCATACCTTTGGTTATTAGCAAAATTAAGGGGAGGAGCAGAAAAGTTTGTGGCAGGAGTTTGTTAAATCAAGGAAAAATGATGGTCAAACTATGCCTTTACCATGTGCTAATTGCCCCTGCATACTCATATCTCATATTTGAGGTGTGAGACTAAAGTCTCATAAAATAATGTTAAGAACTAGTTTTGGCTACTGTGGAAGTGGCTGAAGCAGTATTACTTGAGACCTGATAGCTAGTTTTGGTTAGCTCTGTAAGTGGTAAAAATATTAGACTTTCTGTGTAACTGGCACAATTGTAGTTGTAAGCTGCAGTGTAAAGTTATTAATTCTATAAAAATGTACCTTTTAATGTTTGTTTTTTCTCAAGTTTTCTTTAAGGAGATTGTTTGAAAATTGACAGCTTGTCTATTCAGAGCTTTATTATTAAAGTTACTTTTTGTTCTACCTCCATGAAGGTTTATCCTACTGTGAACAATGTGAGGCAAAGTCTAGAAGGCTATCCTGGTAAGCAGATGAATCCCCATTTATTTGCTTTTTGTAGTCATATCCTGCCAAATCACTTCAGTGGTTAATGTTAACATGAAGTGCTCATCTTGCTGATAATGTGATAGAATAGTTGGCAGTAGAATCTTACTGCTTTTGCTGGAGCTCTGACTCCAGCTCTCCTGTTGTGGTCGAATAGATAAGGTTTTCTGGGCATTGGTATGTAACATTTGTCTGTCCTGGCCATGTTCATATGTCACTGTATAGGAAAACAACAGCTCCTGCCCACTCCTTTTACTCCAGTTACCACTTAATTTTGGCAGAAAATTCAGGTTTGAGTGCTTCAAGTTCTCCTTCTGTTGTGATTGCAATATGATTCTGCACATCAGATAAAATGGAGGCTAAGGTGTTATTGGTCTTTTTTTAATATTGTAATATGCGACTGTTCTGTTCATTATTCCCATGTTTATTTTCATTAAGTCATATTTGTAAAAGCATAGGCCCCAGCCAACCTGAAACAGAAACGGGTACTGTAGTATTCTGATGCAGGGGAGCTTCTGTTACTCAAAAACTAGTCTTCAAAAGGTCAAGGCAGTTGGAAGAGATTCATGAGTACTGAAAGAAAAGAATTCTTTCCTGTCTGTAGCAAGGGGACCCACAGACCTGCCAGCCTCACCTTGATCCCTAGGAAGGTAATGGAACAAGGAATCCTGGAAATATTTCCAAACATATGATGGAAAAAAAAAGGTGACTGCGAGTAGTCAGCATAGATTTTTTTTTTTAAAGGAGAAATTATGCCTAATTAACCTGATGTCCTTCTATGATAAGTGGCTTGATGGAGGGAGTGCCCCTAGATGTTGTTTAGCTTGTCTTTAAACCCTGTCTTCTCTAACATCTTTACAATGATGTGATTAAGTATAGGCTGGATGAGTGGAAAGTGGAGCAAATTGGAAACTGGCTGAGCTGCCAGCCTCAGAGGCTGTGGGTGTTGGCATAAAGGCCAGCAGGAGGTCATCCACTAGTGGTGGCATGTGCCAAGCATTGGATGCTGGGGAGGTGTGTAAATGTCTTCATCAGTGACCTGGATGGTGGGGCAGAGTACACCTTAGGGAGTTTCCAAATAATGCAGACTGGGGAGGAGTGGTTGATGTATTGGATGATCATGCAGTCAGTCAGAGGAACTGTGCAGGCTGGAGAAATGAGCAGGCAGCCGCCTCTGGCAGTGCAAGGTACTGAGCTGGGGCAAGAGTAACCCCAGGCATGAGTGATCGCTCGGGGTTAATCAGAGGTGAACAGCTTTGCAGAAGACCAGGAAGTGCTGATGGTCTTCCAAGCTGAAGATGAACCAGCAATGCACCCTTGTAGCAAGAAGGCCAGCAGAATCCTGGGCTGTGTTAGGAAGTACATTGCCAGGAAGTGATCTATCCTCTCTGTTGGCACTGGTGAGACCACTTCTGGAGTGCTGTGTCTAGTTGTTGACTTCACAGTACAATACAGATACGGACATACTGAACCAAAGTACTGCAGAAAGCCACAAAGATGAGTAAGGGATTGGAGCATCTGTCACAGAAGGAGAGGCTGAGACAGCTGGATAATTCTTAGAACTTGGAGAAGAACACTTTCCTGGGGAATCTTATCAGTGTATATAAATATAAATTATGGGAAGATGCAAAGTAGAGGCAGATGTTATGGGTGGTGACCAGGGAAAGAACAAAAGGCAATGTATGTACATGGAAATCTCCTGTATTTGACTTTATCCTTACAGCAAAATTGTTTTCTGATGTTTAAATGGAATAGGTTGCTCATAGAGGCTGTAGAGTCTCTGTTTTTGAACATATTCAAAACTTGACAGGACACTCTACTGAGCAGTGTGCTCTGTTCAACCCTGCTTTGAGTGTGGAGTTACTCTAGATGATCTCCAGAGGGTGCTTTCAACTTGAACGATTCAGGAATCCTTTGGCTTTGCTGAATCATTAAAAGTGTTCCTGTTCCAAGCTGGATACCTATGCTCCTGTGCACAAGAGTAGCTTTTGAATTCTAGCAGCTGGTGGATTTTGAACATGGAGCTGGCATGAATGTTTTCAGAAGTTTTTGTCTTTCCTCTGGTTAGTGTTTGGACATGCGTAGAAAATTTCCTTTCCTGGGCGGCTGATTCGCTGTGACAAAGCCACGAGAGAACTGTTACTTGTGGAGTAGTTGCCATGGCATGGCAAGAGAGACTCTTGTCCCTGAGAGAACTGAAGAAAGACTATTTTAGAGGTGTTAAACTGACTGAAAGTCAGGGGTCTTGCCTTTTTACATTTTCAGCGGGAAAGAAAAGAGGGTATGGGGGAAGGAAAAATGTTCTGAAGGTTTGTTCTGATTTCTTATTATTTTTCTTTTAATTCTGTTAATAAAGTTTTCTTTATGCCCTTTAAAGTTTGAGCCTGTTATGCTCTCTTCCTAGTCCTTATCTCACAGTAGAAAATGAGTAAATAATTCTAGTGGGTGAGACCCACTACACTTGGTGAATTACATGACTCTGTTTGTGCAAATGAACAGTTGTGTAGACTCCTGCAGTTAGTGTGTTCCTGAGAGTAGTAAAGCTTTTGTAAAGGGTTATTTTGGTGTCTTCTAGGACATGTTGAATACAGTAGGCTTTGCATCACGTTTTTTACTACACAACACTAATATAATTCAATATGCCTGGCTGATTCTTCTTAAATCCATTTCAAGAAATCACAAGGTGCATTAGCCAAAGGCCAAATCAATACAAATATTATTTCATCACAGAAATTCTTTTTAAAATGACATTGCTTGGGATTTGGAAGGTTTATTCTTTGTTCTGAAAGCTGCTTGGTTTATTTCCTCTAGTTTGTATGGGTAGTGATTCCAATCTGTTGATATTAAGTCGTATCATATAAAAAAAACTACCCATAGTTCTCCCTATATACAGTTTCTGACTTGTAGTGCTGTGTAGTGTTTAGGAACTTGCTAAATTATAAAAATGGAAAGAAGTCTAGCAAGTATATACCATTTTATACTACTGGAGCACTTAACAATTTCCTGAAAGTAACTTATGAAGGTAGGAGAGATAGCTTATTCTCTAAGATGCTTGCTGCTTTTAGAATGTCTTTCAAAAAAAAATAAATGTACATGTTCTATTTTTTTCCTTAAGCTGGTGGCTCACTTCCGTACAGTATACAGACAGCACAGAAACAGCTGTGGTTGCATTCCTATTTTCAGTAAGTAGAACTCAATTCTCTGGGTTTTTTAAACTTCAGACTGTATGTTTAAAGTTACAGTGCTGTAATGTTTGAGTGTTAAAAGCAAATAAGTGGAAATGGTTACAAGTACGATATTCCCAAACTCCTTAAAATAGAGGCCTTTAGTTTCTTATCTGCTGGGTCTTATCTCCAGCAGTTGGTAGAAAACATGCTGTTTACCTTAAAAAATGTCATGGGATAATGTTGCTGGATTTAGGTTTCTGTAAACTTTTATATAATGTTTCCTTCTCTGAACAGGAATAATGTTACTCCTTTTTATTTAACTTCCAGTTGTATTTCACTTTCCCTGCTTGTGCCTCTGTATTAAAGGAATTGCAAGTGAGCCACAAAAGGACTAGGGAGGCTTTTTTTGGTGGTTGCTTTATTTTTTTCTTCTAAGTACCACAGTCCTGCTACAAAAATTCTCAGTCCCTTGTGACAATATCTTTTGTTAAAGATGCCTGACATTTTCTATTAAAAATTTCTATTTCCATATGCTACTAGTTGTGCCAAATTCTAACAGTCTGACACATTCCATGCCAGATGTCTCCCTCAGGCTGAAACGTTAAAAACCTACGCATGTTTAGAGAACAATGGGAAAAGCTGTTTTGCAAAGATCAAAAAAAATTAATAGAACTTGTAACCTCTTACAAGACCACAACTTCCCATTCCTTTCATCAGAAAATTTTAACTCTTCTGGATGGAAGTTGCTCTGGTAAGAAAATCGACTAAGTAAGATTTAGTTCAGTAGGGTATATATTCAGGAGACTGAAATAGAAATGCTAGTGGCAGAGAGCATCCTCCATTCTAGAGTGAAGGTGATTGCTGTTGTGAACCTTGCTGGTCAATGTCTAAGGAATGGAACTCAGGCAGAAAGCATGTGAAGCTTTGTCTCCCTCCTTTAAACTGTGTCTTCTGAGCACATTCAGCAAAGGAAGAAAGCTTCAATCAACTTGAAGCTTTCAGATTGTTCAGTCATGATTCAAAAAGCAAAAAAATATCATAAGTCTGGGGGTGTTTGTGCAGTCTTAATTGGGTTTCTGTAGCCATACCTCATGAGAATCTTACTAGAAAAAAGATGTAACCTTTTTTCAATTAGTCTCTGATTTAGTACACATAATGTTAATTAATAATGATATTATTTATTTACTTATTCATTTTCTATGAGAAAATGCCCACATACCTTTCTCCTTGGACATACAGGCGCCTGTTCTGGCAGCAAAAGGGCTGTTTCAAGTTCATCTCTGGAATTGGCTGCAGATGGCAGTGGCCCTGCATAATTGCTCTGTAGTGACTACCCAGATGCAGGCTTTTACCTTGCAATAATGCAGGACAGTAGCCCTTGAGGAGAGCCTGCATGTAAACTCTTACCATAGGGCAGGAGACAGACTGCAGCTTGTTATCTGTGGAACCTGGGGCACACAGAAAACAGCAGGTTTCAATAGATGTAAATAGAAGATGAGCTGTTTGAAAGATTTACAATGCAAATCTTTGGGCAGTGGAGGGATTAGAGGAATTTAGAAAATTCTTCTTCAAACTGGAAAATAGCATGAAACCAGCAGGAGACTAGGGATTCTACCAAAGCTGCAAGGAAAAAAAAAAAAAAACCTAAACCAAATTTTTTGTGCTTACAGTAAAGGAAAATGAATAACTCCTTTTTGCAAGTAGGGAGAAGTTAATGGAGTTAGAAGATGGTGTTCTGCAGCCTCTCAGCTGAAGAGGCAGGATGTCTGCCCCAGGCATGTAACTTTTTATAATGTCTGTGGGCTGTTTTTCTCTCTTCTGCCAGTTGAGTGTGTTTAACCTATAATAGAGCTCAGAACTTTAATTTTTCAAAAAAATTAAATGACTAAACTTAATGTTGCTTTTACTTTTCTGATTGTAGCATATGATGACTAGACTGCTTTGTTAGATTAGCTACTGTGTAAACAGAGTAATTTGGGGAGTTTTCTCTCTGGTATTATTGCTTTTTTTCCTTCCAGTATTACTAATTTATGAGGACATATTTGCAATTATTAATAATTTTTGTTAATTGCTGCTTTCAAAACATTTGATCGGCTTTAATAGTATTGTATTTTAACATTTCTATTAGTTGATTTGCTTTTAATATGGTGTGCCTTATGTTTGTGCAGTTACTTTGTCAAATTTTTGTTTTCAGAGAGTGGAAGAAGTTGGTTTGACAATTTATTTGACATATGCCTATTTGTTTGACATAAGTCCATAATGATTGTTGTAACAGAGCTTTGCATGTTCTTTAGATTTATAAAATTTTGATTAAGTTTTGAGTTTTCTTCTCAGTTTGCAGAAGTACAATGTTTTTCCCCTAAAATCATAAAAGATGAGAGACAGAGCATCTACATAGATCACAAGTGTTCTTTTAGGCTGAAACTAATGGTATGAGTTGTTTTAACTCTTCTCAAGCCTTGTTGCCAGTATCTTTAGAAAAATATTTCAGTATTTGAAGTAAAAGAACTAAATGATGAAAGAGGTGATGATGTAGAAACTTAGTTATTCCTGTCTCTGTTTATGAATTGGATATGTCTGTACAGTTAAATTTCCTGGACTTTGTGATGGCTTAGTCCTGGCCTGCAGCTTAGCACCACAAACCCATTTACTTGGGCTCCCCCACCCTCCCTCCCACCCCCCTAGTGGGATAGGGGACAGAATCCTAAGAGTAAAATGGGAAAACCTGTGGGTTGAAATAAAGACAGTTTAATAAAGTAAAAGCTACTCATACAAGCAAAGCAAAATTAGTTGGTTTACCACACCTCATGGGCCGGCAGGTGTTCAGTCATCCCCATGAAAGTAGTGCTCTATCGTGCCTAATGGTTGCTTGGGAAGATAAAGGCCATCACTCTGAATGACCCCCCCATCACCATTCCTTCCCTCAGCTTCATGTGCTGAGCATAATGGTGTATGGTCTGCAATGTCCCTTTGGTCAGCTGGAGTCAGCTGTCCTGCCCGTGTCCCCTCCCAGCCTATTTGCTGGTAGGGTGGTGTGAGAGGCAGGAAAGGCTGTGTGTAAGTGACAGCTGAAATATCTGATCTGGCACAAATCCAAACATAGCCCCATACTAGCCAGTATGAAGAAAATTAACTTTCAAAACTAGCCAAAACTAGCATGCATTTTCTCCTTTTAGTCATTACATGTCTGTGCTGTCCTACTAAAGAAAACATGGCCAAAATATATTTTCCTCTTTCTGATTTGAAGTTTCTAAAATAGGAGTTTTA
The DNA here is from genome assembly GCF_031753505.1 of Anomalospiza imberbis. Lineage (NCBI taxonomy): Eukaryota > Metazoa > Chordata > Aves > Passeriformes > Viduidae > Anomalospiza > Anomalospiza imberbis. The sequence goes on along the minus strand of NC_089686.1, from coordinate 17,126,068 downwards.
ATCACTTTTGATGAAATCAAACTGCAGTTAAAGTACTGTAGGTGATAGATAGAAGTGGTATTACTCTTGCTAAGGCACACCACTTGCATCTGTCTTAAGATAAGGAGGCAAAAAGGCAGTAGACTGAGATAGTATCTCAGAATTACTGCAGTTAGTGGTGAGGGGAGAAGTTTGTCCCTGGTCAAAGCAGTGAGGTAAATCTAAAGAAAATCAATTTTAAATTCCCAGTTCTACTATTTTTCCTATTTTTCATTTTTACAATTTTATTGGAGTTCCCTAATTATTTTTGTCCCATAAACTTTAAGATGCTTGTCTAAACTGTCAGTTGTGAGAGAAAAGCTATTAACCAGGGTGGTTGAGTCATGACTCAGCCTTACAGTTTGTATGTATGGAAAGTGTGGAGTTTGTACGGAAAGACAAGTTTAGTCAGCTAACTCTGTATCATGTGTATCTTAATTTGTCCTATAGAAACAGACTTTGATGTGGCTTGAATCAAAATATAAAGAAGTCTAGTTTGCATCAAATGTGCAATGTTTCAGCTCTTGCCCTTTAAGAATACAAGACCAGTTCTCAGAGGTTTTTTTTTCCTTCGTCAGGGGAGATAAGGTTGTTAAAGTAACTAGGTCCTTACCCAGGAAATAAAAAGCCTCCTAATTTTAAGTGCACTGTATGTAAGTGTTAGTCCTGAAAGTCAACGTAGATAAATCATTCCAGCCCTTCCATGTCAGTCTGCTCAGGCTTTTAGAGAAGCACAGTGCACTTAAGTTTTGTTTTTTTTTTTTTAGTTAATTGATCCTTTTGATTTGTCTATTAGAAGAGAATGCTGAGTTAGGGAAACAGGATTGTGACAACTGAAGCAAGAATCTTATTCAAATCTGGGGAAAGAAATGTCTCTGGGTAAAGGAAGCTGTGTTAAGAAGCTTTCTTCCTGAATTTGGGTGAGGACTAACAGCTGTGAGGATAAAGTGCTTCTTAATGCTGTGACTACATACCTTCAGTTACATACATATATTTACTCCTTGCTTACACCTTACTTCTGTAACATTGATGCTGAATTAATCCAGTAATGGCTTGTTATTTTAATCTTGTTTTTTAATATGCATCTAGATATGCCCTCTCTATTCTCTTAAACTCTCAAATGTCTCAGTGGCTTAGAGGCACAGAAAGGGGAATAGCAGCAACAATCTACCAGTTGCTCCCTGCCTTTATGTCATGGATAACAAATTGTAATAAACTTGGGGAATTCTTTGAGGTTTAGTTTGGTTCCAAACTCAGTTGCTTGAAGTCACAAACATTGATAGTCTTCAAAGAAAATGTATTGTCCAGAAGGTTAGACTTAGTTCCTTGAGTGCTATCTGGAACAGAGAAGTGGAAAAAAACTTGTTAGGAGAACCTAACACACTGAGCAAAATATCTTTCTGGGTTGGTTGTAAAGAAAAAAACCCTTGCCCTTCTGACTTCTAGAATTGTTAACAGTTCAGTTAAATGTAGTATTTTAAGATTTTCTCTAGGAGAAATAAATATTGAGTGTGACAAATATAAGCAGTGTTCCTGAAATCATGGTGCTGTCATATGATGAGTATTTTTTAGACCGCAAAATAAAACTATATTGGAAAATAATTCCTTTTGCTTTTCTAGCAAATGGTCAGCAGAAGTCACGGGTCGAACTCATGCTATACCTCACATTAAGACATACATGAGACTCTCTCCTGACTTCCAGAAGATTGCTTGGTTCTTGGTAACAAGGTAAACATCTAACCAGCACAGCTCTCACTTAAGAACTTTATATATGAGGTTTTTTTGTTAGCTGCAAGCCCAGGTGAGTTACTTCCATAACCCACATAATACTTCAATTAGTGATACAAATTTTTGTCCATATTAAATGTTTCTCCATTGTGTTGCCCCATTTAAGGCTGCAGATTGACATGATTATGTCAGAAACTGTGGATAATCACACTAAAATCTTGTCTGAGTTGTGACTGCCAATTTTGGGGTTCAACGCCAACTGAAGTGATATTTTTTAATTAGGGTTAATTTTCTTTAAGACATGGTATGGTTTAGTATGAATGTGCTGGTTTCTACAAAATAGGTAGTTTGGGTTAGCTGAAGTTATTTTTGGGCTGCCCTAATGTAATAAAACATACAGATACATAGAACTTGGAACCTGGCCTTTTGTCAGATTGAGTTGCTTAGCAGTCTGCCTTGAAGTATAAGCTTTATATTTCTATTGTTTCGTTGTTAAAAAAGCCAAAAGAGGAAGCAAGAATTTCTTGACTTGAAGGGAGAATGTCTTGTTGTAAATGAAAAATACAGATATGTTTCAGTTTTGCCAAAACTGACTTTTATGCAGCCTTATATTTTACAGATTATGATCTGTTCTTACTCTTAAATGCTCAGTTACTTTAATATTTTTTTCTCTTTATATTTTGTCTCTTTAAATTTCATCACTCATTGATACTGTTGCTTGCAGTAGTGCTGGTGATTAATGTGCTTTTTAAAAGGTTTTACTTGAAGATGCTCACTCCATCTAATACAGAAATTTACGGTTGCTTTATTTTCTTTTCATGTTTCTTCTGTTCCACCATTTGCTTTTACCAAAGAGCATCCAGCTGAAACATAAGGTGTAAATTCTGTATTGTGCTGTAGAAGTAGGTTTCAACAACAGAATTGCATATATTTTTGACTCCCAAATTGGTCTACTTTGTAGTAGATACTGATGAAAGATTAACTACACCATGGTGCTGAATAGCAAATTAAAACAAAACTTCTTGGATAAATATTTGTTTTCATAAATAGATCCAAGAACAGAATGCCAAGAGCAAAAGATACTGTTTAACACTCTGTACTAAAATGTAAAATGCAAACCCACTCTGTACTGAATGTATTGTAACTAGTCATAACTGAGCTAGCCTTTAATCTTCTTAAGTCATCAAATTGAAGCTATTCACCAGTACCAAATTCCTTTCTTAAATGTGCAGAGAAGATTCAAAAGGCTGAATTTGTCTTGTAGATCTGTATGACAGAAATAGGCTTGTATAATTATCCACATGTGTTGTATGAATGCCTTTCTACATATTGTCTCTGTTGCTCCCACTGTGCTGTGAAAATAGCAACAAGGAATAACAACCAAGTCACTTTTTGTGAGAAGACTGTTCTGATTGAATTTAAGTTCTCCTGCTAGAAGGACATTGCTACGCTATGTTATTTAAAAGTTTTCTGCATTGAAGATTGTGCCTCACTAATATGCTTTGTTTCTCTTCACAGTGCCAATCTCTCTAAAGCAGCCTGGGGAGCTCTGGAGAAAAATGGCAGCCAAATGATGATCCGTTCGTATGAACTTGGAGTTCTTTTCTTGCCTTCAGCATTTGTAAGTCCATAGTTCAAGCACAAATCCTGGCATATGAGGAAAATCTGCAAATATTTATGAATACAAGCATAACTGAATAATCCAATCAGTAGGTACTGTACTTCCAGATAAAAAAGTTAATAGGAAATTGAATTTGTGAGGTATTCTTAGAGTCTTGTTTTCCTACACAGCAGGTATGGATTTGCTGTGACTTTTTTCCTCTTACTGACAGGCAGGAATGTTTTGAAATTGTAACATATACCTAAATGTTACTGGAAAGGATGATCAAATCTCTTCTCTTGTGCTTTTTAAAACTAGGCTGTGAGTGCATATTCACATTGAAGTAAGGTGTGTGTATTGTAACTTGAGAAATTATTCCTAATGTTGCACCAGTCACTCGTTCTTGCTCGTTCTCTGAAATGCATTTGCAGTCATGTGATTCTTTCAATATCGAGTTCCTTATTGATCTGCACTTGCTGGTTTTTAGCCCTCTATGAAATCCTGTGGTGGAAAGTCCTTAATTGTACATTGTATTTAAGAAAAAAGCTTCCCTTCCTTCTTTAGGTTGGGCTTTGTCTATTACCTGATGGGGGGAGATGCAAGATTTTTGTTATGTGGCTGACTCCTCCTCTCTGATGAGCTGACAGTACCAAAATGTTCTCAACAGCAGTTATTCTATGATCACAAACCATTTAAACTTCTTCCTGTGTGAAATTTCTTCTTTCCAGGGAAGAAACTGCATTTTTCTCTGAAAAAGTATTTGTATGCTACAAGTCCTTAGAAATGTTTTGCTGATAAAGAGTATTTATTTCCTAGATAATGTTCACAGATGATCACATCATGTTCTGTCATTTCTTGATTAGTAATGTAGTCCCAAATGAGTATTTTCTAATATTATGACATTGTAAAAATGTTTGCCTACCATAACTGGATAATTGTAGTCTCTTGAGATTGCATATTAAGATTGATGGTTTCTGACTGCAGCTGAAGAATTCCTGTATCTCACTGTTGACATTTATAATGAGTTTGCATAGTAGTGAGGTCTCTGATATCATGAACCTTAGAGATGTTTTTCTCCAGCATGGAGAAAATGTGGAAGAAAATTATGTGGAAGAAAATGTTTATCAGAGAGTGAAACAAGAAAAATCCTACAGCTTTTTAGAGTAGGAAGCATTGTTTTTTATATCAATGAGCTCTAAAAAAAGGAAACACCATTTGTGTAAATAACTATTAATAACAGAATAGTGAAGCATTGGGTAAACAAAATTGTGCAGAAATTTGACTTTTAACAGCAACTGACCTGAAAGGGATGAATTAATGTTCTTGGAAGTTGGGTACTCCAACTTCCAGTTGGCTATCTCTGGGTGTTGCCAGGCAAAGAATTTATGGTACTGGCATATTTGTACCTAGTAAATGATGGGTTTTGTATAAACATAACTGACCACCAGATGATACAGTCATGTAACATAATAACTTTCTCAGCATGTCTTTGTAGGAGAGGTGCTCCAGCCCTCTGATCTTTGCGGCCCTTCTTTGGGCTTGCTGTAACAGGTCCATGCTGGGGACCCCAGAGGTGGATGCAGCACTGCAGGTGAGGTCTCATCAGAGCTGAGCAGAGGTGCAGAATCCCCTCCCTTGCCCTGCTGGCCACTGCTTTGGATGCAGCCCAGGACACATTTGGCTTTCTGGGCTGCAGGTGCTCATTGCCAGGTCATGTCTGGCCTGTATCCCAAGTCCTCCTCCACAGGGCTGCTCTCAGTGACTTCTGTCAGTCTGTCCTCCTGGCTGGGGTTGCCGTGACCCAGGTACAGCACCTTGTTCTTGGTTTTGTTGAATCTAACGAGGTTCTTGTGGGCCCATTTCTTGAGCTTGTCCAGCTTCCCTTGGATGGCATTCCATCCTTCAGGTGTGTCAACTGCACCGCTCAGCTTGATGTCAAGACAAGCTTGCTGAGGGAGCACTCAGTCCTGCTGTCTGTGTTGGTGGAGGTACTGAAGAGCACCAGTCCCAAGACAGCACAGAGGGACATCACTTATCGCCAGCCTCCACCTGGATACAGAACCATTGACCACAACTTTCTGGCTGTCTTCATTCCCTTAGTTGTACTGGCATCAGTGCTGAGTGGATTCCTTATCCCTTAAACCAGCTCAGACTGGCCAGAACAAAGTAGGACAGGTTTCCAAAGTCATTCCATGAACCAGCTCGACATGATCATCTGAAGGCTAATGCAAGGAAAGAGTAGGAAGGACAAATTCAACGGGCAGAAAGGTGAATGGGGAAATCCTATTGAGGTACCTTTCTTTCAGCCTGGCTCTGGAACCAGAGCTTATGGAGAATGATGGTCCATGAAGTTTTGGATAGAAAATAAGAATAAATGGCTAGGATCTGGGTAAGAAAACATGATGTGCAGTATGAAGTAGAGTCAGGCTTCCAGCTTTTCCCTTTTTGTCACTCTTGTTACTTCAAAATAGCCATTGATGAGGGAGTAGAAGGCTTTACTTTTATCATATCAAAGGAACATCTCAAAATTTAGTGGTCAAAAGCAGACACTTGTGGGAAAGTATAATGGCCAGGCATTTATGTAGTAGTTTGTCTCTGCATATTTCATGACTTAGAGGCTTATTCTGTGAGCGTCTCTTATCTGCTCTTAAATGTCTGTAGGCTTTAGGCAGTCACAGTCTGCTCTGAGTTCCACATTGTAATAATGTCACATGAAGCACTTCTGAAAGTTACTCATTTGAAGGTTTTTTCTTCTTGCACTGAAAGATGCAAGAACCATGTGATCCCTAATCATCCTTTTCATACCACTCTTTGCAGACACTTTTATCTTTGTCTAGACTGGAGAGTTCTTATCCTGCTCAGTTGTTCCTAGGGGGGAGATTTTTTGATCACTTTTACTTCTTTTCTCAGTTTTTTTCCTTCTGTATCATTTGAGTTGGGAGAGTCATAAGTAGAGGGACAAAAGTTCTTAAAATGCAAATAAGATTCTAGAGAAACAGATGCTGATATAAAACTATGACACAATGATGTTCTCAGGGTTCTCCTCACTGGGTCTGTTTGGCCTGCTGTATTTTTACAAAGTGGTGTGTAACAGGTTAGCTAACCATGGTGTGAATACAAAGCATTCTCTCTACAGCTCTCACCTCTCTTGTCTTTGTGAATTATGGAAAGCTCCTATGCTTTTCGATGGCTGTACTAAAACCTGTCAGTGTGCACAAGGTAGTCTTATGGTTGAGTTTCAGACCTCTCAGAGCACAACTTAATTGAAGCTTATTTAAAACTTGCAAGAATATGTAGCAGTACATATTTTGGGAGAGAATACTTAGTTCTTTTTCTCCCAGATTCCTACATATTGATAATTAATTGTGAAGACTGGCAACCAGAAGAGAACGAGTCACCTGATTATCACATGGATGTGATATCCCATGGTGTATGTGGGAGCAAAGCAGGGAGAGACACTGCAGCTGCTTTTCTTTCTTCACTGAGAAGTGCCTGCAGAGACTCTTGGTAACAAGGAGATAGTCAGATACTGATACTGGGCTTATGTGCATGCAGTCATCTAATATTCAAGTTGCACTGCTTAGTTTATGAATTTCTTATGCATATGCCCTGCAGTTAACTGCATAAAAAGTGCTTCTTTGATAACTTAGTCTGCTTGTCACACTGGTTCAGTGTGGTTTTAGAATACTATGTGGCAGAGTAGATTTAAGTGAAGGTAACAGAGAACTGGGAATAGACTAAAATTTTTAAAAACAGAAATGCTTGTTTGCAACTGAAGTTATGCAAAGTATAAACTACATGAAGTGCTTTGAAACATAACTGAGCTTTCCTAGGCCTCGTGGGACTCACCATGCTGTAGCTATCAGAATGTTTATTTAATGCTGCCAGTTTCTGATAGTTGTTTGTTCAGGTTGTTTCATGCAGTATTATCACAAAGTTCATGACATGTTTTCTCGTAGAAGTTAAGACTTGGCATCATAGAATCACACAATCATTTAGGCTGGAAAAAGACCTTTAAGATCATATAATCCAATCATTGAAATATCCCTGGCAGTGATAGAAGTTGAACCCATGTCCCAGAAGAGATTGGAGCATTAATCCAGCACCTGGGACTACTTGGCCACACTACACTACCCTGGTGTATTTGCATAGCACACACTTAATGTCACTTATCTTAAGAACTCCTCTAGCTTTGCAGTTTGTGCCTTCTATTTTCTGCTGAATACAAATTTGGAAGTGGATCGTTCCTCACTTGCTGTCATCTGACTGCCAGTTTTTGTCTTTTTTAACAAATGCTTCCAGAATTATGCTTTGAGGTTGGGTCTTGGCCTCATGTGCTAATACATACTCTCAGAAATATGTTGAATGGTTGTTCCCAATATAGCAGCAGCTGTTATCATTTACAGTTTTAGTGTTTAGGGAAAAATCAGCTGATGCTGGCATTAGATCACAAGCTTCTATTGAGTAAAAAATAATGTTTATAAGAAAGATTGTCCTGTGTTTGAACTATATTTCCTTTTCCATCTCAATCTCTATTTCTTACCTCCTACATCTACACTCTCTCTTTTTCAACTTGCTCTTTCAGCTGCTGGGGATTCCTTTCCAGAGGCTATGATAACTTGCATCTTTAACAGGTAAAGCACATAGTGAGAAGGCAATGACCAAAAAGCATGGAGTTCTGGGATGTTCATGTTCCAGTAATTATTTTGTTTGAAAAATCTTGGAAGTGGCTAATGGAAATCCTTTTAAGTAAATAGTTCTTCCTCACAGCTTCTGTGTCTGATAAGATGCTAGGATAAATTGAGCTTGACCTGTAAAATAGTATAAAAATTTGTGAAATACTTTTTATAGAGTTTTGTTGAATATGGTACTGACTCAGTCAGCTTTTAGAAACAGAAGCTCAGAGAAATATAACAGATGCTATTAAACTGAAAACCTTCCCATAATTGCTTACCTAGTGCTATCAAATCCTGCAATTATATCTAGTTAATCAAACTCAGACAACTAACAACAGTATTTCAGATTCTGAAGTGCTGTATTTGATGCTGAATACTCACTGGAGTGAAGTACTGTTTTGTAGTTGACTCTTGGTCTGGGTGTATGAACTGAATCTGGATTAGAGATCAGCCAGGCATTTTGCATGTGATGCATGTGAACTGCTTAAATTTTTGCTGCATTTGAATAACTGAGCCCAGCACTTTCAGTCATAGCTCAGCTTAGAGCAGAACCAAAATCAAGTCAATTAAGCTCTTTGACTGTAACATCAACTTCCAAGGCAATGTATTACCACTTTCTTCTTTGGTTTCTCTAGTTTTAGATGAAGTCTTTCATCCCATGTTAAATGGAGTGGGAAAGCTAATACAGTGTAAAGTAAACCAAGATTTTGTATGTAGACTTCAAGATATTAAGCCTTGCTTTAAGTGTTCACAGAACTGCGACAAGGTTTTCAAATTCCAGTGTTAGACACCCAGACACATGCTTTCCAAACCAAGAAACTTTGGGTTTAGATACCTAAGTTTGTGACAGTGAGCTTCTTTAAAAAGAAAAATCTTCTAGTACAGTTGGATAAAGCTCTTTGGAATAATTGCACCCAGTGTTGAGGAAGGATTTTGCTGTGTGTTCTGCTGGCCAGATGAGTGTGGCCAGTGTAGAGTTTGTGCGCATCCTTAATTCTTTGCTGCCAAAACTAGCAAGTTTTTAAATAGTTTTGCCAAAGAGGACTTTTTTTCTGTTTACTAGCATTGGAAACATTAATACCATAATAATCCAGTGGGATAATCAGTTGTCTCCAAAATACTGGGAGTATTTCAAAAGCTGTTAAACTTCCTTTTCCCTTTCCTCCCAATGACTGCTTTTTCAATATATGATGCTAAGGCACTAATAGAAGCCATATCAGCACCTAAAGTTTTATAAGTACAAAAAAAAATTCTTTCCCAATTAAGATATGTATTTATCAACATTTCAAAATGTATTGCTGTAAGCAACAATCAAAGAGCAAATTAAAGCTGCTGAGGGAAAAATTCTGAAAGAATAGAATATGGCTGAGGAAAATTTACAAGTCAGACAAAATTATTTTATGCAAGATCCTGCTGGTTTGTTCTTTGGAAACAGCAATGAGAGCTGTTAACATTCAGGAAATGCTCAAAACAGACAAAGTGTGTGACTTACTTCAATTTCTGTGTGAAGATAGACACATGAGTTATTTTTAAAAACATGTGAATCTTCTCAGAGAGCCTTGTTAAAGAATGTATTCCACAAACTAGACACTTACTCCAGGGTGTTTTGAGGAAAACCAAATGTCTTTTCTTAGGTGAATATTTCCAGAATGAAGGATCTCTATAGGTTAAATTGTCAGACAAATAAAACCGTTTTGGGATGAACTGGTAGAGTCAAGCAGCATTGGAGGACAGCATCAGAGTCTTTCAGAGGAAAGAGAAATATAATTGCTGAGTACTGAGGAATAAGAAGGCAGAGAAAGGCAAAGTTCTAGAACAAGAGAAGGAAGCAAAATGCCTGAAAAGAAAAATGCTGAAGAAATAACAGGGCATGGAGTGTAGAAGAAATGAAGTAGAAACAAAAATATTGCTAGGTTGAAGAAAACAATGGATAACAGGGAGGAAGAAAAACCGGCGAAAAATGTCTTTACTTTGTAGGTGGAGGCTGAAGTAGGTTGTGTTTTACACTGTGCTTTGTGACAGTGAGGGTTTCACAAATGTCCAACTCAGATGGTGCCAGGCAGCAGCTTTGTAATTTTGGTGCTGTCCATCAGGCATATGAAGTTTATTGTAGCATAAGAACCATCTCACAGGATGTCTGGGCAATCAAATGTCACACATGTCACATACATGCTGACAACTTACATGCTATCTGGTGAGTAGTATCTACGAATACACACCACCCAGACCCTCCTACCAAGTACAACCTGACTGCTGTGAGTTATGAAAAAATCTCTTGGCACCACCATCACTTACACAGTTCCTGTTGTTTGTGAGCTACTAGAATCCCTGGCATATTTCATGTTCTTTCCACTATAAACAGAAGTATGGTTTTTGCATTTTTACATGACATTTCTACCAATCCCTGAGTGATTCAAATTCATTGGAAGTAAGGCTATACATCTTGATTGTTGCATTTTGTGTAAATAATTATGAATTTTTCCAGTCATTTTCAAACCCGTAGATGTTTTTGAGCTTTTAAAAATAATCTTGCACATTTACATTGTTCTGTTTTGAACATATTACTTGTTACCTCAAGGCTAAGCTCCACAAAATGCTGTAGCCTGGTTTTAATGCAGATTTATCAAAATATCTGACTGAAATAGTATAAGAAAGGGAAGTTCAAACTGGATTTTCTTTCACACAGTCTTTTAGCATGGACCTTGTTTGTTTGTTTCCTCTGTTCTTTCATTTAAAGGGCAGTGGCTTTTGCCTAGTCCTTGAAATAATACATAATGTTTCTTACAGCATAACCTGTAGTTTGTTGTTACTTTGGGTCTTGAGACAAAAGATGCATCTATATTCTAAAGGAGATTCTTGAACTAACTTGCTCGAACTGCTGTCTGACATTCTTTGGCAGCTCTCCTTTTTGTAGGTTACTATTCTTCTTGAATATTAAAGAAAAAGGCACAAAGCTGCATTGATTCCTGTGCTTTGGGTGGTCATGTGGATGTTGCTGTCTCCAGCTTAAAATGATAGCATCTGATGGTGTGAAACTCCAGTGAAGAAAGACTTGCAGTATTGTGTATAGATGGGACTCTCCATTCAGACAGTGTGTGTTTGAGTACCACGGGGTTTTTTTGTAATTAGGATGCTTGCTTGTACTATCACAGAACATTAAGGCTGTGAAACTCAGACCTGGTGGACCCATAGAGTTTGAATAAAGTGTAAGTCAATAACTGGACATGAGCTGGTGATGTGCACACTCACAGCCCAGAGAGCCACTTGTGTCCTGGGCTTCATCCAAAGCAGTGGGCAGCAGGGGAGGGAGGGAGGGGATTCTGCCTCTCTGCTCTGCTCTGATTAGTCCCCCACCAGAAGTGCTGCATCCACTTCTGGGGTCCCAGCACAGGAAGGACCTGTTCGACTGAGTCCAAAGAGGAGATACAGAAATGGTCAGAGCTGGAGTGCCTCTCCTATGGGGAAAGACAGAGCTTGGGGTTCTTCAGCCTGGAGAAGAGAAGGCTCCAAGAAAACTTTATTGTAGCCTTTTAGTACCTAAAGGGGGGTTATTAGAAAGGTGAGGACAGACTTTTTAATAGGAACTTCAGGGACAGGACAAGGGGCAGTGGTTCTGAACTAGAAGAGGGTATATTTAGACTAGATCTAGGGAAGAAATTCTTTACTGTGAGGGTAGTGGAACACTGGCACAGGTTGCCCTGAGAGGTGGGAGATACCCCATCCCTGGGAACATTCAGGATCAGGTTGGACAGGGCTCTGAGCAATCTGCTACTAGTGGAAGATGTCCCTGCCCAGTGTACAGGAATTGAACTAGATGACCCTTGAAGATCTCTTCCAACCCAAACTATTCTATGATTTTAGAAAGAAAAGTAGTTGTCAGTAATATCTTATAAATAAAGAAAGAAACTTGATAGCCTTTAAATTTCTAGTCTGTTCTAATCAAACTCTACTTGATTGACAGCTATTTGAAATCTCAGAACTAAGAGATTTTGCTTTTGTGTAACTCGCTACAGTTGGGATCCAGTTTCTCTGGAGAAGTAGCTAAGCAATACAACCTGCCCAAGTTAATTGAATCACTTTAAATCTGTCTATCTTTGTACTGTACTGCATTTTTTTATAGTCCTTAACCTTGTTTGACAGTAATGCTGTCATTCTAATATAAGTGTAGTCTTTGAAACTTTTGTGCAAGCAGTTTCAAATCTTCATTAAATTTTTTGTCTGTGGATGATGTTACCCAACATGTCTGAAAAGCACAGATTTGAAGACTTGCTTCTATAACACAAAGTGATTTCTAGTTTAGTCCATGTAACATACTGAGCATCCAATTAATGTGGTCAGAATGAAACTAAGCAGCAAAGAGAAATTTTTAGAAGCTTTTCACTTTAGTTAAATATTAAACACTGAAGGAGTTCACCTAGTGAACATGGAAATTATTTGGTGTATGTATAGGGGCCTGAGAAGTCAGAATATATCCAATATGGACCCACATGGGCAAGCCAATAGATGTAATAAAAAGAGAAGAGCTGAAATAGTAGAAGTAAGAAAAGCTGAGTTTTTAAGACATGAAGGTGCTTCATGAAGTATCTAATCTCAGTAAAGGAGGCAGAAAATTTTGTTCATTAAAATAGCTCACTGAGAAAGCATCTATTGTAGATTAAGTTTGTCTTTTTCCCCAGAAACTAATGAATCTTCTATATGTTTCCCTTCTTTCATAGGGATTGGACAAAGGTTATTTTCATGTAGGAAGGGGAAATCTTCCAGAAAGGAAAGATTCAGCAACATATTTTCCTGTACCTTATGACCTCCCACCAGAACAGTATGGATGCAAAGGTAAGGTGTGGCTTCAGAAGAAAAGTTGGCTTGTATTCTACATGAAGCAAGCTAATTGAGTAACTCTGAGTTGGTTGAATACTGCTGTGTTCCAAAGATTTATTTTAACTTCTTTGTGGTGTGATTGTATGCCATTTGGTATCAGTTCCGTGTTCTGCTTGTGACTTCAAAGAAAGCAACTAACTATAAGGTTCTTTATTCTAATATTTTTCTTTATTGTTTAAGTTTTGGATCAGTAACTTCTATGCTAGTTTTTATTCCTCTTTTGTGATTGTTATATGCATTAAGAAAATAGATATTCTTTATGGAATCAAATGGTTTTTTGCAGAACTAATAGGGGAAAGAGTGTTGAAAAGGGAATGTTTGGAAGAGAGCAGGCATGAGCTAGAAACTGTCCTATGGAAATGGAATGTGAAAGAAATACTGTAGTGCAAATGTGAAAGTATTGCTGTAAATCAGAAGAAAGAAGAGTTGCTTTTGCTCCATTCTGTATTTCATAGGTTTTATTTCATAACACTTGAAGAGGTGTACAAAATCTCAACTGTCTCAGTTTCTGAGATCATCTCGAGAACATGCAAATCAGCAAAGTGATAAGAGAGTGCAGCTGTGGGGTGAAAAATACAAAAATATATTGAGAATAATGTTGACGTGCAACCTGCAATTTTTGGGAAGAGTAAATTTTTGTTTTTGTCCTTAAAAGAAATGTCAAAAAATTGTAATTATCTTTCTTTTTGAGAAGCCTTGATCTAAGAAAGAAAGCATATAGGATTGATATTGAAAACACACATAGTTTATTAAAACACAAATGTTTCAGTAAATGTTTGAACTAAAGAATGAGCTCTTAGTTCAAAATGCTCTGAAACTTCTTAAACCCTCTGGAAGAGAACCCTATAAAACAGGGGGGTAAATGCATTCTAATAAACAAGTTGTTTCTCATTAAATTTTCTCTTAAGTGTATATATTGAGATCAAAGAGTGAAACTATTGTCTGATTAATAGTATATAGAAGATAAATTTGTATGCAAGAAAATAAGACCGGTTCCAACTCAGTTGTGATGAATCTAGAGTGAAGCTACATATTAGTCTCTCTACATGCCAATTACATTAATTACCTTAGTTGTTTTGCCCTTTGTTGAAGATTTCTTTCCTGAACAATTCTCACAACTTGTAAAAATGTGTTAAGATGTATTTCATTATGTTCCTATGGGAAAATCTATTTTACCCTTGGTAAATGGGGGCTAAAGCTGTCAAATCTCATGCTGGAAAAATGGCGAGGAGGCTGGAAAAATGGTAGGGAAATGAGATGAAAATTAGCTTTAATACAAGTTCAGGCATTGTTCAGAAATTGACAGTCCACTTAATTCATTAGTTCTCTAGCTGAAGTTTTCAGCCACTGACAGCTGTGATTTCATTAAGGATGCACAAAAGGATCTTTAACATATCTCACAAGAACAGCCCTCTCCCTTGTGAAGGGCCCTGTTCACTGTTCAGTGTTCCACTGCCACAGTTACATGGAAAAGCAAATTACCTTTTCCTTGTTACTTCAGATATTCAGTGATTGATATTTTGTCTGATTTCCAATGAGTGGGAATTGGGAGTATGGTAAAATTACATTTGGTAAATATTTATAGTGATTTCAGGAAACTATTGTAACACTGCATCTCATTTATTACATATAACATGTGCTGTATAAAAGGAAGAAAGACTGCATGGCATATTTACCTCCAGCTCTGGTAGGCTTAGGTATTTGCATTTAACCTGTTACTTAAAGAGTTGAAAGAATTTTCATTTACCCTGCTTTGTGCTAGTGGCACAGTGCTTAAAAGAAGAGGTTGGTGTTTTGTCCAGCAAAGCTATAGGAATTCTTTGTTACTCTCAGCTCCCTCACAGGAGGTCCTGTAAGTTCTGGGAAAACTTGTACTCTCAGGAGGTCATATAAGTTCTGGGAAAATGTCAGTGTACGTGGTCTCCACCTTTCTCTCACCTTTGTTTCTTCTTCTAAGTTCTAGAAGTAGTTAAGTAGTTAGAATATTTTTGAAGAAATTAAGATAGAAGACTTCTGGGAAAGTATCTAATATTTTTCAATAACTACCTTTTTTTTTCTAATTAATGTTACGTAGCTGCTTGAAACCCATATACTTTCTAGGGTTTGAAAGAGCTAGACTAGCAACATCCTGTATAAATTTTTGGAGAACTTCAAGTACTTCCAGTTTGCCTAATATGGTACAAAGTCTAAGAGAATATCCTTTCTTTTTAGTAGATGACAACTGGAAGCTAGTCCAGTTTCTAGTGATTCTAATACATTGGACAGAAAATATTTCACTTATTTAAGTCAGAGAAATGGTAAATGTGAATCAAAGTATGTTTAGAAGTTCAGTTTTCAATTTTTCAAGCAACAAGTGTATATTTTCATTGTAAATCATAGCCTAAGGTGAGGAAGCCAGGGTTGGAACCCATCTCATTCATATTGGTTTCAGTTTCCTTCCTCAGCAGAATCAAAAACATTATTATTGACTAGTAAACCTGCAGTTTGAGATTGAAGCTCTCATAATGCAGCTTGACATCAGACACTGCCTCAGAAGACCTCCTAGAGCCCAAGTGTAACATTTGAATGTGCTTGTTCTCCCAGCTCTTTATAATGACTGTAAAGAAATTAAAACTTTGCATGAGAAGAAACTCAAGTTAAAGAGTCAGTATTTAGTTTGGCCACTTCTGTGTAATGTTATGATCTGGTTGCATACTTGCAGACCAGAAGGAGCTACTTGACTATCTGATTTGCCACGTTACCAGCCAACTTCTTTGAGTTCAAAGCTCATGCTTGGCTAAAGGAGATGTGCTTCAGGTTATTAGGTGAGAGCACTGTCATGAGATGGCAAATTCACCAGATGGTCAGTATTTTTCTTCAATAGTTGGTCAATTCAAGAATTTTAAAATGCAGTTTGGTTTGAGTATTCTTTTTCAGGGTAGATGTATGATGCCCAGTCTAATTTTGGAACTTCTATGTGATTTGAGCCATCTTGTGCGGAGTGCAAGATTTGTAGTTGAAAGTCTGAGGAAATCAACAGTATGACATCCTGACAGATCAGAGTTAAGTTTGCACAGGGGACTTTTACCTAGGCATTTTTCCTGTAGACTATTTCTTCACAAATGCTTTAAATTACCAGCACAAAAGAGTTACATTATGCATGATATACATAGCTTGCATGATTCCTTGTTGCAGGAAATAACGTGCGTATTTTACATCTGGCATTTTTAAAATAAAGAATAAGATCATTCCAATTCTGACATGAGAAAGAACCTCATTAATTTATAGCAGATAACATTTGTTGTGTGCAACATGTACATTATTAACTCTTTTCACATTGCTGTTTTGAGCAATTGCAGTTGATGACCTCCAATAGTCAGCGGAACAGCAGAAGGCCATTTGTGGTCAGCAGATGTACTACTCAATATCTAGATAAAGGAATCATATAGATACATAATCTCCTGAAGGCCTCTGTAGTTAACCAAGAGATTCAAGCTGTCATAATAAAAAAGACTATTGCAAAGCTCAGTGTATTGATGATACTAAGATAAAAGAAAACTATAGACCAGCATTATGATTTGAGAGTTCTTTGGAAGGGAAGCTGAAAATTATCCAGTCTGGTATTTGGGAATCATGCACACAATAGCCTATCTTACTTAGCAAGATATCATTATAAATAACATTTCTTTGTATCTTTAACAGTACTCAGATTTTTATTTTCTTGTAGAATCTTTTAAATGAGTACTGCAATTTTGTTGTATAACCTTTTTATTGTGTAACATTATCTTACTGAGCTCCCATCATCATATCTCTGTTGCAGTATTGCTATTATCTCTCTTGCCAATACAAGTTGCTTACTGTATTCAAGGAATTTCACTTCATTTGTGATTTAGATATTACACTGGCTGAGGAAATCATCTGTTGTGTGGAGGGAACTTGAAACTTCTAATTCATAAGTATATCAAGGTTTTTTAATAACAGTTTGGGGGAGAGCTCAGAAAAGTGCAAAATACTTTTTTTTCCCTCATCACATCAGCACTTTGAGAAACAAAATAAATCCTTTGTTTAAAACTGCAGTACTGGGTTGTGATTTTTTTTCTCTTTTTTTTTCCCCCCAAACAAGTGGTCATTGTCCTGGCATTCAGAAATCATCACTTTCTTTGGGAATATTCATACAGATCTCACATCTATTCCCCATCTGCTTTTCCTCCTTCTTGAGATCTTTGAGTATAATTTTTGCACTGAGAGGAGCAAGATTAGTTCCTTTTCAAATGCCATGCTCATCCAGAGGGCAGGGACAAGAGAGACTGAAGTGTAGTGTGCACCTTTTGCAAATGCTTAAGGAAGAACTTCCAGATTCATGCAGCGGGGAGTGAGTTTGCCATGTAGAATGACTTGAAGAAGTCTGGTTATTTGTAACCTTTCTATATATGTGAATACTTGTTGCTTTGAAGCTATCTTTTGAATTAAGTGGAGGTAAGAATTCAGTCTCTGTGTTTAGAAATCGACCAGGAATTCTTTCATCCAGATCTCCACTCACAGTGCAAGAGACACCCATAGGAAGAGGATCACAAATGTGCTTTCCTTGTGTTTTATACTTTTCTATTCAATTGTGTCTTCCTAGTTTTGACTGTATTGCCATCTGTCATATTTGTGAGAACACGGAGGCTTGATGTGGCCTGCCAGCATGGATTCTTTGAGTGGTACTCAGGTGTTACTCAAAAAGAACTTGTCTTGTTCTCCAGAGCCTCTCTACCTTTTAAGTAAAATGTGGTAGTCTATTCAATTGTGAGGGGATGTTCAAAAATCTGAGTATAACTGAAATAGTGCTCCACCTGAGCTTTCAGACAATGTTTAAGTAGCAGTGGGGCTGGAATGGCCCCATTTATTTTACTGAGTGCTGACTCTACTGCTGGAGTTCTGCTGCTTGTAAATGAGGCAAGAGCAAAGCTGTGGTACCAGCCTAGTAGATTACTCAAGTGAGGTGCAGTTGAGACAAAGTTGAGGTATCAGAAATGAAGCACTGATCTTAAAATGTGTGGAAGGTAGGTATGTAAGGACACTTTAAAAGTTAATTAATGGGGCTTTTGTTTCCACCCCCCAAGAAGATCAAATGAATTAACTTTGAGAAGCTTGACTGTCATTTTTGTGTGCAACAGTAAGCAGCTGCCATAATACAGTATTTGTATGTAGTTATCTTTCTCTTGCTGTTATAGATCCTATTAAAAGTGATTAATAATTTAAAATTGAACCTGACATTTTATAAATAACTGAATCAGCAATGGTTCTACACGTGACTTACTAAAATATTGTCAGCTTTTTTATAAAATCAGCAGCATCCCATTAACAGAATAAAGTTCCAAGTACAATAATAACTGCCTTGAGCAAATTTTATTTAGATCGCTACAATTAGAAAGAACTAAATTAGGTATTGAGACCTCTCAGGATGCTTTAAAGAGGTGACTGGAGTTATTTCTGTACATCTTAAGTTTTCCTCTGCCTGCATGTTTTGCTGAATTAAGCAGAGTTAACTGCCAGATGGTAGGAAAGTAGGGAAGATGGATAGATCTAAGCTGCATAATGTACTCTTGAGTGACAGATTCCAGTGCTTGAGTGGGACTGGATTTATTCTGATGTCACAGATAGAAGTCAGTGTTCAAATCTGAATGTATGTTTGAAATCCTCAATGCTTTTGCCAACATTTGCTTTATTCTGTACCCATTTTTTTAACTGTTGATGTTTACTATCTGGTAAGGTATTCGCCGAAAATACAAAAGGTACACATGGCTCTTCAGCAGGAGACTGATAAAACAAGCTTAGGGAAATAATGGTGCTATTTTTTTTCTTTTTAAGAGATGACTCAAAAGTCTAGATATCCTGCAGTTGAGCCAGAAACCTAGAGAGCTTTCTTGGCAGTGCACTGTGAGTTAAGTGCTGTAGTTTCTTCCAGTTTCTGAGGCCTTTTATTTTTTACATGCTTTGAAATCACCTGTCCACTGTAACAAAAAAAAAAAAAAACCACCAATTACCTACTGCTCTCTTCCTGCTGTAAATAGACACATTTAAAAACATTTGTGTAGCTGGGATATGTTTTACTGCAACATACGGAACTACAGTATGAGAATTAAGAACACACTAGTAGTGAGTAATAATGAGTACTTAGTAGCAGTGGTCCCTCTGCCCCGTGTTTAATTGCCATGGTACTTCTCACAGTGTGCTGTTGTGTAATTTATATAACCCTTCATTACTGATTTTGTCACTTTCTTACTCTCCTTTCCTTGCTACAGTAATTCTCACTTCCTACATTGTCAGAGTTGTCATTGGGTCCTGTAAATTTAAAATTGGATAAAAGTAATTTCAATCAATAGCTATTCCTGTCATCCTTGGTACAATTCAGTTTAATATATGCATATTACAGATTGATGTAATTGTATTCCTTCAGGGCTCATTTTGTACATGGAGAGAAGAAGCAGGCTAGATTTATAAAAATTTCTTAATTGAGAAAACTCACTGAAAAAAGGGTTAAAGGATTTTTCTCTATTTCAGTAGGAGTAGCCTACAAAAAGTAGAATAATACCTTGGATTCACAGAACAGCTGCATTTCTGCCACATGTATGGTAGGAGGAAGAGCACAGAGCAGGTTGCAGAGCTAGCAGCTAACTCCTGGTGTGTTGCCTTTTCTCTTTCCCAGGAGTGGAAAGAGCTTCTGTATTCTGAGAAGTGGGAGGGAGGGAACTGTGAGGTGCAAACCTGTTGCTCATCTGAAGGTGTAATGTTTGAAGAAGTGAGGGGTATATGTGAACTCTTCAGAGGTCAGGCAGTGTCATTCTTAGGTACTGAATTCTTACTGTCCCTGTGAAAAATATTAATATGTTACAATGCTTATTTATAATTACATTGGGTTAAGAAAGATGCAGCACAAAACATGCTGGCACCAGGCCATACCAAATTTGGCTGCATTACTGTACTTGTGTATTGTCTGAAATACAATTCTTATACAGCTGGTGAGCATGTTGGGTTAAAACAATATTTAAAATAATATCTGGGGGGAAAGCAAAGCCTTTTGAAGACTCTTTATCTTTTAGTTTAAAAAAAGAAAACAACAAAAATGTCCACTAAACTGAAATTGCACATGATGTTAATTGAAAATCAGTGAGAATTTTGACCTTCCTCTTCCCCTAAAGGGAAAAGAGGAAGAGAACCAAATTTTGCATTTGATGAATTAATTTGTCATGAGTATGTTTCTTTTTGGTTTACAGATCAACCATGGATTTGGAATATTCCTTACACTGATGCCCCTGATACACATGGGAATATGTGGGTTCCATCATAAGTGTTTCCAGTACTCCGTGATGTTCCACTTGCTGACACTGAGCCTGCTGTGCTACTTGGAGAAACTGCTTGTTTCTGTTCTGTAAGCTATAATGTCTGCTGTAATGGCTAATTTGTAGTTGAAACATTAAAATGTTAATAAGGGAGAGATTCTTGGAGAATCTGCAACCATATTATTACAAATGAACCTGCTTTTTTAATACCTTTTTTATGCTTTCTCTTTCCTGTGGTTCCTAATATGGTTTTCAAGATAAGAACTGTTTTCAGAGAGTCTCTGTGCATTTACAGCTGTAATTAATTTAAAAATTATGGTTCTGTGAGACTGTCAGTTGACCCCAGTAGCTGGAATAAAAGTTATTATATGCAAAATTCAAATTAAAATAAAGGCAATCTTGTTACTATATCCTTTGTTTTATCTTCTAAATGTGTACATTTCAGATTGGGTTGGAACTTGTATCTTGCATCTGTACTCCCAGGTATTTTATAAAATCGACAGCATCCCATTAATAGAACACATTGCTTGTATCAAAAATAGAGTGGCTAGCAGGACCAGGACAGTGATTGTCCCCCCACACTCGGCACTTGTGAGGCCACACCTTGAGTACTGTGTCCAGTTTTGGGCCCTCATGACAAGAAAGACATTGAGGGGCTGGAACATGTCCAGAGAAGGGCAGTGGAGCTGGCTGGAAGGTCTGGAGCGCAAGTCTTCTAAGGAGTAACTGGAGGAGCCAGGAATGTTTAGCATGGAGAAAAGGAGTCTCAGTAGAGATCTTACTGATCTCTGCAATTACCTGCAAGGAGTTTGTAGCCAGGTGGGAATCAGCCTCTTCTCCCAGGTAACAAGTGAGGGGACAAGAGGAGCCTTAAGTTTCACCAGGGAAGGCTTAAATCGGATATTAGGGAAAAATCTGTCATTGAGAGTTGTCAGGCATTGGAACAGACTGCCCAGGGAAGTGGTGGAGTCACCATCCCTGGAGTTACTAAAAGATGTGTGGATGTAACATTTAGTGATATGGGTTAGTGGTAGACTTGGTAGTATTTTGCTAATGTTTGGACTAAATGATCTTAAATCACGAAATCACTAGGTTGGAAGAGACCATCAAGATCATGCCTTAACACCTCAAATAAACCATGACACCGAGTGCCACATCCAGTCTTTTTCTAAACACATCCAGGGATGGTGACTCCACCACCTTCCTGGGAAGATCATTCCAGAACTTTTATCACTCTTTCCATAAAAAATGTTTTCCTAATATCCAACCTGTATTTCCCTTGGTGCAGCTTAAGACTGTGTCCTCTGGTTCTGTCAGTTGCTGCCTGGAGAAAGAGACCAACCCCCACCTGACTATAACCACCCTTCAGGAAGTTGTAGAGAGTGATAAGGTCACCCCTGAGTCTCCTTTTCTCCAGGCTAAACACCCCCAGCTCCCTCAGTTGTTCCTCACAGGGCTTGTGTTCCAAGCCCCTCACCAGCCTCGCTGCCCTCCTCTGGACGCGCTCAAGCGTCTCAATGTCCTTCCCAAACTGAGGGGCCCAGAACTGGACACAATAAATACTTCTGTGATTCCCTACTTCACATTCAAAAGAAGTCTCCCAAAGATAGAATATTTTTGAAACTCCTAGCAAAACAATAGGGATGTTGAAAAGTTTAGCCTTCTCTAGATGCCCAATTTCACATGTTCATGAAGTTTGTTTTTTTTTTTTTTTTTTTTTTTTTTTTTTTTTTTTTTTTTTTGTTCAACTTAGTTTGTTAGTGTCAAGTTTATTATTATTATGTTCCTGAAGAGTTTTTGTTCAGTATCAAAAGTAATGGAGGGCTGGTTTATTTGCTCCTCTGTCAGTATAGTTCATTAGGCATAAAGTTGGCTCAGGAGTACATTTTAGCCATTCCATAGCTTCACTAAAGCAGTGAGTTTTGGTTAGGTGTACCAACTAATCACTTCTAAAGCAGACCTCTAATTAAAAAGTACTGACACTGTCAATGAGAGTAACTAAACCTCTGCATGAGTCTTCCAAATAATTTTATGATTCATTAATAATAATCCTACTCTGACCAGACACTTAGTAGTGATCATTATTGGGGTACTCAGTGACTGTTAGCTTTCTTAATTACAGGGCTGCCAGTAAATATTATCAACAGAATTGGTAAATACATTGATTTTTCTTTCCTATTATCTTACAGTTGTGCTAAGCCTTACCACCACCAATCTGTTGTCACCAAATGCCTGCACACACAGACACTAGGGAGTGTGTGCTTGTGGTGCTGAGGGGTAGGGAAAACAGCATGTTTCCTGATAGTGATGCCAAGTGGCTGTACTGAGGGTAACAGCATTGCATTCAAGGCTCAGGCTTGCAAGATGTTCACTTTGATTTGGGGTTAAATGTCAGAAATATGTTTAACCACTTTTTTTTTTACCTGAAATGAAAAGTTTTTTTTTCTTATGCCAGTGAATACACTGCATTTCTGTATCCACCTTGCTTAAATGTTATGCATGGCTGACTGATTACACTGTTCCCCACACACTCCCAGTTTTTCCAGCTATTTACCCAAGAGCAGTGGGAATGGTGACCTGTTTTACAACAAAGTATTCTTTAGAATAAGCCATATTCTCATTTTCTTTTTCAAAATTCCAGTCAATATCAACTTGCTCTTGTTCTAGCCTTTAATAGGGAGCATATCCTTAAAAAGCCACCTTCTCAAGAGATGATTAAATCACTGCCAAGATCAAAGTTGACAAATTAAGGGAATTTGCAATTTTTGATGATCAATGACAGTAGTACACGTGTCTTTCAAAACTGTGCCAGATGATCTTACCTGCTTTAATGCAATAACTATCTCTATGCCCAAGACAAATACAAAAATTATTATTCCACACTAACAAAATTATATGTAAATAAGGGAGAACTCAATAACCTTGAATAATTTGCCTTGAATATTCCTTTGAATAGTGTTATTGTTGTTCATATTCCTTTGGGCAGTCACATTGATGTCATGGTTGCAAGCAGCTAAAGGCTCTTTTTCCCACTGTGCTAATCCAAGCCACCCTTGAACAGATTTGATGGATGGAGCCATTGGTGTGGGCAGAGGGTGCTCACTCAATTCTGCTGCCTTTGCTGGTTGAGCGTACACTGGCTGAGTTCTGTCTTCCTTCTGACTGGCAAAGCAGGGAAGTATAGGTTGGGTTTTGGTTTTTTCTTCTAATAGGAGCTGCCGATAATTTTAAAGATTTAAAACTGCCAAAAAGTTTAAAGATACGCCAGCAATTTTTATGGAAATGTGGTTACCTTTAGCACAGTCTGGTTAGTTTGGCTGGCATCTCATCTTCCTATTTTTGGCTATTTAATGTCTTCCAGCATTGCTGCTAATTTTAATTTCCATGCTAAAGTCTATGCTAAAGACTAATTATGAGGGACTAAAAACCTGCAGCATGATGTATCACCTATGAATAACAACAAATAGGAAAAAATTAAACACAACTCCCATTTATCCCTGGCTGCTGGTTTACTGTGTAACATAAGAAAAGGACTCATTTCTCCCTGTGCCTCCTGCTCTAGCAGTTGTTGCCACACAGGTGATCCTTTCTCAAACACTGGCATTGGAACTGCCCACAGTGCACCCTTGGGGCTCAGACCAATACTCAAATATACCTCAGGCCGTGAGACAATCAATGTCTCTTACACAGATTGTACAATTATCTGCCATTAAGGGAGATTTCTAAGATCATAGTGTTCATCCCCATTGCATTTTGACTGCAACACAATTATTAGAAAATTGGGAGGGGGGGGGAAGAAAGGGAAGTGGATGTTGTAGTTTGTTAACCTGCTTTCTAAAAAAATATATGTAGGTTGGCCTTCCCTGGAAAGAATATGCTTATATACTATGATGCTTAGCAGAGCTGAATTCCAGCTCCCATTTATTTAAAAGTAGAATGCATCACTGTAGCAACTACCAGATATTGCTGAATTTAGCTTTTTCTTCTTATAGTGGGAATGATATTTCCAGCAGATTTGGATCGACAGCTCTGGGCTTGGAACCTGCAAATAATGCGTTTTAAAACCACGTTGCAGCTGGAGAGGCTGCTTCTCTCTTCCCTAAACAATTTCCCTTCGACTACCATGCGCTGGAGGACACAGATGTAACACCTTGTCGGGAAAGCAGTGGGTAACCAGACCTGTGGAGAAGGAGGTGCTCTCTTTTGGCAAAAGGCGCTCATTTTTATGGCTTTGATGGGGGGCATATAATCGACTGACGGGTTTCATGCCCGGTCTCTCTAAGAGGCCCAGTTGCTTCAGGCGCTCCTCGGCCCCACCGCCCGGGGCCGGGTACCTGAGGGCGGGAAGGGGGCCAGCCCCTCGCCCCTCTGAGGGCTGGAGGCCGCGGGGCCGCCGCCCTCTGCCAGCCCGCCCTGCCCGCTGCGGGCGCTGAGCTTCGGAGGCGGCGGCCGTGCCTCTGCTGGGAGGAGCTGCCCCCGGGGGCACAGCCCGGCCCGGCCCGGCCTGCGGCTCCCCGAGGCCATGGTGCGGGCGGCCCGGGGGACCGGGCGGCGGAGCCCCGCGGCGAAGGGGGAGGGCGGGGGGCGAGCTGCCGCCAGTCCCGCCTCATCCCCCCCGGCAGGCAGGAGGCGCCTGGCGGTGCCTGTCCCTGCGCCCCGCTCCGACGTGCTCGGGGCGGGGGCAGGAAGGGGATATGAAAGTGGCGGGGACGGGAGCCCCGCGCGGCGGGCGTTGGGGCTGAGGGGCTCTGCGAGACGGGACGGGACGAGCGGTTCCCTCGCCCTCAGGATGCTCGGCAGCCCGAAGCGCGTCCGCCGCGGGGCCGCGCCGGGGCCGCGCCCTGCCCCCGGGGTGAAGGTGCCTGCCGGCTCCCGGGAGCGCCGCTCGCCGCCGCCGGGCTCCGCGGCGCCCTGAGCCCCGGGCCCCGCGTACGGCTGGCGGGGGGCGCCGTGATGCCCGGCGGCGGCAGCAGGGCCCCGACGTAGCGTGGCGGCGCGGCAGCCCGGTCCCGCGGGCGGAGGATGGCGTGTCGCGGCGCCTGCTGCTGCTCCAGCGCGGGTCGCCTCAACGCGGACAACGCGCGGTTCCTCCTGCTGGCGGTGCTGATCGTGCTGTACATGCTGTGCGGCGCCGCCGTCTTCTCGGCCATCGAGCTGCCCACGGAGCGGGAGGCTAAGGAGCGCTGGGAGGAACGCCTGGAGAACTTCACCCGGCGCCACAACCTCAGCCGTGCCGAGCTCCGGCACTTCCTCCGCGAATACGAGGAAGCGAGCGGGGCCGGCATCCGCGTCGATGACATCCGGCCCCGATGGGATTTCACCGGCGCTTTCTACTTCGTGGGCACCGTCGTTTCTACTATCGGTGAGCGGCGGGACGCGCGGGCACCGGGCGGGCACTGGGGCCAGGGCTGGGGGCCCGGGGATGCGCTGTTCGTCTCCTCCTCGCCTGCTCGCGGGCTCACAGCGGGCTCGTGTCGGTGCCCGGGCATGGTCCTGTCTCTTCGCTGCTCCTTTTTTTGCCTTCTTGCTGTCAAAGAGCCGCTGCCGCGGGCGCGCCTCTCGCGGGAAGCGCTCAGCTCAGGGAGCGCCGCGGAAGCTGCGGGCAGCCCGGCCGGCCCGAGGGGCCGAGCTCCGGGCAGGCAGGGCAGCGGACACAAGGATGCTCTTCGCGGGTGTCATTTACCTGCACGGATCAACTTGTGCTCGGGATACGGTGGTAGACTTTGTGAGAGACCAGTCGTATCCAAACCCGAAAGCTTTAAACAATCCTGTATGTCTTTAAATTCTGGGAAATGTTATAGAAAATCTTAGATCTGGCGGTTTCATAGGCTGTATGCTCAGAGCCCTTTCTGAGGATCGTCTGGTCTTAACGAGAACCCTTAAATAGATTTTGTGGTGTCCAGCTGCAAAGTGTACAACTTGGAAAGACTGGGTTTCAAACCATTTGGCTTTTTGCTCCTTCAGGCTTTTCAAGGCAGAACCATCAAGTCGATGGGCACAGTTTATTGCACTTCTGAATAAACCCGAGTTTATTCAGGCTGAAGGAGCCTTCAGGGGAAGGTGATACTGAATAGAAATTCCGAGCAGTCTGACAGGTGTACATTAAGATGAAAAGGGATAGCACCAGGAACTGACATAAGCACCCCAGGGAGCCCATGGGTGTCAACAGAAAGTCTTCATTTAGGCATCTGCAGACAGCTAAAAGCCTCAGAGGAAGAGAGCTATCTTTAGTTAAAGACAGGCAATCTGTATGCAGTTATCACTGTGACAAATGGGATCACTAAATCTTAGTAATGGTATAGACAGTTCACATCAGTCTCTCTCCACGAATGAAATGTACATTGAGGTATGGTTATTTAAGTCTTCGGGAAATCTCTGCTTAGAGTTTTGTGGGGTTTTTTTTGTTTTGGTGGGTTTTTTTTGGTGGTTTTTTTTTTTTTTCTGAAGAGGATATTAGAGATGCCTTGCTTTATGTGGGATGTATAAGAGTTTGCCCTGTCCTGCAGCACACTCCTCTCTAATACTGAGGTTTTTTAAGTCTGGGGTTATTCTATTGTTAAAAGTGTCATTGGGCTGGTTTTGTAGTTCCTCAGGGCTTCAAACTTTGTTTGTGTCCTTAGACTTTAAGTCTTTAAGACCCAAGAACTGTGCTTCAATGTTCTGTTGAACTGGCAATTGAAAGTAATTTATAGCATTGTTAAGCCCATTTTTGTGGATTGGTGTAGTTTGCTTGCCATTATAACATGTCCCTTGAAGTGTGCTTCTTGTATGATTAAAATAAATAAGCAGAGTTTATGCAAACATTTGCTACAGTCATAAAATCATAGTAAAAAGATCAGATCAGATTGGACCAGATCTCAAAAGTTCCACCTGCTTTGCCTCTATTCCTAGAGGAGGAATATCCTATTCCTTTTTTTTTGTGATGTTTGTCCAAGATGCCATTTCAAACATGCAGTGTTGGAGATTCCACAGCTTCGACAAGGAATCCAGCCTTGTGCATTTTTACCCTGAGGTTTTCCTGATGTCTGCCTTACTGCAGTTCAGTGACTTGTGTTATTTGTGTCTTGCCATCCTTTGTACTCAGAGAATGGCCTCTTAGGTACTCAAAGACCATTGTCAGTGTGTCCCTTCAGCCTTCTTTCAATTCAGAAAAACCACGGTGTTGTAACCCCTTTTGCAGTGATACAGTTACTTTTCACAGTTGTTAACTGATGCCAGTATTTCTCCATTAATGTATGTCTTATATAAATAAGATTGTTAAGGAGAGAAGTGTATCTGTGATCCTGTTAACTGCAGATGATCACAAACACAAGTATCCACTTACCCACTCATACTTTTTGGTAATTTCTATGTCTTGCTGATTTCCATTGCCCATATTTTACAGCTCCCTTAATGTTTCTGTAGAAATGTCCTCAAGACTGTGTATGGTCTGGAGACTTTGGCAGTTTGCATCCTGTCCCTTCCTTTGACCTGACATTGCTTTTCTCAGTCTTATCAGTGATGACACTTTCTCAGTGGGTTTTATGAATTGCATTCTTTCTTAATCTAGTCAGTGGCATTGCACTCCTTCATCATATCGATAGCATGTCTCTTTTTTAATCTTCTCAGTAGAACTTCTGCTTTGTGGGACTGGTTGTGCATTTTAATGCTTTGACTTAGCTTGTGCTGCAGGCTGGGCTCTCTGGGCATTCTCAGGGTTGTGCTTCGACCAGGTCTCCTCAGATGTGCCACTCAGGAGTGTTCTCCTGCAGGCAACCACAGTATCAACCATATTGACATCCTAACAATAGATTTTGTTTAACACCTCTAAAATCAATATTTTGTCTCTCTTCTCAGCCCTTTCCAAATGGTCCATGTCTTCTTTCAGGTCCCAGTACAGTGTTCCAATATTAATGTATTATTCTAGCTGCAACCTTGCTAGATCTGAGGAAAGTATGAAGGCTTATTTAATGTGTTTTTCAGTGTATACTTCTGTTGGCTCTGTACATTCCTACAGCTAAACAAAATTTGATGTCTTCAGTTAAAAACAGTTTTTTAGGAATAGGTGCTTATGACATGTTCTTAATATCAGTCCACCTTCTACACTCAGTATTATGTGCTGGTATAGAAGCTTTATATTTAGCAGGTAAGTTGCTGTAAAAACAATTTTTTGTAAACTTTATGAGTTTTTTTTTTTCTCTTTTGCATAATAGGAATTATTTTGCTACTCCACCAGAATAAATTTATTTCTTCTGCAGTAAATAAGGTGGACCTAGCCATTTTGATTTACTGCTAAAGCGTCAGTCAAATATTACTTGTCACATCAACTGTTTCCTGTACTTTAGCTAGAAAGAAATACCATAATATGTTTCAGAAGAAAGTAGAGTTTTGCAGTAACTCAAGAAATAATCCTGTATTTTTAATTAAGATTTTCATTAAATGTTTGACAAATGGATTTTGGAACATAGTATCAGTGCATCAAGTCAAGAGGTCAAAACTAAATATAACCAGCCTATTTTCATCTGTTCAGAAAATACAAAGTTAACAGAGCTGAACTAGTACAAAATAATTAATTTCTCAGGTTAGTAATTAAAGGGTTTGTTCCATAAAAGTGTTTATTCCTATCAGTGCTTAGCCTGTAACCTCTAATATTGATGCATCTTTTGAGCAGTGATGTCCAGCGTGACCCAGTCCTAGGGTTTCCTTTGCAGTAAGGGAAATGTTAGGTATGAAGGAACATAACCACAAATATCTGCCCAACTAGGAGACTACCTAGACTATCCAGGAAGTGACCCCAATGAATTAGATGGTGTCAAAGCCTCTCAATCCCATTAAGGCAGGTGCCTAACTAATCCACACATGTCCAGTGGGCTCCTCCAAAAGCTCACTTTGCTTTCAATCTACCCTTTGTCACATAATGTAGTGTCCCTTTTGCCTAGAAATCAAGTGGTCAGAAATCAACTTCTTTCTCAGTCAGGACTTGAAGCAATTCCTGTGTCTCATCCAAATGCCCTGCCCACCATGCGGGGAATAATTTTAAGGTGGGACTCTCACTGTTTTCTGTTGAAACTATTCCACTTTGCATAGCCTAATAAAACTTCTGCAGACCAAAAAATACGACAAGATCTAAGTACCAATTTGCACTTCAGTGAATGTTTATGTGTTTTACAAGACATACAACATTAGATAGGCTCTGGGTGTTCAGCAGCATCAGACTGTAGGGTCACAGTCATCAAGTGCTCTGATATCCAAGGACTTCTGTGGTACTTTGGCACAGCAGTGCCTCCAAGAAGTAGGGAGCTGGAATAAAATGTATCTTGTTAAAAACACATAACATGAAGCAACTTCTCAAACTGACTTATGATATTCCTGCCCTTTTCACAGGCCGCTGGAAGTTGGAGGGGATCTCTGGAGATTGTCTGGTCCAACCCCCATACTCCAAGCAGGGTCAGTGACAGTCAGCTGCTCAGGGCTGCATCCTGTTGGAGTTTGGGTATCCCTCTTGGTGGAGACTTCCACAATCTTTCAGGACACCTTGTGCCAGTGTTTGACCAACCTCACATTAAAAGAGGGTTTTTTTCTCCTATTCAAATGGAATTTCCAGAATTTCAATTTGAACCTGTTGCTTCTTGTCTTCTCTGTGTGAACTGTGTGAGCAGTGAGGCAAAGGAGGAAATTATATCATCTTCACAAAATGAGATACATTTTCTGGAGAAATTGTTAAAATTTGCATCCTTCCTCTCTGCAAAAATTTGCAGCAAATTGGGCTGGAGGTGTAAAGTCTTGATACAAGATGAGAAAAGAAATTTGTCAACTGATACATTACCTGAGGCCCAAAAGATAAAATTGCTTGGAGTGAAGGCTGGGATTTTTACAGTAGACAGCAATGAGCAACCACATGATGTACTGTACTGAAGGGATAGAAGGAGTCATAGCATCTTCTTTAAGCAGCCTCATAGAAAGGGTTGCTCATGGAAGTGTTGTTTGTGAATGGGAAAGTCTGTATGGGGTGAAACAACCCCACTGTCCATGTTACAGCTGTGTCATGGAGTTCTGAAGAGTGTCGGAAAGTGCCTGTTTCCTCATTTTCACCTGTCAGTGCAGTTCCTGCTAAGTGGAGTTACAGCTGTGCAAAAGAAAAGTGTGTGTGATAATGCCCAGCAAACCACCAAGGTCATTAAACCCAGAGAGCTGGACTACCGCTTGTAGCCTTGAGGTCACCCTGTCTTTCCTGTGTATAGACTGAGCAAAGAGTGGCCGCTGCAGTAAATGCTCCACCTGGGGCCATGGCCAAGCTTACTCCTGGTGTCACTGAGACCAAACGATCTGCCCTTACCTAACAGTACCATCCCTGAAGTATTTAGAGTCATAGAATTGTAGAACATCCTGTGTTGAAAGGGATCCACAAGGATCATCAAGTCCAGATCCTGACACTGCACAGGACAGCCCCAAGAGCCACGCCATGTGCCTGGGAGCAGTGTCCACACACTTATTGAACTCTGTCAGGCTTGGTGCTGTGACCACTTCCCTGGGGAGCCTGCTCCAATGCCCAACCACCCTCTGGGTAAAGAGCCTTTTTCTAATATCCAGCCTAAACCTCCCCTGACACAACTTCAGGCCAATCCCTCAGTCCAGTCACTGGTCATGAGAGTGAAGCGCCTGACCCTCCCCTTCCCTTCACGGGGCAGTTGTAGACTGCAGGGGGGCCTCCCCTGAGTCTCCTTCAGACTGAATAGACCAAGTGACCTCAGTTGCTCCTCATAGAGTTCCCCTCCAGGCCCTTCATGATATTCATGGTCCTCCTTTAGATGCTCTCTAACAGCTTAATGCCTTTTTAATATTGTAGTGCCCAAAACTGCACACAAGCTGCAAACAGCTCTAATAATTCAAAATAGCCTGCTTTAGCCATTGAGCTATAAGCAGAGCAAAAAAGGCATCTCTAGAGCAAAAGGCTTTTTAGGGAAGCTGCAGGTAAACTGAGGCCATTTACTTGCCTTACAGAGACTACCATGTAGTTGTCAACTCACTGAAGTTGTAATTGCCACCAGCCTTGCATTGCATCTGTTAATAAACTAGAACATTGCCCACCTTTGAAAGACGAGTTTGATGGTTTACTCTAACTTTGCCAAAAGCTTTCTATAATGTATGACAGATCTGTATAAAGCAAAGATGTAGAGAAAATGTGAAAAGAAGAACATTGGTTAAAATGATAGGATTGTCACCAGTCTCTGCTATATGCAGAGCAATGTAGAAAACTTAAAGCAAATCCTGTTGTAGAAAGGAAGTACAAAATTAAAGCAACCTGGAAATCTTGCAATAAGCAAGATCAAAAAAAGGTACACGTGTGATAGACTAGCATGTTCTCTCTTGAACACTGGTTAAAATAAAAGTTAAGCCATATGGTTGTAATCCACAAGGTTGGGGGAAAGGCCAGGTCCAGTCTCACATGTAAATATTCTTACTTCTGTTACTGCAGTAAAACTGTTACTACAGTTTTACAGAAGATATCTAAAATAAATCACATGAATTTATATGTCTTAATGTGCCTGTTCCTGACTAGAATAAAATAGCTGATATGTCAAGTGCAAAGGTTCATACTTCTACTATTAGTGTTGAAATTCTGGTGAAATAAATCCCACCCTATCAATCTACAGATGGACATCCAGGCAGCAGCAGAACCAGATCAGCACATTACTGCTGGCAGTACTGACTCTAACTTCTCTGCCACAGCTTCTCTCCCTCTCTCATTGAAATGAGATCAGTAAGTAGCTAAAAGCACTTAACTCTGTAAAGGCAATCATGTTATCAGTTACGCTCTTTTAAGAAGATCGGGATTAGGTTTTTTGTGAGGAATTGGCATTTTCCAGGGCATGACTTTATAATAATATGGGGGTGTCTCTGTTTCCAAGTGAATATGCTGGGACCTGAGCACAAATTCTCTAGTAACTTTTTGAAATATGTAAGCAACTTAAGAAAAAACCTTTCTGGATTTGACTTTAACCAAGTACGTGTAGAAGGCAACATCTATGACCATGCTGTGGCAGAGTTAATTATTCTTCAGAGGGAAAGGAAGAAGTACAGAAAACCAGGGGATTTTGAGAGCAAAGCTCTAAATACAGGTCTGCAGTTTGGAATCTCAGAAAAACCAAAACTAAAGAGAAATTATTTAAGGGGGACTTTCAGTTTCCTGGACAAAAGATATGAATGATGCTGGCTCAAGGGATCCAAATGTGAAATATAGAAGGAGGACAGGAACTATAGTAAAAGACAGATGTATAAATTTTAAGTTAATTTCTGTCACAAGAAGAAAGCATACAGAAAATGGATAGAAAATTAGATCAGTGAAGACAAATAAAAGGAATAAAATTGAAATACACAAACATATTCAAAATTGCACTGTTAGCAAGGGGCATCATGCTGTTTCATCAGCACAATAGTGATGAGAAAGACTAAAAAAAACATTGGTCTGCTGTACAGAAAAGAGGAAGAGCTCTCAACAAATGATTCCAAGAAGGCTGAAAAGTGTAATGGCTTTTTCTGTATCAGTCTTGTGAAAAGGTCAACTCTGAACTGTTGTGTGGTACAATTAACACTTGTAAGAAAGGGGAAAGTAAAAGAATAGGTTAGAATCCCTAAATCTGTCAGATCTTTTATAATAACTTAAGGTAACTCAACTGCATTCTAGAATATTCAAAGAAATTACTAAAGCAATGATTGAGCACTTTTGCAACTCATAGAAGAGTTTGAAATTCCAGGTAAGTTAAAATGACAAACATTTTGCCAGAATTTAAAAAAGGAATGATGACAGGAGGAAATAAAAAAGAATGGGCTTAAATTGCAACAAAGATCCTGATTGTATGTGAGAAAAAGTTTTCTAAATGAAATGAAGCAAGTGTGCAGTCTGCCTAGGAATGACATAGAGATTTCATCACCAGAGTCCTTTACACTCAGGTTAACCAGACACTCCACAAGATTTATGCAGACTCCTTAATTCCCTCATTGTGCAGTGAATGGATGAGATGACATTTTTCTGTCTCTGCCAGGGCTTTTTTTTCCCCAGGTTCAGTCATAGTATGTGTTCATTATTCCTGTTTTCCTTAATTAAAAAAAAAAAAGGCAGGGTGTTAATCACACTGCATATAGAGTCTTGTTCTTTGGCCATTTTTTACTTGTATTTTTAGAGTGCAGATAATAAGTATTTTTTGACAAATTTACACTGAACTTCTTACTTTTTTTTTTTTTTTTTTTTTACCTTCAGGAAATAAAACAACATTTTAATATGAGGATCAAGCAGGCCTTGAGTTGTGCCACTATGCTACCCTGGTTGGTATATGTCTCAAATTAAATAAACTTTAAACCAGCCCAAAATAGAACTGATCATGGACTGAGAAGTACTTAATTAAAGCAGTGAAATCACATATAACAATATCTTTACTGCTGCTGGAATGAAAAAAAAAAAAAAAAAAAAAAAAAAAAAAAAAAAAACTGGATGGAAAAATAGTCATCAAGATAACCAGCTAAAAATAAACATAATGTTACTTTGAAGAACTTGGTCCTGCAAGGAATTAAGTACTTTGCTGGAAGTCTCTGTTCTGGCAGTTGTACCTCCTTCTTCTTGTATTTGATATACTAGTATGACTTGGAGACAAAGAGCATGAGGAAAGTACTGTTATTGTCCATTTTTTTCACAAAACACTGCTGAAAATTGCATGTAGTCTTTCAGGTGACATGCAGCAGGGACCATGTAGGAGTCCTGTGTGTCTGAATGAGATGTTGCCAGCTCTCTGGAAGGAGCCTCCATCCCCAGGCTATTGCACTGCAGCCCTTGCCAGAAAGGGGAGGAGATAGGGCCTTTGCAGTTCCCTGGCAGAATGGCCATACAAACACCACGCCAAGGAAAGCTCCAGGAGGTGTTTCCTTCCCCCAGATGGGCCAACTGGAGAATGCATCCTTTCCCCAGCCAGGCCACTCTCCAGCCTACTGACCTCATGAACTGAGAGCCCTGCTATGATCCTTCTGCTGCTGCCTACTTCTAAGGTATCTCTCATTTTCCAAGCCAAAAGCTCCCTAAGGAGCCTGCTGCAGGCTGAGGTGGAGCTCAGTTCTACAGACTGTAGCACTCAGTACATAAGGGTTTTCTGACTAGAGTGGTGACACAATTTTCTTATTTCCTCGAGGAAAACTTACTTTTTAAATTGAAAGCAGAAGCTTAATCAGGCCTGAGAAGATTAGACATGCCATGAAGTGGAATAAGTTGGATGGAGAAAACAACAACACTTGCTTAAACAAATTACTTGCTGATTACAGGAGCTGTCTTAATTTGGCCCATGGATGAATTCTAGGAACAAAGAGGGTCTGAGCGTGCAGAATAGTGAGGCTGACAAAAAAAAAAAGAGAGACTATATTGACTTAAGTGATTATTAACTAGTCAGTTTAAATAATTATATATATTATAGTTGTTTATATAAAATAATTATTTTGACATGGATTAACCCGCATATACAAAGAGGGAGAAATTTTTTCTAAATTATATCATAAATGCTGGGGGAAGGCTTGCAAACTTAAATCCCAATATTGGCTGACTGTCTTTGACTGTCTTAACTGAGTTTTAGAGTAATTTGGTCAGGATGTAAAATACTGAAGATAAAGGCTTTGTTACTATTTATGTTTAGTCATAGATAGCACTTTTGTCCAGTGGAATTATTTCTGCTGTTAAAGATTCAGGTGACTGGTATACCAGCTGTTCATATATTAAAGCTTTTTCAGCACATTAAGAATACTTAAAACCAGAATTGTTTCAATATTAAAAATGAAAAAAAAAAAAAAAAAGAACTTTTGTGGCTAAATAGTGAAATATTATTTTATAATTTAAATTGCCAGGAAAATATTTAGTATTATAGCATGGAGATTTTTATAGCATTCATTAGACTTCAGTGTTCCATTGATTTCACACTGCCATCCCTGAAGGCAGAATATGGCTCATGGAAGTGTTTCAGACTTCTTGACAAGTGAAAATTCAATATATTAGTAGGTACTGTTGATTGCAAATACAGCCCAGGCTTTTTGCAACCTCAAACTGGTTTTGAGTTTGAGGTGGTTTTGTTCTCACAGTGAGAATATTTATAAGACCCTGTGATTTTATTCACACAGAACTAATATGCCTATTTTAAGTGTGACTGTTTTTTAATAGAAAGTAGTTCTGCTGAAAATCTGTTATCAGTTAATAGAAAACTAAAGAAGTGGAAAGCATGCATTCCTTCAGTGTAAAAATGTAACATTTCAAAAAAACTCCAAACTGAGTAGCAAAACACTGAATTTAAAAGTACTAAAAGGCAGGTGCAGACTTTAAAAATCCCAGTTTCATATTTTAAGCGTGCATTTGCATCCATTTTGTACTTTTCTGCAAGACTCTTTTTTTGGTAATTGGTTAGAACTTCACAGCAACAGCTGTCCAGCCTTCTTGCTAAAATAGACTGTTCCTCATGCACATCTGTGCTGGTGATTTTCTCATTCATACCTGACTGTAGGGGCAGCTGAGCTTTGTTGATTCTCTCTAGTAGAGGATAATGCCTACCAAACGGGCACAACACTGAATTCCGTATTCTTATGCACACACATGAAGTTATTAACATAATCAAGCTCAAAAGTTTTAAACCACTTAGTTAGAGCAAGACCATGTTCCATTAATGGCATGGAAAATGAAGATTTATTATAGTCCAGTTAGGGGCATAAGTATTTTTTTCTGAAATTATTTCCATAAAGATATAAATAGAATAGTGCTTTTAGGGTAAAATCATCTCTATATATGCAACTTTTCTTTCATATTGCAGAACCATTTCTTTTTATAATATGTCTTCCTTTTGTAGTCTTCCTACATCACATCTCTTTTCCATTCCCTGTATGCTATGTACTGGCACTGTTTTGCTGTTTGTTCTAAGAAAAATATTTTATAATGGCCAGTTTATCTTATTTTTCTAAGTAGGAGTTAATTTTGTTATACAGGCTGCTCCTCTTCCTTTCATTTTTCACGTATAATGCTTTAAATAGAAATTCTCATCTGCTCAAAGAGCTAGAGTCTGCCTCATTCCTCTCAGGCCGCAATATTCCTAGTTTGTCAAGTCAGCTGGTCCAACTGGATTGTGGCTTAATAAGAAGGTTCTTAAGACTATCTGTGTGCCTCAGGGAGCAGTACTGGCCATTCTTTCCTCTTTCACCACAAATACAAATCCTTGTGCTGAAGGAGATGCTACCTTTCAGACAAGCTGTAAACAAAAACATTGCAATATTAGAAGAGTCCTGGCACCCTCTGTAAAACTTTAGCCTTGCCCATAGTTTAATTTTGATCCTCCAGCTAAAGGTACATAAAAGGAATTTTTGCCATGTTTTTGCTGGACACTGTATTCTGGCTGTTCTCTGACAGAGAACACCCATGTTGTACCCCATGAGGTAAAACTCTCAGAAGTTACAGTATTGAAGTATTGCAAAAATAAATAAAAATATTTACTCATGGGTGTCCATTAGTGACAGTTTCAAAGGAACATTTGTTCCTTCCAATTTCTTTGTCTGGAATCCAAAAGAGCAGAACAATAGAAGGTAGCAGGTAATAGGCTTGTCATAATAAAATACTAAATATTTTGTAATTTATGCAGCTGAAACTGCATTTTAAAAAGCTTTGCAAATTGTCCTTTTATAGGGAGAAAGGTTCCTACTAGAGGTGGTTTTTCTGTGTTTTTCCCCTAGAATGAATTATCTCCTGCCTCAAGAGCTGATTCAGGAGAGTACTGGAAAAATAAGTTAATTGAATAAGGTTTTATTGTAGAAACTTTTGAACCATTTTCCTGATGTGTTTAAAATTGAGCATGTAAATAACAAAGTGGGTGAGTTTCAATCATTTTAAAAGCCATCTATTGCACTGTACTTCTATACAGATTGTAAAGTGTTTCACTACTCAAATCAAGGACAAAATACTGAGTATGGAAGTAAGATTTTATTTAGTCTTCAAGTTTATGTCTTATCTTGCAACACTGTTGCACTGAGGTTATTGCAGATAATTTTAAGATTTTTTAATCTTACCAGCATTCAAAGGGATAAATACTGTTTCATACAACCTGTCTACAGTCTTCTCACCCTGAAGAAAACATTAGTATGACTCAAAATACACACAGATCTGCTTTACTAGGTGATTTTACAGTCATGTTTTATAACAAACTTGCACTTTTAATTTAGTTTCCATTAAATAAAAACATCCAATATCACCCATTAATACTAGTTCATGTATTTGCTCTTCCTAAAGTTCTTTCCCATTATCACTGAGGCTCATCAGCCTAAATATCACATCATAAATGAATATGTAAATCCTACTTTCAATCTTCTGTCCACGTTAAAGGCAGAGCTGCAGTTATCTGGATATCATCACTCTTTTTAAGCAGACACCTGGGCAGCAAGCTGGCAGAAATTAGGAGGGAAGGACAAGTAGAGGTGATCAAGGCAACTGCAGACAAAAAGGACATCCCTGTAATGGGCCAGTGGGCAGGCAGGTGTTAAGGATGAGGATCACAAGCTTCGAGCCACCTGCTGAACTACCGCAGCAGCACAGGTACTCACTATGCCTTGCTCAAACGGAAGTGATCTAGCTGTCTTTTAGTGCCAATGAATATTATCCAGGTTAAAAGACTTTGTCCCTAATTCACAGGTGCTTCATATATTTTGAAGACATAGGCCTGGATAAAGAACATGTTTAGTGTGGACATTTGCCTTTTGACAATGAAGCTATGCTCCGAAACCTTCTGCCTTGTGTGTTCCTGGACTACTTGCTGTAATGGTTTAGTGGTGCCCTTGGCAGCATTTGGTTAACAATTAGACTCAATGACCTTAAGGGTCTTTTCCAACCAAAATGATTCTGTGATTCTATAATCAGTCCTAAGATAGATTTTTGTCCCTTACACATGACAATTAGGGCATTGCATGGGTGCTTGCTCCTACAACATTTAATTTATTTATTTATTACCTTGAGCTTGAGCCTTTGTTGCTGACTTTCTAAAGTGGAAAAGACCTTTAACATAATGAAAGGATCCATTCATTAATCATGTAATTTATTGCACACAAGAAATGCCTGTCTTTCTTCTCACCATTTTAGTGGGAAGTGTTTTAATCCCTTAGAGCATTTGCACAAAATATCATCACTTGGAGTAGGTGCAGTCTGAGTTTTCTTTGACTATGGCAAAGGCTTAAAATTGGCATAATGTCATTGTAAACAAGACCTCTGAACTTAAAACTTCATCTACATGTACAGATAGGGGAGAGACCCATCCTATGGCTGTTGTAAGAATTTCTTGAACAAGGAGCTAATGTGATCCAGGAACATATTTAGGATAAAAATTATCTCTCTATATACATCACTTCCCTCTTGCCTCAGCTTTAGCCTGGCATTCCTGCTGAGAACCTTCTCCTGTGGTGTCCTGAACATGCTGGGAACCTTCCTAAGGATATAGAAAATTATGCAGATTTCTGCACAATCCTTGTCGCAGAGATACAGCTCACATTGCTGCAGCTACACCACCACCATGAGTGCCAC
Organism: Anomalospiza imberbis; assembly: GCF_031753505.1. Classification (NCBI taxonomy): domain Eukaryota; kingdom Metazoa; phylum Chordata; class Aves; order Passeriformes; family Viduidae; genus Anomalospiza; species Anomalospiza imberbis. Next base: position 17,087,314 of record NC_089686.1, on the reverse strand, counting down.
TGGTAGGATCTATCTTGATGGCAGAAAATTCTCCTCCAGGCTAAGGTAAATTAGGCTGCAGAACATCTGTGACTTCATTTCTGAAGCTATGCTACTGCATAATACAGACCGAGGTATCAAATGGAAGAGTTTCTTAGCAGAACTGTTTACAAAGCAGACACTCAAGTTACTGAGGAAGGAGCTGGCTGGTAATTGGTAACTAGCCAAGTGAAGTCCTCAGCTCTGCAACTGTTGCAGGGCACAGTGTTGGTGCTCAGAGTGCCACAGGACAGTTTGCAATAGCACTGTCTTCAGAGGAGTCACAGGAAGCAGGTGACCTCATGGAGCTAGTTCAGGTTCAAGATACCATTCAGATACAGAGACTCCAAAAGTTTCTACTGATCATACACAAAAAGTTGTCTTCAGGAATATATGTTTTTTCTCATTTTTCAAAGCAGCATGGAGCAGAGAGATATGTAATGCCAGGGATTCTACACACTGCTGAGTGTTCCCAGGACTCCACTTGCTGAATCTAAAAAAGAGAGTGCTTTCTGGAACCTTTCTGGTATTGGGACAGTTGGGGACCTTTTCCTAGAATAAGGACAGTTTCTCCCCATGCCAAAAGAAGCCTGAGAAGTGCTGTGTGTCTAAGAACTGTCAGCACTGCTGGGCTGTCATGAACCTTTGGCTCTGTGACAAACTCGTGTTGAGTTTATCAGTTACTTGGACAAGCCACAGAGTGGGGCCGTCTCTGAGCCACACACAAGGAAAACAGGGCTCTTTAGCAGACCTTTAAGGATGATGGCTGCTCAATTGTCAGAATCCTGTTTCTGTTTTGGGAAAAAAAATGTCAAAACCAAAATGTTTCTGTGAATCACTTGGGTTTGAAGCTTTGTTATATCCCATGAAAAAAATGCTTTGTTAGAAAATTCCTAGTTTATTCTACTACACAGAAACAATTCTTATATAAGTAATCTTCTTTTTTTGTTCCCTTATTGTTTTTAATTTTTCAAAGATGCTCTATTTTTAAAATTAGAAAATAATCAAACCACTGGCAACATGGGCTTTTCTTCACGTCAAGTAACTATTAAGGGACTTGGTAAGAAGTCAGTTTGTTCTGCCTGGTGAAGTTTATCTATGGTGGCCAACAGAATCCTAGTTAAATCCAGAGAAAGCAAACAAACTTTTTTGTTTCATAGAGGATGTCAGAAACCCTTGCCTTAAATACAGCACCAAATTCAAATTCTCCTTGGCAAAAAACCCAACTGTGCTGATCAATGTGAATTTAAGAAAGTGAAATCAGCCTTCTCCACTGTTTCTGAGGCTTGTGCTCTTGCAGAGCTCCAACTCAGACTAGATAATTAAAACCAGTGATAAAACATGGATGTAGACCTGCAGAGAGGTGTGTAGCTCCCTTCCATAGCTTTAATGAAGCTTTGTCCAGGGCAAAACAATAGGATCCTGATACATTTTAAGTATTTTGAAAACTTGGCTTGTAAGAAGCATCCTGGGAGTCATGAGTTATGCAGACATTTCATCTCTTCATATATAATTGCAAGTTAATAAAAATGTTAAAATGGAAGAAATAACTTATTTGGCTTGAAAGAAGCATTGTGAGAGTCATGAGTTATGCACATATTTCATCTCTTCGTGTATAATTGCCAGTTAATAAAAATGTCAAAATGGAATAAATAACTTTACTGATTAATGCTCCCAGCAGGAGTGAGGCAGAAAATGTTAGGGTTACAACATTGTGTTAGCATGCAAGAAAGGAAAGTAGTAATGACAAACTTTAACAATATGCTTTGTATTAGATGTAAATATAATTGGTTGTCATTACTTCATTAATTAGGAGGTGATCAAAAGCCCTATAGATAGAGAGGAGTAAAAGTCTCAACTACATCAAAGACAGCTTTTAAGTACGGGAATATCAGCCATATCAAAAGAATGACAAATAACTTTTGAAGCATATGACTACTGTTTTTGTAGCCATGTACTGTCTTCAGCACTTGCCCTTTCAGAGGAAATCCAAAAAAGTAAATCTATGTAAGACACCACAAAAGTATGCAATGTAGAGCAAAAAGATACTCAGCAGAGTAGCTGTTAAATCAAACACTGAATCAGACTCAGAAATAACGTAACTGGTTAGGTTTTGCTTCCTAAAATAACGAAATTCAGTTTTTGTGTCAAATAGTAGTAGGGTTTCTAATTTCAGAAATTTATTTCTAAAATAGAGAATGTTGTGTTTGCCATTAGTTTGTTTAGAGAAACATATCCCTCTCAGAGCCTTCCTGGGTCTTGCTTTTGTTTCAGGACTCAGTAAAGCTGTGGAGTCTGAAGTCAGCAGAAGCTCAACAGACACTGCTATGAATGATTTTTCCACTTCATATGAAATTGCTTTCAACAACCACAGACTTTGCCCTCAATCTTCCTTTTTCCCCTGTCATTGTTTACTTCTTCATTTTTTCCTGACCATTTCCTTGTCCCCGATGACAACACAGGCATGACTGAGGGTTTCAGGCTGTGTTGAACTGGATCTTGGCTTCCCTGAAAAGTGCTTTTCTAGGACAGAGCTCTGGAGAAGCTCCCTCAGGCTCTACCTGAGCCAACTGTCATGTGGAATAAGCTAGGGGGCTGACAGGAATGGTTTTTTCAGAAGCAGATTCATGTGAAGAACCTAATTTTCCTAGGGCAGAGATGAAGGATGATCCCTTAACAGAATTTGTAAGTGGTTATAGTCAGTGTCAACATTTTGCTATACAGGTGAAATGAAAGAGGAGGCAACACAACCATTACCTTCCCTAACAGCTCTGTGTCCATCTCCATGTCTCCTCCCATGAAGTCAGCACCATGGCACAGCTTCCCTAAGAAGGAACAGAAAATGCTCAGTCCTAGTCTTGTGTTCAAGTTGGTTGTTTAGGTAGTGCTCTGGGGAATGAAAGCAATGCTTGAAGCCTCCTTGTGGCCAAGCAGGACTTAGAGCTGAAGCTTCTGACTTCCCAGGTGTGTGGTTATTTCAGTCCTTGCAATACAATAAATTCAGGCAACACCACTAGTGTTTTTGAACAGAATCCATAATTGCCAGTGCCTAGTAAAGTCAACAAATATATAAGTCAAAGATACAAAGAGAGTTTGGACATCTCTCTACATGACTCCCAGCATGCAGGATTTGGATAGTTTGGCTGAATTGCTGTAGCTTATTCAAAGCAACTAATATTTAGGTGCTTTGGCTACTTGATGGAGGAACAATGAAATACAGTCTGAAATACAGTCTGAATTTATGCAAATGCATAATCTAATGCATCCTTAGTAACGACTGTGAAGTAACAACTACTTGTTTTCTTACTTGGGGTAAGTAAAACATGTAAACAGGTCTCTGCAGAAATGAGTTTTAATTTTTCCTTCTGCAATTACACACAAAACAAAAATGTAGTTAAAATTTCTTTTTTGCCTTTTTTCTCCATTAATTTCTTCACAGGACAATGAAATATTGCTCATTTTCTTCATACTGGCATTTTTACAGCAAGGTGAAACAGAAGAGGAAGTGAGGTGTTCTGTAAAACCTGAATATCTGGAGAAAAAAATGTAGCTATTTTTTATATTTATTAATTTAAAGTCTTTAATTTTACATTTAAAATTTTCAAAGTATTGTGGCAAAAATATATAGGCTTGAAGTTCTGATGTGTGAAGCAAATGAAAACCCCAGTATATGCTCTTGAGTAAATCCTCCTAGTATTGGTCTGAGGACTGCAGAATCTGCCAAAACTTCTTATAGCAGCACTATGGGAACCTCTGGGACCATCACAGGGTTCAGTGATTACTGTCAAAATATGCACAAATTATCAATTAAAACAACAACCCTGCAGCACTTGAGAGATTATTATGTCCTTTGAACCTTTCTGGATTGCAACTGATGCCAGTTTAGATTCATTAAATCAAGAGCATTTTGTTGGAAAAACTGTCATTGTCCCCTTTGACATAACATAATGAACCTTGGCAATAACAGTTTCATGGTCATTAGTCAAAGACTATGCCTGAAGTGTGAAGTCTAAACTGGGAGCCTTTCTGCCCTTATGTCACAAGGCAATGCACTGCCAAGGGTGCCTGAACGTGTCACCAGGAGCCAAAGTGCCAAGGCCCCCATGCCTGCAGACTGCGCTGATCTGCAGGTGCAGGGCTGTGATTGGCTTAGTCTTGGGCAGAAACTACTTTTTTCAGTGCATCAGCACTTAAACATGAAGATTTCTTATCTTACAGATTGCTTCCTTGCTGAAGTTACAGAGAAGGGCTGCCCAGGCTGTTGTGACATGTCTGTGTGAATGTGTATTTGACATGTGGCATGATGAAGAAGATCTGCATTCATTTACACACCTCATCAAGAAAGTGAAATAATATATAAAAATTAACCAAACCTTCAAATCTGCCTTCAAATTGATCAGTATTTTGTAGGTGCAGAGTTTGTGGTAACTGGGAGTGTGGCTGCAGCCCAGCCACATCCCCAATGGGTACAGCTGTGAAAAGCAGATGAACAGCATTGACAGCAATGAGCCATGGAGTGCCCAGGTGCACTGACCAACCACCAAAGGGAACAGAGGGCACACAGGTGCAATGCATGGACATGGGGGGTATAAAAGGTTGGGCTGAAGAATAAGAAATAGCAGCTACTTGTAGCTTTAGTGCCATGATGTTACTTTATATGGGTAGGTGCTTGAAGCCTTGTAGGGTGGTGTTACTCTGTGTGGGTGAGTGCTTAAAGCCTTCTGGAATTGTGTGATGATACTCTGTGTCTTGTGGCCATCTCAACTGCAGCATATGCTGTGACAGTACTTGGTATGAGATTTTTCTGGTTTTCAGATAGGATGTTTTCATGTAGAAACCATATACATCATGTAGGTGACTTCTGTGTTTGTTAAGCAATCAAAATGCAGGAGTAATACCATGTATTGAATGTGAAAATGTGTGTGCTTGATCAGAGTTATACAGAGAGTAATAATGACTGTCAAGTCCCTGTAGAGGAGCTGAGTTTAGTGATTTTAGTTCTATCTGTGCCTGATGTGCTCACACATCTGGTAATAACCTCAGAAAAGAAAGCAGGGTTGTAACTTGTGTTTCAACTGGACTGTGGATGTGTTAATATGCCAAATGGCCTGGTGTTTGTGAGGATCTACTGAAACTTGACTGAGATTGTATTGATTTGATCAGATTTGTTTTTAAATTTAATTTTTACTTGAACTGAGTTTCCTTTGGTTTATTCCTTTCATTCCTTTAGCCAACCTCCTCTACAGAAACTGTTAAGTACCTTCTGATCCCCTTCATTTCACAAAAGTCAGCACATGCTGTGTCTTATGAAGTTACATTGCTAAATGCCAGGCAATGTGAATATGCTGATATCTGTCAAACATAATATGTAGAAGTTTTATCAGACTGCTTTTCTTTTACAACAACATGAATTAGCATCTCTGTCTGTCACCTAAACTCATTGTCAGAAAATGTGTAGGATCATAATTATCTTGGAGATTTGATAGAGACTGATCAACAAGTCCAAAAATTACTGAAGCATAGTATGACTGACAGAGAGAATGGGGCAAGTGGGCACATAAGCTCCATTTTATTGCAAAGCCTGAGTAATACTGCAAATATGTCTTTTTTTTTTTGTTGGTTTTTTTTTGTTTTTTTTTTTTTTTTGTTTTAGATGCCATCAGTACTTATGCCAAGCTTTTCTTTAGATTTCTGAAAGCTTTGAGCTTCACAACATATTTGTGGGTGTAATTACTTTTTGCATTCACATGTAGTATATAAATGTACACACATAGGTTCAACAGAATTATGGGGGGCTTCTCATGACAGAATTAGGCAGGGAAACCATGATCTTTGTCTAAAAATATTTTTGTTTTGTAAAAAATAATAATAATCTAAATACACTAGAATATAAAGGATAAGAAGGAAGGATATATAGACTGGATATTCACATATACTTGGATTAGAATTTGAGCAATTTCTGAGCTGGAAGCAGAAATGGGCAAGATGAAATGGAAATCTTTTACAAAAATGACAGAGAAGAAACTTTGCTTTCATTTTTAGAAACCAGTATACAGCATCCTTATTGTTACCTTCATCAGTTTTTCTGCTGAAATATTCAATTTCTCCTCATTGTTGTGGGGCTATGAAAAAATTTGCGGTGTATAAATGGAACAGCTGTGCTTCTCTAAAATCCAGTGAATCATCTTTCACTCTTACACATTGCTCATGATCACATTTAATGAAAATCAGGAGTATGATGGCTCTTCCTCAGCAGTTGTAAGATAAGAGTTACCAGAGAAAGCAGCCTTTGAGTCAGTTGAGGGAAATTCTGTGGGGGAGATTTTTCACTCTTCTATCCCCCAGTATAAACCTCGGGCTCATAAATTATCAGAGCTTTCAGTACTCAGTAGGAAAAATTCAGGACAAATAATAAACCCTGAAATGTAAAGAATTGAAAAAATACACCAATTCACCCAGATATTTATAGTTTTAAAAATATGGAACCACCATTTAGAACCAACATAACATACCAGCTAGAAAGAACAGTATTGCGGGCATAGGCAAGAAAGCCTGCTGTCCCTGTAATTTTGTCAGTTGCTAGGAAAAATCACTGCTAATGCATTGCTAATAATGTCAGTGTAGGAAGCTGAGTTTACACTTCTCAGGTGCTTGTTTCCATATTGAAATGCAAATCATTCTTAGACTTCTGTCTTCACTTCAGGAGCCATATTGCAATGAAATTAGTTGCTCTGCCATCAGGGGAAAAAATGGTGATTGCGTCTTTTACAACGGTAATGTTTTTGCTTAGCACATAGGGATATGAAATTTGCTGTTAATGGTGATTTTAGTTCCTTTTTTGTAGAGGCAATGCCACTGATTGTCGCTGGGAACTGAGTGTGGTTTGAGTCACAAGTCTATTTTCTTAGATTAGAGCCTGATGGTAATTACCTAAGCCTAGAAAGTCCTGAATTTGAGAACTCAGCAACACGTTTATTTCTTGCAAGTCAGTTTATTATAGGTAAGGAGAAAAGGACATATCTTGGTTTCTTGCCTACGTGGGTTTGGATTATGTATTGTGTATTTTTTCCTTACCCCAAACTCTGCATTACTGGATATATTCCTTGAGGAGTGGTGCTTTGTTCTTAAAAATAAACATGGATCTGGAAGGAAAGAAATGTATTTAAGGAATGGGTAACTTAATGTTTTCATGCTGATGCATCCAGTTGTGTTAGTTATGGTGATTTGTATTTAGTCCTGAAATATCTTAAGATTGGCTCAGTGCTTTGGAATGGGAAACATGTCAAGAAATCAGCAAGCTACACTTGTCAGATATTGCTCAAAGGGGTGACTTGATTAAGGTCTTTACAATACTGCACACAGTGTCATCTTGCTAATTTGCCTTCCTTAACGAGGTGTTTTAAGTAGAAAATTAAAATAAAATTTCCCTTTTGGACTATATGGACTTGATTATCTCAGTACAAGAGACTAGACCCTAAAATTAATTCTCACACTTAAGCAGATGTGGCAGCCAAGATGTTGCTGTCAATTTGTTACAGATGGTCTTGAACATTAAAATTAAAGTGGACTATGCTATAATCTGAATTTCAGCCATCTTGGAGTTCCTGTTTATGTAACTCAGGAATGATTTACTGGCTACTGAAAATTAGTGGTTTATTACCTTTGAAGTAATGTTTTCCTGCAGATCTTCCTGTTTTTCTAAAATTGATCTCATACTGCAGTGATATTTGGGGCATACCCTTCTCAGAGTGAAAGCAATGAGTGCCCTGGCAGAGAGGAAGGTGGGGATATGGGTAGGGCAGCAAGACTTCCCCCACCTTTTAAATGCTGTTGGATCTTTACATCCTGCTTCCACAGCAACCATGTGTATATATTGTTTATGATGCATTTGTGAGGGGTGAACACTTGGCTGTTATACACACATTCTTCATGTTTTGCAGCATGCATAAATGCTGTTGATTTAAGCTTCCAGCTTTTACCACAGTAGGATTAATGGTCTGCTGGTGTTACTTTTGCCTACTCTCCTAGAAGCTATATAACAAATAGAAATCATCTGTGATATTCTGCCAAGGTAAGAAGAAATCAGGAGAAAAGTATTCTACCTCATGAGGTCGTCATCCCACATCTTCCCATGCAAGGATGAAGCATTTTTTTCACAGTATGCCCTTAAACAATAGGTAAGAAGACAAACTGGAGCATTAGGAGGTTTGTTCCTTACCTGTTGTGATGGCTTTGCTGCTTGCTTTTTAGGGATTAGCCACTTAATCACATGGAAACTAAAGACAATAGAAAGAGTGTGAAGTTGTCCACTGAAAATGAGCAAGTGCACCACAAAATTAGGGGGGAGGTATTTTGTGATTATTCTCCTGGAAGACAAACCATGGAGTTTGACTTAAATTCTCAGGGAATGGCTGGGCATAGTTTGCTGAAGAAATCATTCACTAGTTTATTATTATTATTATACATACTAGTATGTAGCAGACCCTACATACGCTGATGCATTAAAATAGGTTTTTTATATATTTTGTGCTGCTTCTTCCATATATATTTTCCTTTTTTCCCCCAACAGTCTGATGATTTTGGTTTCTCCAGGGAGATTCTTTACTGACCCATTCTCCTGGCAAAATTCAAGGTCCAGTTGTGGTCTCCCTGGCCAAAGATATAATCAGAAGTAGAGCCAGTTCATGTATGCAGTTTTAGACAGAATCAGATCCAAATGCTGTATTGAAACTGTCTTGAAAGCTGCAACCAATGAGGCCATGGGTTGGCAATGTTTATCCACAAGGGAAAAGTCAGAGGTGGATAGTAGAAGTAATTAATATATTAAAAAAGGGTTTAAGTATCTCTGAGATGAGGACTTGTAGCACCGCAAAATCCTGTCTTAAATAATGGGAATGCTTTCACACTTGCCATAGTAACAGCAAAATTGCTAGTGATAAAATTAACTCAGTCTCTCTATTTTGTATTATTGCAATTTTAGCACTTGGTATGCCTTTTAATTTTGCCTGTGGACAGAATATATAATGAAATCAGAAAGGCTACAGTTGAAGTAGCCCTTTTTAGTCATTGTAGCACATAAATATGAATGGTGGTTTGGAATAGATGCTTAGAAATAAAGTTTTAATTCAGTCTGTCTTCATCAGAAAAAAAACCTGAAAAAATTCCATTTAATCTAACACAGGATACTTGGAGGGATAAATTTAGTGCTAACAGTTTACCACTGAAACTCTGGATTTTGGAGAGACACCACAAGCTTTAACAGGGACCTACATACTGACTTTTCTCCTTAGTGCTTGTTAGAGCTGCCCTGAGTTAACTGTAACAGATAATTGTTCAGAACATGAGTATCAATGGAAATTGAGTTTTAGAGCAAATAACAGTATTTATTAAGCATATCTTAAAGCGATTATTGTAGGTATGAATACATCACATATTCCAGTAATTTTGAAAGAGCTCTGAGGAATCAAAGTGACTTCTACAGACTTCTAAAAATAAGCCCACAGTCTTCTAAGGAAGTATTTTCTTTAAAACAGAACCCAACAGTTCCCTTCTCTCTCTGAGTCACAATCACTAGAAGCACTAATGGCATGTCCTCATGATAAATGCTTTCATGGCAAGGAAAATGCAATTGTTTTTTCAAAGTCAGATTATGTATTTCCACTGTATTTCTAGAAACCAGAAAACTCAGTTATTGCTTAGTCAGTTCACTGAGTTTTGTGAAGGTGACAAGGAAGTAGAGGAAAGATGTCCTTCTCCTTGCTCTGCAGATGTCTGCAGTTGGGAGCTCTACCTCCCTCATTTAGCTAGTGGGATAGTGCCAGCTCTTGTACTGCCTCTCTAGCACAAAGCCTCTCTAGAAAACCCTCTGCTTGATGCCTCTTGAAGCCTCCTAGAAGCTTGTTTGGATACCAGAGGGCTGCACAGGGTTTGGCAGTGGATCAAACAGATCATCTGCCACCATCCCTGTCCAGAGCCAGGCAGAGGAGAGAGAGACAAATGGTGCCAGAGGGTGGGCAATGAGCTGGGGCAACTCCTCACTTCAACCAGTTCCTCACACACCTGGCCAAAGTGGAGAAGTCTTTTGGGGCCCTGAAGTGCTTTTTCACGACTTCATCTGAGTAAACACACAGAGCTTTTTGACTCTTTTTTTTTCCTATTGTAAACAAAATTGTTACCAAATAAAGAGAGTTTAAGGGAGAGCTACACTGATTTCCAGCAGGTCAAAGTGTGAATAGATGATAGGATTTAAAAAAGGCAAATATTAATTGCATGGTAAGAGTCTGTTATGTAATAGCCTGTAAATATTTGATAGTACAAGATAAACTGGTGACAATCTACAGGTATTTGAAAACAACTTGAAAAAGCATGATTAATAGTAATGGGCTAATATTAACCAAGAAAACGTATAAGATAAATATCAGGGGAAAAAATCAGAAGATTTATTAATCAGTAGATATCGGATTGAGATTTTGAATCGGCAGTGGTTTAGAAGATGCTTAGTGTTAAGTGTCCCAGCTATGTGGATTGTCTGTTAGGTTATGGGCAAGTCAATTAAAATTTTTGTGAATATTTTCCTATTATTTCCTTACAAGTTTTTAATTGTGCCGAGTGGAGTGTGAGATGGACTATAATTGCAAATGCTGAGAGAGCTGACATGCTCAGTCATAAGCAGAAGAGGCACCTACATAACATCTCTTCTAGTAAGATAGAGTTCTTGCACAGGAAAAGACTCTTGATTATGTTATGAGTCAATGAGGGATATTTTGTCAGATGTTATGCAGATCCTACTGCATGTTACATTTTAGCCAATTTAATAACTTCAGTGAGTTAGAAGTCTTGATATAATAAGAATTCTACTTTAAATTCAGGAATACCATGTAACTTTATTTTAACAGAAATGTTAAGTCCAACATGTAGCTTTCAGAATATTAAATCTTTTCATATTTGTCTATGTAATACAAAAGTAATGTAGCTGAAATACTATGTAGCTTATTACTCAACTAAGCAATTGAAATTATTTGGGGGTTATGGTGTTTTCCCCCAATTTTTGTCAATTTTTGTCAACCTTATGAGATAATATTTACTTTGTTTTCTAGATACTGAGTCATTTGTGCAAAGTTTTACATCAGTTGTTGACAGCAGATTTATATGTCACTAAATTTTCTGTCTTGATGTCTGACTCACCATTGTGTTTCCCCAGTGTAAACAGATTTTTTGTAATGGAGTTACAAAGGCATAAGAAAGAGGTGACATAGCAACCTCTATGGCTGGTGTAAAACTTTCCTCTGTGAACGTCTGTGTGCGGTGGATGAGAATGTATACAAATGGAGTTAACCATTTTGTAAGCTGTGTAAATAGCTATGCTTTGGGGGCCAAACTCCTCTCTAATTGATATAGACATATTGTCTTATAGGCAGCTGACAGCAGTCCTTCCCTTTACCAAGACTAGTTACCTGGTTATTTTCAGAGGTGGGAAGCACCATGTTGGGCATGCAAACACCATAATGCCATATCTATATTCCCTGGGAAGCCAAACACTCCATGCTGCCTTGTTAGGGAGGCTGGAAATGTGGGAAAGGCCAGGAAGATGTGAGGCCATTGCTGTTCATGGCCTTTTGCAGGACATCCTTTCTGCCCCCCCAGCAGCAGCGTAGGGCAGCTTTAGCTGTGGACATGCAGTCACATGTCCACTTTAATGTAGAGTAACTTGTTCATGGGAAGTCAATTAGAGCTCAGCCACTGGGATCAATTTGTTAGATGCTGTGAGTTGCAGTGTTGTTGTTGCTTTTACTGCTTTAATATGCTTTCCTGATAAGCACATGTTTTATACTCCTGGTACATCTGTTTAGGTCAAGGAATTAGTGCTTTAAGTTGTTAAAAGAAAAGAGAGTCAAAGTTTTACCACTAGCTGATAGACTTTGCTTCTCCTATGTCTTAGTTTTGAACATCTGCCAAATGAGGCAAACACTTAATTATCTAATACAACTGCAGTAAGAGTCAGTTTAATCACAATAGAATATACATTCCATTTCAATTCCAATGGAATATAATATTTCAGTTTATGAGTTATGAAAAGTACAAGCAAATACCAGTGTGAAAGCCTTGTGAATCATAATTTCTTCAGATTCTGCGGTTTTCAAAGTGATTATTTGCCACTGAGTTCAGCCAAGCCAAGATTTTACTGCAAATGCAGGGGTTTTTGTACACTTAACCCAATGGAATGGGTTTTTAAGATACCCCATTTTAACTCCATACAGGTTTAAAATTATTAGGAAATACTTTGGAAATTTTGCCTCACCTGGTTTGAGAATAAGTAACGTGGGGGCACTGAAACATTTGTTATGACAGACTGTCTTTAATATCCTGCTTCATTGCTTGTTTTTTTCCACTTTGTCTTTTTTTTCCTTCAATAGGACACCTGAAGTATGTTCAGAAAGCAGATTTCTCACCCTTGGTCAAGTTTATGCTTTGTCTTTCTTGCTTCAAGATACGTACAAAGAATAGAGAGAGAAAATAAAATTTTTAGGAAAAAGTAATGGAAATAATAGGGTATCCTGAGATTTGTTTTCGAAGAAAAGTCTAGAGGTCATTCTAATTTATGAAAAAGCAGGGGGCTGTGATCCCTTTGTGCCTGCATGAGAAACAGAAAAGTGATTTTAGATACAGCCAGTCTAACAGTTGTGTTTGTATCGTTTGACCAGCTTAGACTTTCAGTGTTTCTTTCAGTTCAGCTGTTGGAATTATGGCAGAATCTGTCCATCAGCATTGACAGAGATTAATTCATTTAGAATGTATGAAGAAGGGGTTCTTTTTCCTGCTGAAAATTTCATTATTTTCCCATGTCAAGAAGTACTGACAGCAAGAATATTGATATAATTCCAAGTAAATTACTATTATGCTTCTTAATATAAACAGTTTTGTTGCTTTAAACATAATCTCCCATCTTACATAATGTTTCCTTTCAGACATTAATAGTTTTTGCTTTTTTATTTGTCATGTTTTCTGAGTTTCATGTGATACCTAGGGAGAAATGTGACTCCTCCCATATATCTGCATTCTAGGCATCAAACTACATGAGAAGATGCTCTGTGGCAGGTATTTGTCACCAGCTTCTAAAATAGAAGTCTAAATAATAGAAAGAATGTTATTCTGATGTTTTACTCTAGCCTTTAATTACCACTCCATCTGCTGATAAACACATTATTGTAGCAGACATGGTGATTACTTAATGGAAATATTTTTAAATCATCACTTTCTTATAGTGTTTACATCCAAAATATTACGGCATTGTATATTGCGGCCCAGGAATCTGCCCAGATGTAAGAGCAGATCTCACTTGCTTTCACTAACTGCAAACTAACAAAAGAGAAATCCTCTGAAGAGCCACAGATGGCAATTACTGAAATGCTTTCTTCTTGTTGTTTTTCTCACTTTCAGTAGTCTGACTCTGTAATTAACAATGAAGAAAAATTAATTCTTGAGGTGGTTTTGATTTGTATAGTAGAGAAAAAGTTACATTTGAGAAAACCAGTTATAACTCTATCAGGATTGGTTTAAACCATTAAAAATAAAGAGCACAGAAGATCAGATTTCTGTATCACTGAAAGAAAATTTCAGTTCCATCCATTGTAATTGAAAGTGCAGAGAAGAATTATCAGTGGGATTAAATGGCCATCCATCGGTTGATTCATTTCTTTAAGCAAAGACCCATGCACTGCAATTTGTCATGGCTTCAAGTCTGTAATTTCTCACCATAGGATAAACTAAGCAAATATGCAAGTTTTTGAAAGTAGTGGCAATATTCTCAGTCATTCATATTTTGGTGAGAAGCCCAAGAGGAAGTCTTTGAGACTCCGCCTCACTGTGTACATTGCACACCTGCTTCTTATCTGCACATGCCATCAACAACTGCTTTTCTTTCTAAAAAGCTGAAGTTCATGTTTCCTATCTTCACTTTTTTCAAGGCATAAGCCACACACCATCTGTGCACATTCCATTGAAGGCTCTGATTTCTATCTGTCAAGCTAAAATGAAGCATCCCTTCATAGCAGTAGAATATTGCTTGTTGACACTCAGTGGGATTCATCCTGGAAGGCAGGAGAAAGTTTTGTCAGAAAAAGATAAATTTTAGAATGTGTGAAAAGAGCTCATAAGTATCCATTGCCCATGAAGAGACACTTAACTTTCTATGAAGAGTAAATGTGGCAATTTCCTGCATCTTATTATTTTAAATTGGTAAGACCAAGCTTGCACTGATGGAACTGTTCACTTGTTTCACAGTGGGAAATGTTAGCAATTATTTCTTAATTATTGGTGTCAATATTGCCTTTTATCCAGGATGATAAACACAGCACTTCATCTGTGGATGTGCATGTGCTGTGCATCTGCTTTGAAGGGAAATCTTGTGCTGTTCTGTATTTTGTGTACAGAGCTGTAATTATCCCTTAGTTTACCTGCACGTAAATAGTAGGGAGGAGAATCTTAAAATGTGAAGAATGTGAGATTGTTGATTTCTAGCAGTTTATGCCTGTTTCAAATGTGAGAAGATTAAAAATAGGAGCAGGTAGAATTGCATCTACTTAGAAGCTGTCTCAGGTTTCTGTGAGCTGCTAGCAGTGTAGCAGTGCTAGCTGCTAGCAGTGTCTTTTTAATGATGATGGAAAATGTTTGGAGACCTGAAGATGTGACAGTTCCTGATGTGATTTAGTTCAATTTATTGGAGTTTGGCTTGGATAAAATAATCCTTTATTGGAAAAAATGCAATTAAATATAAACTATCAATGACTGTTTAACTATAACTTCTTCAGAGAGCTTTATTCTATCCTCAGGGAAATAGAAGAATAAAATAAAATATGATATGATAGACTTCCTTGCAAATTTCAGGATAAGTTCTTGTTAATCTTTGCAGCGAATTTCTTGTCATAGAAATAAATAAAGCATGAAACTCAAAGCAGCACATGAATTAGGTTTGGCTGAATAAGATCCCAGGAGACTTTTGTCTTGCTTGGGTTTGTTAAAAAGTAAGCAATTTGCCATACTTGAAAAAAGGTTGATTTAGCTGAACTGCCATCATCATATAAAGCAGAGGTAGATGGAGTCTAATCTGAACAAGTGTGTCCCAAAGAAGACTATTTGTATAATGTCTTAGTTCCTCCCCCTCTTCCTGAATGGCTTGGACTTGTGCCAGTGAAGTGCCTAAGGAAAAATAAAACAGGCAAGCAAGCTAATCTAAGCTTTATCTTGGATCTGGGAAAAGAAAGGAAACAACAATTGAATGGATTGTTAAAATAAGAAAAATCAATTACCTGATTGTCCAGGTGGCCTTTAGGATGGAAGCAGCAGTATTGCACTCCTGGTTCCCCTGCACCAGTATCCACAGGAGAGACCAGGACAACGGGAAATGGCAAACTGGAGGACACAGGGGAAAAACACTGTCACAGGTTTCCAGCAGTAGCATTGACATACATACCTGCTACCTTGCTTTCACTGAGCTTTCTGGCTCACTGCTGTAGTCATGGAAAGGTTACAAAGCTGAGGCATGGTGGCATACATGGACCTGTCCATCTTACACTTTTAAATACAGTTGCAAAAGAACTGTAGAGAAGTCAGCTTTTAAACTCAGTTGTATAATAACTGTTTCTGCTGCATTTTGTGGTAATGGAAGGAATGAAAACTTCTTCAGTGGAGGGTTTCATGGAAGGGTAACCTGCTTTTTTCCTGGACAGCTGAACTGTTTGGGTTAAACTGGTTTGTACATATGCCTGTCACACACACTGCAAGAGAAAATAATTTTCTCTAAAAGAACCTAAATGTGAATTTCCCAGATGGTTACAAAATTAAATTTTTTTTTTTAAAAATTAAGAAGTGCCCTGTTAGATGTGAGGAAGGTAGTAAAGTGACATCTGCAAATGTCAGCTTCTCCTTATCTTTCACAAGAGGAGAGAAAACAGCAGAGGAAGCTGCAGAGCTGACTGTTTTGCTGTGCCTCTGCTCCTCTCTGTCTGCTCCCCATCCTTAGTGCCCTCATTTTAGAAAGGATGAGAACTCTCATGTACTTCCAGGAGCAATAAAATAACTTTTAGACTGCTGGCACATTGACTGTAGTTTTTTGGAATTGCTAAAGACTGCTTGAGATAGTGTTTTATCAGCATTTACAACCTGCTCTGATAACTGTTCCTGCTGGGCTGTTGTTTCTACTCTGCTCCATCCCCCTGGGTTTCTCAGCTTCTGCCTATGTTCTCCTATAAACAGTTGCCCATAGCAACACCCACGAAAAGGCCCTCAGTGCTGACATCTTCCCCAGGGGACAGGACAGGAGCTCTGACAGTGCCAGCAGCAGCACTGGCAGAGCTCAGCTCTCTGGGCCTCCCCTGCTAAGCAGGAGTGAAGGAAACATACCTCCAGAAAGCAACAGTTTTCAGGAATGAGAGGGTGGCATATCCAGCACCAAAAGCATTTGATGAATCACTTACCTACTAGGAGCTGGTGAAAATACCCTATCACTGGTATTCTTCAGAGTCGGTGCTGCACCCCATTGTCCCAAACCCCTTCCACACCCAGAACAACCTCCTCTCTCACACCTGCCCGCTTCTTGTGGGATTGTGCAATTAGCTGGATCAGGACTGAACTGGTTAAATTTACTCTGACAAAAGGTTCATTTTTAAACTGGAAGAGAGTATGTTTAGATTGGGTATTGGGAAGAAATTCCTTGCTGTGAGGGTGGTGAGGCACTGGAACAGGTTGCTCAGAGATTATAGATGGCCCATCCCAAGAAGTGTTCAAGGCCAGGTTGGATGAGGCTCTGAGTGCCCCAGTCTAGTGAAAGGTGTCTTTGGCCATGGCAGGGGGATTGGAATGAGGTGTTCTTAAGGTCCTTCCCACCCCAAGTCATTCTGTGGTTTTTAACTTCTCCTTTGGATCAATGTGAGGCTACAGCTGCACTAGCACAAGAAAGCCAGTGCCAGGGTCAAGTGGGCAAGACCTGCTTCTGCTGACATTGCCACTGAGATAAATTCTTACCAAATTTCAGTGTAAATTGAGAAAGCTGTGAGTTTTTATCAATGTAGCTGGCAACTTCTGTATTTATGTGGTGATGCTGGCAGAACTGCAGCAACAGGGCAAGCAGAACATGGTAGGTGGGATCCGCTTACAGCGAGATCCACTGGAGTTCTGCACTCAAATTTGCCATCACCTGAAAGTATGAAGGATTTGGTATAAGGTGCCCAAGATAGAGACTGACTGATAGAGAGTCAGTATTTCTCAAGTCCGTTCCTGGAGATTCAAATCCCAGTCTCTCAGCGTTGCTGTTGGGATGTTTGGACTCAGATCTTCACTCTACATCACGTCACTTATCCTCACTCTAAGCTCCTTCTGCATTTTATTTATTTTCTTCCTTCATCCCCAACATATTCTTGTTCTTGTGAAACCATTGATCTGCAGCTTTTGACCCATCAGATTACACAAATTCCTTTTAACCCAATAGCAGAACTACAAAAGCAATTAACAAGGCTGGATGTGGCAAGGTCTCTGATCAAGAACAGCTGAAGTTGGCATATTGTTACTCAGAATAGTGGTACAGCTCAAAATTGGTCATTGAGGTTTCAAAATCCGCAATCCTGTCCTCCATCAATGGTAATAATGCCTTCATTATTGTGTTTGGTGTGCATTACCCTTAATTTATCTTAATAGGAGGGAGTTATATAATTACTCTTCTTACAGCTATTGCTGTTCTCATGACCAAATACAAATTAGAAAGGAAGTGTGTTTGGCAGATCTCTAATAAACATGGCGAAATGGAAGTATATTATAGCTTCTCAAACTGAATGTGAATTCCTATTTGTCATGTAGAGCATGGGTTTTAGAAACTTGGAAAATACACACCAGATGTGTAAATCTTGGAAGAGAAGTCTATGGAAACAGTAGGGGGAACCTAGATTTTCCTTAGCCAGTGCAGTTGGTAGAAAAACTTACTCACAAGATACCTTCCTACTCAAAACAGTGAACCCATGGTTTAAGGTTTTAAATTTGTTCAGCCTGTCAAATTGTTTGTGTGCCTGACCCAGCTCTCAGGGGTCAGTACAGGCAGCTTTGGCTCACTCCAAAGTGTTGGAATCCAAAATGCTTCCAAACTTAGGTGCTAGAAGCAAGAATGTGGATTTATAATTTAAAGCAGAGACATGTTAAGCTAAGTAAAGTTTAGCGTTTTAGAGTACAGTACTGTAGGTTTGGATGTCTAAACATGATTGGCTAAGAAAGCTTACACTGCAGCATGTGTCATAAGAGAAAATATTTAAGGATTGGGTCAAAAATGTAAATATCTTTGTTGGCAGTGTCTTATTTGTTAGTAAATCTTTAAAAGGTCTTGTAATTAGAGGTCTTGTGACCTTCTGAGCCGTACTCATCCTTCCTGCCTATGTAGAAGAAAAATAAATCGCATCAGCTATAGGAACTCAGAGGTCCTGTCTCTAACTCATTCAAAATTCCTTCACAAATCCTTACACCAAAGAGAGCACTGCTGCAAAGGGTTGTGTAAAATGGAGAATGCAGAAGTTTTAAAATTACATGTTCACATTTTACAAGCCAAAGCAGTAAAGCACGTTTCATTTTTAAAGACATCTATACTCTATCAGTCTGTATCATTGTGTTGAGGAAGACCTGATCCTTGAGCAGACTGTGTTGGCATGTGCTTACTCTGGAATGAATCTGTCATTTCCTCACACCTGCTCACATCAGTAAGCTGTGACTATGCTGAATTACCTGCCCTCACACTGCTGAGTTTAAAAACAGTCCCTTCAGCCTATTTAAAATAAAATTAATTGGGGGATACCATAATAAATCCTCAGAATTTACTAACTGAGTAGAACAATTAAAGCAATATTAAATTGTACTAAAAGAAGCATAACTGTACATTCTCCTTAAAAGGGTGCTTTTTATGGTGACATATAAAAGGTGGAAGTGTGGGTTTTTTAATGTTGCATTTTCTAATGTACCAAAAGTAATATACTATAAGCATTGATGTTTTCAGTAAACCTGAGGTGAACAACATTCCTGAAAAAAATAATTCCATGTGCTGAATGGGCTGCAAAGCAAATGGTCTTTGCCTGAATCATCAGAGATCTCCTCAGACATAATAGTTCCAAGGTAAAAATGGCAAAGTCTTAAACTGAAATTGTGAATTTTTTGTAGAAAGACAAGAGTGGAAGAACTGCACATCCTCTTCCCCACAAGCTCCAAGGCCTCAGCTGTGGCAAGACATGTAGGAGGTAATCTACAGAGCACTCTGTGTTTTCATAATTGAGTTGTGAATAAAACTGAAATACATGTAGTCATGATTATTTTGTGTTGAAGAGAAATATGTACCCTAATAATGTAGGGAGAAAATACAGTAATTTGCCATTCAAACTATATATTTTTAGCCACAGAATCTTGTTCTCAAATTTAAATTGACATGCAGTAAAGTAAATCTGGTTTGCTAATATCCCTTAATAATTTTATGAGAACAGATTGGTTCTCACATCAACACTTGTTTGGGAGGAGGTACCCAAAATTCAATCATGTGCATGATGTCAGTTAGCCCAGCGTCCCTCATGTCTTTGGTTTTTATTGTGTCAGTAAGTATGCCATGTTTAATCTCTATGAAATGCTGGAAGCTGATTTAATGAGATGTTTCTAAGAAGTTTCATAGTAGTTATTTTCTAATTCACATGCTTTATTAAATAATGAAGCAAGGTAATAAGGATTTTCTGAGGTTGAATTTTTGCTAAGGAACACAACAGAAATAGGACATCTAAGCCAAAATGAAAAGAGAAGATGGGAGGGAGGAAGGACAGAATGTGCAGCAGAGCTGGAATAACATGCAAATCCTGACAGATCAAGCAGGGAAGCAGGGTTCCTATAAAAACTAAAAGAATTCTCAGCAAAACCAGATCAATGGTCCCCTTTGTTCCCTAGCCATTCCAACAGCAGCAGGAGGTGATGCCATTCGGGGGTGCAAGCCTGGTCAAAGTCATCAGTCCATTCCCCTTGTACGCCCTCAGCATCCACAGTCCCTGGATGTGGATGCTGGTATCTTCTCTGCTTGTGGACCCTTTGTCCAGCAGCTGGTCTTTTTCAAGACAAGTTTACTAGACATGGAAATGGAAATTAATACGACTTCCAATAAGCTCACCTGTTCAGTGAAGATCTAACCAAACACAATAATCTACGGGCTCCACCCATACCAGGATTTGGGAAGGAGGTGAAGGTATTGCTAGACCTTCTGCACTGCCAAATACTGCCTGGGGTATGTGGTAATTACTCAAACATGGTCAAGCAGCTGTACCAGTTCCTGAGGTACTTCTTGAATCCGGGTGCCAAGGTTTTTGTGAGTTCTGCCTTCAGTAGAAGGTCTGCTAAGACATCTTCAGCTTTAAACATTATGTTATCAGTTGTGAGTCTTGTAAATGGTTGCTGAGAAGGTCCTGATATTGAAAACTGCAGATTAGAGGATAGAAGGAAGAGAACATGAATTGGCTATAACGTGCACATGAAACAGCTGCTAGCCAAAGGTTGTTCAAGTATATTCAGATCTTCTGTCTGGTGACACCTCATCATCTGTGTTATAAGGGCAATAACAGATCTTACACAAAAGAAAACTTTTTTGTGGCAGCGAAGCGTCTTAATATCCTCATCTGTCAGTGCACATTCACTCAGATGGATGGGGTTTAGTTTGCTATTCACTCATGAAAACATCATCATTCCTCTTTCCCTGAACTATGCATGCTCAACCAGAATAGCCATTAAATGTTCAAACAAGGATGGATTTTATGTTTGATTTTGCACTAGATACTTTAAATGCTTTTTAATAATGGACAGCATTGGATGCTTTATTTCTTAACCAGAAGGATTTGGCATTTCATAGAATCACTGAATGGTTTGTGTTGGAAATGATCTTAAAGTTCACCTAGTTCCAATCCCCCTGCCATGGGCAAGAACAGTTTTCACTAGACCAGGTTGCTCAAAGCCCCATCCAGCCTGGCCCTAATATTTCCAGGAGTGGGGAGTCCACAACTTCTGTGGGTAACTTATTCAGTGTCTCGCCACTCTTACAGTAAAGCATTTCTTCCTAATATCTAATATAAACCTGCTCTCCTTCAGTTTGAAGCTTTTCCTCCATGTCCTATCCCTATATTCCCTTTTGATAAGTCCATCTCCAGCTTTCTTGTAAGCCCCTTTTAGGTACTGTAAGGTCTCCCCAGAAACTTCTCTTCTCTTCTCTCTGCTGAACCACCCCAACTCTCTAATCCTGTCTTCACAGAAGAGGTGTTCCAGCCCAGTGATCAACTTAATGGCTCTCCTCTGGGCTCATTCCATCAGGTCCATGTCTTTCTTGTGTGGGGACCACAGAGCTGGACACAATATTCCAGGTAGGGTCTCACAAGAGCAGAGAGGCAAAAACACCTCCCTCAACCAGCTGGTTATGCATCTTTTGATGCAGCCTGGGATCTGTTTGCCTTTTTGGACTGCAAGCACACATTGCTGGGTCATGTTGAGCTTTTCATCCACAAACACCACCAGGTCTTTCTCCCCAGGGTTAATCTCCATCCATTCTCTGCCCAGGCTGTATTTGTGCTTGGGATCCTCCTGACCTATTCAGGTCCTTGCACTGGACCTTGTTGAATTTCATGAAGTTTGCACAGATCCACCTCTCAAGTGGTCATTTGAATTACCTAAAGCTTGTCATTCCATTTCTTCTGTTAGGAGAACTATTAGCAATGCATTTTGAAAAAGATACATTATAAAACCATAAATATGTCAAGATTATATGAAACCACATTTTAGCAAGCCCAGACATACATCTGGTAAAGAATGTTACTGTCATGTTTGTAAGCAAAACATCACTCTGGGGACTGCAAAACAGCTGGTGGCTGGTTTTATGTTTTTGCTAGTTTTCATTTAACCGTTTTTTAGAAAACATTCATTGTGACACTTGAAAAGCAAAATTTTATTCAAAGTCAAACTTTAAAATCACATCTTTAAATATATATATGTATATATACAGACACTTATAAATACACTGAGTAAAAAGTACTTCAGCCAATTTTCATTTTATAGGAGGCCAGAAAAGAAAGGACAGTGGTGGGTTTTGTCAAATCCAGTATGTGTGATACAGATTTTTGTGTGTTCCTAAAGGTCCTGGAAGGTAGCAATACAGCACACAGCAAAATATGGCATCACCAGGTCAAAGCCATAGTTTTGAAAGCCATAGTTTTCATTAAAGTATCAGCATCCCAGGAGATCTAATAACAAGATGAAGCTGAGTACTTTGGAATAATTACTAGCCAAATTTTTAATCCTTTTATTATTTCACAAAATACTTTTGTACTGGACCAGCTAATTTGGTCATTCAACATTCTAATGTTAATATATGCTGAAGTCATGTGATGCTCCTGACAACAGTCTGGCGTGTTTTTGGTTTTAGGGTTTCTTCCTATATTTTGCACCTGTGGGAGTTTGGCAGCTGTGGTCTGCCTGTGCTGCTGAAACAGGGTTAATTTTTCTCTGTCTACATCATTCTTCATCATATGTGTTGATGATGTTTTTTGAAAACTTCACATAAAAGAATAATCTTTTCCTCTTCATTTAAAACTCATATGGAGAATTTGACTTCTCTACCTATTAGAAAAGTTGCTGTGACTTTGAAAGCATTAATTTCTTCAGCTCCTGCCTGGGTGATTTTTTTCTGTATAGTTCAAAAACTTTTCTTTCACAAGTCTGATAGACTCTGTCTCTTCAAGTACTTCACTAACAAGTTTTTATTTTAGAAGAGAATCCTTTGTGGCACAGGGTTTTGTACCTATTTTTCAGCATGTACATTATATGCTGTATCAAAGCATTATTGCCTTTTCATGTATGGCAAACTGTTTTAGACTTAACTTCCAGGAAGCCATTATAGAGAGACAAAAGATGGCAGAGTCCTTCTAGTGCAGAAAGGATTTGATAAATGGCCTCAAATCTTTCAGATTTCTGTTCACACAGTTAGCCACTGGACACTTGGAGTCCTAAGAAATTCTATTATTAAATTATGTGCTTCTTTTCCAAAGCAAATTATGCTTTATTCTAAATTATGCTTCAAATTATGCTTCTAACCTCTTAGAAGTTCAGCCAGGCATTTCACCCACAAAGTTTTTACTCTTATGTTTTTCATTTGAGACCTGGAGGGTCTCAAATATTTTGTTGGAAATAGTAGCTGCAGATACCTCAGGGCAGAAAGGAGATCTTCTCTAGAATGGCTTGCACTTCAAACAGCAGTGCAGTGATTGCTCACAAAAAAAAAGAAGCTTTTAATTCAGTTAACCCACTTGCAGGGAAAAATCTCATAAAGCAGAGAGAAAGTAAAGAAAGATTTCTTGAAATAAACAAAGATCTTTAAATAAAGATGTCAAAATCTATTATGGGCCATTTAAGCTTTAAAGTGTTTCAGAATCAGTTTCATAATTTTACCTCTGAAAGGATTTACTGCAGTTTTATCTTTGCCTATATGAACATTTCTGTTTCCAGACATAATTAAAGTATGTTTTTTATTTCCACAAATCCATAAATATCTGAGTGGAAAGCCAAAGATCCCTTTTAATGTCTAGCTGAATTCCCATCTAACAGGGCACCTACCATGCAAGGGAGGTCCTGCTGAGCAAGGGGGCTGGACTGACCAGTCTCCAGAGGTCCCTTTCCCACCTTAGCCACTGTCTGACTTTGGGATGCCCATAGCACATCACTTGTTCAGTCATATCAGAAAGTGCCTAACTCTGTAGCTTTTAACTACTCCTTAACATCTTGCTATAATCTCGTAATCTCATTCAGGTCTCCCCGCCTCTGCATGCCTGTCTTGTCCTTGTTTAACTGTTTGCGTGGGTAAGGCAAATGCTGAGATTTTGAATATGCCTGATGCACAGAGAGCAGGACTGATCATCACCCAGATAGGTGAGAAGAGATTCAGCCCTTGAAATAGGTATTGTGTTGTGGGTGTTTTTACATTTGCAATGGCACAACACTTAGACAGCAAGCCAAAGTTACTGTGGAGGATTTGGAGTAGCAGAGTGTTGAACCTCTCTGTCATATTTTACAAATGGCCTCCCTGTTTTACATAAATGTTTGGACCTCCTAAAATCATGTGAGTAGACTTGATCACTGAATTTATGCTTGTCTTACAGACATTTGCCATTAGAGCTGTCATTTGCCATTAGAGATGCCATTAGGCCATCTCTGGCCTCACAGGAAGGGACATATGCATTAGATTTAGGATATCCATGAGCCAGGGACTTAGCAAGTCCTTTTATGTTTTGAAAAAGTCAGAAATTTCAAAAACAAAGGTGCACACTTTGCTGTTGTGTAGATAGAAGCCAGCACAAGGTTTCAGCAATGACTTACTCTTTTCACTGAGCCAAAATTCACTGTGCTTTCTAATGCTGTCACATTCTTTGATTTTCTTTCCCTTCGTTATGGTATCTTGTCTTGATATTTTTGCATGTCGTGCCAAAAATGCTTTTTTTTGGTAGGTGGTATTGTCTTTGGAGAAGCCCAGCATTATTCAGGTTGAGCAACCTGGTCTGGCGCAAGGTGTCCCTGGCCATGACAGGGGGACTGGATGAGATGATCTTAGAAGGCCCCTTCCAACCCAGACTGTTCTGTAATTCTGTGATTGCTTGAAAAACTCAGACTTTTTCTCCAAGTGTCCATCCATCAGTGCCCCCCACCCCAGAATAAATGTTTGCTTTCAAAATATAAAAAAAAGGAGAAATAGCCTTTGCCCCCTTCATAACTCCTGGCTTTTGAGACACAGATTAATGGAGAAGAAATTCAGAGTTAATAAAACCAAAGTTGAAGTTTATCATCATATGCTCATCACAACCACTCTCAGATTTGTCATTTCTCCATAACCAATTGTCCAGTGATGAATATTTACTGAAATCTCTGATAATGTTGTCTGTCATCATCTGTCAGTTTTTAAAATTTCAATTACAATATTAATATCTGGTTCTGATTTTATATGGAATATTTCAAAATCCTTATTACACACAATACCAACAACTTTTTCTATATGGTGTGACCTCATGGACTCTGCTTCATATTTTTAGTCCCTGCAGCACCTGCTTGAGCACTATGATTTTTTTTCCTTTGTTCTTAGTTTTTAGGGGCTTTCTGTCAGTCTCCAAGAAACTAAAGCAGTATCTGTACTGTCTTTTATGCCATGGTCTTTTGATTTGTCCTTTAGTTTGATGCATCCAAGCATCAGGCCAAACTAATTTTCTGGATGAGGTTTTATTTCCTGGGAAGTAGCACTGCTGAGGTCCTTGGCCCGTGGTGGTTCTGGTAGCAACGGCTACCAAACTCCCTCTCTGACATCCAGATAAGGCTTGATATTGGTTAGGAAAATGTAATCACACACAGACACCACCTGCACCTGTACTGTTTCTTCAACTTATCAAACATAAGTTCTTATCTGTGTCCAGCTTCCTTACAGTCTGTAATACTGCAGATTTATTTTTCTTTACTTTTTTTTTTGAGCTTAATACACACAGCTGAGATATTTTTGTTACAGTTGAATCACAAGTGACATTGTTGCTTAAAATTGTTGGTATATAAAGCCAGGGAAGAGCTTTAATTTTACAAAATCCCCTCCACTGAGATTCCCCGAGCAGTATGTCCCCCAGCTCAGGCTACCAAGAGGATTCAAGGAGGCACCACTTGTTTGTTTTTTTTTCCCTAAGGGGGTCAAAAAGCCTGCCTTATTTTCCATAGTTTTACCCCTAAATGAGAAGAAATGCTGAAACTTTATTCCAGAGAAAAGTCGTATGTCAGCAATAAAGTAACCATTAGCAATTTTAAACTAACCTTTGAAAATTCTTGAAATACAAGCAGCTTTGTATGATTTAAAAAGGAAAACTTTAGAGTAGATGAGCTTATAGCTTAATGAGTACACAGTATTATGTTCCTATTCCATGATAGTTGGGGTTATTATGTTTACACAGACTGAATGACTGCAAATAAACCCTTGAAACAGTGTTAATTTGATTCACAATTCAGATAAACTATTATCCTGCCAAGATGAATTATGGTTTGAAGTTCTGTTATTTGTTAGTAAGGTAGACTATTCACAGAAAAGAAATGTTTCTATTCAACAAAAAAGAAGGCTTCTATATATGTATATATATCTGACTCAGGTGTAAATTTGTATGAATTATTCATAATTACAGTTATGAACCTTGTCCACAGAACTACCACTCGTCAATATTAGTGTACCCATACCAAGGCAGAAGCTGTTCAACACATCTGAGCATATGATTTCAGGTTGTCTTGGAGCCAGGCACATGTAGGCATAAGTGCCTTTTCATACAACATACTAAAACAAAAATATTATTTTGTATTAAATATAAAAATTGTATTTCATATTATTTAATTAGACAAATGTTTATATGTTTTAAGGTTAAATAAAAACCTTTAAATGACTGTCCAACAAGTTATGAAGTTTGAAAATAGTAATAAGGTATTTCAAAACTGAACTTTGTTCTATCCGTATAGTAACACAAAAGCTGTACAGAGGTACAAATCTATCTAGGGGAGATGGAAAGGCACTAGACCTAGCACCTCCAGCATCAAAAACTACATAAAAATTAAAAACAGAAAACTGAAGGTAGGCATAAAATATTTATACATTGAATTTATGATCACACAGCAGCTGTAATAAGGCTGTGTACATTTCTTATAGAAGACCTCATGTGAACTTTAAATAAAATATAACCTTAAATATATAACACAGAATGGCAAGGTTTCCATAAATTATCTTATGTGAAAATCTTGAAATTATGAAAATTACAGTCATGTATTTTTTAGGGACCACACAGACATGATAACAGAGTTGTCAACAGACCCCCTCAAGATGTCTATTAAAACTGATTTTTTGATGACATTGTTCATTTAATGTTATCCCTTTAGCATTCCTTCTATTTATGTGTCGTCCTCTGGTGACATTTATGTCTTTTAGATTCCTTAACATTGGAAGCTTTTCTTAAGGTAGGTTTCTTTTCGAGGCAGAACATGCAGCTCCCATATGTGAAATGAGAGAAGGGCAGTAACAGGCATCCAACTCTCCAGAGAGGGTTTAACAATGACTCTCTGTGAGCTGAACTTTGCTGTGTTAAATAGAGACATTGCCTCACACACTAACACAAAACCAGTTTTTCTTATGCCTTCCAGAACAAATCAGTGAAAGCCCAAGGTTTTGCTATTTCTAACCTTGAGGTCCCATTCACGTACTTGGTGTAACACCAACCTACATCTGTGTCACAGGGTTGGGTTTATAGAAGCCTTTTCTCAGAGGGCAAGAAATGTTACACCAAATCTCTCAGACAAGGCTTCTGTCCCAGTGATAGCACAGAGCAAGCATGGCATCCATGCTGTCCTCAAATCATTATCTCCAACCAGCCCTTCAGCCTCACTGAAACAGTGTCCAGAGTGCTGTCTGTCAGGTGTGATGAGTCTCCAAACAAGTTAGAGAGGGAAAAAGGTCTCATATAGGTATTGTTTCATCAATACATCCTACACCATTAGTTCCAGCATCAGTGTTTGTCCTTTTGGAACAGACTGAACCCTGCCAGGAGGTCTGCAGGAGGTTGCATCCCTCTCATCCTGCCTGTGCATGACATAGCAGGTGCAAGCTGACACAGATGGAAGCAGCAGCAGCAGCACTCAGGGCAGGTCCCAGGTCACCAAGCAGCTGAGCACTCATCATAGCAGTCTGCAGTTATGACTCAGCTCAAATAGCCCTGGAGATACTTCCAGGTTTTACAGCTCTGGAGTGCTGGAGATGCTGGGCAGGAGGTGCAGAGGTTGCTCAGGCAGACAAATCTGGAAATAGAAGAGCATAGAGCACAAAGGAAGGCTGTTATAGGCATGTATCCCTGCCTCCCTGGGCAGGATGAGTCTTTCCCCACCTCTTGGCCATCTGCACAAGAAAATAGCATTGACAATTAAATAAATGATACCACAGTCCAGACTGTCATGATAAAATATTCTTTTGTCAAAAAAATTGTTGCATTAAAGGAAAGTTTCATGGCTAGCTCATTCTCCCTTCCTCATAAGAGACAAGATCAAGGTGTTGAATTAATGTTTAAGACAAGATGCATGAATGCATGTCTCACCAGCCAGCTGCACAGTTCAGATGCTGATCTTCCACTAAAGGGAAATCAGAGGTGTCTGTGTGTGCATGTGTGTGTGTGTGTGGTTTTCTGCATAGACTTAGCAAAATCAATAACAGTAAAGATATTTTTTCATATTAGAAATTGGACCTCAGTTGCCATCAGGTAACTATGACAGCACCATGCCTGCTTCCATCAATGTGTCCTCTCATACAGTGGAAGTCCTCACAGAACTGAGTCTTTTCCTTCTCTTTCGGGAAAGAAGGACTTCATGTGCTCCTTCCTTTCTGGAACAGGACACTTTTACAAGCTTGCTGACACAGCTGTGTCATGAGGGCAGCAATGTGACAAGATTTGAGAGTCCTTTAGCTGTTCCTACAAGTCTCTACAGGTGAGAATTACTCCAGCAGAAGTAGTTTTGTTAGGAGTACTTAACCTGCTCAGAGAGCACCAGAGAAGGCAGAAGAGAATTTTGCCAAATTATTGGTGTCTGCACACTGTTGGAGCAGTGTGAAGTACAGGACATTTTCTCAATGAAGCCTTTGACTTACAGCTTCTGCTAGAGTTGTTTCTTCTGTCTCTTTTAGAGGAACAAAACATCCTTATGTAGATAGTTCAGTACAGAATGTGTTTGAAAAAAGGAGGGTCAGCATCTTTGCAGGTATCTTCCTGTGTTTTTCATTAGTAATTACTATTTTCTTGAATTTTTTTTTTTTTGCAGTTGAAAGTCTTTGCGCTATTTAGCTTGGTTCACACCTATCATGAACCTCAATTATTATCCATTGTCTATTTCACTGGAAATTCATAATTTCCCCAGTGATTGCCTAAACCAAACTGACAGAGAAAGGAAATAAATATAAATTACATTAGGAATACAGACAAAACATCACAAAGAGCTCATTGTAGGCTAAACTGGAGCCTGTTTTGTGTTTATATTTATATTTCCAACATCTCAATGACTCATTGTTGCCCCCTTTTTCTACCTACTTCCTCTATGTGGGAAGGGCAGGAGCAGTGAACTGCACACATTCAGAACAGGAATGAAACCTCTCAGAAAAGAGAGATATTTTTCAGAACAATAGAAAGACCCAATTGCATGATCTAAAATTAACTGTGAAATCTTTATGTTTGTCCCAGTGTTCCTACACACATGCTATATGGGGTGCCCCAAGCTTCATTCATGAGGGATTAGAACTGATGAACTATTTCTCATATTGAAGTTCAATTACTGTAACTTGTCAGGACATCCAGAATTAAAACACAAAATGCCAAACCATGTGTCACTGGGCAGAGGGAGATGAGTGTGGGTAATAACCCATGAGAAGCACTTACAGCAGTTGATAGCACTGGAGCAGTTTGCAACAGAAAAGATGAAATTACTAATATTGGCCTGGAATAAGCAGTTGATGGCTATTTCCTCTTGTTTGATTTCAAAATAGTCTTTTTACTGTTAGATTGAGACTAATACTTCCTTGATGTAATTCACTATTTGCTGTTGGAGGAATCTGCTTTAGGAAAACTTCCTGATGCACCTCAGTCCTTCTTATCAAACTGGCTATTGATAAGAATTACAGCTGCTCCCTTTTCTCCGTTTATAGCCAGTACTTCAAGAAATAATGAAGCATGATTATATTATACTGTTGATGTGATTTCCCATTTTAGTTGTTTTTTTTAATATAAGTGTATACTTTTGGAATATCCACATAATATAACCTGAACCCACAGGTGAATTTTAGAGTGCTTTGCAGTACCAGACTTCATAATAGAAATTTTGCTGCCAAAACAAAATCTAAAGATTTGTTTTCCATAGGAGGTGTGCAGTGTTTAGAAAGATTTTGCTGACTCTACTTGGAGTTAAATTTCCTCTAGCTTCTAATAAAGTAGATCTGCTACAGAGAAATTCAGAATTAAAATGAATATTCACCAAAAAAACCCCAGAATTCTTGCTTAAGCAATAGGTGGAAAAAACAAACCACAATATTTAGAGGAAAACTGAAGCATAAGGAATGTACTTGGTCAGTTCAATGGAATATTAAGAAAGATCACATTCATTTATAGAAGTCAAGGGAACATGGGACAGAGGCAAATCAGTATTAGACTGATTTCAAAATAGGAGCCTGAAATTTTTATTAAGACTGCTGCCTTTATTGCTGGGCTTGTAAAGTCAGGATTTGTCATGCATTTCTATCAATAGTGATAATCTAATGCCATATCTGCAGACATGTCTAACAAATTGATTGAAACACTTTTTAGTACCTTAAAAACATTTTATTTTCCCAACCCAGAATTATCTGATTTCCACTTGATTAACTATAATCTCAATTACTACTTGAAACAGTGCTTTTAAGAAATGTCACCCAGCTTGTAAAATAAAATTCACTAAACTTATTCAGAATTCTCTCATACCATAAAATCACTGGCATTTTTTTCCTGCAGTTGTGTCCTTATTTTTTCTTCATCACGAGAAGCAATTTTGTACTTTCAAATAGTCTCCAAGTGTCAGCCACTGCTTTTATTTCCTCTTCTATATGATTTTATAATTTCATTTTGTATTTGCTTCCCAATCTGCAGTGTAACTTCTTGTTCTTGTGCTGTTGTGCTCTATGGGTCACATTGGTGCTCTAATTGCTCACTTAGTCATTTTTTCATAGTTCAGCATGACTCCCTGGAATGCCTATTGAATGCCTTTGTAAAGCCTTTTCTAGTGGGTCGCAGAACAAACCCAGCGACAAAATCCAGTCAGTTAAAAAAACAACCTGAGGATTTCAGGCTCTGGCCATGATGCCAGAGGCAGGATCCCGACAGGGAACATGTGGGAAGCAGGCAAAAGGCATAAAACTGCTCTGGGAATGTGAGCCTTAACTGCATTTCTCTTTCCAGGGCACTTGCTTTATGCTGTAGGAGATGCCTGCCAGTCCCTAAATGCTGTTCACCCTGTGCCAGGGGCTCCCCACCTTTCCATCTCTGCCCAGCCTACATCTGCCTCCCTTCTTCGAGGAACAGTCTGGGGCGGGGACATGGCAGCCCCTCACTTCCCTCCCCACAGCCTCTTTGGGCAGATCTCACCAGCTGCTGAGAGATTCCTCTTGTCCATTGTTTTTTTTTTTTTTTTGTGTCTGTCCACAGGGTGGAGGTCATGACTTGCATATAAGCCAGCCTGCACCAAAAATAAGCATTAAAACTACAATTATAGATGAATCATGAATCAAGTCATGGAACAGAAAGGGAGGGTGGAAAGCAAGAGGAAATATTTGTGTGCCAAAGGCAACAACAGGAGAAAGTTCTTGCTGTGAAGAACATTTTACCTGTGGTTTGTCACTTGTCATGTTGTTTTCCACACCACAGAGCTGCAGTCCAGCTCTCCCTAGCACAGAAATTTAATGAGGAGGCTGGAGCCTCCTGTAGGACCACTTGATGTTTGATTGTGGATGCAGGCAAAAGTGCAGTGCAGACCCTGGAGAGCCCACGTTTGCAGCTGGTGTTAGTGGGGCTCGAGCTGGAGGGGTGAGAGTGAGGGCTGACACTTCACAGTGTGAGGCAGGGCCAGTGCTAGAGAGGAATCTGTGCTGGCAGCAGGTTGCCAGGGAAGGGAAGAGAGGTGCAGTTTGGCACTGTTGGAAACATGGTCTTTTCACATTGCTCTTTTCTTGTCTTTGAAGTACAAGTGACTATATACTGTAGAATCTCTCTCTCTCTCTAGTATATATATACTATATACTGACTGGATTTTCCTTTGTTTCTCAGAGCCTAATGTGTTTATTTCATAATTGGCATCTCATACTTACAAAGAGAAAAAAAAAATCCAGTGATTTTTCTGTCCTGTCAACAAAAAATTTGCTTAGTTGGTCAGTTATGTAGTCCTTTAATAATCTGAATAAAACACCAGCAAAGATTTGTCATGAGTGTTATTCCAGTTTGCTCAGTGATGCTCTGGACATCTTTTTATTCTGTAGTAATATCTTTTTAAAGCAAGAATGTCTTATCAACAGCTTTAACCAAAACAAAATTATTATTTTCAGGCTTTAGGATGGGAAATATTTGAGAGTAGACTGAAGCACCTCTGGCCTGAGAAATCCCATGACAGGGAATCAGACTAGAGGAGACTTTTGATAATATACACATGCAGAATTGAGCTATGGAGTGGGACACAGAGAAATAGAAAAACTTCAGCAATGCTGATTTAAAAAGGGGTTGATGAGTGACAGACAGCCAAGTCAGATGCAGGGCATCTTTAACTCCTACTGGGATGCTCATGATGATCCTGTCAGGGGCTGTCATCTGATGTGTATTCCCAGCCTGGGCTTCCAAAGCCAGGCTACAGTGGGTGCTAAGTGCTGGTGGATGTGCCACCTGCACTACCTCCAGGAGTCAAGTGAGCCTCAGAGAAATTTCACCTTGTATTCCAAAGATTTGGTGCTGATGGATCTCTGGAAGGCAAGAGCCACCCCTGGGACAGAGCCATGGTGCAGAAAAGCATCAGACAGAAGAAAGTGGTTGCAATAACCCCAAAGCCTGGAAGCAATCCAAAGCACAGAGAGAAACAGTGAACCTAGCAACCAGACCAAAATTCAGGCCTCCTCTAAACTCTCTTTTCCTGTCCATGTGTTTTGTTCTGCTTTTTGTTTCATTCTGATTCTGGAGGAAATGTTGGCATGTGTTCCTTCCCCTTACAGCTCTGACATAGTCAAGCACAAGTGGGTGACATCTGGGGAGAAGGTATTTTTCCTCAAAGCTGAGCTGTACCACAAGGATTTGGTACCAGTTCATCTGTCTTGCATGTGATGAAAATCCTAACATGGTACCTACAGGTTTATTTTTTTCAACTGTTCTTTTTTGTCTTCCAGGGTTTGGTATGACCACCCCAGCCACCGTTGGAGGCAAAATTTTTCTGATATTTTACGGCCTTATAGGATGTGCAGGGACCATTTTGTTCTTTAACCTGTTCCTGGAGCGCTTGATCACTGTCATAGCTTACGTCATGAAGTCCTGCCACGAAAGACAGCTGAGGAGGAAAGGGGTTCTCCCTCACAACGGCCGGCGGGGCTCAGGGACCTCTGAGGTGGACAGCCTGGCGGGCTGGAAGCCCTCTGTGTACTATGTAATGCTGATTTTATGTGTAGCATCCCTCATCATTTCCTGCTGTGCCTCTGCAATGTACACACCAATTGAAGGGTGGAGTTACTTTGACTCACTTTACTTCTGCTTTGTGGCCTTTAGCACCATTGGTTTTGGTGATCTGGTCAGTAGCCAGAACATCAGGTATGAGAGCCAAGGCCTTTACCGCTTTGGCAACTTTGTCTTCATACTCATGGGGGTGTGCTGCATCTATTCCTTGTTTAATGTGATCTCTATTGTCATCAAACAGTCCATAAACTGGATACTAAAGAAGCTAGCCTGCAAGTGCTGCCACAGGTGCCAAAGGAGATTATTTCGTTCACGGAGGAATGTGGTGATGCCAGGAAATGTGCGCAACCAGAGGAACATCTCCATTGAGACTGGCGGTGTCAATGAGAGTGACACGGATGGACGCCGTCTGTCAGGAGAGATGATCTCCATGAAAGACTTCCTGGCCTCCAATAAAGTCTCTCTGGCCATCATGCAGAAACAGCTGTCAGAAACTGCTAATGGGTATCCAAGGCAAATGAGCTCTAACTCGAAGCAAAATGGATTCTCTGGTGGGGTTGGAGCCCTAGCAATTATGAATAACAGACTGGCAGAGACAAGTGTGGATAGGTAAAATAATAACAGTAATAACAGTGAAACAGTGTGAACCATTTCAACAGGTATTGAAACAACGTGAATCAAGTGAAATAGCTAAGGAAAGAGCACCACCAGAGGGTGGGATGATGTGAAGAGCATACTTCCTGATGGAAGACCTCTTGACTTTTTTGGGGGCTGTCACTTAATGTTTTTGCATTGTACCAGTCCCAGCCTTCCTTCTTCCCCATCATTCTACTCCTCAAGCAGGTTACTGCAGGAGGATTTTAATTTAGCCTTCAGATAAAATTTCCATGTCCTGTTCTTTTCCATTATGTGACATACAGATTTCAGGATAAGAAATCTGTGGGATGGGAAGAAACCACGTGTGTCTACTGAGCACATTCTTAATTCAGAAATTGTTTGGAGCTTTCTGTCTTACTCTCATCATGCCTGTTTCCTGGAAGTGACTTATCTGAGACCAAAAGATGAATCAGCCTTTGTGATATTGCAGATCTAATTTAATGGAAAATAGTATGAAAGTTGGTAGGTATTCTGGAGCTATTGTAATGTGAATGGGGAGAGAATTTTGCCTTTAGAATTTATTTAGTCTTTCCTATAATAGGATACTGTCAAAAGCAATGGAATAAAAACTTATCCTACTTTAGTTTTCTTTTCTTCATTTGCAAAACATGATTCTTTTCCAAGGATACTTTTTCTTCTAGAATTGAATCACTGTGGCTTTCTGTTTCAAAAATGTCAAATTAAATTGAAAATTGACATACTGATGAGTGGTATGAATTATTCCACAATAGCAAAGACTTTACAAATTTCTGTTCATATTTGCCTCAATTGTGACTGAAGCACGAGCATTGTGTAATCCAACTAGTAACTGAGTTTACACAACAGGCTTTAGTATGCAATTAGATTGCCATACCAGCATCCAGAGTGTTATTATAAATGACTGTGATAAAAGAATCACTTTGGCAGTGTCCTTTTTCTTTTTCGTGTAACTCTGTCATTCTTCATCTGTTTCTCTGGCTTTCAGTGATAATAATGACAGGGTCTTGATTAGGGAAATAGAAAAAATTTTAATTCCTTGTTTTTCTCAATGAAATGCTGTGAGTGCTCATTAGGACTAGAAAGGAAATTTCAATGAGAAGAATAATAACAGTGAGAAGATCATGAAAACAGGAAAAGAAGCGATTTTTAATGACAGTGAAATCATCCTTTGTATTAGGTAGCTAGAGAAATAAGGAATTAAATTAACATAAAATCTAGCAAGAATTTAAAGAAGACTGGGCTGAATTCCTGATTCTCCTTTAAACATGCAACACATTAAAGCTAAACAGTATATGAGAGTGTAAATAAGCAGAACTGGTCACAAAGGACCCCATCCCCTGGAAAGAATAGTATATGCATCAGGACTGTGTTTTCTCACAACTGGAAAGCCTTTCAGAATACTGCAATATTAAGAAATTTAGAACATCATGATGTAGTTCTCTCATATGGAACAATGCAGATAGCCTCTTCAGTTTAATTTGAATTAGGAATTAATT
The DNA here is from genome assembly GCF_031753505.1 of Anomalospiza imberbis. NCBI lineage: Eukaryota > Metazoa > Chordata > Aves > Passeriformes > Viduidae > Anomalospiza > Anomalospiza imberbis. The sequence continues at coordinate 17,051,868 of NC_089686.1, read as the reverse complement.
ATTTTTCTTCATTCTGGCCTAAAGTTCTTTCACTTACATTTCTAATATTTTAGATTAACATTTTTATACTCATTTTATCAATATTTGATTTTGAAAGCAAAAGCCTGGAATCCTTTCATGTAATAAGCTAACCCAAGATATTCAACAAATGTACTTAACTAGTGAAAAAATTGCAAGCTTTTTTGACATTATTAGGAGTAAAAATCCTGATTGAAAGTCAAATCCTGCTGTTCTTAGTTACAAGGAAAGCTTCAAGCTGAAGTCATCAGTCCAGATTCTGATATCTGTCAACTCATCTGTGCAGCAATGGAATAGTCTTAACAGTATCACTTCACATTTGCATCCATGTAAAATCTGAATCAGATAAGAAACCTAACTTCTGTGAGACAAGCAGTTTTATTTGGTTTTTTGGAGATATTAGCAAAAATTGCCACTGAGCTATTTCAGATGATATTATAATACCCAAGATCCATTACACTGTTACACTTTTTTTTTTTTTAATCCCAAGGCCTTCTTTGTCTTAATCACACTGAATAAAAATACTTGGCTATAAAAACAGAGTTGTACTGCTCTGTAGCCTGCTTTCCAAATTCATTCAGAAACGCCTCTGTTCACTGCCTGTAATCCTAAGATCTCATTGTTACTGATGTATTCCTCTGCCAACTAGCAGAAGTAGTATAGGACTTCACCCATTGCTTCAGCAACCATTAAGAGGGTCTTCAGATGGTTTCAAGACATGAGACAGTTGTGTTGCTCTATTCCATTCTTTCTGGTAAGCAGTGTTGGTTTCTCATCACCATAGAGGAATCTTTGTCAGCTATTTTTAATAGGTTTGAAAACATCTATGGTTATGAAAGCAAGAGACTAATAAATAGTCTTTATCCAAGAGACTTGGCAAGGCTGTGAGGGATATTTGGTGTGCACTAGCTCTGTTTTCATTGATCAGCCCTGACCTTCTGCTCACTCAAGCACTGCCTTCCTCATGAGCCACGCCTGCCAGGTGCAAGATCTCTGCTCTGGTTTTGTCCACTGAAGATAATGAGGGAATAGCTGCACTAATCATCTCTGTTCAGATGCCAATTGCCAGAGATGAAGGACCAGCATATTCTGTCCCTGTGCCATCTTGTACCATGATGTCATCCTGTCCCTAAGAGACCTCTGACTTTGTCATTGAGCTCCCCTTACAGCAGCCACACTCAACATTGAATGAGGTAACTTTGCCAAGGGGAGTGTAGAATTCTTAGAGAATATCTGTAGCTAAATCAGATTTTTAAGATCAGAGAGAGAAATTTCTGACTACAATCCCATGGTACTACCACAGTTGTTTTACAAAAGGCATTGAAGAGAGAAATCCCCAAAAGCTCTGATTATAATAAGCTATAATATTATAGTTTAATATCAAGATCTTAAATTTGCAAAACAAGTGGAGATACAGATGTACACATACCAAAATAAGAGCAGAATTTAACACAGGACTCAAATGCCCATCCTGTGTGAAAAGTAAATTACAATAAAAATACAGATAACATCACATTTCTTGCATTACTTTTTAAAGTAGCAATGAGGAATTAGATATAGTCAGGGATCTGTAAAAGCTGTGTAACTTTTAAGGCCGTATTGCTTAACACTCAAATCTCAGTCAACAAGACAGAAACCTGTTTTCAAAAGTACTAAGTTTCTCTGTTGCCTGCCCTGAATTTTCATGGTGGCTATTGAGATATAGGGGTGAGGTTTTTAAGGCAAAAATGCTTGGGGAAAAACCTTGGATGCATTGAGATTCTGAATCTGCACTTTAAAAGGTCAGGAGTACCACTAAAATCAGTGGGTTAAACTGCAGGTTGCAGCCTGCCAGGCTGAAACTGAAAGTCCTTAATGGAGTAATCTGCTGAAATTTAACCTTGTAGTTATGCCACAACTTAATAATATCATTATTGAACAGTATAATTATTTTACACTGAAAGGAAATATCTAGTGCTAACCAAAATACAATCAAATAAAAGTAGAGGTAGCTCTTAGGGTTTTCTTGCTAGTTTAGTAAAATATGTGCACTTTGCTCGTAGGTAAAGTGTGAAAGCAGTTACATTCATTTATCTCCATGAAGGACATGGGCTGCTTTTTGCAAGGACATGAACAGACTCTTCAAAGGCATTTAATTCCTGCTGGAAGTCAATTAACTTCCCACCACACACCGACTTTCAGTAGAAGTCAGGTACCTGATTCCCTTAGGCAATTTCAGAACCCCAGACATGTATTAGGTTTTGAATCTAAGATGACCTGACAGTGTCCCTGAAAATTTCAAACAGCTGGAGCAAAGTTTCAGTGCTACAGCACTCTAATAGCTGAAATAATTTATCTAAAAGCATTTTATGGTGAAAGCTTTACATCAACCAAATAACACAAACGATGTTTACATTTTGTTTGATTTAATCTTGGCCTCTGTCAGTTTTAATTATATTTGACACATTTACAAATTGAAGAACAAAGAGAAGGTTGGGCTAGGCATAAAAAAGAAAGCAGCTCCATTTCTCTGACTGAATTGATCAAGAGAAAGAGGTTAGGTTGGGAAGAGAGCTTTTTGATTAACATTATTTTTGAATAAAGTTTATCTGGAGGTGGAGGGTATTAAGTTTTTTGGATGACTCCTCTCCAATAGCTGTGGAAGTAGAACTGTTTGTGTGACCCTCTGATGTCCCCACGCTGGGAACAGGGCCTTAACTTAGAGAAGGGTCAGCATTTCCAAGCAATACAGTTGGAATCTTCTGTTGTTTTAATTTAGGGTACTAATGCTGGGATAACACAGCACTTTCTTAGATTCTTCAAGAAGTAGTAAAGTTATTTTATCTAATTTCGTGTACAAGCTGTGGAGAATCACCAAGTGTTTTCTTTCCCCTGGGCAGAAAATACTGCCAAATACACAAATATAATGTGTCTGTTTGAGAATGTTCACAGTACTTTTTTCTTAATCCAGGAAATAAGAATATAATCCCTTCCGTACTCCTTATTTTCCAAACATCTATTGGCAACAATATCTACTCAGTACTCTGCTTATTCCTTAAAAGGTCACATTTCAGTAGGAAATTGAAAGCCATTGCTCCTCAAGGTGGACCAACATAATCCTATTTTTTATTAGATTTAAGAGAAACTGAACACAAAGAAAGACACTTCATATCCAAGTAGTCAGAAGCTTTTTGATATAGCCTGAGTTTACAAAGCTGTTTTATGTCAGACCACACAAAAAACACACCACTGCAGACTTTTAAGAGCATAAGTAAGTCTAAGAACAACCTTATGGAGTAAATACACTATGTTATATTTTGGTTTTTTACAGTTTCTTTCTAATACAGGCCTTCAGTTTTTATTATTTGAAATTATTTGTGATAATAGAATAAATATACATTTGCAAAGATTTTGAGAGGCACAATAGTGAGATATGTTTTAAATGAAATATAATTTTCCACAGGCTGCCTAGTTTTCTATAAAGGGGAAGTTTGATGAAAGGCAGAATCAACCCTTTCCAAACAAGGGTGTGATTTCTGGACTCAAATGGATTTCCTATTAGGTACAAGCAGAAGCTCCCAGAGGAGCAAGATGGCTTAGTTTTCACAAATGTTATCTTTCAAAATGCTTTTCAAAGCTACTTCCCCTTTTAAAGCCATAGAACACTGTCAGTGTTTTCTGTTTGTCTTATCTGAGAAAACTTAACATTGCTTTTTTCATATCTTTAGAAGAAAAAGATGCACATGAAGAAAAATGAAAATGACCTTATGTAACCTTTACATGTATTGCTTGGAGCTGCAGAAATCCTCCTCTTTATCCTAACTCAAGTTTACATCAGAGTAATTTCTCCAGCTCACCAAAGAGGTTTGGTCTTACTAGTGAGTAGTCACAGCTCAAATGAAAGGACTTTAAAGTTGTATTTGTTCATCTCTCAAATGAGGCAATGAGCTGATGGTCTGAGCAGTGGGTGCTGTTCTAAGCTTGTTAGCATTCAAAAGGCTGGAATCACCATTGTTCTCATCTCTGCAATGGTCAGGGAGTCCCTGAGTAGTGTCCAGAAAAGTCCTTAGTGCTGCACTAGCAGCAATTGCTGGCCATTAACCTCTGGCTGCCCTGCTGTCTGCACTTGGTGCCCAGGGCCAGAACTGGACTGAGAGAATGCTGTCCAGAACCACTATTTCAGAGATGCACAGAATAATTTACTATGGAAGATGCCTCTGGATGCCATCCTGCCACCCAAAGCAGGCCTAGCTAGTTCCTGCCCATCTGTAATCTGCTGGGTGATGCTTCTCCAGCACTCTGTTCACATTGTACTGACAGTGCCCTTCTTGCATGAAGTAATGAACAACACTCCTACCAAGAGAAAGTGACAGACCTTCATCTGCACTATTACATTTGGGCAAATACTTAGCTCTAAGTTAAACAAATTTCTTTGTAAATAGCACCCAGACTGCTGCTTTTCTCAGCCTCATACATAGCAGATGGGTATTTTGATCCCTAGGTATCATTATTGTTGGCAGTCTTATTTGAGATGGCAGAGACTGAAAAGGTCAGTCTGTCTCTGCCCTAGGCTCCTAGGCAGGGGTATTACTCTTTTGGCAAACAACCCATGGCACTATGGCTCTGTGCATTGGATTTGGCTGGATTCTCACTCAGGAATGGATTCTGCTCTGCTGAAATCAATGGAGACTTTGCTTCTGGATTCTTTATCTGGCATTTTGCACAAGAATTCATTTCACTTTACAAAATAATCCAAAGAAATGTGACTAGCCTCTTGCTTCGCTTTTCCCACCAACTGTGCAAATGCTAACTCTACTCAGGCAATGCTGTGTTCTGCAAGAAGTTATTGTCCAGGAACCATTTTTTGGTCTACAAAATAATAATCTACTTCTAAAGAAGACCAATTTAAAATTGAAAGTAGACAGATTATTATCTTTAAGGATTGTTTGGTAGTCATTCATTTCATCAGCTGAAAAAACTCTAACAAATAACACATTTTCCATGAAAATTCCTGCAGTTTTGCAAGGGTAGATTTTGCTCTGTGCTGACTGCTTGTGTAAGCTTTTTCTTTCCCTCAGCTTTCTGCTCTCAGTCCACACCTGCAGGACCCTTCTCCCTCTTTTTTTTCCTTTCCATTTATCTTTTTTCTTAGTTCATCAAATTCTTCTGTTGCCCAAATATACGTGGTATATATATACCACACAAAGCAAGTCAGGAGGAAAAGCAAGAGAGGCACAGAGAGTTCTGAATGCCCCATCAGCTGAGAAGGTGTCAAACAGAGCTTACACCTCCTCAGATTGCAGCATAGATGCAAAGGGTAAACAGCAAGTTGTGATATTTTAGCATCTCTAAAAAAGAAATCCCTTTAATCTGCCAGGATTTTAACTTCTTTATTCATGATGCTATCCCTGCCCTTTGCTCTTTTACCTTCTTTGGATGCCTAAGGCTTTAAGGGCTGTGCATGAACAACTGAAACTACAGAAATGTAGTTTCTATAGTTCTGTTTTCCCTATTTGCAGAAGATTTGGTCCTTGTTTGGCACCATGCAATAGTGCAATAGCAGGAATTAGAATCCACAAACCACAGCCCATGATGATAAGAAGATTGAGAACTTTGTCATGCTTCTAATAAATTTCCAGCACTAGAGATTTCAGTTTTCCCAGGCAACCTACTTCAAACCTATTGCAGAGAATCTTAATTTTTAACATTTTCCCAAACACTAAATTTATCTCTCCCTTGCTACAGCTGAGGCACATTGTTTGCATTTGAGCCCTGCTGAATACGGAGAACAGAATATTCCTTTCCTTTTTGAAAGGAAGGTATTTTTTACAATATCTCATATCAGTCTTTGCTGTCTCAGGCTAGAAATGTCCCCTTCCTTATGTCACATTTTCTACCACTCCTCTACCATGCTCCAGATTGTGCTTCATCTCTTGGTCACTTTTCCTTTCAAGTACAGTGCTCAAAATGAGATACAGAGACAGAGAAAATATATTGTTAATAGAGCATGGAGCAGCACGATTATTTTCCTCATCTTACCTACCTATCCTGTTCCTGTTTCTGGAGTGGTGCTTGCTATTTTAAAACACTGTTGATTCATCTTCAGTTTTTCACATAATATCAATGCCAAATTCTTTTTTTCAAAACTGTTACCTAAACTACAGTGCCTCCAGTTATGCAGGTGATTATTGTTATGTACCATCTTTCATGGATTGTTATTGAGTTGTTTCTGGTTTTTTCAGATCTCTTTCCCACATGCATATTGGTTTGAATCCTTGTCTTTCAGCATCATTGCTACCCTGACTGCCTGGAATCATCTTCGGACCTAAAATTGTGTCCTGTATTCCATCATCCAAGTTAGTAATAAAAACACTGACCCACTATTTTTGCAAAACCCAGTCAATGCTTTCTCCCTGTTTGAAACAAAACTATTTGTCTCTACCTACTGTTGTCTGAACACTTTTTCCCAATCAATTTTACACTCATTTCATGTTAGTTTCATCAAGCGTAAATGACAGTAAGCTGCAATTGCAGTATTTTTATTCCATGCTGTCAGATATGAGCTAAAAAAGATTTAGATTTCAGATCCCAAGGGAATTTGTTCAACTGATTAGTTGATGGAAAAGTGGTTAAATTTTAAAATTATACAAAAGCAAATCTTGATTTGCCAAGTCTCCAACATAAAACTCCACTCCGTCCTTTTACAGTTGCATATTGTAAAATAGTTGTGTTCCCAGAGCTACGGAAACAGATCAAGCTAATAGAAAGATGACCTGGAAGAATTCAGGCTGAAAAATACAAAAGTACTTTGGCAATACATGGAAGGACTTGGGTCAACTTTTACACATTGTCTTGGTTTGAAAGACAGGTGTCTGCCAAGGAAGATGGGAACCTCCCTTTGAATGGAATGGAAAAAAATAAGACCCGCTTCCCTTGGAATTATTGTAACTTTGAAATTAAGAGGCTCTCAGGCAAAGATATGGGGAAAGGAATAACAGTTCTTTACTAGTATGCATACGTACATAACAAGGCAAACAAACAACAGCCATGGCAGCAACAACAAACCAAACCAGAAACCCAGTAACGCCCCTGGGCCGCTGCGCTTCCCCTTCCCCGCAGTTCCAGTCACGGCCGGCAGGGGCGCTGCTGGCTCCCGGCCGGGCAGGGCAGGGGCGATGATTCCCCCGCGCCCGCAGGGGGCGCTGCGGCGCGGGCTCGGCCTCCCTCACGCGGCAATGGCGGCCGGGCTGGGTGGGGAAATGGGCTGCAGCAGGAACCACGGAGCCACGGCGGGGACGGCGGGGACGAGCAGACCCCAGAGTAGCAAAGGAAACGTATCAGAAACTCCGCACCTGTAGCAGGAGCCACGGAGTGTCCCAGCAGGCAGGGGGTGCAGGTTTGAGTGTGGTGAAAAAGCCCGAGACAGCAGCAGAAAGCAGTGGGGCTTGGCAGCGGCAGCCAGGCTCCTCCGGAGCAGCTGTCGCACGCAGCCAGGGAGACGCCTCCTCTGGGAAGGGGGAATGGGCTGGGGTCTTGGGTTTTTGCCCTGAGACACCTGAATAGATGGTGAGGGTCCCTTCCAGTCAGAAGGGGTGTTAGTAAGGCCCCAGTTCAACAGCTGCTCTAATGAGCAAAGGCTCACCACGGTAGCAGAAGCAATGGGATGACAAAAGCTTCATCATGGCAGCGAATCCTCCGGGCAGCACCCACAGACTGCCTGTGCCTCTCCAATGCTGAAAGCGAGACCCAGCCCATCACCACACGGCCAAAACCTCCTGGTATCTTTGTCTTTCCTAAGAGAAAACCCCCCAGGTAAGAAAGTAACCAGCTGCACCTTCCCCCTCCTCTTTTCTTCTCTTAAAAACAATAGTCATTGTTTCTTAGCAACAGATGGGACAAAATTCCATGACAGAAAGAGACAAAAGTAAAAATCCTAATCCCCAACACATGTGTAAAATACAGCATGTATTTCCATTCTATTGATTAAAATCCATTTTAAAAAGGTCAAACATCAGCATGGAATATTTTCCCATAAATATTATTTTAGTTTAAGTTTATACATAAAATCCTATTTGAAGTGGAATTATGCTAGATATATTTAACCTTACTGGCTACAAGTACTGAAACACAAAACAACTATTTTTGTGTGTGTGACAAAAAGGTTTTTCAAGAATATTCTTTCCTTGATGTGCCGGGCTGTTGATTATCTTTTTTCAAACACTGATCTCCTTAAGGACAGCAGGAATGTGTGACCAGTAGATGGTAGAAACTTCCTTACTTCAATTCCCAAACAAACCTTATAGATTTACAATGTATGTGCTGAATGTGAGCGAGTTCATTATTCATTAGTTTAAGGGATCTTGGCTAATTGTCCAAGCAAATGCTCTTCTGACAGAAAAAAGAAGTTGTTAAATGTACTTAGTGCCCCTATCAGGTACCCATCATAAACAAATCCTTCTTGCAGGAAAGCTGGCCTGAGCTAAGGCTTGCTGGGGGGAAGTTATGCTGCTCCCTCTCTGAACCCTGGAGAGTTACACATTAAATATACAAAATCAGCTTTGTATGAAATAGGTCACTACAGTAAAGTCATCACTCTCTTGATTTTGAACAGCTTTGAATGGGCTCATGAGAGGAGTTGTACCGCAGCTGTTTGGCAACAGCAATAACTGCAGTAAGCAATTTCCAGCACAGAGCTAAATGGGGCCTCTGGAGGCAAATATAGGTTAATAACAATAACAAACAACAGAGATCATGTAGAACAGGACTGCAGAAAGGAAAGTGATGAGGTTTGACTAAATATACTCCCCATCTTCTTAGACCATTAGGAAGTGACACTGGACGTTGAAGACTGGATGCACATTTCCCTTTTAGAAGGGAAGCACTGGTCTTCTTTCTGATGGCATGCTAAAGTGGAAATTTTTAGTCCTGGTTTTTAAGAAATGTGTAAGCAAATGCATGGTAATCCCATTGTCATGGTAAACTGCAGCAGGAGAATGCATGATAATCAGTGAGTTATTACAGGAACAGAGTATTCTTTTGAAGGGAAGAAAAGGACTTGAATATCTTAGACTAGGACCCTCTCAAATAAAATTTCCAAAATATGTAGATAATTTAGGTGCTTGAACTTGAAAATAGAGTTATTTTCAGCCAGGTTCCATTGGTTGCCTTAAAACAGCTGCTATGTTTCCAGCACCAGCCCACTCTGACCGTCCCCTTACACCACACCTCCACAGAAAGGGGGAATATACCCATGACACCCCAAATGCCTCCTTCAAAAGGAACAAAGCCACCACATGCTTCCCTCTGCACAGAGACCTAGGGCCCTTTCAGACCTGGAGGGTTTCAAGGCATGCCCAGCCCATCCCATGAGTGCTGCAAGGATTTTCCCCACTCTTGCAGCTTGCTTTCATGGTGATCCAGCCCTGATTTTCCCAAGGAGCAGGCTTTCCAGCCAGGCAGCCACTTGTCCTGTGGGCTTCCTTGGCACCACACCCTGAAGTACCCATGCTGGGTACAGCCACCCACCATGGTAGCAGAAAAGGCTGTGCTTTGGGCCATCTGCCCAGTCTCTGACAGAGATTTCACTGTCCCACCAGCAATTTAGATACTGAGACCCCAGCACGTTCCTGGGGCAGGTTGTCCAGCCCCTTTCTTCCTATTCACAATGACAGCCTAATCAAATACCTCACTGGATACCCAATATCCAACATTCAGCAGTATCATCACCAAATTTGTCTCCTGCAAACAGAGAAGCTATGAGAGTATTAATAGCATGCAATCCGTTTATTTTCCTGCCCAGAGATGGTTTGTAAGTTATTCATAAATTAGGATACTGTTAGTTTTCTTTTCAATAAAAGAAAAGCATACATCACACGTATGCTTAACACTATAATCCAGCAGACTTGAGGAAACACATTGGGGTTTCTTCCAAAGACCTTTTTGGGGTGTTTAAGGAGCTTGTCTGAGCGCTCCCATGGTCTCAGCAAATGGCTGGTTGAGACACTTGTCCCTTCTGATGTGAGGCATCGCACCCACGCATAGGCTCCATGTGTGCTGTCTGCCCAAAGGCAGATGCTTCTGTTCACTGAAACTCCATTGCTATAATTAAGATTATTTTTATGTCTTCAGTTCTATCTTTTCCTAAGCTATTCTTGTGTCTGACTTTGTGTTCCTGACAAACACTATCAGCGGTGAGTGAAGGGAGAATTCATGTTCCACGTGGGTAGTAAATGATAATGTTGTTCTTGGAGCATAACCTGGGGGTTATGCTTTACAGATTCTTTGTGACTAGATTTAGTCCCCTCTTGCTTTGCTTAGTATAAAATAAATCCCACAGGAAAATGCTGGCATTGGCTTTGTGTAAACAGACAACAAGTATTCAGATTGAAATTCCTGTTGGAAATAAATTATCAGACCTAGTTTTTGTTTTCCTCTAAAGAGCAGTCTGCTACACACCAGGTTAGTGTCTTAGTCACAGGGTCATGATCTGTTTCCTTTAGGTTATATCTTACAAAAATTATAGTATAGAACATTTCTCCAATTAGTAAGCAGCAAAAAAATCAAATTATATAAAAGGAAAATTAAGCAAACTGGTGGGGGAAAGGTCTGTTAGGGATGCTTCCATGTACTTTTTCTGGTTTTTTTTTTTTTTTTTTTTTAACCAAAAGAGAGTTTGTTCTAGGACCTAAAATTATATGCGATATATTTTCGTAAATAGCTGGGGTGGTGAAGGACTCTGCTGTGTCAGGTGAAAAAAAGCACATCATTTTAATCCTGACTGTAGCACACTGTCTGTGGCATGGTGGACTGATAACATAGCAGCTGAAACAGGACAAACACATGTAAATGTCAGTGTGAATCTTCTTGTTCTTTGCTCGTTGACTGTCAGTACCCTTGAACTTAATATTATTTTCATTTTACTCTCCCTCTTCGTCATTTCCAGTGCAATCAATACCAACCACCAGGTGCTCTGCTAGAAGTATGCTGCTGTGCTTTACCCTGAGCATCAGGCTCATTTGATGTTAAAAGCTTTGAGTACATGACACTGGCTTGTCTCTGCCTGATATTGCCCTTCCTTTATATCAGTGCCAAGGAGACTAGAGGAGCTTCTGGGAAGCTACAGTTTTGAAGATTCATGCTCTGCCCTTTTACTCCTTTTGATATGTTCAGACCCAAAGTCTAGTGTCCAGCCTTCCAGATGCTGGGTCTTCATCCATTCTGGTCAACTAAAGGGTCGGAATTGAAAGCCTGTCCAAATGATTAGATCTGCAGACAAGGCCAGTGCACTGCCATGAGAATGGAAGAGAACAGAAGAGACTATGCTATGGATTTTCTACTCTTCATTTCTTTGCATTCTAACCTATATTCCTTTAGTCGGGAATCTCATTTGCTGGGCAGTTTGTGAGTTCCAAAAATCTCAGTCTTCAGATGCAATACTCACAAATTCTGCCATTTTTTTCTATTCAAAGTGTTACTTCTGACATTTATTGGGTGACAGATTTCTCTTAGTGTTTGTTAGTAAAGTCCTAATGAAGTAGTGAGGCAAATCTTGGATGTTTTTTGTTCAGTTTATATGTTTTCTAGTTGGTATGGTTACTCTAATCATGCCTGAAAGCCTTATTCCTACTCCAAGGGGTAGTCAGGTTGATTAAACTAATTTTTGATTAGATAATTTTTATACCAACACTGAGAGCATCTGAGGGGAGAATTGTGCTTCATGCCACATTTCATGCACTCCCTGCTAAAGTTGTCCTCTTTTTAACTTTTTAGACTCCCCCAATTTACTGATTACTTCCTGTTACTTCTGATTGTCTCAGAGGTTCTCATAGCATGTCCATGACACTGATAATTTAAAACCACTTGTTGCTGATGAATATAGATGCAAGTAGTCTCATTTACCTCCCTTGACCATTATTTTTGATTTGAATGTCAGAAGCTGTGCTCAGAGGCAGTCTACATATGTAGATTGGTAGAAATCTAAGGACAATCATGGAAATTTGCCACTTAATACACTGGCAGTTCCTCTGCCTTTATGATTCTCCCTCTTCCTCCTGCTTTTAGCAGATGTGGCACCCTTATGAATTAGTTATCTAATATCCAGGAGCAGAATGAGTTTCCATATATTCCTGTACTTCAGTCTTCTGCTTACAAATTAAAATGTTTGATTGAAAAGGAGATGCTTGAAGGTTCCATTTCTCCCTGATTATTACACCAGGGTTCTTTTAGCCTGTTTAAATGGAGTTTGTGATCAGACATATGACCTCAAAAAGAATAAGGAAACATTTTTCTCCTTTCCATTCTTTATTTGCTGAAAATACAGAATACTTTATTCTGTCTCCTCTGGGAATAGCTACAAGAAAAAGTTATTTTGAGTGACAGGATTTTACCTCAAGTCTTTTGCCTTAGACAAAAGTTTAGCACTTTTCTTTGGAGTTGCCAGTTAATGTCTATGCCATTTTGAAGTGCACATCTTTGTAAGTCTATATGCACACAGTCCAAAAATATGGATGTTTTTGTTTTCCTTCTGGAAGAAAGTAACTGTAAAAGGAACAACACTGAGGAGATCTGGAGCATGCGTAGGTGAGAAGGTTCAGGAATGACTGCAGTAGGCAAAATACCAGAATAAAGATCTGACAGTTTGGGTTTTATTGTGAGCCAAGAACCAAAAGACAAAGTGCCTGGGGATTCTACCTATGCAATTGCCCTATGTACAGGCAGTCTGATAATCTGTTTATGGGTTGTGTTTTCATTGCTATTGTTGTCCAGACAGCTAATTAACAACTAGCAGTGGATTTACTTGCAAGTGGTAGCCATACTACAGTAAAAACAATTTCTATATGTTAAAGTCCCTTGAATTTATGCAACTGGATTTTCTATGATTCCTGAAGAAAATAGTCCTGTTTAGCTTATTTGAATTAACTCCTCCAAGGTTTCACCTTTATTTTGCAAATATTTGCCTTATCTATGTGCTTTTCCTGGGACTGTAGCCAAATCTTAAGAGAATAATACTAAATAGATTAAACAGCAGCACTATGTAAGGTTTCTCATATTCTCGGAAATGAGGCTGGACTGAAATCACCAGTATAAGCTAACAGACCAGACTGTGCAAGAGGAATAATTGAGATATGTCTCAGAGACATATTCAACTGAACTACATTTGAAAATTCATGATTATATGTCTTGCATGTATGTATGTACTTTATGTTGGCTCTAAACAAATTTTAATATGTTCACTATGCATAATCTTTTTTTTCACTCATCTGCTATTTACTGCTATGTATCTCTCTTCCCAACTTTGAGAATTCTTTACCTCTTAATGATTTGGTAGCAGACAAGTTTGATGGTAAAAGTACTTAAAATTACTTTATAATTTCAAGTCCTGAAGATATAAGTAACAGAAATATCTGTAGTAGGAAAAGTGATGACAGTGTCACTTACCTGAAAGCTTTTTAACAAATCCATGTCCACCCATTTTGTGCTCATCACCATGCATGTCACAGTCACCTGGGACTTACCTTTCTCTCGAGCAATAGGAGTTAACTTTGCTCCAGCTCTAGCAATATAGCACAAACTTGAGCAATTCCACTTGCAGCAAAAATATAAGAGCAAGTTCAAATGCAGTTTCCAACATCAAAAGGATATTAAAAGAATGACATCTGGCCATTAAGTGTATAATCAGACACTTTCTGTACACAATTATCCCTAATGCAGCACTACTTTAACTACACACTTTTAAAAAATAGCTTTGATCTATAATAGTTCTAATATTCTGAGAATATGTCACAAAGCTGCAAGGTTATTTGTAGATATTCAGCTTCTTGCAAGAGTGTTTAGACTAGCACCTACTTTAAAAAGCACCACAGTGCAGGTGGATTTCTGGTGTTTTTAATAAAGACATTTATCTTTTGTTGCCACTAGGTGCTGTCTTGATGAATGAATCTCAGAATTCTGAGAATATTGGCTCTTTACCACTTCACTTCTCTCAGGGAGTGAGGAATCAAATTTGACCATGGGCAGTAACAACTTACATCCACACTTGGATAAAGTGTATTAAGTCATTTGCATTTGTGTCATAATGGTGTTTCTCTGGAGTGACCTGTGGTCCCATTTGGTAGGGAATCATTCAAGCCAACAAAACGATCAATCTGAGGGAAATTAAATCAAACTCCATTTTTAGCAGACACAATGAATATGGGCTGTGGGTAGGAATGCTAGACAAGGCTGTGGTTGTAGGGTTATGGAGAGTGAACAGGAAAATGCTTTTAAGACATTAAAATTAAAGGTCACGTCAGCAAGGATCAGAACTTGAAACAGCCAAGTGGCTCTGTGCTAATCACTGTACTAGTGCAAATGTTGTGGCAAAGACAGGGACTGGTTAACATCCCTAGGTCTTGTCAGGCCACCTCTTCAGAACATGAAACAAGGAAAATTCAAAGCTATATTGAAGCCAATGAGCTATAGAAATTATTTTTCTCCCCAGCAGCCTGGACTCTCTTTGCTTATCAAAGTTAGATCCTGCAATTTCTGTTCACCAATTATAGCAGCTACATCTCTTCCTGAAAAGACTCAGAATTCTCATCAATCTCAAGTGGCTCAATGAATATTTCCATGGGGAAAATTATCTGAGTCTAGAGAAAAAGACACAAGCCTTCAGAGAGCAGCTTGGCTCTGATAAATACAAAATGGAACTCATAAGAGGAAGGTGGTAATTTCAGCTCTTATTAAATCACTCATTTGTGGTCTTCGCTCCTCAGATGAACACTTCAGAAAGAAACTGCTGCTTGTTCCTTATGGATGTTCCATTAAGCAACTGGCTCTTCAAATATGTGTTCATATAAAGGCAGCTGAGCTATGGTGATGAGCGCTAGACTGTCTATGGTTAACCCAGGCAACTTGGAACTACCAGTTTGAAGGTCTCATTTATTGATCAATAGTATTTGTTCTGTGATGCCAGCTGTAAACACTTTCTTCTGCTAACTGTGGTGAAACAGTAGCAGCTGACTGCTTCAGTTCCAGTTTGTTCCAATCAATAGGTGTGCCACTTCCACTCCTTAGACTGTTCCATACTTGTACCAACATTTCAAACCTTCCCTGGCCTTGTCAACTACAGACCATACCTGCAGCAGCCCCTTAGTCCAGCTGTATTCTCAACACGTTCCCAATCCTTTCTATATCCCTTCCCTTTATGAACTAGGAGGTTGCTAAACTGGACTTAAATGTCCTGTTCCCACCTTTAATTTGTATTGTGCTGGTGACATTTGTCATTCACAGCCTTCAGCCCCACCAGCTTCATTGCCCACTTGAGCACTTCTGCTGCTGTGTTTGTGCTCTGCCCACACACCTCCTTCTGGAAGGGAATGCTCTTCTTGATCCTGCCTCTGCTCAGAGCTAGCTTCTGGTGTCATGGTGATCTAGGGCTTGACACTTACTTTTTCCCTTAATTATCTTCTCAGATAATGCAAGTTTAACAGAACAGTACATTGACAAGGAAAAAAAAACACCATTTTAATTTTCTTAATTATAAGAATCAGATGCTGATCAAGTGGTCACACGTTAGTAATAAAACCTACCAAATTTCTTACTGTTAGCCCTGATTGTGGGTTATAGTTCCTATGGTTGCAATACATGGTTCTTGAAAGAGGTCTAACTTCATGTTGCACCTGTACCCCAAGTGTTCAAATTGATTTCCTCCTTTTCCCAAGGAGTTAGGCTGATAACTCATTTTTCATACACAGACACTTTTTCCCCCATGAATGGGATTTGAAAATCTGGTATTTCACCTGCTAGGTTGCCTAAGAGGCCAAGCTGTTGCACTATGACTGTTCAAATATTTTATACAAATATTAAGATTTAATACAGCTGCAATAAAAGAAAGGGAGAAAAATGTTTACCCTAGAGTAGCCTGACTTCTGGAAACCAGGTGATGCTCCAACAGATGGGACATCTCAGGCCTCTGATCTTCCAGAACCACTACTTCTTTGTGAACTAGCTGTTCAGCTAGTTATTGAATGGTGAAAAAAAGCTGATTTACATTTTGTCTGTGCTTTGCCTTTTTCTTCTTTCACTGCTGGACATGATGGAGTCATGCTTAAGGGCTGCAGCTCATTGATTCTGAGGTCTGCTATCAGTTCTGTGATTATGGTTACTGTAGCAACCCCATTCCCACTCGCCAAGTGAGACTGAATGACAATTTCAGTGCAAACACTGTGGCATGCCCTAGATGCAAGAGTTAATATTAAAGTTTTCTGGCAGGATTGTGCAGTTAGCACTGGTGCCTGTCATAGCTTTGCTTCTGTTGTTACTCAATTAAGCTGTATAAAGGCATCCTGGGCACGATAATCCCATCCAACTCCAACAGACGCATGTCTGGGTTCAAAATCTGTTGTCATGTCAGTCTCTTTCTTAAAATAATGCCTTTCTGTATTTTAAAGAATGTCAAGACTCACTTAGGAAAATTTTATCACAATTTTATTCTGCTTTATGCAAAATCCAGTTTCCAGTACCTTTAATGGTGGAAATTCTTTGGATGTGGTGATAGGTTTAGTGGGATTTTTTTATTTCCTGAAGTGTAGTTAAACTATTTCTAATATAACTTTAATGCATTTGAAGTAAAGAGGTGGTAGGGAGCATCTTGAAACAAAAAACTTAAAAAACATAAATTCTCCAACTCCTTGTCTCATTTCATATAGTCACTGCCTAAAAAAATCCAGAATAAACAACTAGGACTTTATTTTATCTTTATGGGGAGACAAGAATACAATACTGGAGTACAGATTAATGGTGTATCAAATCTGTGTCTGGCAGTAACCAGTGCAAGGTGCCTTAGAGATGAGTGACTGAATTCTATTAATCGGTAATTATGAAATAATTTGCTTATCTGGGAGCTGTCTCTTTAATGTCTTTCACTTAGAAGGTAGCTTATTTCCAGGAACAGTACAGTGTATATTGCTTAGAATATTGCCCCATCTAATATCAAATTGTCACGTTCAGATGGATGATACTGTTTTACTTTGTTCTGTGTAAACCTTGTATTGAAGTTTCATGGGTGGAGTGGAACATTTTAAACACCTACACAGAGTATATAGGAGAAAAACAGCACAGCTTAAGGCCTGTGCTCCTAAAACTGGGATGTTTCAAACATTTCTAATTAACATTTTTCTATTACACCTATGTAAACACCTATATTCCTTTCAGCTAAACACTTTCCCAAGTTGGTAACAAAGTAAGACAAGATGACATATGGTTACTACTTAATAATTGATACCAGCAGTAGTAAAAAGAAAAAAATATTTCATTTTCTTCTAAGGCATCCTTCATATTAAAGAACTACCTAAGTTTTATGAACTCTGACTAAATTATTAATAATTTCATTTTAAGGTGTCTGACAGTACTGCGTATTTCAGTTATTGCTTTCTGACTTCTCATAATATAATAGATGCACACCCTTCCTCCAAAGGACAGATTTATTGCTTTGAAACTGTCTTTTCTGCATGTTCCCATTCTGTCCCAGCTTAAGCCTAAACTTAATAGCATGGTGGGTATGAAACCATTAGATTCATGTGTACATCAATCAGCAATATATTGATTGATGTAACCTTGCAAGTGGCAAAGGAAAGCTGGAACTTGATTTTGATGTTTATACACTTCCCACTGGTCAGGTTTCCAGTGGTGATGACAAATGCCACCACAGTATTTGAGAAGAGAATAAAGGATCCTCCTTTATGGCCGGGAACATCAGTGCCTACAGTGCACTGATTAGCAGCTCAGGGTCACTTGCAGTCTGAAGATAATGGGACTTGACCCTGCAAAATCCTCAGCCTGAAAGTTTCATAAATTTTTTTTTGTTACAAAGCTGTATGGCACAGCCATACATTAAGTAACAGTAGGACTATTGTTCCACATACAGAAAAAAGGTGCAGGTGACCCATTTAGAGGGATGTAAAGGTGTTTATTGCTCTTGGAGCAACCTCTACGTCACCTGCTACAGAAACTCTTTTGTCATCTTTGGCGTTACCCTGGAGTAATAAAAAAATAAGATAGCTTTTGAGCACAGTCAAGAAGTACAGAAATGTGTGTACACATACACACTGTGTGGGTAATTTAGGGGCTGAATGGCTGACACTGTAGTGTGAGACATTCCAAGGTATCACAGCTTTGGAAGTTGTGTCAGGCATCAACACTTGCAACACTGGTGTGCTGGGTCAGTCTGCCATCAGTACTTGTTTTCAAGAAAGTTTTCTCAGCTTTGGCTCTTGGTCTAAGAAGTTCTTAATAAAAATATTTGCAATTCAGCATTTTTTGTTCTGTGCTATAAAGTCTCCTCATATTACTACTCCAACAAGACATGCTGTTCCATGTTTGTTCATGGGTAATGAAATCGGCAGATGACTAATGTAAGTCGAACGAGAAGAATTTAAACTCCTGTGACAGTCCTTGGGAAAGATGTACAGTGATGTATTTCCCCTGAGCCCCAGCAACTGTATAGTCATTGCTTATCACTTCAGCTTTCCAATTTTAACATGCAGGAAGGGCATGTTTGTTAGTCCCATGTTTGCAGTATGTCATAGTTTACTGTATACAAAATCCTATGTGAGGAGTGTTAATGAGCATCATCAGTGTTGCATGTTGTTACTCTGGACTTCTACTCCTTAATTTTACACCATGGGCTCCCAAACTGTCTTTGCTGTGTGCCAGTCACAATCAGGAACTCTGCAGTGTAGGGCAAGCTCTGGGAGGAGTGCTACAGATGTCACAGAATATTTATGAGGAGTGTATGGCAGAGGCAACCACAACCTGAGGGCAGAAGCATTGAGAGGGGTCAGGCTGTCTCCCCATAACCCCAGGTTCTCTGGAAAGAGCATCATGAAGCTTTCTGCCTTGCAGGGAGTAAAGGTAGCAGTTGCTCAAATAGAACCAACCTGCATTTCAGCAATAATTCTAAGACCACTATTTTATACTTTTCTTTCAATACAAGAAAATGTGTGTATCAGGTGTCAGGAGTGATTACAACAATTAGATGAATGATGAGGTCAGGTCAACGATTCCAAAGCCTCACAAGTAGCTTACTGATAAAATGGGAAAAAAATGAACTTAACTTTTCTCCCTGTGGCATCAAAAACAACTGTCTTAGGTTGCAAATGCAAGATATGGCCAGGGGTGTGTATTCCATTGCCACCTGTTAGATGGGCCAGTTATCTTCTGTTAATTGGACCACCTGTTAAAACCAGGTGGGGCAGTTTTCTTTATCTCTTCCACAACCTATCCTCCCTCTGGGGAGATATCATCTGTTAATGGCCATTGAGTATCACTGCATAACTGATAAAATTACATCATCCCATTGTGAGAAGCTCTGCCCAGGGGGAGAAGCCAAGCATTCCCACCTGGATATAAGCTGAGATTTGGCACACCACAGCCAGCCTTTTCTCTCTGGATTCCCAGAGGAGCAGCTTTCTTTTTCACTGGGTTCCCAGAGGAAGACCAGGCCCATTTATACCACCACTGGACCTTCAGAGGAAAACTCCACTCTTCCAGAGGATCACTGCTTCACCAGCACCACACCTGTCACTGCAGGAGGACTGCAGCCACCATTTAATTGGGCTGCTACCAACACCCTGACCAACTGGGTATCAGGTTGTAATCTGACTTTGTCAGTGTTGTTTTGTATTACTGCATTTTTATTTTTCCTAATAAAAAACTGTTATTCCTACTCCCATATCTTTACCTGAGACACCCCCCCCTTAATTTCAAAGGTAATTTCAGGGGGAGGGGGCTTACATTTTCCATTTCAAGAGAAGCTCCTGCCTTCCTTAGCAGGCACCTGTCTTGTCAAACCAAGGCAACAGCTAATATTTTATGTAACTGGATTCCCTAAACTTAGGGGTTTAAAACCTACTCAAATATCTTTAAATTAGAGGAGATCATATTACTAGCCCAGAATAGTTTTGGATTGCCAAGGACTGCACAAGGACTGTGTATGTAACATTAATAGTGTGCAGGACACTCCACAGTGTATTAACTCTGACCTCTTCTCTTTTCCTGCATTTTGATGGTGAACCATGTCTCTAACAGTTTTCAGTCTGTTCTGATTCACCTTCAAGCAGTCTAATTTGGGCCACATTTCCTTAGATTACTTATGAAAATATTGTGGAAAGATGGCATCAGAACTGTGCAAAGCTGTATGATTTCTACCTCTTCTCCCTTAGCTAGAAGGGTCCCCTCTTGAAGAAAGGCTTTACATTGCTTTGCCACAATTTGTGGCCAGCATACCCAGGCAGGTATTCTTCATCTGCTTGGAGCTGAGAAATGGGCCTGCTCTTTGTTTGTCTTTATAGAAAATTTCTACAAATACTTTTGGGAAGTTTGCATTTTTATTTACATAGAAAGGACAGTGGTTGGGGCTATTGAACTCTCCCAATACTCATATAAAGTAAAAAATTGTAGGCTAATGCACTTGATTAAGGAGACCAGAGAACACAGAATTTCTAAGCATTCTGTGCTTGGCTTAGCAGTTCCAGTGATATTCAGTTATGTATTTTTAAATGAAACTTGCCTTAAGCAGTCTCCTTTAAAAGATACTCTAAAGCACAAGAAGTGGGAATTTACAGTGGAGTGCCCCTTCTCAGATTTGTTTGCTATATGTCTCAAGAAATTTAGAAGACTATCAGGAAAAAGGTATTTTCTCTTGTCCAAGTTCCTCACAGGTTAATAAAAATAATTTCAGATTACACCAAGGATAAGTGTTATCCTCTCTGAACAGAGTATTATCCCAGATTCTCCTACTTACACATAAACAGGACAGCCTAGATGAGATGCAGTTACATTAATAAAAGCATTAACAAATCCAGCCAAAATGGGATTGATGACCTGTGTGTACAAAAGCAGGTCCATTTTATCAACTGAGCTTACAGTGAAGAACTTGAAAGTCAAATCTTCTGCTGACATTCTTAGTCACTTACCATAAGGTAGCTTAATACAGATCTTAGAGTGCCTTAAAGTGAGTAGTGTAAAGATTGCTAGAAAATAATTAGTTGTCTGTCTTCTGTGCAGTTCTGAGAAACTCTCTGGATTTTTTTTTCACTCAGTTTTAGGGCCAGTGCTCAGTGCTTTTTAATGACTAGACCACATTAAAAGTTCTCCCTAGTCTCACTTCATAAACCAGTGTTTGGTTAGTGAATGCCTCCAAGATATGGAGAGGCCACCTCTACCTCTCACAGGTAAGGCAGACCTGGTTTCAGGAAGCATCCTTGATCATTCTGCTGCATCCAGCCCCTGCTCACAAACACTGTGTTCCACCAGCAGTCAACCCATGGACAAGCTAGGGCAAGAGGTACTTTGACAAGGAGTGAATTGCAGCCTGACTGCCCTGGCTCAGGGAACGCTGCCCTGTTTGCTCTGCCACTGCCAGACACCTTCCAGCTGCCTCAGGCATGTTGTGTGACTAAGAAGGACAGAGACAGGAGAGACTTTCAGAGAGCCCTGGGGCAACATTTCTCCAGCTGCAGATGGTGCTTACAGTGGTTTCCTTTTGAGCCTACTAACTGGACTATTCACCCTGCTAGATGTACATAAACAGGCTGGATGGTTTTTACACTAGGAAGTATTGGGATTTCAGTGGAGAAGCCGTTAATTTAAGGAAGGCAAGTAGGTAGGTCCAGAGGTAGAAAATCACTTTACTTGTTTGTTGTTCATCCAATACAATTATTTTTCCCTGTGGTAACTTTAATATCTTTGAGCTTAAAAAAAAAAATAGGAAAAAAATTATACTACTACCCTAGGGATAGCTGGAGAAAGAACCAGCTATCCCTAGATAGCTGGTAAGAAAGAGCACACCCTTCCCCTGCAACCCAATTATACCAGTTCTTCCTGGGAGGGGGCCAGAAACTGCATGCCTGGATGTAACTGTGATTGAATTGGATTTTGAATAAAACACTATCAAAAGTTATAGAATAGAAAGAATTGGTTTTTCCCTCCACAGCTGAAGGTGTTAAAAATCTAGTTTACTCAAAATCAGGATTAGTTTCTGCTCTATTTCTTTATTCTGCACAAATTTAATATTAATGATGTTTCAGTTAGTAATGTAAACAGTTTTAAAGAATCTTCTTCCTATGAGTTTTAAATACAATTATGGAAAAAGGGTGCAAGAAAGAAACCAGAGTTTGTGACAAACAAGAGTTTTGGCACTAAGCAGACAGTTGAGGGCCAAATAATGTAACGCATTGATGCAGGTATTTATACAGTTCAGCAGACTTGTACATCAGTAGTCATTTGGGCTGTGAAATTTATGTGACTCGAAAGACCCATATCCTGATCTTCAGGTACCGTTTCTTTTGGGTTTTTTTTTTTTTTCTTCTATGACATTGATTCTTGGGCATGAAATTGTATGTGTTGCCCTGTGAAGAGAGGACAACCTCTTTTCTGGGCTCAGAGTTAGTTGGGGAGACACAGTTGCAAATACCAGTTTGCAAATTTCTCTCACACAGCCCCAACACATTTATCAGCCTTGTCTTAAAAGTTTGATGTGGGTGGAAATATTGTTCTGGAGAGTAGTAAGGCTCTGCCAAGGGATCTGGACAGGCTGGATTGATGGGCCAAAACCAATTGTATGAGGTACAACAAGGCCAAGTGTCAGGTTCTGCCCCTGGGTCACAACAACCCCACACAGCACTACAGGCTGGGGCAGAGCAGCTGGAAAGCTGCTTGGTGGAAAAAAGCTTGGGGGTGCTGGTTGACAACAGCTGGCCATGAGTCATCAGTGCCCAGGTGGCCAAGAAAGCCAATGGCATCCTGGCCTGTGTCAGCAATAGTGTGGCCACCAGGACAGTGATTGTTTCCTGGTACTTAGCACTGGTGAGGTCTCACGTCAAGTACTGTTTCCAGTTCTGGACTCATCAATTCAAGAAGGCAATTGAGGTGCTGGTTTGAGTCCAGAGGAAGGTAACGGAGCTGATGAAGGCTCTGGAGTGCATGTCCTACGACATCTCCCTGAAAGGAGGGTGTAACCAGGTGGGTGTCAGTCTCTTTTGCCAGGCAACCAGTGACAGGGCAAGAGAACACAGTCTTAAGATATGCCAGGAAAGGTTTAGGTTGCACATTAGGAGGATATTGGAATGGGCTGTCAAGGGAGGTGGTGAAGTCACTGTCCCTGGAAGTGTTTAAGGAAAGACTGTAGCACTCAGTACCATGTCTAGTTGATGTGGTAGTGTTCAGTCATTGATTATATCAGAGGTCTTTTCCACCCTAATTGATTCTGTGATTTGGTGGGGTCAGGAAGCTATGCAGGAGTAAAAATGCGGGTGTTGGAGTAGTAGTTGCTGCTGCCTAAAATCTGTCCTCCACAAGCCTCTCCTGTGGAAAAGCAAGTTGAGATAACCTTCAGGCAACGCAGTCAGACCCTCACTCAACACTCACCGCAGCTGGCTCAGCGATAGAGGCAAGAAAGGCTCTTTTTGCAGGGTTTTATTCCAGTGAAGGATATCACATGTGGCTGAAGGGAACCCAGCGAGGTAAAAAAGAGCCCGACCATGTGAAGGAGACAACTTAAGAAGGGGAAGGGGTGGGGGGCAGAGCTAAGGGCTGGGCAGAGGGGTTTGGTCTCCAGGGGAAGGGGGGTGGCCACCAGGGATACCAATCCAGTGAGAGGACAGGGAAAGGAGAAACCAGGGGAAGTTACACTGGGGAAGTAGCAGCACAGAAGTCCAAATGGGAGACTGTTTTTCTCCCCAGCAGGACTGGCTCTATAGTGAGTAGTTACTGCCGTTGCCAGGGCTGAGGACTTGGGAATTGACTGAGGTGGGAGAGTTGATGGGATGTAACACAGGAGCAGTCCCAAACTGATATCATGGCCCCATCATGGCCATGCCTGGCTGCAACACCTGGCAATGCCTCAAGAGTGTCTGACAGTTTCGGTGCTGATGTTCCTGTATAGCTTTATAGCTAAAGTGTGAAGTACAGTCTCATAGGATGTAGAAAAACTTAATGAAGACTGCCATAATCATTGCCCAGAAAGGATCCTTTTCCCTGGCCTGTGACATTGCATTGCTCTTAGCTTGTTGGATGAAGGTTCTACCAGCAGTGTGGGCCAGACAGTACTGAAGATGCTGCATGCCATGCAGCCTTGGTTGTCCACATGCCCAAGGGCTTTGTGTTTACTATACCTGTTTAATATGTCCCCAAGACCTGGGTATTAACAGGACATTCATTCTGAGAATCTAAAGTTTTTATATAGTTGTCTAAAATTGACATTAATTGCTGTGTGAACCTAACATTAATAGCTAATTGCTAACATTAAAGCTTTGTGAAGCTTCTCTGAAGTCCCTAGTTTGGCTTTGCAGTTCATTGTAATGTTTCTGAGGCTTTCTAAGGACAACTTTTAAAAATGCCCTAATTTTGGAAAATCTCAGTTATTCATTGTATCTGACAATGTTTGTAACTACTAAAACAACATAATTGCTCATACATAATATGTCATAAGTCTTGTCTGCTGTTCATGCATTTTACAGCCTAGTGAAATGTTTCTGCCTCTCAACAGGGCTGTTTAGAGGGAGTGTCATCAGGATAATTAGAAAGCAACCTCAGGATCTCCCACAACCTACTTGCTAACTTCGGACCTCTGAGGTTCTAAGGAATGCACCATACATGCTCCTCTGGACAGCTCCCAGACACACTGCTTTATCACAAGAACCCTCACACTTAGTCTTGACTCCTAGTCTTGATACCATGGATGAAGAAAATTACACACAGCTGCTACTCAGTGATGTCAAGGGCTATCAGTGGAACTAGAGAGAGTACACAGCCTTCCTGACATTGCCAATAAACAGGGGCAGGCCCTTTCACATCAGGGATGAGCTAGTTTAGACATTATCTCTTTGTGTGGCCTGAAATGACTGAGACTGGCTGAGACACTTGGGCAATCAATGCAGAGGACTAAACCTCCCAATATCAGCAGCCAGAAGTTACCAACTGAAAGACGAGTCATTCCCTGTAAAATCTGGCCCAGTCTCTCAGGATTTGGGGCTTGTCAGTCTGCTGATTTTTAAACTGGTGATGAGGTTCTCAAATGCCTTGGCAATGGGCAACCTGCCATGCAAGCAACTGAAGCAGCCAAATAAATGGTGAGTCAAAGAGTCTCAGTAAAAATGAAACATAATGACTTAAATCAAATTTAACATCCAAATACTTCCTGCAAACTGGTGCAATTGAAGCATGACACAGAAACAGGAATGACTTTGTCGGATATGGGATATATCAGGTTCTGAAGCAATGCAGACTGGATTGCAGGAAGCTAATTAGGTGATGCAGGTAAAAGCAATGTGTGCTTGGGAAGAAGCAAGTCTTCCCCTTCAGAGAAAAGCCTCCATGACCCCTTGTTTAGTACAGGCAATTTGTTCTGTGGCAATTTGAAAAGGGGAAGTCTTGTCCTTGGACAAATACACCAAAATGCCCTACACTGATGACAGCTTCCTTGGTAAGGCACAGCAAAAGCTGTATTTGCTTTGTCTCTTACTCTCTTTCCTTCTGCTCTGAGATGTGAAAGGGTGATGGCAGCAGCAGCATTATGGCCTCTTCTGCTGTGGTCTTCATGTTGAGACACAAGTAGAGTGATCTGCACCAAAAGGCTCAGTGCAGGGGGGGGAATCCATATTCCTCAGAGAACCCCTGGTGTGCCAAAGGCTCTGCATCATGAGCAAGTGCCACAGTCCCTTTTGACTCTTAGCTGAGGAAGACCTCTCCTAAAACATATTATGAGAACAAAAATTAGTTTGATGGTCCAAAAAAGTACAGGAACTAATGTTTTGCGTGAGATGGGGAATGGAGCTGGCCTGTGACATGGGGCAGGTTTGGTAGAGTGAAGTGCAGTGTGGGAAGCAGCAAGGGCTGGATGGCGCAGAACTGGGGAAGAATGTGAGAGTACCAGCTCCTCACATGGGTTCCCTCAAGAGGCAACAGTGCAGCAGCTGTGCCCTGCTACTTGATGCCAAGAGAGCCAAGTGTGCTTGGGCTTGTGAGAAATGGGATGACAAGGCTTGCTGGTAGCACGTATGGTGGGAGAAAGAAAATGTTGTGAGACCTTATTATATGAAGGTAGTTTTGATCAGGATGATGGGGGCTTGAGATACTATCCACTGTTTAAATATAGAATAATTACAGAGTGTCTCCAGGGATGTAATGGCTGTTGCATTGATCCAAACCACTGGGCTTGTCTGGGCAATTATTTCCTGCAATACCAATAATACTGGATGTTCTTTAAGCAGAAGTGTTCAAAATTTTTTTCTAATGAATACACAATCATTCACCAGGTTTTATTCTGTAATCTTTAGAATCCTCTTCTTAGGGTCTCTATTTGGGCGTATTTGTGACTGAGACAGCTTGACAGTATCGCTCAGACTGAACAACAGCTTGCTGCTAGAAGAAGGGAGGACTCTTATCCACACTCCAAGCACCAGGGAAAAGAATCTATTCTCTTAGAGCAGCAGGAATCTCAGCAGGACCTCACCAGAAGACCCTTTGGGAGCCAGAGCCATGGTGAAGGAAGTAGCAGTGGGAAGGTGCAAACCCCCACCTTCCAGCACACCTGCCTGCACAAATATACCAATGCACCTAAGGCTTGGGAAATCAAACTGAGCTGGGAAATCTGTGGCTTGGAGCACAACTCTACTGCCTTTCTATGTGTAATTTTTACTTCATGCATTATGAATAGAGATTTATGAATCCTGGACTTTGCTTGGATAATGCTGGTTCTGAGCAGGGTTTTGGAAATGTAATTTCTCTGTAACTCGCTTTCCCCACCTCTATAATAGTTGGCAGTAGCTCCCTTTTGTAGGATGCATTGAGATGTACAAAAGAAAAGCACCAGTGGTAAACAGCATTTATGCACTGCAGTTGTGCATTAAGGGCTTTTGATCTATATTTATGGACCTGAAAGCAATTACAAATTTTCTTCTCAAATTAGTGTAATTGTTGAGAGAGTATATTAACTTCTAATCCATTCCAGCGTGTTCTTGTGTTTTTGCCTGATAATTTGAAGACTTTATGATTAAGACTAATAAATAGACCTGAAGAGAGTAGGAAATGCAGCCTCTTCTGGAAGTCAGCCTGTAATAAAGACTGCATGACTAAACAGCAGAGTCCATTTCACTCAAAGGAATCAATGTGCTTAGTTGTTTAAGCATGGGATACATAAACTTTTCTCACAGCAGCTGTTACTTTAATGTTGACAGTTTAGTAAGTCACAGGACAAAACCAAAAGCTCTCTAGAAGGGGCTATTTTGATCTGCAGGACCTTCACCTCACTGACATGTTGACTGTAACCAAACAGAAGTCAGAGCACTTTGCTCTCAACCAGTTAATCTCAAATATATCTGACTGTGTTGGCAGTGGCACTGTGCCCAGGGCTCCTCTCTTTGATTCATCCAACCAGGGGAGTTCAGTTAGACCAATGAAGTCAAGACCTGCAAAAGGCTCACAAGTGGAGTCTAAATGACAAGAGTTTTTTTCCCTAAATTTTCATCTGTTATATGATTTTGTTGAAAGTTTTAAAAAATGAGAACCTCGGCAAGCTGTGAGAGCATATGGTGTCCTTGCAGGATCTGGCCCAGGATAAAGTATGTTAATTGTATATTTTCTTCATTTTACTGTGATCTTTAAGGCACAAGTGCACCCCATGGGAGAAACAAGCTCCCAGACAAAGCACTCTGTGATCCTTGGAGGTGACAGAATTTCATAAGAAAGGTCAAGCTGAGATCCCATGGGACAAGATCACTCACTGACCTAGGTCATTATACAGATAAAAAGTTTAAATAGGTCTTCATGCCAATTAGTGTTCTGCTTTTATACGCATGGTAACTCCTACCATTAATAAATAAGCAAGGGGAAAAGAGTACTCCTTTCTTAATAGAGCATTTACCCATGATCTGAAGAACTGGAGTTATCAAATACAAGGTGATCAGTATAACTCCATACTGATACAGCATCTCCTGACAAGGTTGAGTGAGGAGTTCCCTGGGGAAAAAAGTATAGAAGTTTGTATTAGTGACAGAAATAAAACACCAAGCCCACAAAAAACAAAACAAAACCAACCAAACAAACCAAGAAAAAAACCACCAAGTCAAAGCCAAAACCAAAACAAAACCAAGCAAAAACCCCATCAACAACAACAAAAAAACAAACCCAAAGAAAAAATTTTCTCATCCTCTTGGAAGAAAACTTATATGTGTGTCCTCTTTGATCCAAAGGGAAGTGTTGCAGGGTTGGGTAGGACATCTGGTACTCCATTCTCTGGTTTGCTCCCATGACGGGAGCATCACAGTTATTCCTTCACAGCTCATCCAGTGCAGAGCAGGCATGTTACCAGGGAATGCACTAGGGCATGAACATTCAGCTGTGTGGCTTTCCACTCCAGCTGCCCAGCCTACAAGGCTGTTTAACCTCTGCTGTTGAATAACCAGCTCCCCTGTGCTTGGTTGAACGGGGATCAAAATTACATTTAAATTCAAAATTCTTCATTTTCATGTTGGTTATTGAAGTGATTGAGTCTCGAGTGATAGATGCAACATACTGATGAGACCCTGGTCTATAATCAGACCTTCGGAGAATTCTGCACTGTAAAACTAACTGAACAGTTTCCCAGAGGAGAAGGAGAGGAGTGAGAGGAGTGGAGAAACTGAAGATTGGAAAGTAACTGGGTTAATTTAATAGTCACATAAAACCGAAGATTCCTTAAGTAATAAGGAACTGAGCAGAGACCCATATTTATAGCAAAAGAGAGGGGAATAAACTGACTAGCAGTTATATTGTCATCTCTTGTTCCAAAATTTGCATGAACGGTACAATGAAAACATGCACTAAGAAAAGAGTGATTGCAATGGGTCATGTTACAAAGCCACATGGCAGATACAATATTTCCTCCAGAAATTGTCCAGTCATGTGGTTTGATTCCAGAGATCCAACTCTGGAAGATGTCTGGGAGTTAATATCTATTTTGCATTTAGTTTGGGATGTTTCCTGCCCTGTACCAACATCACTACATTTCTGCCCAGGTACATGGTTCTAAAACAAGACCACAATTGTTAATTGGGGTATGAACGGAACCTTGATCCAGAGAGGTAGCAGCATACCCATAATCTGCACACCATAAACACTATAATTTTGTATAACTTTTATGAGAAGCTGTTCTGACCATCTCCTCAGTGATTACAGATTTTTTTTTAAGCTTTTGGGAGTAGACAGAAAAAGAGATGTCTGACATCCAAGGCAAATCAGCGTTAATAGCATGTGTTCAAAGTGCTACGTTGTGCCACGTTCAGAGGAAGGGTAGATGAGAGGTCCTACTCCTCCCAGGCCCACTCTATCCCCAGCCCAGTCAGGTATGCTCCAGGAACACCTGCAGGGAAAACAGCTGGAGCAGCAGCTAAATGCCCCACAGTGTAAGCCAAGTGCCCAGCCAGAATGCAGCTCCTTATGCAGACTCTCTCTGAAGACATAACAATGAAGGCACCTCCAGGGCTGGACAGCAACTGTATTAGGTATCTCAGACTTCCTGCTGTGGTCTTTTGTGACAATTTGGGCACATGAATCCTTTGTGGTTCTAACTGTTGCTCATGCTAGCAAGTCTGGACCCATGAAGAAAGGTTGAGAGAAAAATTGGGACCAGAGAGTCAGTGTTGGCTAGATGCTCTTTAGTGGGTTAACCATTATTCCACTGTTAGATGTCATGTGGTCAGAGAGTACAGGCAACAATTTATTAACTGATCCATTTTAAAAATTCTGAAATTTTAGGAGAGAAACTGTAAGTTCTGCTGGGAAGTTGAATTTTACCAAGCCTTTGTCATGATGATAAAAGTTCTGTAGTGGCATGACATTGGAAGCAAAGAGAAATCACAAAGCAGAGAATAGGGAGCCAGAGACACTCGTGCCTGTTAGGCCACGCTAGCCAGGAAGCCAGACACTCTGCCTTTACACAGCTTTCCCAGGGAATTTGTGTAAATATCAATCCCATGTTTTGCAATGCACAAAATAACCACAGCTGTATGATTAGGCTCACAGCATCTATAGCCTTTATTCTCATTCCCATGAGGCTGCTACCATGCAAAATATGCGTCTCTCTCTCCTCGTTCTGCTGTAGGAGTGTTTTATTTTTGCAGAAGTCACACATTGAGCTCTGTTAAACATAATGGCATCAGATTGACATGAATGCTCTTTTTAGCTATCTGTGTGAGTGCTTTTGCCTTGGAGCAGAAAAATCCTCTTTCTAAAAGCCTCCATTCTCCACACTGTGTGAATGGATGACACCATCAGGTACCAATGGCAATGTTGCTGCACTCTGGGGAAGTGGTTGTACTTTGCTGATATCAGTTTTGGTGTTGTCCACACCTCCTCAGCTCTGCACCAGTATGTGAAATTTCCTTCAGTATTTAAGAAGGTTACCTATAAATTATACACATCAGAACAGTCTTTCTGGGATTAGTCACCTATTCTTCAAGTAGGTTTTTCCTGTAAAAACAAAACAATCAAAATCAACACCATGGCATATTGTGAGGATTAACAGATGTTGCAGAGCAGCTGGGGGCCTGGAGTGCAGGATATTCACAGCATGGCTGTCACAGTTGTGTGAGGCAGTGCTGTCCTTGCTAGATGTTTCAAATCCAAATGCTTTCCCCATCTGGCACCCTAAGCAGTGGTGGCACATACATGTGAGAGCATTTACCTGTGCTAACTTCTCAGAGTGATTTCTAAAGGTATGAAAAAGATGTAAGGTTGTGCACTGCACTTAACACTAAACCACTCACACCTCCCATGGACAGGCAGATGAACTGACATCTCGTACTTCAAAGTCCTGGGGGCTGCTCTCCTGTGGCAGGCTCCTTCCTTCACACCTCACTCCACATTGAAAGCTTGGAGGTTGCTGCTATGGGAATGAGTTATTCCTTCTGCTTGCAACTCTAGCTCCAAGTACCTCGAGGACAGTAGCAGCAGCTGCTGCCCATTTAGGGGTCAGGAAAACATGAAAGCCCTTGTATTACCACAGTTGTTCTTTCCATCCTAATGAGAGGAAGACAACCAACTGCTGCAGGGAGATTGGTGACTGACCTGACCCTAGCTATGGCAAAAAAGTGTATTCCCTGGGAAGCTCAGGCTGATCTCTGCAGGACTAATGTATAAAGGAGGAAAGCAGCAGAAAGATTGAGAATGTCAGCACTGCCCTTGTTGTACTTCATCATTGCCTTCCAAGTTCCTCTGGGTGAGTGTTTCTACAGACACTCCTGTTCATGGCAGTGTCTCTGTCCTCTGTGCACAGAGCACATCCTTCTAGCACAGCCCCTGCTGAAAGACCAGCCTCCACTGCCTGGGCAACAGGTGCCCCAGAGGTTTGCTTGCAGTGCTGGGGAACATGGGGGCTGATACCATTCTGGACATATTTTGGTCTTTCTTCAAACCAGTTCCCTGCTGACAGACTTCAGATTCTCTCTGTGCTGTGGCCTAGATATGTTTCATGAACTCCAGATGAATCAATAAGAATTCTACATTGTTAAGTGGAACAAAAGGCTTCAGACCATCTTTGACATTCACTTTAATTGTAATTTTCCTTTTTTGAAAAAGAACCACTGTAGTTTCCATTTATATTTTGAACAAATTTAGAGCAGAGTGTAGCATGTGACCACATGCTGGGAGCTTAGGCTTGGTAAAATATTATAAATTAGCAGGATGCTAATTAGCAACACAGCCCTGTTCTCTCATTTGCCAACATGGTTTCTGACTTTGTGTAAGAAACTAAATCAAGTGTAAGTAAGCAATCTGGAATTTGCAATCAGAAATGCTTGGTTACAAAGCTGTTTGACAGCTTGGAAACTTAGGCACAAAGATGGCAGCACCCTAACAAAACCATTCATTTTACAGGCTTAGAAAATTCATTGAAATTCCCTGTTGCCAAGTGACAAAAGGAAGAATCTGCAGAGGAAAACCCAAACTGAAGTAGAGATGAGCTGCCATGAATTTCTAGATCAGACTGGCATGTTCACCCATTAAAGACCCACTGCTGCCAGGACTGCAGTGACTCTCTCCATATCTCCTGTGCCCTTTTGCTGTGGCATGTTACAGTCTTGTGGACTTTTGGTAGTGGGTACAAAAGAGGTTATATTTATCATAGAAAATGGGGAAATATTTCCAGGCCAGAGCTATAGCACAGAGGGGATGCTTTGGAGAATTCTACTGCGTGGCTGCCTGGGGTCATAGGGACTGGGTTTCATGATCCAAACAGCCCCTCCCAGCTTTTTGAAGTTGTTGAAATATGTTATGTGCTTGTTAGCTCTTTCATTCTGATACCCAAAATAAAGTTTTGCTCTAGAACTAAAAACCTTGGGGACAGAGGCAGCTGAACCCTGGCCATGCCTGACTCAGGACAGATGGGTGCTGGAGCTGCCCGCCCAGGAGACAGGAGCACGGCTTCGAGCAGAGTCTGGCGAGTTAAGGGAGCACATTTCACTGAGCAGTGCCAGCAAGGGAAAGGATTCAGTTGTAAAGGGGGGTCACCAATGTTTGCATGCACCTGCACTCCCCGCTGCAGAGAAGTGTGTAGGCAATCCAGACAAATAAATTAATGAGCTTTGCTTAACAAACTGCCCCTGGGGAATTCCTGAAGCAATTTACTTCTTGGATATATAGCAGTAAACATGTAAAAATTTAGACTAGCTCTTTATGAGGCATAAAATAGCAAGGGATTTGTAGCAAAGAGGAAATATGACTTGGTAACTAGATAGGAAATTAATAGCTCAGCTAAAGGCAGAGTTCAGACAACGAACTGAAATATTTTTTTAGAAGGATTTTATTATTAAGGCTAATTGTAACAAGAGCTGCTAAATAACATAATCCTCAAGTAGCATGAAATGCTTCTGGTCCCATGCACTTAAGCTTAACTGAAAGAATTTACAGGCCTCTAATAGAACTCCAATTTTATGAGAAAACTTCTGGTATTTGTATAATTGCTGCTTCTGGACTTCCATCAACTTAGCTGGCCACTGCCAGCTCTTAGCTCTGGCCACTGCCAATACTGCAGGCAGACTTTTACAGTCAGCCCTGATGCAAACTTACTTTTAGAGAGTTGAATTTGCCTAATGACCAAACCCAGTTCTGGTTCTGAGTGTTGCATTCATGCTTGGAGAGGTGCAGGTTAGTTTTTAATTAGCTGTGTAGACAAAGGACTTGAGAACTTCTTTGCTACACCAGAGATAACATGGAGGTGACCAAAAAGGCACCAAACAGCTCACATGCTCTCAAGAGGTACTGTGTTTTTCACATTCTCACACTGAGTTGCTGTAATAATCAGTTGCTACAAGCCACATGAGAAGAAATTCTCATCTCTTCTTTTTCTCAGCAGTGCCCCCATTCAAAATTAAATCAATATGTGAAGTGGCCCAGCTGTACCTAGGTCTGTCATTGAATATCATATGCAGGGAGCTTCCTGGCACACTGTAGGCGCTACTGTGTATTTCCATTCCTCCTTATTACTTACCTGTTCTGGAGAGCTGTGAGCACCAGGGTGACAGTCTGTGATTTTCCCTCTGGTCACTACAAGTTTCCAGGGTGCTGTTGAGTCTGGATTATTTCAGCACTTGGTTGTTCCTCTGTCACTGTTTTGAGAAGTGAGTTGTTTATTCCCAGTTCATCTGGGGCTTATGCTCCTACCTTATGATATTTTGCAGCTGGGATGCCTGGCCACCACCCTGAGGTATCGGATTGAGAGAGAGAGGGTCATGAAAACTGAACTTTTATCTGTTTGGAATTATATTCTCAGGTCACACATGTAGAGATGAAATCCAGGCTGTCTTTTGCATGTATAGAAATCTTCAGTTGCAGGGCTGTCAGTGAATATATGGAGCCTCATATGATGCATGGAGATTGGAAAGAAGAAGGAAAAAAGACCTCCTGGTCCTTTCTGTGTGATGCTGTCTTTCAGCTGCCAGCGGTGCTCTCCAGCAGGAGCTCTCCAGCAGCCCTGAGTCACTGGGAAGCCTGGCTGGGCTGGCTCTATGGGACATGAAGCATTGTCAGGATATCTCAGCCCAGAACCAAAAGTGCATCTCTTTTACCATGGGAGGAATCAAATTGTTTACAAACTCAGGACATTAAAGTGAGTAAATGATTAAGGGTTCTTGCAGCAATTTTTGCCTCCTCCAAGGAGTTTGAGAGCACAGAGGCATTACATTCCTGCTGGTTTTATGCTAATTGGATACATGTCAGACTTATGCCTGCCCAATGCTCCTTTTTATTTGGGGCACATGTAAATAGTGACTTTCAAGTGCTCCTACCATGAATTAGTGCTGAAAACTAAATGATGTTCCCATTTTTTCTGTTCACTGTTATAGAGCTTCTCCAGGCTCTTACTTTACTCTTCCAGAAATAGCTTCTCTGGCTATAGGTGTCAGCAGTCAGCTGAAATTCCTTTGTACTTCAGCCAGCAGCCAGGCAGCACAGCCCTATAAGACTCTGTTCCCCTGCCTCTCCTTTCATTGCTTCACCTGTTATTGTCCTTTATCTAGCCAACAAGTTCCTACTGTTTAATCACTGCCTTGCAAGGTCTGTACTCCTGGAATGATCATCAATGTTCATTGTCAGAACCCAGAATGTCCCTTGGACATTCTTGGATGTTCCGGGCCCAGGTCAGAAGCATTTGAGACCCTGGAATGCAGCCTCAGATCCCTGTGGCTTTGAACCTGACCCACGGAACAATTTACCAACCTTGCAGGAAGAACAAGAAATCACAAAAGTTTAGATATTATAGTAGAAGTAGTCACAAAGTGAGAGGAAGAGTTTTTGAGTGCTGTACAGGGGGGTTTTAGGCCTTGTACAGAGGGGTCTGAGTTTTGTACATGGGGGTCAGAGGTTCTAAGATAGAGGGACTTGGGTGTGCCCTGTCCTTTTTTCCTCCTTCTTCCTAACCTCCGTGTTCTCGGTGATGTTGGCACTCACAGATTGGTTTAGAGTAGAAAGTCACTGTTCAGTATAGGTGATGGGCATTGGGGAAAAACTGTAAACATCTAATACGTAATGTATGATATAAAAGAGGGCACCAGCCCCCTGGGCGACGGAGCGTGCCCTTGCCTGACTGCTGAACGGCCCGCAGCAGCTCAGGGAGAAATCTTTTAGATAACATACAATAAACTACCTTGAGACCGGACAACAGAAGACTACTGAGTCTTTCTTTGGAGACACGGGTTGGAGGAGAGACTTTACCACCTTCCCGGACTCACCCCAGCGGGGGGTCAGTTCAGGCAGTTCATGGGATTTGTCAACACCATGATTTTATTGATGCATTGAGCATATTGAACACTTTCTGTGGAATTCCTAGCCCCTGTGTCACTGTCATCTGTGGGAATCTTGGCTTTTATAAAAGAAAGTACTCTGTCATGGTCACAAAGAAAAGCTGGAACACAAGGTCCTGGTGCACTCTGTAAAGTCATAAAGCTGTGGGCAGAGGAACCATTAAAATCTGTTTCTAAAAATCATGGAAAATATTGCAGTTCTCATTTCAGTGTTTACAGCATGGCTTTGGGATTTGGGGGTGGAAGTGCTGTGAATGTTATACACAAGCCCTGCAGTGAGCAATTGTTAGCGTGGGATTGGATTGTCTGCAGCTCCCACAGCAAAATTACCAGGAGGCAACAGAAAAATCTGAAAAGGGCTTCTTACAATGGATTTAGCCTCCTTGAGGGGTAGAGTGGACTCTGCAAACTGGCAGGAACAGAAGGTACCTGGTGCTATGAACATGCAGACTCTTGTGAATGGTGCTGGCTGCCTGCCTGGGGTCTGCACTGCCTTCAGCCAAAACTTTTGCCTGCTTGGTGTGGAAATTGGTGACTTCTGACTCTGCAATTCAAACCTGGCTTCTGCCCTGAACAGCCTGCAAACAGTCCATGAACCAGCCTCCCACAGCTTGTCCAGAACCTGCACTGCTTCAGATTCAGATGAGACACCTCCCCTAGCAGTGATCCAGCTCTGCTGCCTTGCCTGCCATGTTTGGATTGATCATCAAACCAGGTGTCCATTCCACATACAGTCAGTGATCTATAGAACAAACTGATGGGAACATCAGACATTGACCTATTCAGAGGAAGACAGTGAAACAAACTGCTATTTCAGGATGTCTTGTGGCCTTTTCATTGGAAAACCTTAATAAAAAATGCTTATGTTGCACAGGAAATCTGGTTAGTCTCCAAGAAAGAACCTCTCAATTGTTAATCTCATTTCTGCCTGAGACTAACGTTTGGCTGCTGTGATCATTGTCAGCCTGTTCATCTAATATTCATAATCATATCTGTAATTACACAGCCAATCACTTTTTAACGGGCAGTAGGACCACAGAAAAATGCATCTGGTTGGGCTAGCAAATCCACCCACTCTAGAGATTCCTGCTTCTAGTTTGTCTTGCTTTTACTATTGAACATTTTGAAAACTTCCACTGAAGTCCACACAAGCCATGATTGATATTGTCCCCCTTCACTGTACAAATGCATAATTTGTGTACCATTTGTTTTGATTCCATTCATCCTGTTGGAATACAGCCAGCCCAGTCATGAAGTGAAAGACAGATCAGCTGCTCCAAATATTTTGGGGAGACACAGACTGAAGTTAGTTAATAAGAAGAGAGATAGTTTTCTTACAAGGCCTTGAGTCAGATCCTTTTTGATTTCCTTATATCTTAAAGACAGCATATTCATAGCTTGGAATTTAGCATAAGTGAAAATATCATGATGATACACGCTACAGATTCTTCTGTCTGAAGAACAGATATTTAACACTAAGACTTCTATGAAACCATCATAATTACTTACAGTACCATGCCTGCTTCTCATCTGCCTGGCTGTGGTTCATACTAGTACAGGGGAGTTTGTAATTACTATAGAGATAAAGGCCATAAATTTAGATTCTCAAATGACTAAATGTCAAATTGGACATCAGAAATCCACCAAAATCCTCTGGAATTGCATAGTTGGGAATTCCTTCTTGTTACCTCTTGGAAATCATAACTTTCACTTGGCTGTGGGAAACGCCTAGAAAAAGTCAGAACCTCCAAAACAAGATTCACAGTGTTGGGCTGTGTTTAAGATATGTTGTGTAATATCTGCTATAGAAGAAGCATGGCATCTTTGAAGAATAGACCAGGACCAAAATAAATGGAAATTTCACTTTCTTTGTTCACAGCTGATTCCTGAGACTTATCAGCTTTCTGGGAACACACCACTGCTGTCTAGGTTTCAGAGGAGTGCCCTATTTTTCTTGTAAAATCACTTTGTAGATAATATGGTTTGCATTTGCCCAAGCCGTGGCATGGGGATTTCACCCTTGTTGGGATGCTCAATTTCAAAGCCTCGGTTGTTTCTTCAAAGAAATAGTACTTATGTTAAGCAAAAAAGACAAATAGTGTCTCATTATCAAGAAAATGTAAAAAAAGAGAAAAAAAAAAGAATGCTATTTGTCATTCATATTGTAGAGAAGGAAACTATTTCATGCCTTTACAAAGTCTTCGCCCCAGAGCAGAGAGGAGGTGGACTAAGAGTGGAAGTCAAAATAATGGGAGAGAGCTCTTGGCTACCTTCCAGGGAAACAGTGAAAGTTCCCACTGAATTGCAGTAACACCAACTTGGAAATGCTTCCAATTTAGCATGTAGTAACTGTGCTCCAGTCTGAATAGCCAAAAGCCTGGTTGGTAAAATACCCTGAAGTCCCTGCCAACACTCTGAAACTTCAAAGCTTAGGAGGAAGACAGAAAATGAAATATAAAAATGTTGACAGTGTTGCTAAGGAACCAATAGCAAATGTGATATGCTCCCCTTGATTGCTTTCTGTAACCTTTTCAATTACTCTGCCCCACAGCTGCCATCAAGACTGCAGAGCTGCTGCATGGCCAGGGCCAACTCCACCCAGCTGGCCAGTGGTGAGACAGGAGGATGGAGGTAGAGTGTCTTGAGGGTGCTTACCAGCTTTGTGTAAATAAAACAACACTGCCCCTTGAATGCTCCATCTTTGACAGTCTTGTGCGCTTTTGGCATCACATAAGAACCTGAAGTGATGTTTCGGGTCAGTCAGAGCTGAGGGACCGCACGAGCCAGCAAGGTGAGGAGAGATTGGCATGTTCAGAGGGCACTTCCTAAGAAAACTCCACAGTCGTTGTGTAAATAGCTGAACTCAGGGGTGTTTTCAGGGAGTTTACAGAGCCACAGGCAATAGAGTTGCCCAGAATAACAATGCAGGACCAACAAATGGTTTCCAACAGCCACCTAAATGCAGAAAAGGGGGGAGAACTCTGTGATGGTATAATGCAAAATGTGTTCCCAGCTGTTGCATGCAGAACTGAATTTATTTTATTGCAACAGTGCTACATTCAGTCTCAATTAATTGCACTCAATAGACCCATTTTCAAGTGCTATTCATACTGTATGACAAATTCTTCATTTACAAAAGGAGCATCCTGACATAAAAAGACCATAAAATGAGTAATTATTTTTAACAAAGAAAAATTCTCAAGAAAGCAGGTTGCAAAAGAAGAAAATGATGTGCCACATACTACTAGGAAGCAGACAGTCCAAACACTTCACACTATAACTATTGAATCACAGAATGTTTTGGGTTAGAAGTGATCTTAAAAATCATCTAGTTTCAACCCCCTTGCTGGGCACAGGGATGCCATTCACTACACCAGGTTGCTCAGGGCCTCATCCAACCTGGCCTTGAAGAAAGTATTAAGTATATTATCCTGATAAGTTTTTTTAACAGACATGTTTGTAGAAGATAAAATACAGCTTCAGAGCCACAGCACCTGCACAGCTCCTATGCTTTTCCAGACAAGATTAGTATCTCCAAATACTCCAAAATTCATCACCATGCCAGTTATTAGAAAAGCCCATATGAAGCAATATGACTGAATTCAGGGCCTTCTCCAGATGTTTTGGATAGACAAGACTTCTGCATAGCCTCTACAGTACATGCTGACACTTTCATGAAGGGGCTGTGGTTCTTACTTTCAAAGTTATCTTTCAGTAAGAGCATTTTCTGTGAAAGAGCAAAGGAGAACTAAAAAAACCCATTCCTCAGCAGCTAAAGAAATCATCTGTAGAAACTGCTTCTTGAGGATGACTGACTTGACTAACTCAACAGATTCAATTTGCATTATTAACAATAAACATAATTACATAGATATATCAACAATACTTCCAGATAGTGCTGCAATTACAGGCTGATTGAACAGACTGCATCATGAAATCAAAGCCACAATTACTCAACAGAGAATGTGAACATGGTGAGACACTTGTGCAGTATTAGATTACAGTGCTGCAGGAAATGACAGAGGAGCCATTACATTATAGTCAAGAGATTAATGCAGAACCAGTACTTCAGGGAGGAGCAATTAAAGCCAACATATCTCCAGTGGCAAGGTGGTGAAGCTAGCGGCTCCTAGGTTTTCAGGGACCTTTTTTCTCTGATGTCTCACACAATAACTTCCCATTCCCCTACAATGATGATAGTTCTCTCCCTTCTTTCCAATTTCTACTGCCTTTAATGCTCCAGTGCATTCAGCCCACTTATGCTTTTCATTAGAGTCAGCCTTTCCTTCTATCTGCTTCAGTGGGCTTTGGGGCTGTCCCTAAATGCTTTCTGACTTAAAGACTGTCCTCCAAACTCCTGTCTTTAATAAAGGCTTTGCTGGTGTATTTGTGCAGATGTGTTCTGCCCTCTGGCCTCTCTCTGCACTACCCTCTGAGGAGAAGACCTGGAGCAGGCATAATGACTTTCCTGGGTTTTGCAAAACAGGAACACTTGCAGCATTAGATGCGTAATTATAACAACTCTGCCCTTTCATGACAGAAAACATACGAATCGTTAGCAGTCAATAAAACAACGGAGCACACAGATTTGGCAAACATTTATTACTGTCTAGGAATTTCAGACTCACAGCCTAAGTAGTAGTCAGTATAATATTTAGAAAGCATTTGTGTCTTTAGAAATACTGCTTTCTCAGAAATGAAAGGAAAAGCCTATTTCTTTTTCTTCTCTTTACATAAAAATTATTTCATTGTCTCTTCATAATTTGATTGAGTCCTGCAAAGTGAATCCAACTAATTGATGTGAATATTGATGTAATTACTGAAGAAATGTTCCATTTGTTAAAACCATCCTCAGCTATTAGTGTATCAATGGGTTGACTCTGAGGAGCACTGCGTGATGGGAACTTTTCAATATCAGCAACCATTCATTAGCCAGGTGAAGAACTCTGTATTCCATTTAGAGGATAGCTCCATATTTGATCACTTATCTTTTTCTCTTTGCCCCAAATGTAGTAAGTTTCTTATCCCATAGTTTTTTGTTCCAGCTTTCCTAAAGCTACCAAAAACGACAGAATTTTAACCAGCTAATATGTTAGACTTTACAAAAAAATCAGTTTATTATGACATTTTCCTGCCACACAACAAGAAAGCACCATAGCAACATCATTCTGTGCTCACTGCTGAAGTACCACAGGATCTTCTCTTACCAAAATATGAGACTCAAGAAGCCACACTACCTGGTATTTTTCTAAACTCTGCACAGTGAGAAAGGTATATCCTTCTTACTCTCACTTTCCATTGGGTTTAGCATTCTACTTTGCCCTTGTTCTGCTCTCACTCCTTGGAATCCTTTGGGCCAAACTTTGCCATCAATTATGGGAATGTATTTGCCACCAGGTGGATGAGGTGTCTCTGATACTTCTCACACTAAGGGAGAAGTAGTTTCACATCAGCTGTTGGATGGTAAGACTGAGACAGTCTCCTTCAGCTACCAGCCTGCCTGCAAGACTATGAGGCCTAATTTAGGGGAATTGTGTGTTGCTCTGAGACTTCCAAATGAGATCGCATAAAGACATAGGATATTATAAACATAATTTTTAATACAATTACTTCTTCTGCACTATTCTGAAAACATGTATGAAAGAATCTTCAAGGTGTCAGAGTCTGCTACAGCATGAAAAAATTCCCAAGAATTTTATTACCAAAATTTTTGAGAGCATTCATGCACTTCAGATGTTTTGAATTCTGCTTGTCTAGTTCTAAATAAATCCTGCTCCAAGAAGTCTGCTTTTCATTGGTAATCAGACCGCAACACATTATCAGTGGGAGTTGATATGCAGATGAGTCAGTAGCCAGAAACTCAGGTGAGCTATCCAAATGAATAGATACTGCAAAAAAAATGAAACATATTAGTTGTGGCACATCAACACCTACCACAGCCAGCAAGCAAAGAGGATGGGACAGACACTTCATGATGTGCCAGCGTACCTCAACCCCTACAACAGAAAAGTGAACTAAAAATTATGCCATCCAGTTTATGCTATAGTAAAGCACAGTGGGATTAATACAGCTCTGAGAGTGAACACTTGCTGTACTGCTCAGCTGTCTCCTTAATATTTATTTAGCTAAGAAACAAATGTGTATTTCCATTTCCTTATGATTCTTTCTATTCAGCAGTTGATAGTTTTTATTTATTTCCTGATCTCCCTCTCTCAAATACACACATTTTAGTGCAACA
Organism: Anomalospiza imberbis; assembly: GCF_031753505.1. Lineage (NCBI taxonomy): Eukaryota > Metazoa > Chordata > Aves > Passeriformes > Viduidae > Anomalospiza > Anomalospiza imberbis. Next base: position 17,010,321 of record NC_089686.1, on the reverse strand, counting down.
CCTTCCTTCAACTGTAACAGTATGTCAGAATGAACGATGCCCTTTGCAGAGAGAAATTGTTTTTTCTACTCCGTTCAATTCGGCATCATTTTCCCTTCAAATACATCTTTGCTATATTAAATTTGGTCCTTTTGGCTACAGAACCAAAACCAGATTTGCTCAACTTTATTTAAAGTAGTTGTTAATCTGGAAAATAGACAAACTTCCTCCCAAAGGTAATTAGGGATATCTGGTTGGACATTTTGACATTTTTCTTTGCAAAGTGTTTGGGGGTTGTTTTTTTTCCCAAAAGTAAGACCATGGCAAGGGTTGGTTAAAATTCATTTCTTTATTCAAAGAAAGCTTGAGAAAAAACGTCAGCGTTGTCAACTCATTCTGCATGCTTTTTAAACTAAAAACATATATTGCCTTTCCACGTGGATGAAAAAAACTTAATTCTGTTTTCACAGAAAATGATGCAGCACACTCCAGGTTTAATTAATAAATCTCTTAAACTAGTTATTGTTAAAATTAAGTGCATCAGCTACTTTAAAGAATGGTCTCAGCAACCTTTCATATATGACCTTGCTCTAACCAATATGTAGTAATCAAAGCTTCAAAGCAAGTCTATAGCTAATGCTGTCAAAACAATTAATTTTTAGTACACCTAAATGTTGCTTTAATGTGGTTGCTGCCAAGAAATAAAATTTTACAACCGTAAAATATGCATAAATATGTTTAGGAATATAATAAATGCCAGCTCAGACTGTGTAAGTGGAGGACGGCATATCCAAGAACATGGAGTTTGTTCAGATTATTTCTAGCCATGCAGAAAATATAGTTTTCAAATTGTTTAGGAAGTGAGAGTGTAAAGACTCCTCCTCTACTTTAGCAACTCTCCAATGCACAGTAGAATCTGTCCCCTTTGGAAATTGCTTCAACTGGAGTAGCTGAAGAGTCTTACTGGAGTCTTTGGTACCACCAATGCTGGGAACACGCATTGCTGTTTCAGAGGGATAAGCTCATGGCTGCAGCCCTTACCTTCTACTCTGCCACAGCTGCTTGGTGCTAATCCACAGCCATGAAGCTGCACTAAAGATGGGCATCTGTCTGGGCTCTCCAGTGAAACGAGGTGAGGTGCCTTCATTTCCCGTTTCTTCTCTTCCCTTGGATAGCAGCCTGGCCATCACAGGGAAACAAAGGCAGGGGGAGAGCTCTTTGTGCCTTGGGGACACAGCAGAGTCACTGCAGAGGTGGCTGAAGCTGCTCTCATCCACACTGGGAGCAAGGCACAGAACATCAGGAAGGCATAAGGACCACAGCCCTTCACAGCTGAGAAACACAACACCATGTTGAGGAAGACCAGAGAACTTATGACTGATGATTCGAGTCAGGAAATACCAGGTGAATCTTTGCTAAGGGAATGTCATCTTTGTGAATACCCAATAATTCACATCAAAGGGGTTTAGATAAGAGCCATCCATGTAGTAAGGGCTGAAGCTTGTTGGCTGCCACTCCTTTTTGAAAATGATCTGGCTCAAATGTACAGTACAGACTTCAGGAAAAACAGTGGAGGTGAAGGTGACATTCCTATTTTTAAAACCATATTTGGTGATGGGAGAAGGAGGAAGCAATCATATTCCCTGATATCAGGCACTTATTTGAGCACCTTCATTTTAAGTCATGTCCATAGTTCCATGGATGGACAAGGTAAAGTGAAAGAATTCAGAAGGTCAGAAGCCTTATTCTGAGTTTGGGAGAGAAACTTTGCTAGGTTGTTTCTGTGAGGAGCCCACAAGGATTAGTATTCTGCTAATTCTGCAATCCCTCACATTGTTACTTGCCAATTAGTAGGTGGTAGGAATACCTTCCATTTCCACAGTTTGCATAACTTGTAAGCATCAGAAAAGCTTAATGGTTAATTTGGTACTTTGACGCATGCATACTTAAAAGAAAAAAAATCCAAATGGTCCTTAAACCCTGCAATTTTATTCATTTATTGAAGCTGATGTAAGTATAAAGTCCATTTATCAAAAGAGGGTGTGCAAATTACAGCTTTTGAAAAAGCAACCCACTATATGTAGCTGCAATAGCAAGATTAATATTTTTCCAATCTGTAGGTTTATTTCATTTTATGCAAACATAAAAGCTCTGGGCACTAGACATACTAAGAAGGACAAATTAACGTCAACAACACAAGCAATCCTAGTAATTTCCTGTATGTGCAAAGGGAAAATAAACCTCTTTGCAATTTACTAATCCCAAGCCCAATACTCCCCCAGCCTTCTGCTGCCCTCTTCCTCCACAAAGGCCTGGGAACAGAGCTGAGGGCTTTACAGTATGCCTAAAAGATCAGCAGTAAGCTTACTGCAGAACAAAGAAGAGGGGTAGAAAACACTAACTAAAAACAAAGCACAAAAACCCCACCCTCTCTGAACAAGTCTCGGTATTTTTTGATATTAAGAGCTTCTGGTGCCCCTGAGGCTATCTTCATCTTTAACAAACAAGGACTGTATGTTCCTTCCTGTTACCCTGGCTCACTCTTTTGTTTTGTTTTGTTTTTTTTTTCTAGTAAGCATAACCCTAGAAATCAGAGGCACTTGCATAATTTTTATTGTTTATACAATAAGTACTGTTTAAAGTTCCTAATTTGACATTATCTGTACTCTGCAACCAAACCAATATTCTGAATGTGTAAAGTTAAGACAAGCAGCCAGGTTACAGAACCACATTTCTATCTCAGTTCCAGTTTGCTAACACTATTCACCCCAAGAACTGAAAGCCATTAACCAGATCACCCAAACAGTGTCTCCCTTTCTGCTCCCTTCCCTTCATGTCTTCTGTCACAGCTGTTCCATAGTATGTCTTTAAGTGAATGAGCCGGGAGACAATCTTGCCAAAAACCTTTTGCAGTTGCTGCCATATAGAATTTCCTAATATTTTTTAATACTAAAAAAACAGGTAGGCTGTCACAGATTTGTCTTGTCAGCTTATAAATGGAAAGTTCAGCTTTTACATTCATCCTACACCCCTACAATTTATGTTGGTTTATGCCATAATCCTCACAGTTAAAATGCCTGCAAAGCTATACAGCACTAAAATCAGGCTTTCCCAGAAAAAAAGGTGACAAGAATTCTCAATCATAACCAGAACTACCAATTACAGATATAATTTGAAATAAATATGGGTATATCCTAGTCTAAAGGGAGGAATAATTGTGTGAGGGAAAGATGTTCTAGCATCTTTACACTGTAAGGTTAAAAGAAATATATATGCAATCCTGTAAGATTGTAAACTCCAAAAAGTGAATGTTTTTAAAGCAAAGAATACCTGTTATATTTAATTTTGTTTCAGTGTCCTTAAAAGTTACAGAACAGCTGATACTGTAACAAAAAGGCAGCTAATTCATAAATAATAAAAACCATAAAAAAGTCAAATTAAATCCACAGTGCACAACAGTAACCCTTGTGACCAAATGGAACCAAACCAAAGTATGATCAAAACCTCACACCTTTCTACACAGCTCAGCCAGTTACATTAATAATTCATAAAGTTCCCTACTCAGACAGGAATTCTAGAGAAAGTGTGAAACAAACAAAAAAAAAAGCAATACAATCCCACATCCTACTGTCTGCTGTAAACTGAAGCCTCTTTTCACAAGTGCTCTGATCTCTACACGGGAAACAGTGATGGATGTAAATGTAATCTATATGCTGGTTGACGGGGCGAGAGCAGGCTGGAAGTATTTCTAGACTATGCCCTCATCTTGGCCGCAGTCTCTCTGCTGATCGTGGTGTTCTTCCAGGCCAGAGCCCGGGCGGCACCGGAGCTGTCCCGGCGGCGGCGGAGCCCGGGCTGCACCGGAGCTGCCCCGGCGGCGGCGGAGCCCGGGCTGCACCGGAGCTGTCCCGGCGGCGGCGGAGCCCGGGCGGCACCGGAGCTGCCCCGGAGGCGGCGGAGCCCGGGCTGCACCGGAGCTGTCCCGGCGGCGGCGGAGCTCGGGCTGCGGCGGGCCGAGCCCGGGCGGCCCCGCGCAAGGACGGGCCCTGCCCCTGCCCCTGCCCCTGCGGCTGCGGCGGGACCCGAGCCTGCCCGGGCCCGTGGTCGTGCTCGGGTTCGGCCGAGCTTTGCCTCTGCGAGCGCCAAAAGCAGACGCTAAAAGGTTCTCCTGCCTTTCCCCAGGAACGCCACACACCAGTGGAACTCGGTGTAGGGACAAACATCATGTTTTTGTGGAGGGAGGGATTTCCTGAAACTTTACCCATGCTCCTAAAGTGCTGCCACAAGAAAAACAATTGTTAGGGCACGCACAAAAACGCTTTCCTATTGACTAGCTGGTGCACGGATGGAAGGAAGGATCAGGTCCAGGGGAAAGCGCCCCGCAGCTTCGAGGGCTCGCCACCTGCAGCCGCGCGGCCGGGCCCGGCGCGGCCCTGCCGCCTCACCCCGCGGGCGGCGGCGCCCCCCGCCGGCCGCTGCGCCCGCACCGCGCTCGGCGCCGCGCGCTCGCTTGTCCCTCGCCGCTGCCCGTAGCGAGGCGGGCGCGGCCCGTGGCGGTGCGGGCGGGTCCGGGGCGGTCGCGGCGCGATGGTGAGAGCGGCCCCGGCGGCCCCGGCGGCCCCGGCCCGGGGGCACCGAGCGCGGCCTCGGCGGGGCACAGCGCGCCTCTGCCCGCGGCGCCGAGCCGGGGCCCCGCGCCCCTTTGGGCTCCGCCGCCGGCGCCCGGCGTTTTGCGGAGTCACCGCCGGCGCCTCTAGGCCGCGGCCCGGCGAGGGGGGGAGCGCGGGCGGTGGGGCCGGGCGGGACGCTTGTTTATTTTTGGACAGTAAGCTGAATAAGTAGCGCTTTGTTTAGACAGGAGAAATCCAGTTACGGGATTTCTGTACGTGGAATTGCCCGCAGGCGGCTCGATTTATAGAACCGTACATATATTAAGGTTTTTGTCGTTTGTTTTTTTACTTCTTGTCTAGGGTCAAAGTCAGAGTGGTGGACATGGTCCTGGTGGTAGCAAGAAGGATGACAAGGTAACTGAAACCCAAATAAATACTTACAGAATGAACTACAGGTGTGCTGCTACAGAGCCTGGCTGCAATAGGCTTTTTAAAATTATTGTTGTATTTGGAACTGCATAAAACTATGCTCTTGCGGGCTCTGATGAATGTTTTTTCTGGGTGTACATTGGAGAAAACAAGTATTGTTCATAAATTAAAAAGGGAGCTTAAGAAAAACTGAAATTTCTTCACAGTGACTTGTTTTTTTTAAAAATGAAACTATAAATGTGTCAGGGTTAGGAAAGACCAGTTGCCTTCAAGCTGTCACTTCAGGAACTGTTGTTGGCTTGGAAGTGACACAGCACAATGATCTGCAGTAGGAGTGTACTTCACACTGTGGGACTTCAGGGGCCTCCCTGGTCTCCTTTGGGAAAGGAGAGAACACTGTACATGGCAGGCAGTGTCTAGGCCGGGAAACTGAGCGTGTCTGATTTATTGATTGAAGTGCAGCAGAAAGGTGGAGATTCAATATTTTCTCATTGTCTCATCTGTTAGTTTTATTTGTGATTTACATCAGGCTTGAGCCTTCCATGTCCTAAGTTCACTGAAAAATGGCAGAAGTTTAAGTTCGAAGCAGGGATGTAAAATAAGCGGGAGAAGACATTTTCAAACATTCTTAGAAAATAAGAGTAATGTTTCTTTTGGGCTTCTTGCTGCAGATCATAAAGAAAAAGTTTTGTTAGGAAGTCCTTCACCTTGAGCTCTTTTTTAGTCTGTGCAAGTAACACTTGTGTGTATTGTTTACTTATTATTATCCCAATTTTTCTTCTTTTTTATGGAATTCTTTTTATGAATAAGGACAAGAAGAAGAAATATGAACCTCCAGTTCCAACCAGAGTGGGGAAAAAGAAAAAGAAGACCAAGGGACCAGATGCTGCCAGCAAGCTCCCCCTGGGTAAGCATTCTGCCTCCCTTGCAGAGCTGTGGACTCTCTGCTCTTTGGGAAGTACAGCGCTCTTCTCTCCTCAAGATCTGCCTCTGTGGAGGTCACTAGCACAATGCCAAATGTCATTTCATTTCTAATTAGCATTAAAAAGCCCCCCACAGAATGAGGTTATTGTTTTGCAAGATGCAGGCCATGAACTCCCAGGTAAGAGAGAGAAATTAAACTGAGTGAAAATGCAGGGGAAACATTAAATCTGTTTTTTTGCCTGGAGTTACAGTGGGACAAGTAAGGTACGAGTTACAGTCAGGAAAATGAAGCAGGATTTCTAGTAATGATTTAGTGGTTAGTTGGTACCATGTCAAACTTGTTCTAAAATACTGTGATTCTGCCTTGGTTACAGTGACTCCTCACACACAGTGCAGACTCAAGCTGTTGAAATTGGAGAGAATTAAAGATTACCTCTTAATGGAGGAAGAGTTTATCAGAAATCAAGAACAGATGAAACCTTTGGAAGAAAAACAAGAGGTGAGGTTTGAGTGAAGTGTTACTGCTAATGTTACAGTAAATGCTCTTTATTAATGTGAGCTACTTCATATCAGAGCAGTGGAAATAAAGTACCAGCAGTGTGCAAGTTGATGCAAACATATCAGGTTTATCACAATTCTTCATTAATTGGTTAAATTGTTTTAGACCAAGCACAGATTGTTACAGATGAAGCCATGGGAGTTTTTTGTGTGCTAGTGCTCTGTCAAAGTACAGCTTGCAGATATCCATCAACAGAGAAAGAAGATTCCAGTTATTCACATCCACATGAATAGTGTCTGTAGGGTAGGACTAAATTAATAGTAGGTTTTGTTACTGACCTCTGTCTTTTTGGGGCAGTAGAAGAAGAGGAAAGACTGGTTCTGCTATGTTCTGTCTGAATTGCTGAGCCAGTGTTGTACAAGAATGATTTGCCTGTGTTGTTCAGTTGTTTCTTGGATTTTTCTTGCCGACAGGAAGAAAGGTCCAAGGTGGATGATCTGAGAGGAACACCGATGTCTGTGGGTACCTTGGAGGAGATCATTGATGACAACCATGCCATTGTGTCCACATCAGTGGGATCAGAGCACTATGTCAGTATTCTGTCTTTTGTGGACAAGGACCTGTTAGAGCCAGGCTGCTCTGTTTTGCTAAATCATAAGGTGAGTTGTTTTTATAAAATCAAGATTCTTACAACTTCTTGTACTGTTTTGAACAGGCTTTATTTTTCTGAAGATCACAGGAGAGAGAATGCTATTTATTTCACACACCTAAATAAGCGGGCATAGGGATTAGACTTCAGCTTGTATTAAAAATGCTGCTTGCCTTCTTTGACAACTCTTAATTCTTGAATTAGGTTCATGCTGTGATAGGAGTCCTGATGGATGACACAGACCCCTTAGTGACTGTGATGAAAGTAGAGAAAGCTCCTCAAGAAACGTACGCTGACATTGGTGGCCTTGACAACCAAATTCAAGAAATCAAGGTATTCAGTTGTAGTCATTTACAGTTAAGCCAGCAATATAACTGTTGTGCTAGGAGTTGAGAAAAGAAACAGCAGGACTGGCTGCTGTTCCTGTAGTGGTGTCCTTTATCTTTCTGTAGTGCATTTCTTCATTAGATTTCACTAGGCAGACTCGTGGACCTCAATCTTTTGAGTGAATCACCAGAGGCTGTGTGCACAGGAACCTTTCACAGTTGCTCAGGAACCTATAGAACCCAGAGCTCATAAAATCTCTCTAATATCTTATTACTTTGCAACAGGTAAAGATTCAGTTGTTTCAAGATGAGAGTTAAATTGTAAAAACTGCAGAGGCTGCTTTGGGTGTCTGATACCATCTGATCTTATTTAAGGATTTAGTCTTTCAGGGCAATTGCTTGTTTTGTTTTTGCATTTGTTTGTTGTTTGGTTGGACTGTGTTGGGTTGGTTGGTTTTTTCCCTACCAGCAGAACTCTGCCTGAACCTTGCTAAAGGTTCTGGGTAGGTGTCTAAAACCACAAATGCTCTTAAAATCTGTGGTATCTGGTAACTCTGTAGGAGGCACCCTTTCATAAAGGGTTCCCTGGCCCCAAGGTCATCTATGGATGTTTGAGATTCAGGAGCTCCAGGGTTCTAAATTTGGGATGATGCATTGAGGATGGAGGAGGGGGAATGTTCATTGCTGCTGTACCACACGTCAAGTGGAAACAATAGGAAGACCTGTGCAAATGGAGTAGTTTTCTGCCTTAGAATTGGAGGCAGCAGAGAGTCATGCTGTTCAATGTCTGTCTTGAAATAAGTTAAGCTCTTTTTGCCTTCACTGCTTTCATTATTGCTGTTTTGAAGATCCCTACAGATCTCTGTTGGAGACCACTCAGTCTTATACAAACATGTTTTTCTTGTGCTTCAGGAGTCCGTGGAGCTTCCTCTCACCCACCCTGAATATTATGAAGAGATGGGTATAAAGCCACCCAAAGGAGTCATTCTGTATGGCCCACCTGGCACAGGTATTTTACAGTCAGTAACACCTGGGCTGAGATAATACAAGTAAAATAATTTACACTTGGTAGGTATTTAAAGCATTGCCAAGTCTGTCACAAATTTCATACAACTGTTTTGTTAGGGCACTTTTCTTTCCCTTTCCCTTCTCTGCAAACTAATCACAACATTTCTTTCCAACTAAAAATAGGCAAAACTTTACTCGCCAAAGCAGTGGCAAACCAAACATCAGCAACCTTCCTGAGAGTGGTTGGTTCAGAGCTCATCCAGAAGTACCTGGGGGATGGCCCAAAGCTCGTGCGCGAGCTGTTCCGCGTGGCTGAGGAGCACGCCCCGTCCATCGTCTTCATCGATGAGATCGATGCCATCGGTACAAAGAGGTACAGCAGCTGGGCTCCGCTGCACACGCAGGGATTGCCAGGGCCAGCAACAGCTTCGCTGGAAACACTTCTGCAGCTATACTGGGACTCAGTTTCTTTGCTCTGCTACATTTGCATACACGGTTTTGATGTAAGCCTTTGTAACAAGTAACACTTCAAATAACTTCAGTGGAAACACAATATATCACAGCCTTTTCATACTAAATAGACATAACCAGAGATAACCTCTGTTCTCTTGTTACATGGCAGCATCTCCAGGAGTGTCAAAACCAGAAAGAGACACTGTGTACATGGGATTCCCTAGCTGCAAGTCCATATATAGTAATTGGCTTTAGTGATCCAATGGTGAAGCAGAATATTTAATATAGAATATATCCATTTGTTGTTTGCCTCTCGAGTGGGTGTCTAAATAGTTCTACTCTGAGAGTATTTCACAGAAGGTTACACAGTGTATGTCATGGAGAAGCATTGCTTGTGCCACACCACACTGTTGTTCAGCCCATATGCAAATGGTATTACTTTGAAAATTCTGTACGTTTGTTGGAACTGTCTTGCAAGACAGATTTTCTTTAAGGACTATGCAAATAGTCTTTCAAGTAGTCAGTGTTTTTTAAATAAATAAGAAGGTGCTCGTACAAGTAGTCAGTGTTTTTTAAATAAATAAGAAGGTGCTCGTACATGTTTACTACATGGCCACCAGCCCAAAGTGCCACCTGCTGCCTTGTGTATGGATCTATGTACTTTTAAGAATTAGGTTTTTTTCCTTTTTACGTTGATTGTGTTATGAGGGAAGATATTTCCAAATATATAACAAACATGGGAAAAAACCCCAGATCTCCTTCACATGATGGCTGTTACATTCCCCAACTACAGGAATAATTCAGTGTCTCTTTACTTACCTAGATGTCACAACGTGATTCTGAAAACCTATGTTTTGTTTATATGGATAAACATTAAACTTTTTGTTTAAAAACTAAAGTTTATTTAAATCTCTTACAGATGTTTACAAACAAAATACCCCTCTCCCCCTTATGTTTATACCTTTGTGCCAGTTACTTAGTGCCTTTTCTGACTATGCTTTTTTTTTTCTAAAAGGTATGACTCAAATTCAGGGGGTGAGAGAGAGATCCAGCGCACAATGTTGGAGCTGCTGAACCAGCTGGATGGGTTTGACTCTCGGGGGGATGTTAAAGTTATCATGGCTACCAACAGAATAGAAACACTGGACCCAGCTTTAATTAGACCAGGTAAGGGACTTCCCTGCTGGGCATGCTTAAGCCAATTTTCTTGTGAAAGGACTTGTCATAACTTGACAAACACAGGCAGGTAAAATGACTGCAAGCTTATTGTTATTCTCCATCTCATGTATGCTGGTGCATCTGTTGAAATCAGAACCTATTCACAAGCTTCTAAATAGGAGAAAAATCTTTGGAAGAGAAGAAGTGTGTTAATTCCTTTACATATACATAAACAATTTGAATATTCTTCCTTTCTATTAAGATGGCACAGCCATTTTAAATAATTGTTAAGCAAGCTGTGTGCAGCAGCAGCACACCTGCAGCAGCTGGGGAAGACAGGGCAGCACCACTTGTGTTTTGGGGGCGAGAGCCTAGGCTTTACCAGAGACAGCCTGGATCCTGGTGCAAGGAAAGCAGGCTGCTTCTTACTGACCTGGCACACTCCTGCCATTTGGGGGATAAGTGAGGGAGACGTGCTGAGCTTGAGCAGGCACAGGTATTTTAAATGGCCTTTTAAACGGTATTTTAAACACAGTATTTTTTAACGGCCACCAAAAATGTACAACTAAAAGCATATTGTGCCTGTGGTGTCTGTTAAATTGGAAGGTATAAAACAACACAGAGATCAAAGGAATAAGCTGAAATACCTCCTTGGCATGAAGCTGCTGAGGTATGTGTTTGGTCTGGTTTTGTCATAATTTACCTTTAGACCCTTCAGCTCAAACCCAGTGCTGTTAGAGTACAAATGAGATAATACTACGCCAGAACTGAAAGAGATAGTCTGACCTTGCTTTTTACTCCAAAACATGATTCATTGTGGCAGGAAGAATCATGGAAGTGTTCAGGTTGGAAAGAACCTTTCAGATCATTGAGTCCAACCATTAAGCTCTCATGGCCAAGTCCACCACTAAGCGGCATCCCCACATGCCACTTCTACACCTCTTTTGAGCACTTCCAGGGATGGTGGCTTCACCACTTCCCCTGGGCAACCTGTTCCAATACTTCACAACCCCTTCCATGAAGAAACTTTTCCTAATATCCAACCTAAACCTCCCCATGTGAACTTTAGGCCATTTTCTCTTGGTCTGTTGCCTGGATGAAGAGACCAACCCCCACCTGGCTACAGCTTCTTTTCAGGCAGTTGCAGAGGGTGATATGGTCTCCCCTGAGCCTCCTTTTCTCCAGGCTAAACACCCCAGACATTCCTTCAGATATTCCTCTTAGGACTTGTGCTCCAGACCCTTCACCAGCTCCACTGCCCTTCTCTGGACATGCTCCAGCTTAAGAGTTACTGCCAATTAAACCCTTCAGGTGTTCATCCTGCTGTTTCCAACAGCTGCATGCAAGAAACCTAAGACTGAGCTTTTCTTTTGCACAGGACGTATTGATAGGAAAATAGAGTTCCCTCTACCTGATGAAAAGACGAAGAAACGAATCTTTCAGATTCACACAAGCAGGATGACGTTGGCAGATGATGTGACTTTGGATGAGCTGATTATGGCAAAAGATGATCTCAGTGGTGCAGATATTAAGGTCAGTGCACATCACCATTGTTTGTATTTCAAAGCAAAGATCAAATCTCATTTTTGCTGCATCCAATACCATTGTCATCTGAACTATGCGCTTACATCACTGAGGGATAGTGGGATGAGAGACACTCACTTTTATGAGTGCCAAGTACTCTGCTTTACAAATGAGAAATTATCAAAATCATAACTGTGAGGTAGCTTGTGTTGGTAAGAGTATGTACCTGTGTTACCTGAATATGAAAGTTTAAAGTAGCAAAGTAGAAACTAAAAGGAGGGTGTGGAATCTTGTGCAAGGTATCTTAAACAGTACTTAAGATAGTACAGGATAATTAGCATTTTTATGGACTATGTTGCAAGGCAGATAAAAATGCAACTGTATATTAGGAAGCTTCAACCATATCCTGTCTGCTTTTTTAAAGCAGATAGAGCCCTTGTTACAGTTACCACACTCATGAGCTTAAACCAACCTCTTTCCTTTCTGACACACTCACCTGGCTTTACGGAGCCTGCTTCAGTGCTACAGAACAGTATCAAACTTTAGAATACAGACTTTATTAATGCTCCCCCCTTCTACCCTTACTGGAGCAGTAGGAAAGATGCACCTGTTTTTGAGGGTGTGGTTTGAAGGGGTTGCACAGAAAGTGTAACTGTTCTTGCTTCCTGTGTTGCAGGCAATTTGTACAGAAGCTGGATTGATGGCTTTGAGGGAACGGAGAATGAAAGTAACGAATGAAGATTTCAAAAAGTCTAAGGAGAACGTTCTCTATAAAAAGCAAGAGGGAACCCCTGAGGGACTGTATCTTTAAGTCATCTGTCTCTTTGGGAACTATACAGAACTTTCTGTGTTGGTGAGAGTCTTGTGTAAAACCACACAGCTAGTTTGCATTCATGAACAGGTTAAAAGCTGGTGGGTTGTGGGTTTTCAGTCAGTGTAAAGCCAATTTCCCAATAAAGTGTTTATTTGAATGGAACTGTTTTGGTGGCAAAGCCCTGCTTTTTACATGAAACTGTCTGTTGCGTTCTCTGACTCTGAAGAAAAGTGCTGGAGACCCAAGTGCTTGTATCAGTCACCCACACCATGTGGGCAGGGAGCAAATCTTAGTCTTCCTTAGGCATAGTGGTCTCTTACAACTACTCCAGCTTTGCTGTTGTTCTTGATTACCTTCTTATATGTTTTTTAGGGGCTAACTAGGACAAGTGTCACTTTTGAGTAACCTCAGTGTCATCAGTCATTTATACATGAAAATCAATGACAAGTATGCAACTATGCGTAACACTCAGATACACTTTAAAGGTACCCATCTCTAGCATTTGCAGCTTATAAGAGAGCAAGATGGATGTTCATTAGTAATCTTACCTTAAAGCTCTAAACATGTTTGGATAGGGTACTTGTAAGATTAGAGTTTATAAATTTGTTTTTCCCAAAAGGGTTTCAGTTTATTAGATAAACATCAGAATGTCTCTGAAAAGAACCAAGGTAGGAACAGGTTCAAGGGCCCCATGCCCATGGCAGGATGTCACTCATAAGGACCAGTCCCAGTGCTAGAAGTGCAGGGTCTGGCACGCGGCAGATGTGCACAGAGAAATCCTAACTACATGTCCCAGGCTTGGTGTTTACAGCATAACCTTGAATTCTTCCCCTCTAGACAATTCTGTTGCCTACAGCTCCATTCCCATGGGGGCTCAGTGTCTGTTGGCTCCATTTTAGCCATGCGTATACTACTTATGCAGTATCCTGTGTAGTACACTTCTGTGAAGGGCTTGTTAAGTTCTAAGTAATTAATTTCCAAACGTTGTACATGTGATCTTTAAGGTTTATATAAAAGTTCCACATGCAAACCAGTTATGCAATGTGCAGTCTTTGTTCTGGGAACTTTCTGTGGGAGCAAACATAGACCAGTAACAGACAGTGGAGAGTTAACACCCAGAGCAATGCCTTCACTCACTGCCAGTGCTCCAACAACAATGGCAGCAGCAGGGCCAAGAGATTTTATTTTTCTACATAAAAATTATGTGGCTCATTGTTAAAAATGAACCCTACAGATGAATGGAGTCCTTTATTTCATCTGGATGACAGAAATCCTGAAATAGAATTGTTTTTCATCTGGAGCTAGAAAAACAAGTTTTATTACCCATTCTTCTAAACCTTAGGAGATCTGTCTCCTTGGAAAGGTCACAAAAAGCTAGGGACTTTTTTTTAGCACTTTCTAATCACGGCAGTTGATCTCTGTTGCTTGAGGGGCTGAAGAGTTTTATGACATGCATGGCAAGCAAGGCACTTTTTATTAAGGACATGGCTGTTACTGCTGGCTCAAAGCAACAGCCACAAAGAGATGGATTCAGCTCCCTGAAGAACAGCTGCACTGCATTAAACGAACCCAAGGACTCTGTTCTAGTACCCTGTCTGCCACCACAGGAACTGAAAAACACACATTTGAAAATTCAGCTCTTAGCTTTTGCAGCAGAATTTAACTGCTGCCACTTTTGCCAGTTTCTGAACTTGACAAGACAACAGTAATAAATACCAGGAGAAAGTGAACAGCAAGTATATTCCCCACAAGGACAGGAAAGCTCCTGGGGACTGGATTAAAAGGCAGGACCTGATCCAGGAAGCCTCTGACCATCAAAAGGAAGGAAGCAGTCCAAGTGCTGGTTTGGGAAACTGCAAAGGAAAGGACTTAGGACAGGATGCATGGAAGAACAGAAAAGTGACAGATACAGAAGTTGTTGCTGCCATCACCAGAAGTTTTCAGAAGTGACTGCAGAGAGAGCTTGTTAATCTCATCCAGGCTCCCTGTCCCACAAAAGGTTGGACCAGATGATCTTTCAAGGTCCCTCTCAACCTGGGTTCCTCTGTGACTGTAAGCAGGAGCATCAAGCTTCTCCCCCTTCCCACAGCCCCTTCAGGGCTTTGGAGGAAATGGCATTCTGCTGTGATGGGAAAGCATTAACAAACACAGGCATAATTTGTCATGTTACTGTTCAGGGTACAGAGTAACTTCTACCTCCAATTCAGGAGCTCTGTCATTTTTGTAGAAAGTAAAGGTTTAAAAAATAAACCATATTTTTCACAAAGACTAACTGATTACAGCAAAACCAGCATCACTTGCAACTACATCAATATTATAAGGCTCTTCAGAAGTGCTGTAATGCCATTTAAAATTATACATATTCCCTGCAATATTTAAAATAATTTTAGAAAGGAATAAATGAAATGCAGCCTGGACTAAAGTGTATTCTATTTTGTATCATGGTGGCAAACCTGAGCTAGAAGTTGTACATCTTGGTTCAGACACAGTTTCATGTCTAATAGGATCTCACCAGCTGGATGGTCCCAATTGCTTTAGTGCTGCTAGTGACAATTACTTTTCTCATGAAAAATCTCTGAAGCAGTTTTGGGTATTCTGTAGCTGCAGGTATACTTGTAGCGGATGAAAATCCAATTTCTGAGTCCTTGGGTCACAAGAGTAGGGATGCTAAACAATCCTTTCCATGTTTCAGCGTGTTCTGTTTTGCAAAATAAATACATAACACAACTGTATCTCTAAACTGTTACCATATTTCACATTACTTCTCTAGGAGCTTGCTAAAAGCCTCTTGGAATATAAGCTACTTTTTAAATAATCATAGAAGACTATGCCTTCTTGATGAGAATCAAATACAGATCAAACCTCTACTTCTCTAACAACAACTGCCTGGATTTGAGTCAAAGCCAGTAATCAATTACAAAAATTTGTTTAGAAGTGAGCTGCTTAGAGATGCATTATGGACACATTTTCATTTTTAATACACTCAGTTCTATTAAATTAATACATAAAAAACAAGTTACTCTTGAATGTTCAAATATTCAGGTATATTTTTCAGAAAGATTTACATTTAAATGGTCATCTGTCAAAACATACCAAAATAGGTGCCCGCTCAAACAAAAATTTAGCTTTTACTCACAGTATATATACAGATGTAATGGCTGTTTGACTTGGCAGTTGCATATGCACAGCCATACCATGCTGATGGAAATTACTGAAGTCTGCCAACTGGAGGACAGTGGAGCATCCGTTTGGCAGATGTTTATTTCTTATGCTGCTCACCAAGCCATAGTTGGCATGTACTGAACCTCTACTGAACCCTAGGGAATGTAATTTCAAACAACAGAAAAAGAAATGCAGGCAACTTCCAACAGGAGGCTATTTAAAGAGGGTATCCTTCTGTGGGAGCCAGCAATACTTCAGAGAAATGGATCCATTATTGTGGGCAAAATGCAGTCCTTGATTTCAGAATACTTGCAGGTAGTAGAACTCCATTTTGATAGGGATTTATATAAAATACTTAACAACAAAAAATATCAAGTACATAGTACCCAAGTCCCAACAGAGTTCCTGTATGAAAATGGATCTAAATGTTAGCTTTGGAAGCAGCTTCTGTACTTCTCCACTCTGCTACAGTCTTCTTTTAAATCTCTAGTAGTAGATCCAGCTCTTCCATAGGCACTCGCACTCTCAGTTCTTTTTCAGTCATTAGATCGAGCGTCTCCTGCAGATCTTCAGGGAAATACTCTACTGCATCCATATAGAGTACCTGGAAAGACAGCAAGAACATTTTCTGTGCTACCTTTCTAGCAAGAAACACTGTGCAAAGTAACTATACAGCAACAACACTGTAGCACGAACTTAAGAAAGACCATATATTCTTTAAGGTAACAGGAACAGAATTAGTACTCCTCCAGTGACAGCCAAGTAGATGCTTAATCTTCTCAAACTCGTACTGAGTAACTTTATTCAAAAAGATAAAATGGAGGTCAAGAGGCACTGGGGCATTTGCAGCATATGCAGACATTACCTGAGGAGTTGCAGGTTCTCTCAGTAATTTTTATGTATTATTACATAAATTTTTATTTAGCTATGTATTTCTGATACTACCATGTTCATGATAAAACTCTGAAAGACAATAATTTTAGATCACAAAGGATTTCTTACTGCCATGCCTCAACGCAACACCTCTCTGCCCTGAAACACAAACAGCACGGACTACTGATCATGTTTCCATTTCAGATACATCTCTTATTTGCAGAAAATCCTAACATGACTTAGAAACCTCTACTGTCATTTGCATATATCTTCTTACAACAACTACTAAAGCACAACTTTTTTTTCAAACACAGAACCTCAACATTTAAAGTATGATGACAAGTTCACCTGTTTTCTGTGCTTACCTTTGCCCAAGGACAGTTTTGAAGGGCTTTATAAAACAATCCTTTACTTTTTTCTTTTTTTCCTAGTGAAGCCTGTGTGATAAAAAAACATTTATACTTCAGTGCAGTAACAGCTGAAATACTGAAACAATTACTTCTGACACAAAGAAATGATTGCTGAAAAGCTCAGTGCTCTTCTGCTGAGAAATAATTTTTATTATACATTGTGGTAGCTATGTATTTTGTCAGGTTACACTCTTCAGATGTCTCATAGGAGTTTCAAGGCTTTACTTGAAAGACAAGTAAGAGAACAAGGACTCTCAGCTATTCAAAGGAGCCTGGACAGACCAAGAGCAGAATGTGGTGCTTTGGCCACTCTTCTTGATTTGGTATCAGATGCAAACTTGCTGATGGTACAGACTCTCACCACCCAAGATGTTAAAGGGCACTGGTCCCAGAATCAATCCCTGGGGTGCAGCACCAGTGGCTGGCCTGCAGCAGGAGTTCATGCTGCTGACTATAAGCCTTTAAGCCTGGCAGTTCAGCCAGATTCCAGCCTAAATCCCTGTCCTATTTGTGTAGAAATGGTCACAATTAACAGTCCCACACAAGAGATCTTCTCAAACACAGAACAAGATCTCTTCTTCCCCTGCCTCCTCTCTATTTCACAGCCTTCTGACTGCTGATCCCCCTCTGACAACTTATTACACCAGGGGACATGAAGAGAAGAGTAACACTGGGGAATGAAAGTTATTACTTGAGTGTTTTCATCTTCCATATTGTACTTTAGAGAAGCAAGAAAACCAAGACAGCAAAGCTGACTATATGATTTTATTCATGTACTTCCATGGGGAGCTACGGAAGAAACAAACATTATTGCTTTTTAGCATTAAACTGCAATGCCAGTTAACATAACTGTTTTATGCAGCTTTTATGAATCAAAAGACTGTCAAAACTGAAGGCCAGTTATAGAAGCTATAGCTATGTTTTGCCTACTATGCATTTATTTTGCATATGAACTGCACCTCAAGTGTTGAGGGAGCTGGCAGATGTCACTGAGAGGTCACTCTTGACAATCTTTGATTGATCACAGCAGCTGGGAGAAGGACCCAGACTGAAGAAAGTAAAACATCACTCTGGCTTTCAAGAAGGGAAGAAGACGTACCAATGAACTACAGGCTAGTCAGCCTCACCTTGTATCTCGAGAAGGTGACAGAACAGCTAACCCTGGAAACCATTTCCAGGCACATGAGTAAGAAGAAAATCAGCAGCAGTGTGAATTCACTAAAAGTTGTGACTGACCAACTCAATAAACTGCCATAAATGACTGGCCTGGTGGATAAGGGGAGAGCAGTGGACATTGTCTATCTGGACTTCAGTAAGGCCTTTGATACTGTCTCCTGTAAGAGCCTCCTAGATAAGCAGTTGACAAAAGAACTGGAAGCACAGATAGTGAGAAAGCTGTCTAAAAGAGGACCCAGAGGGTGGTGATCTGTGGAACAAGTCTAGTTACAGGTCAGTGAATAGCAGTACCCCTGGGTACTACTGAGACCAATCTCATTTAACACCTCTGTTAATGATCAGGCTAATAGTGCAGAGTACACCCTCAGCAAGCCTGCAGACCACACAAAACTGAGAGGACTGGCTGATACACCAGAGGGTCATGTTGCTATCCAGAGGGGTGACTTTGGGATGAAGAAATCAGCTGACAGAAACCTCGAAGTTCAACAGGAAGTGCAAATTCCTGCACCAATATATGCTGGGGTCTACTCCACTGGAAAGCAGCTTGACATCTATTGGTAACTTATGACATACTTTTCATCTATGTAAGATGACAGACACAATGTCTGCATCTATATTAAGACTACACTGTCAGAAGCTATTACTACTCCCAATCCACATGAATTACCTTTTCCTTAATGTTCCCAACAATAAGGAGCAGTACAAGTCAATATATAACCTTGCAAATCACAGAGACATGGCAGCATTTAGTATTCATTTTTCTAAGCAGTATTCCAGCTGTTTATGAGAATTCCAAATATGGTAAAACAAAACAAACCAGATATTTTTCTTCTTACCATAAAGTTCAAATACATTCTCCATAGCAGTGGACAATGGGTTCCATTTTCACTCTGAACTGCATGTTCAAACAGAGCCACAATCCGATTTGTTAATCCAGTTTCAGGAATAGTACAATGTATTTCACCAACATCTGCCCTGAAACACAGAGAAGAAACAACAGTCCTTTAAACCCAAGTCAAGGGACCACATCTGGGTAAGAAGGGGTAAAGAACGATGCACTGTCTCTGTTCACAGCACCATACACAGCCAGGTTTTTGTAATTTGTGCTATAAACTCAATGTTATGAACCAGATTTTTAGCACTTGCTGATGTGCTAAAAAATCAACACATTTTTAAGTAGGAAAATTAGGAAAAAATATAAATTAAGTATTTTTGTGAAAATTAATGTAGCGTGTTCAAAAATCCTTCCTTTTTGAACATAATAGTCCACTATCATATGATCTTAAAACATCTTAGCCTACCTCCAAGATAATTTATCACTCTAAGCTTGACAGAGCAGCTCAAAAGAAATTCAAGTCTGGATCAGCACATCTTCTGGTGCCCAGGCAAGTTTGTTCGAATTTACCCCTCACTCTTGTAAGGCCATACACTGGTCTTCGATCAAGGTCACAATTACAACTCTGGATTTCAACCACAATTACAACAGTAATTTTCACCCAGAGATTCAAATCCCCTAAGTTCCAGGCAGAACACGAAAGCAGGTATATAGTTTTCACCAAAGCACTGATTTCCTTCAACAGCTGATACAGACTGGCTTACTTCTGATTGCTTGAGCTTGACACAACAGACTGGAGCACTGATGGCAACATCACTTGTCTGCGCATGTTCCCTTAGCCTGCCAGCTTGTTCCACTCACCATTAACACTTGGCCCCTAACCTATCTCTTTTTCGTCATGTGTCTTTGAAGTTCTTTTCCCTCTCATCTTAACCTTTGCCATGAAGGAAAATTATGTAACTTACTCTACATGGAGTCAAACATTTGAAGCCTTGTACCTAACAGTGACTTAAAAACATTCCAGTTTTACCCTTTGTGCTCATTTTTTCATCTGAATTCCATGCGCTTAAGAAGAAATACAAACCAGAATATGAAACAGTCAGACACAGCACAGCCGTTTTCTTATTTTGTCACAACATCACAAAACATTAGTTTTATGCATGACTGACAGGCCACTTATCTCCCTGTTGCAGTAGCTCAGCTCTGCTCTTGCAACACCCAACTTGTCCCTTATAATCTACAGGAAAGGCTTTGCTAGCAGAGAACAATCTGGAAAGGAACTCAGCCTCACAGAGAAAATAATTCCGAATTTTTCAGTTCCAAGTAACAATAATGAAAACCTATTATAGTGTTAATCTGAAATTAACAGTAAATCAAATCACAATCCTCCTTTACATTTGGTGGCTGTAGAATTCTTATAACAATTTAGGATGACACAGACTAACAGTTCAGGAACGTCACTATCATGTCTGAATGCCTGTTGCCAGCCTGCAGCAATCAAAGAAGGGGATGCACCATCATTTCAAATGATACTGGTAATTGTGTAATTTCACCAAGTGTGAATACTGTGAGCTTACAGCCCTGTAAAACTTCCAGGAAACTGGTTCCTAGAACTCCATTGTCACGTGCAGACACAAACAACCAAGCTGTCGATGTCACTGGAGATATGTAGGTAGCAGTGGATAGGTAGCTCCAAACAATGAGAAGACAATAGTTAAGAGACTAAGCTCTAAGAATGAACATGTACCTTGTTCCCCGTTATCTCCTACGCATTCCTCCTTTCTCAGGAGCAAAAAATCTGAGCCCAGACCACTGTGAATTCATGGAATTTCCAGCCTCTTCTACCTAGTAACAGCCACATAGGAAACTCTCAAGGACTCACTATGGAAACAGATCTGCCACAACTGTATTCTGTGATTCAGGAGTAAAGTAGGGCAGCCAGCTCAGGCAGAAACTGCAGCATAGCTCTGTATTATGCTCTTTACTGCTGTAATACTAAAATGCAGCAGTTTCTAAGCTCACACTGTCTATCTTGGCCATCTAAGCAGGCTTAGTTATTTGAAAATTCCTTAAAGAAATGTGTATCATCCTGATGCTAGTAGCAAGTAATCAAACAAATTCAAATACAATCTGGCTCAGGAGAAAGGACATAAGGCTATCACCCAGAGCTTTTACTCTGTTCAAGATGCTGCCACTGACTCCCTGTTCAGCCTTGAACAAAAAACCTCCAGCTACAGCTTCTTCATCTGCAAAATGATAACTGTGACAGCATTTTTTTCTCCTCTGTTGAGTGATTAGATGGATTCAAAACAGCATAATTGTAAGGAGCTGCAAGTTGTTACCTCTGGACCTTCTCTGTGAGTTTTTTTCTCATCTGCTCTGCTTGGATTGCAAACAGCCATGGCTCTAAAGAGTCAGTAGACCTTGTGACACTATCAAAAAATCTTCGTGCTTTGCTCGAACTGTGAGACTTCCTTTGGATGTGGATGTATGACCTCCAAAGAGACTGGTTGCTAGGATACTGTTTCAGAGCCTCTGTCAGTGCCTCTCGCAGGGGATTCAAAGGATAAACACTAATTTTCATGTGGAATCTCAGTAAATTTGTATGCAGCAGTGTGACAGCTTCAAGAGCAGTGGGAAAATTTAGAATGCCAAAATTCTCTCCTGTATTTTCACATTTCTGTGAACCAGAAACTTCAAGTTTTTCTGAAGCCTGCGTATATATTAATACTGCAGCATCAATCCCAACAGTCAAATACTGAAACAGTGCATAACAACCAACCAGGTTAACCAGCTGATCAGCATCATCGACCTGATCCTGATCAGAAACTGCTGTTTTACTTAAATAATCTTGCAGTGCATGCTCATATATTTTACGAGCTTTCAAGACATTCACAGGTAACACTTGTCCACTATAGGGCACATATGGTCCATTTTCAGTCAATTTGGTCAATATATGAACAGCACGTGACATGACAGCTCCTTCTATACTTTCTAGCAGTTCCACTTCCAGCTGAGCATACAGCAGGCTGAGGCTGCAGAGCTGAGCACTTTTCAGTCCTCCTGTCCCAGCTGTGCAAAGAGCTGTGTCAAACACCTTCCTGGAATCATCTGTGTTACCAAGCAGCCACTCTAGGTAGGCATAGAGTTTCCAGAGAGAAAGGTTGTTTCGGTTGTCAGGTGCTTTAAGAAAATTCTTGGCCAACTTTTTACTCTTCCTCCCTTGTGCTTTTAGCTTCTTTTTCTTTTTTGCTTGGAGACACTGAATTACCTGCAGGGGAAAATCAACAGAGTATATTTTGAGAGGGATGGAAACAGAAAGGAGCAAAAAGCCCCTCACAGCAATTTTTTGTAATATAATTATAAAATTATATATTATTGTATAATAACATTTATGCAAAACTTCAAAAAATAGTTTGCTACAGGTATGCCACTCTTTAACATGTACTGAAGAAAAGGGCTTTTTGGTTCTCTTTTTTTTCCCCCTTGTGCAATCTTAACTGGCATTTCCTGATTTACATACTTAGTCCTGCAAGACAACTTTCATCAAGAGTTTTTTTTATTCAATACAAACATTATTACAGAAGAAAGCCACACATCACAACATTGATTATATGCAGACTCCTCATTACCTTAGATATTTCATACTGTAGCCAACAAATGGCCAGGTTAGATTTTTCCTTTCCTGTAAATATCTGGGACAGAACATGGAAGACATTCTGTATGAACTCCTCTCCTTCTTTGTAGTGGCCTATCTGATGTCTGCCCTGCGACATCGTATCCATATGACCAATACTGTTGAATCCAGAAAGTGGAAAATCAACAGAAGTCAGTGGTTTATCATCATAAAGCACACTGTCAAAGATGTTATTTGCATCCATGGCAATATAGAGCCTGGAAGGAAAGAGTTTACTTGTACATGGAACTCCCAGGAATTGCAAAAAAGAGTACAACAGTTGATGTTGAAGCTTTGGATCAGAAAGACGGATTAAAGATGGTCCAAGATCATCAAATAACACCTAAAAAATCAAAATTAAAACAAATTCCATTAATTTATGCAATGAAAAGCAGCAAAACTGCAATTTATGTAATTAAAGAACCTTTTCAAATCAATAGGATTTAGAATTACCATTAAATGGTATCAAAATGACATTCAAATTAAAAATGGACAAGTTAAACAAGCAATCTGATTTTCCAGTCAGACTGTAAATTTGCCATCAAGAGATTTCTTTCCTGTGAACAACAAAGACCTCCACAGAAAATTTACAAAATGAAGGTCTGGAAGACTTTATTCATAAGCATTTTAACACATCCGAATTTGAAAATCAATGTCTGACTTGACCTATTTCCCAAGGAATAAAAAATTTACAACAACCTGACTTGAAGGCAATGAAACCTTTGTTTATTTAATGCACATCTCCTCTTAAACACATATTTCTGTGAGATTTCTCCACACAGATGACAGGAATCACTGAACAGCAAAGACAGACTATTTGCCTGCAGACTTTCCACAGTTTACCATGAGCTTCCTGTGGTTTTCAGAAGTTTCAGCACAAAACCTCAGGAAATTTTGAATTTCAAAGAAAAAAACCTTTTTTCCAAACAAAGAAAGGTATTATTCTTATAAAATATCCTCAAATATGGCAATTAATTCAAACTAAAGGATAACTAGTCTTATCATCTCCCCTTGCTTAATTATATCACAGTGACCTGTCTTTCTGGATCTTCACAATCTTCTTCAGTTTCCTTTTTGGTTTTGTCTGGCCTCCAAGGTAACCAGTGCCTTGCCTCACGGGAATATTCAACATCCAACCAAATATGCCACTTGGGAAGAGTTTTATCTTTTATTTCTTGATCCTCATCTATTTCTTCCTCATCCTCATCATCTAAAATCAAATTAATATATACACACAGAGAATTATTAAAGAAAAATCATCCCACCAAATCCCCAGGCCAGGCATGACATACACTTTAATTACTTTAACAATGGAAATAAATATAGTGTTAATAAAAAAACACACAAAACACAGCTGACATTTTCCACATCATAGTTCTGGGCTTTGACAGCAACTCTGTAAGAATAGGAAGGTAGGAAGCTTCCAAACTTTCAGAAGCTGTGAATCAGTGTCAGCACTCAAATTTTTTCACAGAGGAGAAGAGAAAACACTGACAGGCTGTGGACCACTTTTATCCACAGCAAATTGCAAGCAACAGCCAAGAGTCAGTCATCCTTTTGTGCAATTTAGATTCTTCATACTGGAGCATAAAATTTCAAGTATGCTCTATCAATACTAGTGTGCATAAAACATTTTGAGAAAACCACTGAACATAAAAAATGGTACTTTAATATTAAACACTGCAAAACAAGTTTGGCCATGTTGCTCTATAACAAGTGGTATTTTCAACATCTTAATTAACGTGCAGTTGAAACAACCCACATAGTTGCATACACACACTCTAAAGGACGTGCTTGACCACATCCCACTTTCATGAGAATCTTTCTGGACTATTAGATACAATTGCCACGTTTTTCCTCTGACAGCAATATATTCATTCTGTGCAGAAACTGATGAGCACCTATAGGCAAAGGGAAAGCTTGTAGAGATGTTTCTTTTTTATTGCTGAAGAAAAAAAATTGCCCTCAAAATTTGATGGTTGCCTGCATTATAAAAATCAAGCTATTTCTACACCACCTCCAAATTCTTGATCCTGACATCTGCCATTAACTGGGTGAAACACTCCCAATCCCAGTTCTTCTTAAATTTCAGGTAAAACACACAGGTGGTTGCAAGATTTTTACTCTCCTATTTTTTGTTATCAATAGTATCTCCTTTAGTCAGCAACTCTATGAAAAAAAAGACAGCATTTCCACAATCTAATCAAAGTTTGAAGAAACCTGACAGTTTTTAATGAACACACTCAACTGAAAATTGCACCTGAACTTTAGGGGTTGTCACGTATGGGGAAAGCACTCATATATACTGGAGCTGCCCAAGACTGGCAGTGGTCCTCTGTTCTATACCGAGTCTTCTTAAAATGCCTAGAGCCATCAAAAATAAAAATGCTGAACTCAGTTAGGGGCCAAGGAAATTCCATCTTAATCCAGGGACAAGGGAGGCACATAATTATCTTTCAGTTCTTTGTTTACTTAAAGCATACCCAACTTGCTTCATCAGAGTTTCTACAGCAGGAGTAGCAAAAGCAAAGGCCACTCATCTTTGGTCAGACACATTCCAGCCTCCTGCAAGCTATATCTGCTTGAGAAATAGTCCTTGACATGAAAAGAAGTTCTGTAGACCACAAGACAAGGTGAGGCTAAGCAGCAGGGAGTGTTTTCTGCACCTCTGCTCATCCAGAAGCCAAGTGAAGACACAATTCCTTCATTTTCTGCATTACAACGAGAAAGGAAATGTTTTCCTCCTATTTTAGCTATACCTTTGCTTGAGAAAGTAAAGACTGATTCTAGAAATAGAATCATAAATCTAAGTATCCTTGAAGCAACTGTCATCTAACAATACAATCCCACTTCACCTTAACAATACAGTGAAAGGGTCGTAAGGGAAGTAGCTTCCTTTCACTTTTGATGGGCCTGACTCTCCGCAAAGTAGTTACACCTCCAGTTTTTTCAACATGAAGTGGAGGATATGCCATCCTCCTCTGATTCTCACTGTAGGAAGGACAACAATGTTCCATAAACAGTACCATACACAGAATATTCAACACATGCTATTCCCTGTGAAGAATGATATACATTATCTTGATATCAGCAAATATTTTTTAAAACTTGTATGCAAAAACATGTCAAGAATCAGATTATATCATTCTAATCAAACTGTTTAGAAAAACACACAGACATACAACTACACATATTGAGACACACATACCAGGCTTAAGAACAACCCAGCCACCCTTTTCTTGTTGGTGCATCCATGCTTTCCAGCCTCTCGCTCCTTTTTCTCCAATTCGTGGTTCTCCACTATCCCAAAAGGGTTCAAAGAATTCCACCTATTGTTTTTGACAGGACCAACCAAAACAAAACACATAGAAAAATAATTTTTGCTGTTGTACAGACATTATCTTTGTCGACTTAGGTTTCCCAGTATGCACCTGGATATAATTTCAGTATCTGAAGACTTTGCTAGATACTGCTTAAGATTCAGCAGGCACAATTGAGTACTTCAGTTACGGCTGCAGCACACAAGGACTGTCATCAGCTCTTCTCACAAAAATAAAGATTGTTTTAAAAGGTAACAGGCTTTAAAGAAAGCAAAATACTTTTGTGCCTACAGTCCTTTATAGATATTTCAAAGAAAAAGATCCAAAGTCCCTAAGGTGTGGCTTTCAGAACCCAAAACTCCCCTCCTCCCTTATATCTATGGGACCATGAAGAATTTGGCTAATGGAATGATAACTCACACACCTATGGTCAAATCAAAATGTTACAGTTGCATATAAATATGACTAGACCAAAGACAAGAGGAAAAAGATCCATAAGGACTTTAATCTTTCAGGTTTAAGGATGGCAAAAAAGTTCAGGGCACTTTCCAGTGAATCAGAAGTTCAGGATTCTAGTCCTAGTGACTTTGTCACTGCTAACATGCAATCAGTCATCTCTAGATTCATCAATCCCTCCTCTGCTTTGTGTATTCTAAGCTCTAATGAAAATCTCTCACCTATTAAATGCTTCTGCTGTGTACCAACCCTTGGCTTGGACATTGAGATGTGACTGTTAATACAAATATTAACAATAAAATTTACTCCAAGAAAAACCAAGCATCAACACATGAGAAAATTCCAGGCTTACAACGAACTGCAGAATATAATTCTGCATTTCTGCTCCTTGTGGACTTATTCTTTGCTGCAAGTGAGAAAGTGAACTGTGAAAACAGTACGGAAACAAGTAATTCCAGACTGAGTCATAACACTTCCGTAAGACAGCAGAATGTGTGATCAGCTGTAAATCTGGCATTTTCCTACT
The DNA here is from genome assembly GCF_031753505.1 of Anomalospiza imberbis. Taxonomy (NCBI): domain Eukaryota; kingdom Metazoa; phylum Chordata; class Aves; order Passeriformes; family Viduidae; genus Anomalospiza; species Anomalospiza imberbis. The sequence goes on along the minus strand of NC_089686.1, from coordinate 16,983,514 downwards.
TTCAAAACTGCATTTTTCCAACCTAAACATGGTCCTTTTGAATCAAAGTTCCTTTTCATCCTGCTCTAAGATTTTTAAATACTACAGATAATCATGCAGTTTTTCAAATGACTGGAACTGTAGCTACATGTACCTTTGCAACTACACCAAATCCTCCATGATAGCTATGACTGAACTATAAATTTTAGCTCTTTAAGAAGACACCACTATTTTTTAGCCTGTAAGATTGCTCCATTTGTGGGTAACAGTATTAATCAAGACAGCAAGAACTGGAGTCTGAGTTTCTGGGGAAGATGGTGAGGTAACTGCAGCAAATTTAATTTTTATCCTCTACAGCAGCCCAGCTGCCTAAATGGTGGCCTCTCTACCATTCATTAAAAAGGAAACAGTTCCTAACAATTTAGTGGGATGATGCTATTGGCATCTAAATATTAACTTCCTTATTATTAGAAGGGTGCATGTGCAACATTCTCCTGAACAAATTAAGAGAAAAAGTGATTTAGTACTTCAACATTTACCATTATAAGCTGAACAGAATCTCATGGGTCAAATAAAAGGCACTTGAAAGCACAAAAGTGTTCCTAATGTAGCCATCAAATTAACGGGAATAGGTAACAGAGAATCTAAGAAACTTCGGCAAAAACTGTCTGAACTGAAAGATTTTATGTCCTATCAGCTCTCTCCATCACCAGTAACAAAACAACAGCATTTTGGGGGAAAAGAAGCAGGGCAAGTGCTAGCTAGACACAGACATTGGTCAGCTAGCTCCATTTTTTTCATTTTTAATTATTAAAAAAGATATGAAATGACTTGTTATCACACTTCTATTATATACAGTAAAAGTAGCCATTTGGCCTGTAGTTCCAGAGGACCCACAAGCATTTTTTCAATGCAAGCATCACCTTGAAGAACCTCTAAGTAAGCTATTATCCAAAATATTTCCCCATGTCCTTAAAAATTCATCAACATCTTTCTGGTACAGCATTTTTGGTAATGCATAAAGACACACACCCATTTAAATGGAAATTGCTACCTGTCCCCTTGTTGGCAGATCTTTTACACTGTCAGGTTTAAAGAAGGTGAAGTCAATCAGAGCCTGAAACAAAGACACTGCTTTCTCAGAATGGCCAGCTTGTCTCAGAAAGTGGCATTGCTGAATAAATATAGCTGTGAAGAAAAGAAGATAAAAATTTAGCATTTCAGATTTTGTTGCAAAGTATTTTATTACAGCCCACAAATATAAAAATACATACACGATATGCTGTAGAACATAGTTCTTTTGGAACAGTATCAAAATCCAAACCATGGAGGGTAACCAGCATAAATGCATGTCAAAATTGTCACAGTTTAATGAACCTTAAGACCACTCACTTTAAAAGTGCCAAAGAGATGATTTTTTATTCACGCCATACATGCACTGCCCTTACTGATGGAAAGTGAGACACAGTATTCTGAACTTCACTGTATCCAACATCTGTCAGTGTGTCACAGTCCTCTTTGAAGATGCTGGGTGTTATCACAGTGCACACAGTAGGTGATAATAAGAAAAATCCTTTTCGCTTCAGTTTTGCATGAGATATTTACATTGATAATATGTTGGCAATATATCATTTTAATTCCAATTGTCACTCCCTTTTTCTGTATGTAAGACCTGAGTTAAGAGAAGTCCAGTCTTCTGGTCAAAATATTACTGCTTAAAAGTAGGGAAAAGCCCTATCCCTCGCTCTTCAACAAATTATTTGTCTCACACTGCCATACCCCTGCTGCACATTGAACTTCAGTCTCAGCTTAAAAAGGGAAGCAAAGTCCCAGTGTTCCTCTCCATATTTTGCAAGACAGTCTTCAATGAAAGAATTGGAGAAGTAACAGATATTATAAACACCTCCATTATAAGGCAGCTCAAGGACATTTCAATGATAATCACTCCAAATTATACTCCAGTCTTAACAAAATAAAAGCCATTTAAATTGCTTTAAATCATAATCAACTTGCAAAAAACCTCAAGCCCATAAAGACTTAAACAAATCCCTGACAGCTTGGAAAACAGTAAAACAGTGCTTTAAATACTACTGTTCCTTCACTGAACACACTAGCTTTGAAGGGTTTTAAACAATCCAAATATTTAGGTGTCCAGATACACACATGTAACAAAATAGGTTAGCAGCAACTGCTCTTAATCATCATCTTACATTTAACACATGGGAAATTATTTACTCCTTCTATCTGAATTTAGACATGTATCAGATGTATATACATAAAAATCTGAATTCAGCTAGAATATACAAACTAGACATTTAATCCAATTTTTTTCCAAAGTCAATGATTAGTCCTGCTAAGAAAGACTCTGGGATTTCTGAAGATATTTAAACAACAAAAACAATTACTAAGTTTATAATACAGTCTTCCCAAATATTTTAACTAATTTAGACACTGTGTCAAACTGACACTGAAAAAATTGTCCTTTCCTACTCTCCCAGCTTCAGAGATGAACTTTGACTAAAATACTCTGAATGTAGAAAATGCCTCATCAGGATTTGCTGCCAAACTGTTGCCAGAAATAAATTACTGTGTAAATTTTTCTGCATTAAAAAACCCCCCAAAAAATGGTATTTGAAGAAATGCAAAGATCAGCATCTTCTTTGTGGCAAACACTGAAAACAGCATGAATACATACTTAATTCACTCCATGATGCTAAGACACTTCTGCAGCTGAACTGACCCAGAAGATAAGGATGTTTCTCCCCAGCCAGTAGGTATAATTTGAAAAACAGAACTCTTTACACAGCAAAAATTAAGAACACTTTATATTCATCTGCTTTATATTAACAGTTCCTAGTAAATTTAAAGCATTATAAATTCTTAGCTCAAAACTTATGTAAAGGCTGATCTACCATTTTAAATTCAGCTTTACCTTTTAAATTTATTTATATTTAATTTTATTTATATTTACTTTAAAATAACACCCACCTATTTCCAAGCAGACGGTACTCCATACTGAACTGAACACTAGATGGCAGAGTGCCCCACTATTTAAAATTAGAGCTCTTACACTTTGTCCTTAGGAAAGGTCAAAGGTTGAAGATATAAGCCTCATGTACATCTATAGTGCTACTCACCTCATAATGAGTTTGTGAAATACTCTATATTTACCTTAATGAACAATTTGGTAACCTTCCTAATAAGTACGCTGTCAATTAAAACAGCCCAAAAATTACATAGTTGAGTTACTAGTAAAGAAATCTCAAATCAAGAAGTCTCCCAGTGAAATTTCTCTAATCCTATAATTTGAATTCTGAAGCGGAAAAATAAAATACTTCAGAGTGTTCATAAACAAATCACTGTAGGCTTAAGACAGAACAACAAGAAGTTACTTGTGGTTCTGTTCTGCTCATGAATTAAAGTTCATTTCCATTTTAGCTATCTATGAATATTGCCAGCAAAAAAGTATTTAGAAAAACATCAATCTAATATTAGTGAACTTGCTAAAGGAAGTCTATTTAAAAAACTTCTCATAGCAGTTGACAAACTGCTCCATGAGTTTGTATTTCATGAGTCACATACACTCATATATGTGCAGGAAAACAAAATGAAAGAAAAACCTTCTTGTTTCCAAAACCAGGTTCTGAATAAAACCCTTATCCTGAGAATCATTCATTTCGGTTAGTGTACAAAGTGACTGAAATATTAGAAATCAGAGACAGTAGAAGCAATTAGAAGCTATCAGGCTGTACAATATCCACTGGCCAGTAGAGCATTTTTCCTTTGCAGCACTTTTTCCAATGCTTGATCCAAGATGAATCAGCCAAAGACTGTATCAGATCTGAACACCTGAAATCAATTTTGTAACCCAGCATCTCTATCTATAAGTCCAGACTGGATATTGCATAACATCATTGCTCCAACAGGAATTACAGAACTGGATAAAAACAAGAGGTTTCTTGGACTATGATACACATGAAAAAAAATGGACTCCTCCATAATAGTCTCTTAGATTGAAAATTAATTTTAAAATTTAAAAAAAAAAGTCAAAAATACTCATGGTGACACTAATCTTTTCCTCTCCTCAATGTATTCACAAATCAATTATCACAATGACATGCCAAGGTAGAGAAGTAAAACTGAAATGGATAGGTAAAGTCATTTAGCTCCAAATAAATTTAAAGACCATGCCAGAACTGAGCATGAACTCATTTCTTTCCTGAATCCACTCCAGCATCCCAACTATCTGACTTATTTTTCTTCCAGGGATAATTATAAAATAAATTATAAAGTGGTAGATGTATGCATAGAAGAAATACAAAAGGTATGATCACATGGTATTACAGCTTAGAATTCTCCATCTACAGAGTGGGTTTCTCAAAAAAAATTTTATGTCAGACTTGTAATGTTCCTTCTCTTTTCTGGATTAAAGTAATCAGTTGTAAAACTTCTGAACAAGAGATAATTAATTTTTTCACAAGTCTCCCTTTTATAAAAGCACATCTCCCGGCTGTTGGCTGTGATTCTCCAGTCCTGACATTGTTCTATAAACCACTCAGCACATTAGACTTTAATGGATGTTGTATCATAAACTCTCCTGGGGAAGAGAAGGATCTGCTATATCCATATTTGGTTGGAATATCTGCTTTAATTCTCAGCTAAGAAACCAGGATGCCATGCATTTTGAAGAGAAGAAAAGCTTCATGCAATACATAGGAAAATCTGTTCTTACTGCAGTTAGCTCCTATGAAGACCAATCTGACCATAATACGTAGAAAGAACCTTACCCAGCATAGCTTCTTCAGTGCCAGGCAGCAGAGGATGGGATACCATGCTGCCATCCTGTACAGCTGCCAGTGTTGTCAAACATTTTCCATAGAGACTGTTGATCTTTGAAACAGAAAAGGTAGTGAACTGACTTTGACAGAATAGAAGATATTTCTTCCACATCTCTGGATTATTGGGATGTAAAAAAATTAGCTTCTGCCATTCTTTGATCACAGCTGGTGGTTCCCAGAATTCTGTGCACAGCTTCAGCCTAGCAAGTTTCAGATCAACATTACTTGGATTGCTTTCAATTGCCCTCTCTAAAATGGCCAGTTTCTTTTCCAAGATTAACTTGAGTGATTTTCTCCTTAATTCCTGCTCTCCCTTACTGGCATAAGGGCTAGGTCCTCTCATTAATTCATCCTAAAACAAAAAGAAACATCATTACAACCTTAGGAAGAATGATCACTAGAATCACAAGAATGCTGACATTTGTGAAGATGAGTTAACAGTTCATTCTTCACCAAGAAAAGATATACAGTTCTAAACAAACAAAATTACAATATAATGTTCATGTATTTATTACTTATAATAAGCAACAAGGTCCATTAGAATACATACCTGAAAGGAAATAAATTCCATCCAAGCATTAATATCTCTTGGATTTTCTCTAACTTTCTTGTTATATTCTTCCACTTTTGTCATTAGAATGGAGTTCAGGTTTATCCCAGGCTCTTGAATTGTTTGCTGTGTATTTACAGACTCATTGTCTGCACTCTTGCCTTTTCCTTGTAGCCACACTGTGGTTGACAGATCATAAATCCCAAGAGGATTTACTTCTGTTGTGTCAGAAGAATCATCAGTTTCCACTTGGGAAACTGGTATAAAAGCAGGTGGATCAGATGGAGAACTTTTACTACAAACAAGAATCCCATCTGTGTTCAGCATCTTCACATTGCTCTTTGTAAAGTAGCGCTCAGGTTGACTCCGTGCTTGCTTCCTTTTTGATGCAGAACTGTCCCAAGTTATGCACTGTTTCTTTGCATCTATGCCAAGACAGGACTCTCCTTTCCTTTTATACCTTGGAAGGGAAAACACAATTAAACATCTTCTAAAATACACATTAGAAAAGACAATTCCTTTTTGAAAGAAATTCTTTCATTCAAATTAACCCAAATAATGTATGCATAGACCTTCAAAAGTTTAAGAACCTGGTAAATTTCTGCTTAGGACTTCAACTTATCAATTTCTTCAGTGCCATCACCCTTTTACTATCATACTAAGCTTCCTCTGAGCAGAAGAAACCCTTTTTCCTTTCCATCATTTTAAGCCTGTAAACAAACCTGGAGGAAGGACAACAGACATTATTTAGGGTTCCTTAGATTAGATTATTTTAAACTGAAAATGAGACACCAGTTGTTCAGTCCAGTAATTTCCTTCTGCATCCCTAACCCTCTGTCCATTTTGCATGCCAAAAAGTGGAGAGGGGTGTGAAGAGAAAAAGAAAGGCCATGTTCATAAAGGCCACAATAATCCTATGGATTAAGACCAATAAAGACCATCTTCAAATATTACCAATAATGTCATTTCAGTGGCAAATCTAGTTACATGCAACACTAAAATAATACTTTTCATCTCAGAAAATAGCTGACAATCCAAAGGTGATAGAAAATTGAAACAAGTTGTAACCAGGCAATTTTATTGCAAAAGCATAAAATGCTACAAAAATATAACCCATAAATTCTCTCTCCTCCACAGATAATTATATACAGTATTATTGTATATACAGTAAACAATTTTCCTGAGAAAATCAAGAAGCGTACATACATAATGCATGAGCCAGCTGTAGGCTCCTTTGCATGGGCTTCTGTATTAATGTAAGGAAATGTTCACAGCACCAGTAACTCACTCAGGATATTGAATGTGCAATTTCATCTATACCAACTTGAAATGTAGCATTGCATAGGACAGACACATTTCAGTACAATGTCTGGGTGAAATCTGTTTGCTAAGAAAATACCTGTAGCTTTTCTTTTTTTTTACAACAGTATGAAACTATTCAAGTAAGTAAACCTCTTGACAAATCTAGTCTGAAATAATCAATACCTTCACTTCCCTTTCAGATGCAGAAACAGAACAATAGAGACCAAAAAGAGTACTTGTCCAAAAACAATCTGGGATTTCTGACCTCAAAAACATACCTTTGTATATGCCCCATGCTGCTACCTCCAGATGGCCCTGTAGTTTGCTACACAGAGAATGTTTTTAAAAACAATAAAAATCATGCACATTATACCCATTACTTCATGCCATCTTTTGCCTTTTAAAACATTTATCCAAGAATTATAGACTGGTTTGGGTTGGAAGGGGCCTTACAGATAATCTCATTCCAACCCCACCTTCCACTAGATCAGACTGCTCAAAGCTCCTTCCAGCTTGGCCTTGAACACTTCAGGGATAGGGCATCCACGTCTCTGAGCAGCCTATTCCAATGGCCCCCCACCCTCACAGTAAAGAATTTCTTCCTAATATTCAATCAAAACACATTCTTTTCAGTTTAAAACCATTTCCCCATGTCCCGTCACTACATGCCCTTATAAAAAGTCCCTCTCCATCTTTCTTGTGGGCTCCCTTCTGGTACAGGATGGAGCCTTGTCTTTTCCAGGCTGAACAACCCCAGTTCTCCCAGCCTTTACTGATAGGAGAGGTGTTCCAGGTCTCTGTAATCAATCCGGTGGCCCTTCTCTGGACACCCTCCAAAAGGCTGATGTCCTTCCTGTGCTGAGGACTCCAGAGCCGGATACAGCGCTTCAGGTGGGGTTTCACAGGGCAGAGTGGAGGGGCAGAATCCCCTCTTTGCTTGCTGGCCACACTGCTTTGGATGAAGCCCAGGATACAACTGGCTTTCTGGGCTGCCAGTGCATATTTCCAGCTCATCATCCACTTGCTCTCATCCACCAGCACCCCCAAGTCCTTCTTGCAGGGCTGCTCTGGATCTGTTCATCCCCCAGCCTGTGTTGATACGTGAGGTTGCCCTGACCCAGGTGCAGCACCTTGCCATTGTTAAATCTCATGAGGTCCCTTGCTGAGCTTGCCCAGGTCCCTCTGGATGTCATTCTGTCCTTCAGGAGCATTAACAGCACTACTCAGCTTAGTGTTGTGAAACTTACTGAGTGTGCACTTGATCCTGCTGTCCATGCCATTGATGAAGTACACATTAGGTAGCAGTACAGACCCCCTAGGGATATCACTTGCCACTGACACTGGCCCAATGCCAAGTCAAATTTTGAAATAAGCTACTCAGTTATCTTGTCTCATCTTCTATGTAAAAATGTTGCAGAGAGACTCAAGTAACTCTGTGATAGTTTGGATACCAATAGAGAACAGCATTCCATACCTTGCTATGTCCCCACGATACAAGGATTTGTAGGCCCAGTTTGCAGGGTCTGGTTTCTTGTCTATCCGGAAGGTGTCTGCTCTGGGGGCCTGGATATCATCAAGCCAAATAGAATGACTGCTGGTAACATTTGATGCTCTCTTACCTAGACTGCAGACAAGCAGAAGGAGGACAGTCAAGCATTTGTGCACATATTCAGCATTCACATAACCCAAGACACATTAAATTTCTGTAGTTCACTGTAATTTAACTTACTCAAAGTCATTGTACATGATCCACTCTTGCAAAGTCAGTCCCACACTTCGAAAAAACAATTAAAAATACCCTAATAATACCATTAAATCAATACACTGAAAGTCCTTGCACTTCCAAAAACTGAATTTATGATTATGAAAGGTAATAACCAGATTTAACCAATCAATTTAATCAATAGCTTGGCACGCTATAATCCAAAAGCCACATATTACTACTTTCAAGATTTACTCTTGTAAGATGTTACAATCAAGAAAAATAAGATAATCTGTAAGAAGATTGACTAGCTGTAATTATACCCATGCATTTGATAAAACAGTGTTATGGATTACAGTTATACAAATGAACTTAAGTGAAATTGCAACCTGCCTCTGAACTCTAGATAACTATGAATTTCCAATCTGAATTCATGGTACAATTATGTGAGTTTTAGAGTCTTGAAAAGTTTTGATAAGTTTTAAAGTCTTGAAAAGTTTTCTAAATTTTCACAACACTTTTCACATTCAGAGCAATTTTGTGGTTCAGGTTTCAAAACCACTCTTCTGAAAATTCTATATTCTCTCAGCATCAACAATTTATGGAAAGTAGTAAAAGAAAGACACCATGAAAGAACTTCAACACTTGGACAAAGCACTGGCTGTCTGGCCCAACCTAGCAAACAGCATATGAACCATGCCCAGGCACCCTTCCAGCACAGATGAGTGACGGGGCTGAGCAGAATGGGTTCAGCACCCAAGTATTTTTTACTGTCCTTCCTCACAGTCAAGGAAGCCTTAGCCACCAGCAGCCAATAAAAGTTCTCATAAAGGAGGAGCTACATCTGGCTAGAGGTATCAGACAGCATCTGCAGTACCTCTGCCACTCTTCCGCAGGGAAGCAATGCTACCTTGGCATAGACACATCCCACCAACCTGCGCTTTCAGCTGATTAATCCCCCTTGAGAAAAGTAGTAAACTGGGGGAAATTCACAGACTACCCAGACTACATCAATTGTAACAAAAATTCCTTAATGTCACCAAACCCTCACTCTACCCACAGGAGTAGCTGCAGTGTGGTGAATTAGAGCCAGAGCTGCTGATGCCAAAGAAAACACAGGAACCTGGGAATCAGAGAGAGGCAAAATGGCTGCTCAAACTAGCAAACGTGGTGAAAACCAGCAGAAGGTGACTCATTGCCAAGTGGATAGGGCCATCTTGAAATGTTAAAAACCCAGCAGCCTGAGGAAAGCACAGCTAGGTATGCCAAACCTGGATACTCGCTGCATTTACAGAACCTCTTTTGCTGCTCAAAGACCTTGATAGTCACTACATGCCTATTTTCTTGTTCCATAAAAAATGACAGCTCTACTAATTACACAGTACTTTAGAGCTCCTGGAATTAATGAAGAAGATTTAACAAAACAATTTCATTTGTTCAAATACTCATAGAGAAATATTACAAACGGGAAGGATGAAGCAAAATATATGGATACAAAAGATGTACTAAATAATTTAAAATTTTGTCTGCAATAAAATTTTTTAAATATTACATAAAATTTTGTCTTAAAGTGAAAAAAAAAGGAAATGTTGACTCTGTGAGGAGGAAGTTACATTACAAGGCAAACCCAGCCACAAACCAAGATTTTTGCACTAATTAAGAATGTTTAATGCAATTGCTGTCCAGACCCTCACAAAAGATCTGTGAAAGGAAACAAGATGCTTACAAAAACTGAACATAAGCCTCTACATGACTTTAGAAATTTATTTCATTACCAGCATACCATGCTTTGCTCTGTACAACAGCACTTCACTGAATATTTTAGTCACAGTTATTGATATGATTAAACAAGTGGTTCTAAATCTAGAACCACCTAGCTTTGAATGCATGTTTAGTCATACAAAGCTTAGATGATCAATCAATGGTAAGAATTTCAGCTGAAGAGACAAGCACAAGAACACAATGAATTTACATCTTGCATAGTGTTAATATTTACATACTTTGCTGCTGCTTCCTTTTCACTACTTTTGCCACTTCCTTTGTCCTTGATGTGCTTAGTGTCCACCTCTGATTCGCTGCTACTGGAATCCCCTTTGGTTTTCTTTTTTGTTTTCTTATTGTGGTGATGCTTTTTCTTCTTCTTTTTCCTTTTCTTACTTGTCTGTTTCAGACTCTCATCTGTATCACTCTCTTCTGACAACTCAGATCTTGAAGTCCTGCTTGTAAAAAAGTATACACATTTATATATACACCTATACACCTAGGCAGTAAAACTGTTATGGACTACCACCATAAGAAAGCTCAGAACATTTTATTCTTTACCTTTATTCACCCTGTATTTTTTTTTTGAGATGGTAGCAGTAAGATATACAGCAAAAGTGATCTAAATCTACATTAAATCACAACTATATTTTTCAGCTGCTGGAATTACTGACAGCCAGTCTTAATGTTTTAATTGTCAAGGCATTTTGATGTGTGATCTGTACAAATAGCCATCTGTTAATGTTGCCAAATTAAAGAAGATGATCGACATGATAAAATTTCCTAACTTTGCTAAACAACTTAAGTCATGCTAAAAGACTGAGAAATCTTTCACTGTGACCTGCAAAAGAAGAGTCTGAATTTTTTTCCCTGTTTTTTGACTTATATAAGAAGTATCAAAACCACACTTTTAAAATCACTTCCAGATTAAAAAAATCAAATCTACCAACCAAGAAACAGTTTTTGATGACTACTGAACTAATGTTATCATATAATACAGCATAATGTAATAAATAACACTATGTACAACAGACAACTGAGTTATTGAGAGATCACACAAAGGACACAGTTTTGGCAAAACACATGTATATTACTGTGCATACCACAAAAACTCCCACACTTAATCAAATGAATAATGAAGGTCTTCTCTAACCCTTAATTAAAGCACAAGCTCTTTTAAAACTTTTTTTTTTCTGTAGTCTTTCAATGAAAGAAAGGAGTGACGACTCTCATTATTCCTAATAGGTCAATAAAAGAAAATATTGTATTTCAGAAATAAGGCATCTCAAGCAACAGCCCTGACACAATTTTTTTAGGGACACTAAGGAAAAAGAAACCAAAGAAGAACCATCAGCAGACCTTTAAAACTAACATGCAAACCAAACCAAACCAAACAAAGCATATGCCCTCAAAACCACCAACCAGACTGGAGCAATTAGTTTTTATTGAACTGAGACGAAACCAATTAGTTTTTATTAAATCAAGAACCCAAGTAGTAGGCAAAACAACCCCCAAACAACAAACACCCAAACATTTTTCTGCACGCTGATTTTTGACAAAGTCCTTTTCAAAGATAAAATTAATATGGTGGGTTTATTATGTCATTCTATCTGATGGTAACTTGCAAAATCCTTAGCTTTATGACATTAAAGTCCTAAAAAGATTTGAAGAAACATAGCAGAATATATGATTGATAAACAAAACACTGATTGCATTTCAAACACACAATGTATGCAAATGCAAGACTAAGTACGGAAAAAGATGTGCTTAGGTGTGCTTGGTATTATGAAGATATTCTCTATCATGACCACCAACAATCATCATAGACAAGGGAGCTTGTATCAAATTAAAAGAGACTAAGGTTTTGAACTTGACAACTACAACCTGACTGCATTCACTATTGAGTGCTAGTTACAGTGTAGATAAGCCAAGTATAGCAGCCAGTCCAGTGAACACATTAAAACCTGTTCTTCAGCAAACATGGCTGCTTAAAACTCATTTCTGTAAAAGGATATAATCACCCACTTCAGCTGACCAGCATGTTCTACAGCCACACTCAACTTGATACATACAGTATTTCATTATTTCACATCAGCAATTGTTTTTCAAAAAGTAAAAAACTCAACTGTGAAATGGCTGATTTCTCTGATTTCCATAGAGAAATCATAAAGATGATGCTCAATCTTTACATTATTTCAGGGGTCACTTTAGACATTCAAAAGCTAATGAAGAGTGATGGTTGCACACTTCTCTCTCCATTCCAAAATAACAATCATTTAAATGCAGCTCTGAGAAAAAGAAAATGGGAATGTAATTGCATACATACAATTTCTCATTATTTTAAGTTAAAAGACATGGAAGCATTATTCACTCTTTTACACATGACTCAGTTCAGGTATTTTTAAATACTGAACAATAGAATGAAAAGCAGCTTTTAGCTTCTGAATTTGGTCTCATATAACAAAAGATAAGCAGGACAAAAGAAAGAGGCTATTTCACAAGACATTGAAGTACACTCTACCTTATTAGTGGCGATTTTTCAGGAATGAGATTGGCAACTTCTGCAGTGCGCTGGTGCAGTAAGAGTGCATCTTCTGCAGAGAAGCTTGGGTTACTAAGCCAGTCTAACTCTGTAGGTAAAAAAAAGTGTGAGATCAGTACAAATTAGCTTGCTGTGCTTTTTAAAGTTGGTCACTTTTCATTTTTTTTTAAATCTAGTCAGCAGAAAGTTAAATTCACAGTAAATGTCACTAAGTCATGTGCAATAACTGAGCAAATTGGCAAGCATTCAAAGAAATTTTCATTTAGCTCATACTGAAAGCAGATTCCATGTTTAATACACAGCTCTATACATAAAAAAGAATCTATCCAACATTAATTTTTATGATTTAAAGGTTCTAACTTTATATATTTATAGACTGTATAAATGTGTTATATATGTATAAGATAATCTACTGTATCATAATATAGTTACTACTATATATCAATTATATATTTATCTCTATATACAATATAGAACAGAAATAGTTACATATTTTAAAAATGAAATTTAAAAATTACTGAAAAGCATAATTAAACAAAAGGTATATTTAATGAATGAGATAAAGCTTATACAAACTAACAAAAGCGTACTTTACGGACTGTGGGGAAAATATTCTTAACACAATTTTATTGATAGGCACATCCATTACTGATAAGAATACTCAAGTGCTTTATACATGGCCAAAACATGGCACTGGATTCTCAGTTCTCTAACCACTGAAATATGATTAGACCTTTCAACAGTGTGACAGAAAGCTATTTGAAGCTAATTTGGATACACTAGTCAGCGTTAAGCATTCTGCATCTAAGTCAGCAGATAAGATCAGACATAGAATGTGGAAGGGAAACTTTTTGTCACAATTTTACTGATATTACAAGTTTTATGATGATTTTCACAGGGTTTTCATATCTAGAATTCCTTTAAGCATGTGAATTTTCTTAGCTATTAAACAATAAAAGTTATTTTGTGTAAATACAGAACTTAACAGCAGTCCCTCCTGTGCCACACTGACAGACATAACATAAGGAACAAATTTGGTCTCCCCGCCTCTCCTCCATGCTTTTTACAATCACTTTTGCCTCAGTGTTCTTCCTGTCACACTCTTGTCTTTGTGCTCTTGACTACACTAACCTCCACTCCTTAAACAGCAAGAACTCTTTGTCTGTTAAGCCATATACCTCTCCTCCTTTTAAAGTATTTCTTTCAGAAACAGAATTTTGGTATGAAAAGCTTTCTTCTGTATCCTGTCCCTGAGCTGTTGTCCACAAAAGGATTTAATGCAGAGTAGGCTGCAAAACAGTTTGTTAACCTAAGTTCAACAAATCAAGAAATACATAAAATAAAGCAAAGCTACAGTTTGTGTTCCCCAGGAGTCCACCCCCATTACAAAAGGCCCCATGAGGAGTGATCACCCCCCTGGCTCCTAAGCCTCCATCTCTGTGCATGGCAGAATCCACAATTCATGGCATTGTCAAGACCAAAACACACTTCCCATGACCAGCCCAACCAATATGCTGCAGAACACCATCATGCACCATTGCCCAGCCTGTTCCTGTGGCTAGGTTCTACCTGAGCAGGTACGATCAAACTGCATCTTTAATGCACTGAAGAATCACTCTGTGAGAATCAAGCCCTGTGGCACAGTCAATACACCTCTGTGGCTACAGCAGGTAAGTTCAGAATACTGCAAGTACAGTATCTCCAAGTACAGTATCTTCTGAAGAATTTAACCAAACTGACCTAATACTCAGAAAGAAATAAGCAATTTTTGCCATTATGCAACATACAAGTTCAAACTGCTTGTAAATAATCTCAAGTGAATCAGTTAGCTGGATGCAAGGACTACAAACATCACAATGGATTCCAAACTTTAAAACAATATCTCTTCACCTGTTAGGCTTTTTTCTTGTGGAATGTCTAAGAAGTTTACCATTTTTGCAGAGCAGATATAATATGCATGTACTTGTTACATGTTTATGAGCACAACAGCAGCAGCAATCCAATTACATTCTCTTCATACCCTCTCAAGCAAAAAGAAAAACTAAGAATTTACAGTGTATGTCTACAGAGACAATTTTTAAGAGTTACCTGAAGCATTTTATTGCCTCTCAGGATCTTGAAATTCTGCTTTCAGCAAAATTCACTGCATCATCTGACCTACAGCATAGTTCAGACTGCAAATAATGCTGCGCATCATGCTTACTAATGTCAGCAGGGTTACTTACCACCACTGCTCTCTTCATGGCTACAGATAAATTTGCAATTTATCTTCCACCAAACACTAATTAAGCTTGACAACATAATTGTATCGAAGCATACAGAAAATTGCAGCACTCAAGAGGCTGCTGCAACTCAGCAATTGGGCAGCATAAGAAGCATAAGCACCGCTTCGGTGTCTGTTTCAGACAGCACTTCCACTTTAGAAATGGTTTAGGGAAGTTTTTAAAAGTGTGAGACAGAGTGGTTGGCTGCATGAAACATGACCAACATATATATATATTATTACTTCAACTTTTACAATAAAGCTATGAAGCACTTCTAAATGTCTGCTAAAAGCACCTTAGTTTTACACAACATTAAAATCAAAATACTCTGGGATCTCTGTATTATGATGAACTTTGGCTTCACATCAGGTCTGAGTAGAGAACCATCTATCAGAGAGACAGATGCCTGTCAAGTTCTCAAGTTCTCATAAGCTGAGTGTGTGAAATTTGATATACACCACCATAAATGTGGTTCTGAGTTAATATTTAATTTTTACAACTCACATTAAAATGTCGTTGTCAACAACAAAGTACAATATTTATTAAAACATAAACCAAACAAATTATGTTCCAGTTTTGTCAATAATTCTCACACAAAAAGCTTCCAGTATACCAAAATTTAAGTCATGAGCAGTGCTGACACCTGAAATATGGATCCAAAAGTCAATCTTACACCTTTTTCTGTATAATCTGATCTTCCAGACAGGTGGCCTGAAGAGACATAGGCTACCGTAACAAAGTTAAAGGCTAAATTCCTTAAGTTTTAAAATATAACCTAAGTCTTATTACTAGAGAATTTTAATGTATCTCTGCCTGACAGAACAGCTCCTCTATTCCTAAAAGCTGTAGTTTGAGATCTTGTTATGTCCACCACTCCCTATGCTAAATGTCGTTACCAGAAACGATCCCAAACGCAGCTACTCTGCTCTGTACTGGCAGAGTGAATACCAGCCACTGTCATGCCATCAGGGGTAATGCAGAACTGGCTAGAACAAGAAGAAGCTAATGCACCATACCGACTGGACCAAACACACAGGAAATTTAGCCTAGGTAAATAAGTCTTTGGTTTACCTTTGCTATGGTGTCTAGGGAATGGGAAGATTTAAGGGTGGTAGAACCTGACAAGCAAAAGGAAGGGTTAGCTCAAATCCTGTTCAGTAGAATTAATAAACATAATGCCCACTTCACTGCCTGGCACTACACCAGGAAGTGTTATTTACCTTAATATTATTATTTATTTTATTAAAAGTATTACGTTCCAGACATCAACCACCACAGTCAATGTGATACAATGAATCATAATTTCACTTGTAACCCTCCAAAAAAGTCATTTACAACTATGATTTGGGTCAATAAACAAGGAATTAAAAAACACTTTTCAAGATATTCATTTGGCTAGTGGGGAAAAAAGAAAAAAAAAAAAAAAAAAACCAAACAAAACCAAAACCAACGACAAACCAAGAGCCGCCGTGCCGCGCTCCGCAGCCTCCGGGGGCGATGGTTACGGCGCGATGGGCCCGAGCCCGGCGGCGGCACCGCCCCCGCCGCCGCCACACGGCGGGGCCAAACACGGCCGGAGCGGGGCGGGCGGCCTGTGCCGAGGGCCGCTGGACAGCTGTTAAGGGAAAGGCGGTTCTCCCAGCACTTTACCTCTCGTGGAGCCCTCGGAGCTGCCCGCGGGGGGCTCCCCGGGCTGGGCGGCCCCGGCGAAGGCCGGGAACAGCGCCATGTCTCGCCCGCCGCCGCCCCCCGCCCGAGCTGCCGGCGGCAAGATGGCGCCGCGGCGCAGAGCGCGCTGGGAGCGGTAGTTCTTCCGCCCGGCCCCAAGATGGCGGCTGGGGGAAGGAAGGCTGGGCTCTGGGATCGCGGCTGGCCCGCGCCTTTCTGTGGGCCTCCGCCTGTCGTGCGGGACTGGATCAAGGAACTGCTGCGGAAAGAGGCGGGATGCAGTTTCCAGAGCCAGCCCGTCCATCCCACCGGCCCCATCCCTCATGAAGCTCTCCGGGACGGAACACTCGAGCCATGTGTCCGGAGTCTGGAATGCTGGGCTGTGTAAAAGATGATGCTGTGGGAGGCCAGGCCTTTCTGCTGGTAATCAGTGACCCTGGGGTCACCCTGTGACCCGACTACCCTGGCAGCCTGTCCCAGCACCCTCAGCGAGGGCACGGGAACAAACACCCTCCTGCGGCCGGGCCCTCCGCAGCCTCCTGAGCCGGCAGCCCCCGGCATGTCTGGTCGCATCCATGAGCCTGCCCTCCACAAAGGAACTGGAAAAATAATTTTTTATGCTTTTCTCTTTGTGCTTTCTTGGACAGGGTGTTCCGCTTCTTAATTATGTATTGTCCGAAACAGTATTTCGTTTTTTTCTCTCTAGCCAATGCTGGATTCTTGCATTGTGAGGAAAAAATAAGCACCCTATTCACTTTTTCTGCAAAATTTATACCCTGTTAGTATACTTCAGCATTCTTCTTCGACTGAAAAGTTTGCGTATTTGCTTTAGAAGCCACTCCATAATAGTCTCCTTGTTTAGTTCTTCTAATTCTTACTAATACTAATGCATGACCAGAATTTCATGTAATGATTAAGGTGTACAGTGAGTTTAGGGATTATATGGAATTATGAGGACTGGTTTGTTTTGTGCTCCTTTTCCAAAGCCTTCTGTTCATTCTGTTTGGCTTTTGTCTTCTCCTGAACTCCAGTACCTGTCAAGAGACCATTTGTATACACACTACTTCATATCTACCAAACTCATTGACTGGTCATTTTATAATTCATCTTTTAAATACTTCAGTGACCTTTCTCAGTCATATTTCCAGTTGATTGCTATGAATACCTTTGCACCAACTGCACACTTTGTCAACTCTACGGTCACTGCATTTGCAGCCTTTTTTTAGATGTTGATGACTTCATCCTTTAGAAAACTCTAAAACTATTTCTTAATCCCCGTTTCCTACCTTTAGTTTATTGTTAGTTCATAAAATGCTATTCATCAATGGGAGATAAGTATGAAAGTACAGAGAGAAGAGGATTCAGAACACAGCAGTGATCATGGACACTGATGGAAGTCATCAAATGAGTGGGGCCTGATTGCCAACTTGGAAAGTTTGGCTTTAAGTGAACACTCACCTACTGATGTGGAGCCACATTTTTGTTCAGGTATATTATCATCTATGAAGTTTTGTAGTAAAACTTTAGAATGTAGAAAATATAGTATGTAATATATAGAACAATGTATCCATCTAGAACTCATACAGAAGATAGGGAAGACATCTAAAAGAAGCACATTACCAATTTTGAAGAGAGAATTAAAAAATAATTACCTTGCCACATGCACATTTTAGCCTTTATCCTGAGAACAGAAAACCTATGTAATTTTGCAACCTGCAGTTGTCTTTCTGTCTGCCTGGCATAATTACAAACCTTCTCAGGGTGAAGAGTAGAGAATTTCTGGATAAATCCAAAAAGATTAAACTTCCTATACATATCCAGACCCATACAATTTTATCCATTTTCTTTTTGCAAAGAAAAGTGGTGAGGGATTTTAGCTCTTAAAAAAGGCAAACCAAATCAACCAACAAACAAAAAACCCCACCTCACATCCACCCTTATTTTTAGCCTATTTTTATATTTTGTACCCTGTAGTTCTGTCACCTTTCTTTTCAAAATACCACAGGAATAGATCCTCCTGTAAGAAAAATGCATTTGACATACTTCTTTTATTCTCAAACCAAAACAAGTGTTACATGATATTTTGTCAGAAAACATTCAATTTACTGCATAATTTTGAGGTGACTTTGTGGCTTCATTGTGCAGCCACAGGTGAAGCTTCCGGTTACTGTAATGAGGTGGGTTTTTTGGTGCCTTGGGATCATACGATCAGATGTTAATTTGGAGGAGGAGTCATATTCCTAATGAACCTTTCAAAATGCAGCCTATGAAAGAGCATGCTTAAATAGCCAGTATTTTAAAAATAAATAAGCTCAACAGTCAGGATTTTCCATTTTCTATTGCATTTAGCAATTCTGCATTTTCCTTGGATTTAATGATTTCTCATTAGGCTTTTCCCCAAAATAAAGTTGATTTTTGCATTTATCTCTAGTCTCTAACCTTTTGTGGACATATCTCTGGAAGGGACGGTCTGTGCCACTGAGTTCAGCCTTCTCTGCAGAAAACCTCACCACACAGGTGTGTTCATATATTCAATTTTGAAATTTGTTGGGCTTTTCTACCCACAACTCCTGTAGAGAGACAGGTCCAGAACCACAATGTTCCAATGCTTAGAAACATCCTGACTTCCTTCTTAATTACATTTATGTTTATATTCATCTGTTTCTGGGCCAGCAATTTCCTATGGCTTAAAATAGTTCTCTGCTTCATGAGGGTGCTAACCTGGATGTAATCTATGCACAGACAGCAATCATATGCCACTCAGCCTTTCTGCCATTAAGCAATTTAAAAATTTTCAGTGCTCAGACCACTGAATTTTTTGCACTTTTCTCAGTTCATATTCTGAACTAGAATTGTACACAGTATTCAAGACACAGTGGTATTTGTCAGTCTCTACTGGAAATATTCTACAGCCCTGCATTTAGCATACAGTTGGCTGAATCATACTAGTGGCTCATAATGACCATAATGAATAATTATAATTGGGCATTTCCAAGCAATTGCTTCCATTATATGAATTCCCCCTATTATACCAGAAAATCTTGTTATTAATCCCTAAGGACATTGCCTTCTGTATTAAATTCAACTTTACTTCCATAGATCACCTGTTTTATAGGATTGAAATTTTTGATATGGCTCATTGTGAGCAATGCCTCTGTTTTTGCCATCAGCAAGTTTAATTAGCACATTCTTATTTTTGTGTCATTGTCTTTGTTAAATAATATTGGCCAAATGTTGGTATAAGGAGCCCCAACTGAACTCCCTCTTTGGTCACATAGTCCCCTTTCCAGCACAGACCTATTCTCATGCCTCTTTTAGCCACTTCTTTATTTATTTCTTGTGCTATTTCCCATTTCACCTAATAATCTCACAAGTGCAACATTGTCAAATGCTTTACTGAGATAAAAATTAATTTTATCTAACAGGTTTCCATCATAAAAATTCTGCTGCCATTAAAATACACTCATGGTCTATCTTTGGTAAACTTGAACTGCATTTTATCCCATCTTCCATTTATTTCCATACTGTTCGTTAATTTCAAGCTTTATTTTAAAGCTTTGTGTGTTGTTGTAGACTAACAATAATTGCAAATATAGCAAATTTAAGTTTATAAAATAAAAGTGAAGCTTGTTATATAGCACCACCACAATACCACAGGTGGATTAAAATCTCTACCACAAGCCATAAAACTTCATTCCCTAGTATTTTCACTAGTCAGTAATGCTCCCCACCCCTTTGAATAAGTTGAGCTCTCCTAGTTTAGCTTCCATCCCACAGTTCCTTTCACGTTATGTATATTCTCTTCTGGCTTTGACTTTCTTTTCTACATCTTTGTCTGTTCTGAAAGCTGCAAAATTACTCATTAGGCTGAGGCATGCAACTAGATTATACAAAACCTTTAGGGCTTCCCCTTCTTTACCTGCTGGTTGCAATTTGCTGCCTATATTGCTAAATAGTCTTTTACCTTTTGTTTCAGTCTTCTGCAAGATCTAGCTCTGAGTTAGGTTTGGCAAATCTAACTTGAGTCTGCACCTCCAAGACTCCAAATCACAGCTTTCTTGATTAATTCAGTTCCCTTCTCCATTCTATACAGAGCATTTCCTTGTTTTTTCCCTGACTGTGAAGGTAGTTACTCATCCCTCTTTCATACTTGGAATGTAAATTCCAGACATTTTTTGCATCTGTGTTAGATACATTCCAGATTTCTTAAATGTTTAAGCCTGTGATTTATTACCTCAATTACTATATGTAATTTATCAATATTTATTCTTATAGTATTAAAAAAGCTCTGTAAAATTTTGTCAAAACAGTTTTGTTTATTTTTCCATTTCATTTGGATTTTTCAGCCAGGTGGGGATGGAGAGAGGACTCTTCTGTTTTTACTTTAAACACAACCAGTTTTCCCTCCATATCCCCATCTTTACTACCTACATAAATTAGTCTAAAATAGCATCAGTTTGTGCCCAGGAAAAAAAACAAAAAAAAACCCCAAAAAAAAAAAACCAAAAAAATTTTTGTCACTTGCACAAGTACCTGAGCTGTAGTGGCATTAGTAGCCCACATTTTTCACTGTACAACTGCATTTTTTAATCTGTCTTCATCCTTGTCAGAAATCTTCCTGATCCCCCTGTTTTGCCAGCAACTGAGCTGAGATGCCTACAGATTTTCCTTTCTCCAATCTCCATTTGTACTGCAAAATTACATTAATTCAGCTGCTAATGAGACTGTAAACTTTCCTCAGTTTTCTAGAAAAATTCAATTTGTAAATAATATCACCTGGATATCTGTTATTGGTATTGAAAAGTTTATTACCAGACAATTTGTATAATGCTTGAGTTGTATGCAATGTCACCTCTTTGCCACAATGCTGATTGCTGTCACTAGACAACTGATATGACAGGCATTGAAGCTAGTTGATAAATACACTGTTTAAAAAAATCTACAATATAATGACCTGAAATCCTGCTGTCCTCAACTATTACACTCCTTTCAGCACACTGAAGATAATTAAGCCTATAAAAAACCCAACCTAATATACCTAAATTATGGATGCCATCACTAAGTCATACTACTGTATTAACTGGGACTAATCAATTATATATTTATTAAAATTTAATCCTCTATCTTACTAGCAGTGAAAGTCCTATCATACAGACTGCAGTTATTCTGCTGATGTGCTGTTCCTTTTGACCCTAAAAGCATCAGTATGCTGCACAACTTTGAAAAGAGGAGAATGCATAGGTAAGCTCTAGAACAGCAATTGGAAATTTAATTTTCATGTAGAGAAGAAAGAACATTAATTTTATTTTTATGGTTCTTCCTCAAAGAACCATAGGTATGTCCTCAGAGGTATGTCTGTCCTTTTTTCATGCACTTCTTTTTCACCTTACCTGTCCCTTAGTGTTTTGCTACAGCCATTAATTTGCATAAAAGCAGTTCTTTTGGCTCAGAAGGCTGGAACCAGTTGTACATTCATTAAATGTATTAGGAGGAAAAGTAAGGATGATGGCAGTTCAAAACTAGTTCTTAGAGCAAGATTAAGAATAGCCTAAGCCAAAATAATTTGAATGCCCATACACCTGCATCAGAGTAAGAGTGAAAATATATATACAATTTTATATTCTGTAGTTTATTTTATACACATATACAGGACTGGAGCAGTTTGAAATTTACAAATTCCCAAGAAAATTGAGTACTTCAAAAATCTGTTAGTCTGTACCACAAATATGAATATGCTCAACTTTATCAATATGTTTGCAACCATCTTCATTACCATGTGAGCAGGAGGTTGGACTAGAAGATATTCTGAAGACTCTTCCAAGCTGACTCATGCTATTATCCTGTATGAATTCTCTCTATAGAATTCTCTCTCTTCACAACCACTATTCCGCACCCAGACATGCACAAAACCAGATGACAACCCTTTTTCCAAGAGCTCGTAGCACAGATCTGTCTCCCATACGTATTTATTCCCATTTTGGTACCCAAAATCAGGGTGATCATGACCACACATGACCATCTGCTCACAAATGGCCAGGAATATATTGTTCCTTTTCTTTTCCCAGACACTCAGTATTGTACACCAACCATTTATCTCACTGTCTATCCCAAATACTCCTTCTTCCCTTATAAAATGTTAGATTCTTTTTAAATTCCCCACAGATTCTTCATTACTTTCTCTCAGATCATAAATTTTGTTCAAAGCTGTTGGGCTTTCATGAACCCTGAGTTCATTTTCTCAACTGCAGCCATTATCTGAAATACTTTCTACCCATCTGACTTTATCAGTTTTTTTGGACAAAGGACTTCTCACCTATTTTTATGACTTCACTTTATTTACATGAAGTGTCATGTAAATATGGACAACTTCCAAGATGCTCCAATGACAGTTTCTTATTTCAAACACTTTGCTTTGATAAACAATTCTTGTCTACTCATTTCATTATTATCCACATTAAATATGAGCTCTTCTTTCTATAATTTAGCCCAGCAACCAGGTTACCATTCTGAACTAGAAATCACATATATTAAAAAAAATATTAAAAAATCCATATAGAAGTAAATAGGAAACCAGATAACAATTTACACAATTAATGATTAAGAAATTACTGTTAGTATTCATCAATATATCTAGAACAACTTCATTAATGTATAGCTAATCATGGTAGAAAATCTTGTGCTGAGAGCAATGTAATGCTGCAGCTGGATTTCCTAGGAATCACAGCCATTGATTCTCGATATTTAGGGCTGCTCAGAGTCCTAAAATCCAAAAAACACTTAAATGGCATTTTACCAACTCTGCTGTCAAAAGGTTATCAGTGAGTTTTACAATTAAGTACTTCTGAGCTAAGCACATTGCTGTTTTAATGAAGAAAGTACATCATATGCTTAAATCAAAAACTTCTGGCACCTTCACACTGAAAGGGGAGGCTGCATTCCACCCCAAACTATGTTATGACCCTTGGCAGAAGCACACAGTAGCCTCATGTGAACTGTGGAATCTCTAAACACTGTCACAGCAGCCTTCATTTAGGAAGAGCTACATAAAGCAGGCTCTGCTAGGTTCATCCAAGTTCATTTATAGAACACTGCACTTTCAGTTTGTGGATTGGTATCCCATATTTGTTAGCAGAATATCAGGAACGCTATACTAGAAAGGAAAGACACTCCAATGTTTTCATTATAGAAATTCTTGAACAGACACAATGGTTAATGGAGGCCCTGTACTAGAGTACCACTACAGAAATATGAACCCTAAAGACTTTAAGACTTTGTCTGTAAAGTTATCCTATTTTAAAATGCTAAGATCAGGATTTTTCTTTGGCTGCTGGAAGTAACTACTTTCTGTGGCAAGCACATCCTTCTTTCTTTCAGGATTTTTCATAGAGCAGCACAGAGGAAAGAAAGAGAAAACAATTCCTATTTCTGCTCCTTGTTTTTCTCATATGGAATGCGTTTGGAGAATTGTTTACCTGGGGTGATTGCTTGATTGGATTCTGGTGAGGATTGTTTGAGCCTGGTGGCCAATCGGATCCACCTGTGTCTGGACTCTCGCAAACAGGGTCACGAGCTGTGCATTAGTTAGATATGGTAGTTAGAAAAAGTAGCTTTGTAGTTTTGGTATCGCCTTTAAATAGTATATAAATGTATTATAGTATAGTTATAATAAAGAAATCATTCAACCTTCTGAACTAGAGTCAAATATCATCATTTCTTCCCACCAGGCTTGCCTGCATTTACAATACTTTCTATTGCTATTCAGTAAATAACTATTTCCAAAAGATAAATTGTTAGGACTAGCAGTCACAGATGAGCCCAGAGAGAAGGACGTTCAGATAATCAGCACAGTGAGTTAGTGAGTTGTCAGAAACATAGATAAGATGGGGAGAGGTGCTTGGAGAGAATAAGGAGGAAAGCAGAAAGAGAGGCCAGAGTTAGAAAATGCCAATAATGTTAATTAATAGCTGTAGCCAAACAGAGTTTTCTCTTGATAGAATTTGTTCTTCTCAAATCAAAAGAAATAGAGTATTTTCATGTGTTGTTTTTCCCCATTACTCAGGGATCCTCCCTGGGGTTGCCAGCTGTGTTTTGATAGTCAGATTGAGTGGGAGATTTCTCCAGCAGCAGATTCTGAGAACTTTTTTTCCCATCAAGGAAAGAGCTTGACAGTCATCAGTTCCGTTGCTTGTCAAAAGAGAATCTGTTTGCTCCTTGTCAAAGTGCCTGCTCTGCATTTATTATCTTTGTTTGGATTTCGTTTCTTTGTGCAGTTATGTTTTCTGCACACAAGGATTCTCACCCTCTCAACAAAAAGCGCAGTTAGACCCATCAGATGGCACTCCTAGAAGGGATTTCTGAAGCCTGATGATCATCAGTCTCCCTCCACCCTGTACATTTCCCCCCCCCCCACCAAGCAGGGTGGCGTGACAGAGGCAGCTCCAAGGACAAGTCATTTATTTCTCTGCAATGTCTGGCCCCGCCACACCCGGCTGTGGGACAGAGGGCCCCTGCAGCAGCTTTATTTGTAGCCTTTCCTTCGCTGAAGTCGACGACAAAGATGACTGGCAAATCCAAGGCTCTATTGCTTCTTGCTTCCAACAAGCCATGAAGTGCACGTTGGTACAGAGCTCAGTGAAACAATCGAGTTTTTCAGACAGTACTGTGTGTGATTGTTAATTCTGTAACCCTGCAGTTTTCTAAGTGGTGGTTCAGTACTAAACTGAAGACAATCCTGTTTTCATCTGCTGAAATCAAATAATTATATTTATTGATGGCATTCCTAAATTATTCTATTTGCAAGGGAGAAAAAGCCTTCTCCCAAATCTCCAACTACCTACCATATTTTTTTTTTTATTATTTCACCCTCTCAAAACATGTTTGGTCATCATGAAAGCATTGTTTTATTTGAGATTACTCCTAATTTGCAATGGTATCGTTAATAAAATTAGTGAAATTACAGAAATACAGCTGAACTGTGGCTACAATTTCATGATAAAAAATGGCAGTAGTAGCTTGAAACCTTCTTAATACCCCTGTGCCCCTCAGCTGTGCCAACAAAATTGCTTACAGGGCTTCTTAACTAAGGTTCATTAAAAAGTTGCCAGCACTAAGTCAAGGAACTGACTGGAGTCTAAAAAGAATTATTGATTGTGATAATCACTAGCACATTCAGTTGCTAGCACAACTGAATGGCTGGCATGCCACAGACAGAAGAGGGAACAGGAGCAGGGAAGCAGGAATACCTCATGCTGACAGTGGTGCCTGGACAGCAGCAAAAAACAGCCTGTGCAAGATCAAAACTGAGAGCAGGATTGTAACGCCCATTGCGCCAATTCTCAATTATCTATGATTATTTTATCTTCATCTCAGATTATCTGTGCCACAAATGTAAAACCAACCACCCTGCCTCCAACAGAGGTATTAGCTGAAGCCCGTGACTGTACAAACATCTCTTGCGAGACTGTGCCTGCCTTGGGAACAATGCATGCACCTTCCTGCAGAGCCAGAGATCATAAATTCTGTCAAACCAAAGTGGCCTCTGTGAAAAAGCAGCTAAAGTTTTTCCTCACCGTGTTCCCAGAACCAGGAGTGACAGACAGCATGCTGCAGTCACACCACATTGCTTCCCCTCAGGAGCAGCTCAAACCCAGCTGGGCTTCAGGCCAGCTGTAGGCGCCTTCATGTGGAAATGATCCCCAGCAAGCAGGATCATGGGAGGCCTTTTAGGTCAGGTGAACACGATACACATACACGGATCCGGTTTGGATATCTGACCCAACACTCTCCTACAGACAACTGGGGAGATAGCACTGAAACATCAACAGCAAGAATCCTGGCCAGTTTCTGGAGGAAAGTATGGGAAGAATGAAAAGGCCAAAATGTCACAGGTGACACCACCAGTGAGGTATTTACACTATAAAGTATTACTTGCATAAGAAAATGGGAAACATTACAATTAGGAGGAGTAGGGTGTTGACACGCATTCCATCTTTGGGTCAGCTCCAGCCCAGTTGAGCTGCATGACCCTAAGGATTCAGCTGAAGTTCTTGATTGTTTGTTACAGTGCTAACACTGTTTACAAGCACAGTTGTTTCCTACAAACTATGATCACCTCTCAGTGTGGAAGTATGTTTTAGTTCTGGATAGCATTTTTGTAGCTGATTATTCTATTTGTATTGCACCATGAAAGTGCTTACCATTTTGGATTATTTTGAAAGAACATAGTTTCCCATAGAAAAGCAAGCCAACTTACAAGTGAGGACAAGTAATTTTACTTTAATCACTATTGTAGTTTGCCTTTAATGAATGATCAAAAATTCACAACTAATTATTTTCATACTTTGCATATATTCAGATAAAGTGCACAACCCCATAAAAACAAGTTAGCTTCAGGACTTACAGTTCTGTGTGTCTTGGCTGCCCTGTATAAGCAATACCAAACAAACCCAAACAAGCTGTTGGCCTGTTCCCATGTTACAATCCTGTGGAATATTATATTCTCTAGAAGTATCAATTCCTTTTAGCCCCCAGAGTTACTCAGATTTCTACATCTTTAAGGGTGTTTCCATTAGGAAAAGAAATTAATGAAATCTGATATGATCCTTGATTTTAGTAATAATGGATATTACAACTTGATTTATGGAGCACAAAGAAATTCATATGAATAGGAACAATTTATTTGCCTGTGGTTCCCAGACTTTTTGTAGGCAGCTGTATTCTAAAAATCTTCCTTCCAGCATTTTTGATGTCACACAGACAGAATTAGAGCAGCTTCCCAGTGACTTCCTCAGTTCTGAAATTATTTCTAAACCCTAAGTAAATCAGCTGAATCTTTGACCCTCCTATTGTCTGCACCTACACAGTACCCAGGGTGAGCACAATATTTTCTATTGCCCATTATGTAAATCAAAGTTGTAACTGTTTCTTGTGGTCTCTGAATGGAAAGTGTTTCTCATGGCCCCTGCTTCAAACAGTTGAACTGTCCAAAGCCCAACACAGTTAGCAAGCTCTGCAGAATTCATTTTTTCATATTATCAAGCAGATCCCTTTGGAATTGTACACAATCTCTTAGCTTAGCCAGATAGCACAGGTGATCCCATGTGGCCATCCACTGAAGCCAAGAGAATTACTGCAGGGATGGATCTGGCAGTACAGCATGTTTAACTGAGTTCCCTTAAGCAAGAAATCGGCACAAATGTACAAATCCAACTGTGTCTGAGGGTTCTGTTTTGCAGCCATCTGTACAGGCTTTTATTGTTAAACAGAAGTAAACCAAATGTTAGATTAAAAGATACTCATTGATTTATGCATGAAGGTAAAAAAATAACATAATTATGAAAGCTGAAAATAACTAGATGAAGCCGGTTTGAATTATTAGAAAACCCAGAAAATATTATGTTTCAGTAAAACACTAAGCGTGCACCCTAAAACATGTTGTCACTGCAAATTAACACCAGAATCCCAATATGACATTTTAAAATAATCTGATCTAAAAGATACAGCCAGCTGAAGGCAGTTTGGTGTATGCCAGTTTCTCAGACAAAACAAGAGAAGTGAAGTGTTTACTCCTTTGTAGTGGAAATAAAATCTTGCATCGTTTTTGTAGAAGGAAGAATGTGCTTGATTACTGTTTGCCAAATCAATAAGTAAGTGCACGGTGAAACATATTGCTACAGAAATCCACCAAGGTCAAGAACTCAGTAAATTCTAAAATGTACATTGTCGCGGCGCGTTTCGGGGGGGGGTCCCCCAAGGCTGTGAGTTGGCTGGTAGCAGCAGGCAGGCAAGGAGCCTCCACACGGCTTCTGGGGGTGCTCATTAGATGAGGTTTATTGGGGTCCTACCCCGGGAGGGAAGGCAGCATGGTTTCTGAGGGAGAGGGGGGAAAGGGGACTGAGAGGAGAGAGGGGAGGGGGAGAGAGGGGCTGAGCGGGCACTGGCCAGGAGAGCCGGCAAAGAGAGAGCGAAGCGTCCCCCCGGCACACTGAACAGGGAGATTCAAAGTGGGCGCCGAGCAGATTGGGCAATGGGATTACAGACATGGATACCGCAGGGGAGGAGCACAGGCTTGGAATAAACTGTACATTTTCGAGGGGTGAGACAGTACACCATTTAACTAAAATATATCACCACAGTACATGAATACCAAACTACCTGGAGCTGTGGTTGTTCACAATAATTCTGGAAGCCTTTTAACAAGTCACACTTCAAGGTTAAGAAAATCTTTTACTGTTAGAGTACAATCCTTCATGGGGATGGACTGATTCCTCTTACCATCAGCAAGTAGACCTCATCTTGCCATAGATGTAGAAAGATACTGACCCATTCTGATCTCCAGTCTGATGCAGAACAGTATTTCTACATAGCAACTCTGAGCTTCCTGTGATCTCCCTGTTGTTTTGGAGCTGAAGAAAGCAGAGTGGATGCCAATTTCAGGTTTTGTGGTTTTTTTGGTTTTGTTGTTTTTTGGTTTTTTTTTTTTTTCCATTTTGCTTTATCAGTAACTACCATTTTAAGAATAAGGCACATAAATAATGGCACCAATTTATAGATTTTTTTTCAACATAGTAACACAACTATGTTTTAATCTCTGCAGTTAGATTTTTTTTTTAAATGCAGCTCTGAACAAAAACTTGATCCACCTTCTGCTTTCACTTGTCTTTGGGGCCAGCTTCTGACCACTTTAAGCAGAGAAACACAACAAGGGTTTAAGCACTAAAGTGATCTCTGATTCAGACAAGATCGATAATCCCATTAATTAACAACATTATTTTGCCTTTTCAACACTCTTTTAATTGCAAAGAAGGCCACAAATAGAGGACACAAAAGCTATGGAACAATCACCACTGCAGAAGTCATTCCATGCAGTCACTCACCATTCATACTGTGAAGTCTTCCTGTATCTCCAGTATGCTTTGGCTCAGAGCAGTTTCTCTCCAGCCTGGAAGCTCCTCCACCCCTGGAGCTGTGTGTGAGCAGCAGGTGAGACCAGCCAGTTGATGGGCAGAGTTTTGCTGATGTCCGGGATAGCAGCTCTTGCCTCTGCACCATCATTGCCCTCACTGTAGAAACCTAGTCAAGAGCCACCTTTTCCAAGACTCTGGGACCAAGACAAGTTCGGAAATGTGACAAGGGTGGAGTGTAGCCATATGAGGAAATGAAACCAGCTGCTTCTTCTGGAGATAAAGGAAGCAAGTTAAAACTTGGGAGCTCAGTATATGGTGCATGGACACAGGTGCAGATGTGGCATAAGAGGACTGGTGTGGAAGCATGTATCTTCCTGCACATCCAGCACATCAGTCTGGGGACTGAAGCTTGACGCTTCCAGTAGCATCAAATGCCTGCCCCTATCCAATGGATTAATCCTGAGAGACCCTGCTCTGTATCAGTCTGTTTTGTTGTCATGGAATCTGTGCTAGGATGGATAACAAACAAGTTAAAGTTTACATCCAGGAAGTCAATCACATGCTGAAACTCATCAAACCACTACTACAATGAAAGAAGGCTCAGAGCCATAACCCCCTGCCATAAAACCTGTGACAGAATTAAGTCAAATAATTGGAGCAACAGGAAAAAGCTCACTGTGTAACAGCCCAGTTTTGATAAACCAGACAGGATATGGCACACAGCTATTGACTGTAGGGCTTCCCATAAAGCAATTGGCTCTTTAACAGCCCCTGGTTCCCAGCACAGTAAACGCTCTTCTGTGGATGGGTGTGTCAGCTACACAAGAAACAGTTTTTATGATCCTGATACAAGAGCAAGAGAAACCACAGTTTGCATTTACTCGGGGTGGAAGACAATGTACCTTTTATCACATATCCCAAGATTTTAACTGTGGCCCCATCTTTGTCTGTGCCATGTTAGCTAAACAGCTGGAATCAATGATCCTCCCACCAAAGTAACAATTTTACAGTATACAGATCATACTCTAACTGGAGTATGTGAGGAAATGGTTTACCAAAGTATGAATGCTGTCATCCAGCATTCACTGGAATTAAATAGTAGTGTTCCATCAAGCATTTTCTGGAATTAAATATTAGTGTTTTGACTTTACATGGCAGGGACCAAGTCAAGAAGTTGCAGTTTTAGGTACATGATGGATGGGAGGACACAAAACTGTCCCAGAATCTATATTAATAGAGATCTAAACCATTCAATCACCTTCTGAGAAAGGCTAGTAGTAAGTGGGTACCAGTGGTCTTACCTATGTGGCTAAGCCACATAGGGAGTTATGATTTATTTCAACAGGATGCAAGGAGAGTATTGCCTGTGACAAAAGGGCTGGTGATACATATAGTAAATGCATACCTTCTTGGGTTTTGGTGGGGTTTTTTGCTGGTTTTGAGCTTGTTGGTTTGTTTTTTAATGAGACAGTACCTTTTAAAAGAGCAACAGGCTGCCAATCTCAAGGAAGGTAAACTACTCTGAGAAACTCAGCAAGCAGATTGGAAATATATTCTCACAGATTAGCTCTGGGTCAAGAACTGATAGTAGGTGATAATGTTACAGTAATCCTAAAGCCTAAAATTAACTGACTTTTGCTATAGGTAATACTGGATAGGAAATTGCAAATTATTTTATCAATAAAATTAAGTGGGTACTATAGACACGTAAGACAACCAGTCTTACTTTATGGGCTCCTAAGAATTCCACTCAAATTGTAAACAATGAGAACAACACGATAATATTTAGCAATTTTTCTATAAACACTGCTAATAATCAATAGGAATCAATGCAAATGGACACAATGAAGATACCACTTGTTCCTGATTGTGTATCTTATATGCAACTAGAATTGCTTATACAACAACCAAAACAACCTCTTAACAAAGGCACTCCTTTACTTAATGCAACAGTATGATGGATGAGAGCCCATGATTATGGCTCCAAAATTAATGAGATGAACACACATCTGAACTTAGCCAAGTGATACATGGAACAAGACTTGTGCTGAATATAGCATCTTCCTCTATGATGGCTATAAAAACCACACACCAATAGGATACAGAAATAAAAGAGGTACCGCACAAACTTTGCTGGGTGGAATTGGTGTAGGACCACGAACACTGAATTAGTTTAATACAAAATTTCTAGCAAATACATTTTCAGTATTGTAAGAATTGAAAGCTGTGGTAACCACAACTGCAAGCTGGCTACCAACAGCTTTACAACCTTCCATACAAAACTGTCAAGGTACCTGGCACCTTTAGTGACACACTAATCTATCACTGTGGTGCTCATTACTAACCTCTGAAACCATACCACATGAAGCCAGATGTGCTTTATCTTGTATTCTAGTTCAACTAACTAGCATATATCAGGTTAATCAAATTAGGATAGCTGTTAAAAATAGTCAAAGACAAATTTTAGAAACGATGTTCCCTAACTTGGTAGGAGGCAAATTCAATGGAGGATGGCTTAAAACTATTAATATAATATTGAGAGTTGTATAATGCAGCTACAAAGATTTAATATTGCAGCTGTTAGGAATTTGTCAGATGAGTGCCACTCATATAAAAATCATACCCATATGCCAATTTGCTGACATTCCTAAAGTCCTTCATAAAAATATGTGGATACCTATAGTAGCAGGAGATTGTTTGCATTGTAATACACCTGCCATCAATGAACTTAGCAAACACCATGCAGACTGGCTGTCATGCTGAGGATGCACCTGCCTGACCATGCCTCGAGCTCAGAATTACATAGTATGAATTACTCCCCTGGTATCTACATCTAGCAGCAGGTCTCCAGTGAGACATGCATATAGCAATGGTTTAAATGTGTGTCTTTATCCACCTTCAAAACTATCCACTTCAAAGATAATGTAAATTTTGGGCACAGAAAAATTTGCTGCTATCATATAACATATGTGGTTTACATATTTACAGGTTAACTTCTTGTGGACTGAAAAAAAAAAAGGTGTGTTATTTTGTACTGTTTAAGACACAGTAACATATGGCATGACCTTTGAGACAAGATAACTTCCTCAAACAAAATGCCAAGGTTACCTAACATCCATCTGAAATGCTAAAACCTTTACATGAAAGACAAATAACAATGTATAAATATGATGATAACAAAGTGATTCAAATAGTGAAAACCAAGTATGCTAAGACTTCTTTGTGGTGGTAAGCAGTACTTCACATCATCAAATTCAGTTGACAGTAATGTAAATGGCAGTTTGTGCTTAGTGTCTTTTTCGAGCAAGAATACCAGGGTAGATATGAATATTTGCAAATGACACTAAATGGCAAAAGTATAATGTAGAGTATTTTCTAGTACAGGTACGACTGGGAAAAATCAGGCATCCTCCGTGTTTAGATTCCAGGCACTACTAGATTTTCTAGCAGCTGGTAAAACTCTTCAAAACTTCACTGAATGCTGGACAATTTGCTTATTTTAAGCAGTCTACCACAGCATCTGACTGTATCGCAACCACTTAGATCAATCACTTTCCTAACTCACCTCAAACTTTTCAAAAGCAAAGTAATAAGGTCTTCCTGAAGAATCCTTTTCACCTAAAAATAAATTTGCACCAGTTAAAGAGAAAATAATGTATAATAATACTTGATGTACTAATTATAACATTCTTGTGTTCTTGTGCATTTGTTCTTGGCTGACCCAAAAGTCACTTATCAAGTTTATCTGACATCAGCTTTTATAAAAATAGAAAATAAAACAAACAAACAAGCATCATTTTAGCAACGTTAATAGCTATGCCAAAATTTAATCACTTGGGCTGAATATTGCCAGGATGATTGTCTGCTTTGGCCTGTACAAACTTAATTCAAAACTGTTCATATTATACTCTAATAATAACAGCTGTAGAAAAGCCCATCGAGAAG
This sequence comes from Anomalospiza imberbis, assembly GCF_031753505.1. Taxonomy (NCBI): domain Eukaryota; kingdom Metazoa; phylum Chordata; class Aves; order Passeriformes; family Viduidae; genus Anomalospiza; species Anomalospiza imberbis. The sequence goes on along the minus strand of NC_089686.1, from coordinate 16,950,058 downwards.
TTAATAATTTCATCTTTAGAACAGGACTTGACTAGCTTGCAGCAAATACAGCACAGTCACACTCCAAACAAAGATGCTAAAGCAAAATTCTGAATAGCCACTTACTAAATAGCACCATCTAACCTGAATGCTGAATCAGACAGATCCAACAGAGCTCCCCCAAAAAACTGCAGATGATTATGTTGGTCTAGGCTGTCATAAACAACCAACTTTAACTTCAACTCTTCCCAGCTTTTATATGCTTAAACTTGCAGTGTAACACCTTTATTTGATTGTGTTTACACGTGTACACTTGCATGCACACATAAATCCCACAAATATACAAATCAAATAGAAAGAGTGCATCCAAATGGTGCAAGTTTCAGAAGAAAGCATACATTTCCTGTAAAGGAAAAATTCAAACTATTCACCTAACATAAACATGTAGCTCCACATTCTGTTATTTGGCAGTACCATTCAGGCTCCATAAGATGGCAGACCTGCATACATTTAACAGATGGTGTAATGACATTGCTGTAAATACATTGTTTTTTACATGGTTGCTTTAAATTGATGGGGCATGTTTTCACTCAGAATGTTTAGAATGTGATATGGTTAGAACTGTAATGAGCTCTGCTTACTACCTCATATTGCCTTTGCCATACACTCTGATGGCTTTGGACATGGCCTACATAAAGCAACTATAAAAAAATAAAAAGTAGCATCATCACTCATAGCTATTGATTGGGAATTACCCTTACTTGATCAATGTAATTCTTTCTAATAAACACATAATTGGTTTTTATTCCCATTGATTCATTCTGGAACTTTTGGTCATTGTAAGCTAACTCTAAGAATATACTGCTACCCTGAACACACCAAAGCCCTTGAGGTTATCTTTTAAATAGTCTGCTTTACGGGAGACTGTTTGGGGCAACAATGACTTATGTGTTAACCTAAAATTAGTACATTTATTTCCCACTGAATGATGGGATGATGTCACTTCTAAAAGCTTTTTCCAGGTTCTCTGACATTAATGTAGTTGTATTATTTGTACAGTCATTATAGTATTATTACAGTAAATTAATACAACACATTGGTTTTATGAGTCATATTAGGTTGTTCTGGAAAATATTCCAGAACAAGGTGATGCCTTTAGCAATGCTTTATACCAATTTCCTTTCCATTTGTTAAGATGTCAACCTGTTCTAGACCTAAGGTGTTCAAACGTGAAATTTTCAAAACCATTATCATACTTTAAATGACCAGGTAAGAAACAGAGTGAGTTTGCAGTCTCACTTTTATGTTTCACTTTAGCAAACTTGGACTCATAAACATAATAATTACACAGGCATATAATCTTCCCATAAAGGTTTTACTGCACTTGTTCCACTTGGCTAGGATTACAAGGAAAAGCGGTTAGATTGTTTTTAATATTTTGAAAGAGTTCTTTGGAAAAAAGACAGTAAGAAGTGTCTGTGCCAGCAGGAAAGCAGTTTGTACTCAGTACAGCTCTGAAAAGGAAATCACGATAATTTTAAATTAAAAACTGATCTACTTCCAGGTAACCAAATGGAACAAAGAAAACAAATTACCAAGGAAATTAACTCAAAATCCCTACACTAGCACATCAAGAATGTCATCCTGAAAACTGTAGTTAGGAAAAAACTTTCACCAGAGTGAAAAAATTGGGCTGTTATGTTCATATGCAAATTTGTAATTTTTCATATGTAAACATGCTCTTTAATAATTGCTTAGCAGCAAAACCTTATTTAAAACACTGCTCTCTGACACATTCACAGGCTTCTTGCTGACTCACTCTTCAAGAATGGGATTTTGAAAAAGAGCAATGAAAACACTCCAGTAACAGAAATACTGAAGAATTTAGATGATGAGTGTCTGTAACCTACTTCTACCTTTAGACACTTATTGCATCAAGCTTCACAGATCTGCCAGTAAGTTCTTGCTGTTTTGAAACCCCCATCGCTTTTAAAGCAGTCCTGTAAGCTTCTTACTGGTGCAGAGATGACTTTCATTGCTTCTGGTTTATCTACGCTTATTTCAATTAGAGACATATAAAAAACCCCACACAGGTGGCTATGGCATCTCCGCAGCTCCTTACACAACAGGACTCTACTGCGTTTTGGCCAGGCCCAAGGGGGCTACCATCCCCACATGGATGCAAACCAACCTTGCGTGCCTCGGCACAGCTTCGCAGTTCAGGGCTAATTTTGCAGAAGCATCTCTTTTGTGTTGAAAGATTTTGTAGCGTTTCAGCAAGCTATTTCAGCGATCCGTCATCGCTTCGCCGTGCATGTCCTCCCCCAGCTGCCACTCAAGCTGTCACTTGGAGCAGCGGTCTAAGAGACGCTTCTCACACGGGCAGTGGGAGGGCAGCCCAAGCAGGTTTGTGCTGCCACACTTTGCACCTCTGGCACCCTGTGTTGTGGAAAAGGATTGAGAAAAGCGGCTTTGTCTTTCTGCCGCTTTTTTACGTAGAAACCCTGCTCTGAAGAGGTCACTGACTGAGGAACAGTTTCTTCCTGCCAGCTCTGGCTCATCAACAAAGCAATTGCTATTGCTGCAAGCTGCAGCGGTACGAAGAGGCGGCAAATCTTCCGCTGGGACTGCCGATGCTGCCCAGGAGTGCCGAGAGCGGCCGGAGCTGGCCGGTGCCGCGGACAGCGCCGACTACGGGCGGCCACTCCCGGCGGGGCCGCGGCCGCCCCCCGGCCGCGCTCTGGCACGCGCTCCCCAGCATCCTCACTTGACGCATTGCAGGTACCGCGCGGCCAATCAGAGGCCTTGACTCTTAGCAGATAACCATTGCGGAGTCCCGTTAGCCAATCAGGCGCTCCTTAACAAAGTGCTGCCTCAGATGTCTCAGCACCGCTTCCGTGGGGCGCGGCCGTGCCGGGCAGCAGTAACCTTCCGCGAGAACATATAGGTCCCACCGCCGGCCAGCGGCTCGCCGGCGGGAGCTGCCCGCCGAGGGACGGAGGGAGCCGGGATCGGAGCGGCCGCCCCAGCGCTGCCTCCCCCTGGCTGGCGCTGCAGGACCTGGCAGCCGCGGGGTGCAGCCGCCATACCCCGGGCAGCGAACGGCCGCCGAGCCCGGCACAGAGCCCTCCCGCTGCGGCCTCGTTGCCTGCGGGAAACTGGGGGGGAAAAGGGTCCCTGGGGAGGCCGCTGGAGGCTCCGGGAAAGCGAAGCGGTTTGTGCTGTGTCGCAGGGCCCTTGCTGGTGGGTGTAACGATAATCGCCATCGGCAGTCCCTGCGTGGAGAGCGCGAGAACGACCAGCGCCGAGCCGAGCCAAAGCCTCGGTTCAGGCGAGTCCCCGGTGCCTCCAGAGGAGCCGCAGAGCTGCCCGTGCCAAGCTGGCGAATGGCCTCTGCGAGAGGCACAGCTGGGAGCCCTGCAGTGGCGCTCGGGTAATTGCGGTGCCGCCACAGCGCCTTGCGGAGCGCCGGCGGGAGCCGCAGTGCTGAGCGGCTGCGGGGAGAGGCAGCAGGGCAGCCCGCGTCTCACCAAACAGCTTGCATCCTCTGTGGCAAGCTGAAGTCCCCAGCATATGGACAGCTCGGCTACTTCTCTATATCCTTCCAAACGCCTACCATAGGTGTACCTGCTTGAAAATCCACCTACTTCCCCATACCCGCTGTCCACGTAATAAATCCTCTTCACTCGGAAGTGCAGGTTCTGTGTAGCTGTGTTTTCATGCCAACACAATTGTGCCGTGCGAAATCACTCTAAAAGAATGCTCCCTGGCCCCACTGGTGGCTGAGGGTTTGCTGCAAGGATCTCAGGACAGACAAAATTCTAACAATAACATACTTTTTCAAGAATTAAGCTAGATGACTACTTGGCACCCATGGACTCCTCACAGAACAGAATTTTTGGGGTTTTTTTTTGGGTTTTTTTTTTTGCACAAACCTGTGGGCCATCAGTGCGTCCTGAGAGAACAAGAAGAGACAAAGAAAGATGTGGGAGGAGGAGTAGGAAGATAATCTATGTTTAAGTGATTTAACCCCATAATAATAATAACAAAATAGCCTATTTTGAGTCTTTTGCTTTTTGCTTATTTAATGCTGAATATCTTGTTTCAGTTACATTTTAGTTGAGTGGATTGGTGCTCCGTAAGCCCCTAAAATAGAATATGGAGATAGAGACAGCAGAAGCAGAATGGTTGCCAAAGTGAAATGATCTGGAGTGCTGAGCACTGCATCAGCCCACACACAGGCCCACCCCGAGGATAGTGATGCAGAGAAGTCTTAGATGGTACTCCCTGCTTGGAAAAATGATGTCAGTATTGGCAGACCTGAAACTAAACCAAAGGCTAACCAAAATAAACTCATTAAATGTACTTCCCTTCTATATAGCATAAAACCCCCCATTCTCAGTGCAGTGCACCTTTGTGTTAGGCTTGTGCTCTTTAACAGTGCTGCTGACAGCTTCACAGCCAGCACATAACAGTGCACTTACTAAATATAAGTACTTCATTAGCATCTAGAATACTTCTGCTACCACAAAAATAACAACAAATAGCCACACTGTGGGGAAGGTCAATGCTGCTTGCCAGGAAAGGTGTGCACAAAGTGCTACATGCCTGGGACAGACCGGATTTTAGGCATATTTTTATTCCACAGAAGCTGATAGCCTCAGAATAAAGCAGGGAGAACAGAGGTTTAATTAGGTAGCTGATGGGAACTGTAGCCTCACAAAAATGTGGGGAAGAATATGAAGCCTTATGGGACAGCTCTGCTTTTTAAGTTTACAAAAAAAGATGGCTTTTCTCGGTACAATTTCTAGAGTTTCAACAATGATGGGAGTTGCTTTAGGATGGAGACGCATACTCTGAGGGTTAGACATTTTAAGAGTCTGAGTTTCACATGAGCTAGCATCTCCAAAACTAAAAACCTAAAGGTCTACACAAAGAACTGGATCAAAGAGAAACCTTAAGGGGGATATCAGAACCTACATTCTGGAGGCATCAAATGTCCCTATTCACCAAAAGTACTAAAAGAGACGAGCCCTCAGGAGAAGACTTCCTAGGTACTGCCAGGGAATTGTTCCCAGGGGAGAGACAGTCTATTGGCTCTTGGACAATAGGTTACAGAGATTGGAATTTATAGTTTTATACTAGAAATGCATCTTCTCCTCAAGGTTGTTGAAAAACATAGGGGTTTTATCTCCCCAGAAGTGTTGATAAGTTGGAGAAGTTATTTCATTATGAGGTGGGTTTATTACTGGTGCATTGACAAACAACATAAAACAGCTATCCAAAGAAGTGAAATGATTCCCTAGTTTTCTTCCTGTATGTAAGACAAAGGAAGAAGTGTCATTTGGCAATGGTGCCAGCTTCCACCATCTGTAATTTGGGATCTATCTATACTTCCCACCTCAGGCCAGCTTTGCAGTATGGCAGATTGGAATGCTGGATGTGTCTTGGATGACAGTATTTGACATCCATTATTAACTCAGGTGGTTTTGATCTTGTTGCTTCTTATCCTCAGATGAGATTCTATCCCAAACTTATTGAAACATCTTGATTCGAGTGTGTGAGGGAAAGGAAGGGGAGAATAAATCCTTAACTCATGCAGATTAATATGGATTTATTGACTTCAGGGCATGTTTACATTGCTGAAAACCTGTACCAGAAATTATGCTTTTGATTTAAAATTATGATAACCCTTGAACTGCATATGTGGAGTTATTTAATTTTTTATCATTAGCTGTAGCATGAAGACTTATGACAGCTCCACCTGACCTAAAGAAATTCCATTTAATATAGACCTAGTACAAAATTACAATTTGGAGTTAAGTAAAGGAGGCTTGGCCATTAAAGGAGGTATCTATGGATTTTAAATACCTGTCTGCCTATATCATATATGTTAAGTTTGTTAAGTTTATCTGGAACTTTTATTTCAAAATTGATACCCCAACTTGTCCCACAGGAGTATTCAGATGAAAATTAATTAACTATTTGTGGTCAAGTGGGAGGTATAAAAACCAACTCAAAAAGCTAATTTAATAATTTCCATCATAAAAAAAAAAAGCAAGTAAAAATGCAGTCCTAAATATCTGTGAAGACTTTTTTTCTATGTCAAGCAGGACAAACCGACATGAGGAACAACATAACAACATTACTCTGGATGAACAGAATGGTTTCCAGCCTTTCTTCAGCACTTAAATTCTGAAGGATATTTGTTTACCATTGTTTATTGTACCATTATAAGCTATATATTAGTTAAAAGTCTGTAGCAAATGGCAACAGCTGTTCAGCTTTTATCAATTCTAATGCAGAAACTTAATATATAGAGTGTATAGTATATATAAAGTAAACTAGTTTTTGGCCCACTTATTTTTCCAGTGTTTTCTTAAGAAATAAAATGCAAACTCAAGACATTCCTAATAAGGTGAATCTGATGAAAAAAAGCTTGTTTGTTACATTATATCACTTAAAAAATTGAGGAATCCATCTACTGAAATTAGAAACAAGAGCTTTTCCTATCATTAGAATAAACTTTCCTGTAAATATTGTTCTATACAGAATATTTTAAAATACATTACCTTCCTTTGACAGATGTATTGCCTGGATTCATCATCGGGGAATATAGTTCCTATACATGTATCTAATCAGTGAAAAATCAAGACCTAGGTATGCTTGACAATGTTATGTAAAACACTTAGCAAACACACAATATATAAATATCCTTCCCTTTTCTACATTTGATTCTTGGAAAATAGGGGCTACAATTTATCTTTTATCTGTAAAAACACTAATGGTAACAAACCAGAAAAATGGAGTGAGTGAATTGTTTATATGATGAATCATCCACTGTTTACCTTTCTATGAAACTGGCAATTGCAAAAACCCAGAAGGAAAATCCTGTTTTCACATATTCCAGTGTCTCTAGAGAACTCTTTACAGGACAATGAAGAAAGATTGGGGGTTTTAAGACTGTGTGGAAAAGTTTTGGGTTTTTTTAATTTATTTTACATTGCAAGTGTTAAAAAAAAATAGGGAAACCTTTGGTTTAAAGTAATTGTTTTGTGATGTTTAATCTGCAAGATACATGAGTGAGACTACATGTGGATGCAGGTCTGTAATTTCCATATTTACAAGTATTTTTTAGACAGGATCTTGAAGGTTCCCAACTCAAACTATGTTTAAAACATGAAACTTTTCAAATTATGTGGTCTCAAAGATACCATTTTACATAGGTACATGAAAAATGACTCACTAATTTAATTACCATGTGCAAATAATTTAGTTCTAACTAATGGTTAAATGAGTTTCATTTAAACATCTAAAACTGTACAAGAGAACAGGCACTCAATGTAGGTAACAAACACTGATTATTCAATTACATAGATGGCCTTTGAACACTAAATGCTCAGTGAAAATCCATAATTGTATGTGATATTGATGCACATCAGTGGGAATTAGGCAAATGTAAATAAAATCACAAACATATAAAAGATTAAGGAATTTGGGTTTTCCTTTAATTTCTCGGAAAAGAAACAGTTACCTACAGGAATATGTATGTACCCATTTAAAAATGCTCCAAGATCTGAAACTTTAAATGTTAACATAAAAGCAACTTTTATTTTCACCTCTTGTAAAAATATATGTTCTAGCTTTTTATTTCAATGGAGTTCCACCCACTTATTTGCAATCTTAGTGATACTTAAAGTTTATAAAGATACTTGCTTAGGTTTCCACAGCTGCCAATGGCATTTAGAATCATTAATTTTTGTGGAAAACAGTCTCCCCAGAAAACATTGCCTATTTGAAGAGAATTTTGTAGACAGTGTAAAAAATTGATATACCAAGAGAATTCCAGTTGACATGAAAAACAGTGCAATAAATCCAATTTGGTACTCACACATATAATATAATTTGGGCAGCTCACACATATACCCATGAAAACTAATCATTAATTTTTTCCAGTTGCACAGATGTTGCATGCACATATATAGTTGATTTTGGCTTCTTGCACTTCTAACCTATTATAAAGTGGTTATCTATGCTTATTGCCATAATATCAGCCTCCCAGCTGTGCATTAATGATATGACAAACTTCTGTCCAACTGTTCTCACATCCGTTCTCTCAGGACAGATGTCTGTGGAATGTTTTAATTTATTTTTTGGGTTTTTTTTTAACTTATGTATATGTAAGAAAACAGTTGATACCTGTGAGGCCATGTTCCTCAGTGCTCATGTCAACAAACAGCTAAAGCTGAAAAGCACACCTTGTATGTAAGTAGTAAGGTTTATTATTTTGTCTGGTTCTCAACAGAATTCCTCCTTATATCTTAGGCTGCTCCCAAGGAATGGATATGTGAAGTCTCTGCCGAAACAAAGACCAACTGTAAGACTGTAATTTTACCATCACAGCAAGACAAAATTTAGGAATGTAGTACTAGGTAGAATGATTGCAAGTCTTCCATTGTAAACATTTTATTTATTTTATAAATAAATGTATGAAATAATATTTTCTTACTATTAGAGTTCAAACACAAGTCAACAAGAGCATGCTTAGAGAGTAAAGTAATTTAGAACAGTAAATTTATCCAGTCAAAAATCTTAATAGCTGCTGCACAGCCCTTTGTTCATAGAAAAGCTCTATGGCAATGGGATGGCCAAGTTCTCTGGTGTCAGGCACAAACACTGAGTAATTCCATGGCCCAGTCCAGCTCCCACTGGATTCAGGAGATTTTGAATGAGGCTGTAGAAGATCCTGGCAAATCATTTGACATTCTATATCATTGGAATGACAGGAGCATTTCTTGCCTGCCCACAACTGAATGTAAATTATAAGAGAACAAAGAATACTGATCAAGGTCTGGCTGTACAATTGAGTGAAAGCAAATTTACAAGGAGCAGGGAGATGCCAATTTAGATGATTTTTTATTTGCATTAAATAAGCAGCAGAAGATTAGTATTCTGTTTTGTTTACATTTATCGTTGCCATATGTCAAATTAGGAAAAAAAATCCCCTTAGTCAGAATGGTATTTTGGAACATGAGCTGTGAAATATTTTCAAACACAGAATGATGCAATTTAAATAGAAACTACTGCAGAACTCAACTGTGGCATCTTACTTGATCATCCTGATTTTTTTTTAAATAAAGCAAGATAACTATATTCCAAACTACTTTAAAACTAACTTGATTTCCAAATTTCATTTTAAATATAAATAAATTATTAACATGATCTGTCAAGAGTTAGGAAAAATAGACACAAAAGGTTAAAGATAAAAAAAAGTAATAGGAATAAATGCACAGCAATCCTTCTACTCAAAGGCCCTGTTAATCTTTGGCAACATTCATTGAATGTTACTGAGTGGCTTTCTACTTCACATTTCCAAGTTTCATCACGTATGTCCAAACGCTGTAATGCTGATAGTTTGTAAGAGAATCTACATAAATTTTAATTACTTGTCTTATAGTGTCTCCTCAACAGATAAATCTAATCCCTTCACTTTTTAACGAGTGAAGATTTGGATCAATGGAAGAACATATTACATGTGCTTAAAATTAACTTTAAGGAGTTGAAATAAAGCACCCACATTCTAAACTGTCACATTTAAATGTTGGTAAAATTATTCTTCTGATAATACCTTTTCTTTGCAAGATAATTATACAAATTTATTAGCCCAATATTTATGTAGAATTCAGTGTTTTAACAATGAGATCTTCACCTGTGTAAGACCAGCACAATAAGCTGAACAATTTGTACATGAACATTGTTCTTCACATGTCCCTGTGAGTCTCAGAGTTCCAAAATTCACTTATCCAAGCAAACGCTCTTGTAGCTTACACCAATCAAACATTGCGCCATGCTTTCCAGAAAGATGTTAAACTAGGAAAGTAAGAGCCTAAAATTGCTGGTCTGCTTTGAAAATGAAAGATCAATTATTTGCATGTTTTTCCACATGGTAAAAAAAATCAGCATCACTGTTCAGTAAAAAAACCAAAAAAGGCATATCAAAAAATAGGAGGATGGGCATTCCACATCTGAAATGGAAGCTGTCTATAAACCTATCATTTGCAGACTAGCCAGCTGCAAATTGGTTTTCTTACACCATTTCATACAGCAGTTCCTATACAAATATTAGAATGGTTTGGGAACCAAACTTGACACATTAAATGTGCTATTTTGTTTGCTGAGAAATCCCTCTACATTGCAAACAGGTAACTTGCCAGCCTATCACTATGTTCCAGAAAGGCAAGCAAATAAATTGTAACTTCAGTGGCAGAGCTATTGAAACTGTTAAACAAACAGAACCAAGCTGATTTTGTCTTTATTTCAAACACTGAAAGTACACATGATTCTTCAAAAACATAGAATAGACAAATGAATTTCAAAATATTTAGTGCTCTACTGCAAGCAGATTTATCAGAATTATGACCACACTGGAAATACTGCAAGCCACCCAATCCAGAGAGGGGCCCAAAATAAAACATTCAAATAAAAATATCTCGAACGAGAACAAATCTCAAAATCTAAGGGAACCTGTCATGGATGGAACCAAAATCCTAGATTCCAAAATGGGTCCATGTTTGTGCTTCCATGCCTGTTAAAGGAGATACAGTGTGAATACTACAATATTTTTTTGGAGTTATTACCAGTGTGGACAAAATCCTCAGAGCTGACAGGGAAGAAATGAAGAAAACACTGAATCAGGACATGCTTTTGCTGCCTCTCAATTGCAGGCTTCTGAAGAGGCTGAAGTGACACCTCAGTTGTAGACCATCCGATTCTAGATTAAATTTCGCCGTCGCCTGAATTTTGGTGCTTGACAAAAGCCCCGATTAATAAAAAGGCAGCTGTGCTCGCTTCAACATTTTAGTTTTACAGTCGCTGTCACACACGCCTTGTCATCGAAAAAAGAGTCCTTTATTAACATTTTCCCCTTTCCCCGCGCCGTCATCCTCTCGCAGGTGCCGCTCCGGGCTCCCCGGGGGAGCGCAGGCCCAACCCGCCAGCGGGGATGCTGTCTAGAAAATAAAAAAAGCACCAACTTGGCCGAGATGCCCTCGCTCCGGGGGTTCCAGCCTGGAGAGCGGCGGGGACCCGGCAGGGACCCGGCGGCGAGGCAGCTCCCCGCGGGATGCGCCGGCACCAGCGCTTGGCAGAGAAGAGCCACTGGCGGGACCGGGCTGCCCTCGCCCCTCTGGGGGCGCTCGGCCGCGGGGCTGCGGGAGCGGCCCCGCCGGGGGAGGGGCCGGGCCGCCGAGGGGGCAGGGCCGCCCGCCGCAGTCACCTCGCACATACCGCGCCGGGGAGGAGGGAAAAGGGCCCCGCTCCGGCGGAGGGATACAGCCCCACGTATATAGCGGGCGGCGCAGGCTCACAGCCACAGCACTCTGTGAGCCGCGCCGGGAGGAGGCAGCAGCCGCCGCCGCTCGTGGTCGCGCAGTTCCTGCAGCCGCCGCCGGGCCCGCCGCCGCCGCCGCGCCATGGTAGGGGGCTCGTTCGCTCGCTCGACCGGCCGGGCGCGGCACGGGGTGCCCGGGCTGGCGCGGGGGCTGGTGCGCAGTGCGCTCGCTGCGGAGCTGGGGTCGGTCGGGTTGGTGGAGCCGGGGTCGGTCGGGTTGGTGGAGCCGGGCTGTTCCCGGGGAGAAGCGGGGGTGCGGGGAGCCTCGCGGGGGCCCTTCCCGCCCGGGTCTCCGCGGGGTGAGCGGCTTGGTGGCTGCGGACTCTTGCTCTCCCTACGCCCCGCCGCCTTGCGCGGGATCGCTGCGGAGCTGCGGCCCTTCCTCTTCCGCCGCTTCCTTCCCCTTTCCCTGGGCCTGCCGTGTGGGCGCCCGGACCCGCGCCCTCCCGCCCCGCCTCGCCTTCCCTCCCCTGCGGAAAGGGCCGGGCTCGTCTCCCCGGGGCTGCGACCCCAGCACCGGGCAGGGCGCGCTGCGGGGCGGGGCGCGGGTTTGCGGGCGAGGATCCCGCTCGCCTCCGGCACCAGCTGCACTGCGCAGGGAGCGGGGGGGCGGCCGGGGGAGGGCACCGCGCTGCAGCTACTGCGCCCCCGCCGTCCTCCCCAGTCCCCCCCCAAAAAAACGCAGCCGCGGCGGCGAAGCCCATCGCTGTCTGCATTACATCATGTCTCCTCCTCTTCCTCCCGGCCCCCGCGCACCCCCCGGCCGCGGGGACCGGGGCGCTGTGCGAGTTGCTCGGTTGGAAGCGGCCCAGCTCCTGCACAGGGGGCTCGGGGCGGGAGGGGCGCAGCCTCCCCGCTCCCCAGGGGCTGCGGGGGAAGAGCTCCTGCCCCAGCCGCCCGCTGGAGGAAAGGCGATGGGGAGGGAAAGCTGGCCGCGGAGCCCGGGCGCCCTCGCGGTTGCATGATGAGGACGTGGTGTGGCTGCCGGCTGGAGAGGGAGGGAGGGGAAACGGGGACGCACTGCAGCAGTGGGTGGCTGCTGGCCGGAAAGGGCGCCTGTTGCGCCGGCGGGCTGCGAGCCTCCCGCCCCGCCGGCCGGGCGATGCCCGCCGGAACGCATCGCATCGTCTGCCGTGTGCTCGCAAAAGAGAGCAAGAGGAAGGGCTGGGATTTTCCCGGCAGTTTTTCGCTTCCTACGAGAGCGGAGAAACAGTTGCAGACTGACCTGTAATCGCTTTTTGGCAACGTGGGCGTTCCTCGACTCTGTCTCTCCATCTCCCCTTCCCGTAGGAGAAGGCTGACATCACCAGGACAGGATTTGATGACTTGGCTGGGTGGGGTGATGGCTCCAGCCCTGGCTGGGTACCTTTGTCCTGTAGCTATGGGGATAGTTAGTGGCTGTGCCTGTTGCTCGGGAAGGTGAACCCCTTGGTAGTGTAGGGTTGGGTTGTGTCCTCGGGCATCACTGTGTGTGCGAAGGTTTTGGGTTTTTTTTTTTTTTTTTTTTTTTTTTTTTTTTTTTCCATTTGAAATATGATTTTTAGAAACATTCATTGAGCTCCGATTAATGGGGCAATGAACTGGTGCTGTGGGCTGGAGGTTTTTTGCCAAGGTGTGGCTCTGTTTCCTGTTCTGCAGGGCAGTGAGTCTGTTATGTAAATTCCTTAGATAATCTTGAAGTGAAACCTCGCATTTTCTGGAAAATCACAAAGAGTGCAGGAAGTCTAGCTGGATTTTGAGCGCAAGATTTTTGCAGTTATTAAAAAAGACTGTCTTTAGCTGTTAGCATTTCTACCCTTTTCACCTTTCTCCAGCACACTGCATGTGGGGAATTATTTAATCATTACTTACAGACCTTAAAAGAAACCCCCTACCTAATTACAGATCAGATCTGTGGATTTTGCTTAACATATAGAGAAGATTTTTAACCCTATCCTTTTCCCATATGTAAGAGCTTAACATTGCGTAGCTGATTAATTCTCCATTGTATTTGTTGCTCTTTGCTGCAATTATAAGAAGGGCTTGCCTACCTTCTCTGACCTACAAAATTCTCTGTTCTATTTGTAAAAATAGTCCAGTAAAATGTGTTTAAAACAAGTTAGTGCCTCGTATTCTTCAGTATCTGTGATTAGGCATGTAAAATTATCTTTTTCTTTACTAGGAAAATGCATATTTTTCCATAAAGAACTAGTTAGCTCCTTTGAGTCCAAACTGGAGCTTTTTGTGATGCTCTATCCGTACATAGGGAGAGGCTTCTGGAAGGACGTGACTATCACAGTCAAGCTCTAGAAAGCCCTTTTGATTGCCCACTGAGCTGTATACCTTTGTATGCAGCAGTGCTCCTTGATGTATAGAAGGTCCTAAGCAGGCATTTTAAATCTTGCCACTTAAATTTTTACGTAAAACAACCTGCATGTCAGGATGAGGCACCTTAAACTGCTTCGTTGAATGGAAAAATAATATGATGGGTGAAAACTAATTTTGTCAGTGGTGGCAAAAATCTCTGTAACGCTGTGATGTAATTAATCAGATGTAATTCGCAGCAGAGCCCCTCCTGTGGGGCTGGCAGAGGGCTGGAGGCTGCTGCGGTGAGCTGGGGAGGGCGGGCAGGGCTAGAGCAGTGGGCGATGCTCAGCTCAGCCCAGCCTGTGCGGTGCCCCCGCACTGCACTGCTGGGAATGGCATGTGCTGTGAAACCCCTGACACATGGCCTTAGGGGTTTTGTGCATCTCTGACCAATTGCAAGGAGCCTGCCCTGTGTCCTTCACTGGACCAAATCTGATTGACCAAGTTGCAGGATGGTGTTTGGTTCTTCATATGTACTTTCAAACCAAGTTAGCCTATGCGCTTCTGGAAACAGCTGCATGGTGTAGGTGAGTGCAGTCTCCTTGTAGAGACAGAATTCCAGGGTTTGGAAGTGACTTCATGAACATAATGATAAATCACTTCTGAAATTGAAAGGAAGTGCCTCATGGCTTGACAGAGCTGGCAGTAAACAGTATTCTAAAATGTTCTATTCTTCGTGTAGGCCGATCAGCTGACTGAAGAACAGATTGCTGGTAAGTGTGTTGATGATAATTTTTTTTTTTTTTGCTAGCTCTTGTGACTAAAAGAAAATATATTATCTCAAGCATAGTGGAAAAAATATCTTTGACAATTTTAAATCTGTACTACCACTTTTGAAAAGCAGTCACTTAAAAATTCCCAAACTAAAAAAAAAAAACCAGACAAAAATATTCTGGAAGATTACTGGCTCATTGCTTCTTAAATTAGACTTCTTATTCCTTGGACTACAGATAATGATATTTTTTTTTTTAGATGTTCAGACTTGAGCCAAGTTCTCCTAGATTTCTGGCCAACAGAAATAATTGCTAGACTCAAATGAACTATTTAGAGTCAAAGGAGACCTAGGTACTCTTTAATAGAGTGAAGATCGACTACAAATGAAATGGCAACAAATAACCCTCAAACTGGTTTGTTGCACATTGTTAAAAGCCAGTGTCTTTTAAATAAATCTTTTAATAAACTGCCTATAATTCAGGCTGGTTGGGAGAAGGAGCATTATTTGACCTTCTGGAGACCAGACACCCATTTGTGGCTGACACGAATTCTTATTGTCTGCTGACTTAAAAATAAGTGGTAAATGACAATGCTTTTGTTCCTTGAAGTCTGTTAATTGTTAAGGGAACCCAGTGGCTCCTTTTCCTTATTTCAGACAGCTGCTGTTTGTGGAGCAACTGTGCCTCAGGCAAGATGCAGATGCATGGAAATGAATTACAGAGTTGTAAATGCAGATAAATAGCCACATGAAATAAGTTTGTATTTACTGTGAAAATTATGTTGGTATTGTAAGTAATTTTTATTTGTATTTGAGAGTGTTAATTCTCTCAATACAGGGTCAGTTAGATAAAAAGAAAAAATGTTTCTTAGAATTGTGCCAGGCTTCGTCAGTAGAGAGTGCATTTTTAGTCTGTGGTTTTATCATGCTGGTGATATCTCTAAACACTGGGACTGTTTCTGCCTCTAGAATTCAAGGAAGCCTTTTCCCTATTTGACAAAGATGGTGATGGTACTATCACAACAAAAGAACTGGGAACTGTCATGAGGTCACTGGGTCAAAATCCAACAGAAGCAGAATTGCAGGATATGATCAACGAGGTAGATGCTGATGGTAAGTGTTGGGAAGGTGCTGTGATCAACTTTAATGTATATGACCTCCACACCTGGGCTTAAACTGCATTGGCAACATTATGACATAGAGCTCTTATAGGAGTTTCAAAATTCTGGATGGACTCTAAACTCAGAAGGATGTCCAAGATGCTAGCAGTGTTCATGAGACTAAAAACGGGCAATGGGCAGAGACAAAGTTATGCTATTTGTCTTTAATATTTTATGGGTCACAGGCTTCTTATTGCTATGCGACTTGCCCTGACCTGCCATTAACCTGTCTTTCCATCTAGCTTTTCTGTATGTGTTTTGTCAGCCCATGCTTGTTTTAATAGTTTTACCAATGTCTGTGGTTTTGGCTAAGGCAAAAAATGTGTTAGAAGTGGAATAGTGTTTTCAGTGGACGTTTAGCACAGCAGGAAGAGTATATAGTCTATCTAATATATTAAATCCCTAATAGATAGTGAGGGGCTACTGGAGGTAAAGGCAAAAAACCCTTCCCATATCAAGGCTAACAGAATTATTTTAAATGAACACCAGAAAGCCCATATTGAAACACATGTTGTGTTTCTGAACTCCACATAGGCTAACAGTTTTAAAAAGGAATAATATTTCCCCTACTTGGGGATGTCAAGCCTTTAGTTTTATATGTTGGTTGTGATATTTTCTCTAACCATTTTGTAAAAGAGTGAAAGTATATTGGCAAGAGTATAAATTATTGCATTATCAGGCCATATTAAGTAAACTATTTTCTTAAAAAAGGTGTAAGTTGACTTTAACTGTGAAGCTGAAAATCTTAACTTTAACTGACAGGTTTCAGTGTTTGCAGTGGTATGTAGAGTATGTGTATAGTAGCTTCTTTAGGCTGCAGACCAAAGCTGCTCTGGTGGATTTAAAACAGAAGGAGACCGAGGACTTCAGATAAGTATGCCCGCCCAATTGTTTAAATTTGGGTTACAGCAGAATGCTTTGCTATTCTTCTGCATGTTCATTGAGGTTATTTTCAAAACGGAGTGTTTTCAAAACTGTGTTCTTATTTTACTGGTATGTAAAGCTGGCCATGATGATACATAGCTGTGTACATCTCGGGCTGGAACCCCTAGGATGAAAGGATTTTCTTAAACTTCATTTGTTGCACAATGAATTTGTATGCTTCTTTAAACCAATGGGCAGATCTTAGTTGCACAGTAAACTGTTTAATGTGATTTTGTGAACTATTTAATGTGGCTTTTTGGCATATAGAGCTGAGTCCTGACTATACAAATCTAATTTCTACACCATACCACTTTTTCCCTAGCTTTGAGCAGCCTGAAATTTAAATCTTTGCTTTGAATGAAAAGCTTAATCTTAGGGGTGAGGCCTGGATGTCAGCAGGGATTTTCAGTTTTGCAGAAAAATACCTGTAAGAGCACCTACAGCTAAGCTTATCAGTAATAACAGATAATGTCAGCTTTTCTCCTGTCACTGGAATTTGCAGGTCTTTCTTGCCCCTTAGAATGATTTGTTGCTTTTGTTGTGTGCAACTTTGGTAGATAAGGTAGTTGATTTTTAGAAAGAAGAAAGTATTTACAGTTCAGTGATGTGTGATGTTCCCAAATATTAGATAACCTTGGATTGTAATGGCGGCTTAATGCGAGTTCTTCCTGGAAGACACAACAATTGAGAGATTATAAAGAAATGAAAAGGTTGCTTTTGTGGGAGTTATTTGAAGTAAAAATAAGTCTTGTTATTGGTTAACCTTGAAGCATCAGACTGACATTTTACTTGTAGCTTTGGTAGCAAGTGGTGTGGCTTGTCCTTGAAAGAAGGCAGCAGTTGATTTTGTGCTGGAACAGAGTGGCTGCTCTGGCTGCTGCATGTTATGATAGCAAAAAGGCAGTGGTAACAATTTAGAGAGAAGAACCAGTTTGTCTATAAGGACAGTGGACAGAATATCTGGCAGTCTTGCCCCTGGCTAAGTCAAATGCCAGATTTTTGTTTATTTGTTAGTGAAGAAAAGCTTGGAATTTAATTTTTTGAAGTTTCTTTTTATTAAGGCAATGGCACTATCGACTTCCCTGAATTTTTAACCATGATGGCCAGAAAAATGAAGGACACAGACAGCGAGGAAGAAATCCGTGAGGCATTCCGAGTCTTTGACAAGGTATTGCTAAAAGTACAGCTACTCTTCAAAAGCAATAATGATGTCTATATTTTCCTGAGTGTTTTCTCTCTTCTTGTCTAGAAGGAGAAAGAGTCCTCTACTAGAAACAGAGGAATTGGAAACATAACAGAGATTGTTCTGAATATAGAGCCAGGACTGTTGCAGCCTGGTTCTACTTGCTTTATACAGCAAGGTCTAAGCTTTAGGCTCATCCATGAGGAAAACTTTCTGGCCTTTCCTTAGAAACAGATTAGCAGAACTTAATGCTTGGGGGTGGGGTGGGGTTTTTTTGAGACGTGTGCAGAGGAGGGGGATTTTTCTCTCTTTTGACTTTGGGGGGGGAATGGGGAAACATTTGCATGGATGCACATTCCATACTACCCTATGGAAGCTTTTCAAGGTGAGATGATGTCATCAGTATTTGGAGGGACACGAAGTATTGCATGTTCTCTTTTCAAAATGTGAAGTTTGGGGTTGCTTTCATGAAAACTTAAGAGCTCAGCTCCCTTGCCCTTGTTTAAGAATACCTGGGCATATGTCAGTTTTCTAGGACACGAGTTCCTCTCTTGGAGTTGTTTGAACATGACAGATGTTATACAAGAATTGTGTGGAGTAGTGGCTGGTGCAGCTGTAAAGCTCACGCACGTGCATGTGTGGAAGACTTTACTACTACTTTTTATAGAAAAAAGTGTCAGCCTGTAGTACTTTGCTGAAAATGTGGGGGTATTTCTGCAGACAAGATTAGTGTTTAAAGCCACTGAGGTAGGTTATCTACTGGTGATGGCCACATCCTGCTCTAAGATAGTGTGTTCTTCCAGTGTATGGCATTTCTGAAATGGCTCACAGTGAGCTTTAGGTTTGGATGTTGCAAATGGGGACACTGGCTTAGAAGTGTCTATTTCTGTTGTATTTTTAATTTTGCCATAAAACTTCTCAAAACTCCTTATGAGTAGAATTTAAATGCTTTCTTTGATTTGTTTATCCTCTTATCCGAGAAGCCTAACACAGCCAGCTGTAGTCTGGTTATAGAGGTAGCGTTATCACAGAAGAGAAAGTTGACTTCATTCTTGCTGGTGGGGAGGCGGTTCTCTTTGGCCTTGCTTAGGCAGCAGAGACTAAACAAAAACTTTTTTGGTTTTATTTCTGTGTTTATTTTTGAAAGCTCTTTAAAAACATTAAAAATACCTTATCACAACTACAAGTCAGGCATGCAGTTGTTATTACAGCACAATGATTGTATGGAAGGATATGGTGTCATGCATGCCTCAGAAGGTGGTGGGACTAATACATACTGCAGTTTGTACAGTGTGCCAGCTCTGTACATTTGTCCCAAGTGCTGTAAGGCTGCTTCAGAAGCAGTTACTGGAAACCTAGGTGTAGTTTCCACATTAGTCAATGTCAGGATTGTTGTTCATGATCTTGTGCAACTCTTTTCTCATAGGATGGCAACGGCTATATCAGTGCAGCAGAACTACGCCATGTTATGACAAACTTAGGAGAAAAGCTAACAGATGAAGAAGTAGATGAAATGATCAGAGAAGCAGACATTGATGGGGATGGGCAAGTCAACTATGAAGGTAAAAAGATGCTTGTCTTCACTCAAAATCATTATTCAGACAGAGTTGAATGCTTGTTGCATAGGGCATTAATTTTTAATACTTGAGACATTAGTTTATTTGCTTGTCCACTTCTGTGAACAAGACCTTAGAAGGGTGCTTTTTTGTAATGCCAACTGTGTTTTAGACACTTTTGATTTGAAGTACGCTGGAGACAGTAAATCACAGTGACTCTTTATCTTTTCAGAATTCGTACAGATGATGACTGCAAAGTGAAGAGACCTCCTTTACACCTTTTTTCCTCTAGAAGAATCAAATTGAATCTTTTACTTACCTCTTGCAAAAAAAAAAATGTTCATTTATTCATTCTGTTTCTGTATAGCAAAACTGAATGTCAAATTACCTTCTGTCCACAAACTGCATGTAATGGTTGGTGGTCCTGTCCCTAAAAGATCAAGTTAAACATCAGTTTTAAAATATAAATAATTGTACTACCTTGAAAATAAAAAAAAAAAAAAAGGAAGCACTTAGTGAACTCGAAAGTTCCATTTGCTAATGACTATTACACTGTTTGGGCTGGCCAGTTTTTCATGCATGCAGCTTGACAATTGAGCACAGTCAGACATGTGTATTAAAAGGAAAAAAAAAACCTAAAGGATCCACTCTCTTGTTCTATAGTGGATTCTAGTTCAATTCGTAGTATAAATTGTCATAGCTGGTTTACTTTAAAATTGGTTTATACCTCAGGATGGTATGCAGCAAAATGGTTGAAGGATGCAAAACTTAAAGAAAATGCCCTAAAGGTTGAATGGTTCTCCTGTACGTAGCAGTGTGCTCCAAAAATAGGATGATCTTAACTATGGATGGCATGTCTGTTTTAAAATACTGGTTTAACATTGTCTGCATTGCACTATAGTGAAACGGGTGTCAGGCTGTTACCGTTCACAAAATTTTTAAAAGAAACCTTCACCAAGGGAGCATCTTTGGACTCTCATATTTTTAAAACCTTCTGTACCATGACTTGGAGCTGGCGGAGTAGCCTGTGGACTTCAGCACAACTATCAACATTGCTGTTCAAGATATTACAGTTTATGTCCATTCCAAGTTGTAAATGCTAGTCTTTTTTTTTCCAATAAAAGATCATTAACTTAAAGGTGGTGTTAAATGCTTTGTAAAGTTAAAATATATATATATAATTGAGATAATAAACCAAAAAAGCAGTAGGAAGGAAGTGTTTCTATGAATGACTTGCTGCTAAATTATAATGCACATGTATGCAATAAGTTATCCCCTATCTTTTCAAGATGGCAAGAACTGACCTCCTGTAACCCAAGACCTTTGCTATAAATAAATGAACTTGTGCTTGCCTTTCATATTACGACAATGTTAATTTAGTTGGTCTCAAAGTCGTGTAATGCTGACTCGTCAACTATCAGCACAAGTAACACCTCATTTCACTACAGTGGAGAGCTCTGAGCATGCATGTCAATACTGGGGAAACATGTACAGGTTGCTTATGTTTTTTTGACAGGTTATAAAAACTAGTGGGAAAATTTAAACAGCATGGACTTCATAGAGATCTGTGATTCTCAAACATGCCAAAAATGCATTTATCTGCCCGCAGAAAGAAATCAGACGGACATTTTACAATATGTATTTAAAAAAACCAAATTAAGCCTTTTTGGAAACTGGGGCTATTATGTCTTGACTTCTCAAACACTTGCATGAATTTTGTGGGGTGGAGAAGAGGACTAGGGTTAATTTAAAAACGATCTTGTTACTTCTGCTTTGCATGCACTAGCAGTGCTTAGTCATTCCAGTTCTCTGAATAAGTGTTCTCTGATCCTTCAGCTTCCCCATGAATGAGTGTCAAAGCAGCCGTGTGCACTCTTCTTTGTCTGAAAGAAGAATGCTTCTTCTCTTTTTTTTTTTTTTTTTTTTTTTTTTTAAACAGAGCCTCCATATGTAAGGCTTTTATGCTTGGGAGGGAGGGGCTACAACATAATTATTGACTGTAAGTTTTTGTTTCCAAATGTAATGGGTTGAAAACCCTAATTGTTTGATTGCCTTTGGTTTTGAAGAGTATTGATACCGTCTCTAGAAAGAGATACAAGTCTCCATTCATCCTGTCTAACTGAGGTGCGTGTGTTAAGAACTTGGTTTGCTCAGTGGAGGGGTGTCAAGAGCCACCTCCAGAAGGCAATTGAGACTACCTGCCTTCAGTGATTTTTATTTTTTTTTCCCCGGGGGGGTGGGGGGAGTTCTGGGTGACAAGGACCCAGACACCTTAACCAAGTGCCTAAAAGTTAGATGGGCTGAATGTAGGCAATTGCTTCGGTATCTGTTTGTTGCAAAGGCTTAATACCGTGGCTGTGAATGCTGTCCTAGCAAACTGGCCTCAATGATGGGAATGTCTGACTACCATTTGAAAGTAGAGTCTTGCATAGCAGCTGCAAACTATTAAAGTAGTGCTTGAGAATGGCTGCACTGATTCTGTAGACCAGCTTTTAAAGAGAAGTACTCGAGAGACAGGCAAGGCAGGAACAATGGTTGCAGCTCTGAACTAATTACTTCTGCCTGGATGTGCAGAGATCTTGTCTAGTGGGTAAATGCTTCTTACTATCTATCTGTCATTCTCTCATGGTTGGTAGGGTAGTACACCTAAGAACAGCTGCTTTTAGCTTACTCAGTGTGCTCTGTGCTTGCTAGCAGAGACCTCATCCTGCAAGAGGTTCTTGGCTTGATTAGAAATTGTCTGGCAGTGTGCAGTGTTGGTATGCCCTGTAACTGAATCTGCCTGGAGGTATCTAATTATTAACTGACTTCAGTACCACATCAACCTCGAGTAAATGTATCCTCTGTACAGGACTTAAGCTCTGTTCCCTTCTGCATAGTGAATTACTAGAAAAATGAAATGGTGTCATCAAGGTATTTTTAACTTTTTTTAATTTTTTTTTTCCTGTGAGTGTGTGTGTGTGGCTTTGGCTTTTTCCAAATGTGAAAGTGTGGGCTGGATACACTTGGTGCATGGCTTAGAAACATGGGACTGGAAAGAACTTCCTGGGTCATCAGATCCAGTCCCCTGCTATTGCAGGCAACCGTGTCATATAATCCTTTTAATAAACTGATCAAGCTTAAACACCTGCTTGTAAGTGGCTTGTTTTCATGGAAGTTCTGTAACTCATGTTGCTCTCAACTGATGCAAATAATATATGAAATATGAAGTTAATCAAAAGGTCCTCCAGCTTAGCTTAAGGTTTATCATTACATTTATTTAACTGACTTTCTTGAACCTGTTATTATTTGCACAACACTCAGGAAAGTGTTGAGTCTTTACCCCTCTTGCTATGAATAAGAGTTGGTGTGCTTGCTTATTTTTTTTAATGGAAAAGATGGATGTCTGGCTTGTTGAAACCTGTTAGATATGTTAATTGTCAAGGCAAGAAACAATTGAGTTACTTGTATTTGATACATAAATTTAAGGCTAGAGTATACATAACCATTTTTAAAACACATCAACTTGCAGTGTAGTTTTATATTTAATACTGAAATTGTACTGCTAAAGTTTAAACTGCTGTTAATCATATTCCTCTTCTGATCATGATGAAAAAATAAAGGGTAAGAAAATGCTTAACATAGATTATTCATTATCATGCTTATTTTATTAATAATTCAGGCACTGAAATATCTCCAGATATGGGGCATTTGTTGTGTTTGCTGGGGTGGGCTGGAGTGAGGGGTGGGGAGGTACTGATGTAGGAAATTCTTAATCCCCAGCCATTTGTCACACTTGCACAGCTTCAGAAGCACAGACATTGTAAGAAGCTGTTTAGGAAAGGACCCTATACCTTAGTGATGCCTTGGATGCACACGTGGGTGTGGGGCTGGGCAGTGGGCAGGGGACCATGCTGTGGCTGCCAGGCCCTGCGCCCTGCCCAGGGCAGCGTGGAGCGGGGTGGGGCTGTGTCCTGGGCCCTGCATTGCAGCACGTGTGTGATGTGAATGCAGATTCTTGTTCCCAGATGACAACATCCTAGACTAAAACCACAGTCTTGGGGTTTAGAAATACCAGAATTAATACAGCTTGCTTATCCCCTGCCATGAAACTAACTGGAACACTCATTTTGCTGCAATCCAGTTAGGGTTTGGGTTCTTTTTATTTCATAGTGTTGTTTTGGTTTGGGTTTTTTTGGTTTGGTTGGTTTGTTTGTTCATTGTGGGGGGGTGATGGTTGGTTGGTTTGGGTTATGGTGTTTTATTGTTGTTTAGGGTTTTTTTTTCAATTTGCTAAGTGAAATCTGACATGGGACTGTGGTAGAACCACAGCATGTTCTTCTGATACACAAACAGAACTGTCAAGTGAACATAGGCAATGAAGGCTGAAGCCCTGGTTCTCCTGACTGACATTAAGGAAACCAAATATTTTCAAGTAGAGTGGGAGGATCTTTAAAATTGGCAAGACAAACATACCAGGTTGTGTGGGGATTTTTTCCTAACAGCATTGCAATTCCAAAATATTAATGATGTTGGGTTTTTTTAAAAATCCAAATACAAGATTGTGAAGTAATGAATTACGTGATGAATTGTGTAAAGAACTGGGATTCCAAAGATTCTTGATGTTGTTGACTGTAGAAACTTTGCATGAAGGCTCAAGTACTTGGTGGATTTTATGTTTTCTAAGAACCCCTATCAGTGAGTATCCTAGGGTAGCAGTCAAAGGATATTTAAAAGAGTTGGTAATTTCTTTAATAGTAATAAATTGGGTTTTGAACTGAAGTGAATAAGTATCCCAATAAATGGCAGATTTGCTGATTAGGTAGACACCAATAAAACGTCTTACAGTCTCATAGACAATTAGGCACAGTTGTTATCTAGCAGTAAATGTGTTGCTCTCTATCCGACTGATGACTTTAACCAGGAGCAGAGCACACTTCAAAGCACAGCTCAGCGCTTTTGACCTTCAAACTATTAAACTCCAGGAGAAAAACCCACAAACATTCAATACAAAAAAAAATTGTATCACAGGGTTAAATTTCTCCCACATCACTGTGGAGACCAGCACTGTGGAGCAATGCTAAAGAGAGTTGAGAAGCAAATCTCCCAGCATTACCCCCAGTGACCCTCAAAAAGAGGTTGCAGGTTGTCCTTTCCAGCATGCCTGTAGGTGAGAGACAAAGCTAGATGGGTGGCAGTGGGTACCACAGCCTCATTTGTGGTGTTGTCTTGTTTTGATCTTTCATAGAGGTTTCATTGTCTGGGAAATCTTGCACAGACCTCCTCAGAAGAGCTTCTTTCATTCCAGTTGCCTGAGGAGTCAGCATCCACAGAAATACTGAAATAATTATTCATAGTGCAGCATTTTCCTGACAAAAACAACTCCCAAAATAGTGGTTGAAGTACAATATGAAAACTATTCTAATAATCTAAAAATTAATTACAATTATTTCTGAATATTATTAATTTCCAGATCTCTATATATGATATATTTCAAACAAGATTCTTCAACAAATGCCATGCTTGCTCTAAAATTTGTAGCATTTAAAATGAACACAATATTTGAACAGGAATCAACTGAATCAACTGAGAAAGCCATAAAAAGACATTAAAAAGCATTCCCCATTTTACTAGTTTGCAGTGGGATTGGCAATAATAATGCTGTCAGTGTAGCAACCATTCTGAAAAAGGTTATGGTGAAAGAAACGGATGAAGGGAGAGTAAAAAGAATACCTGTCCATGGGACTGCTTTGTAGTCTTGTCCTGCCGAGTATTTGTTGTCCATAATGCTATAAATATTTAATTGTGGGCTCCCTGGACTTTTTAGCAGTGGTGCTGTTACTCAGTTTGTCCAGTTTTCCTGGCTCCCCATAGATCCACCCTGCTCCATGCTAACTTAATATTTACCTGAAAATATACAACCTGGAAAAGCTGTCAGCCTGCTGCTGTTCAGAATTTGCCAAATGTACTCTACTTGTTTTCAGCTTTTAAAAAATATATATTTAAAAGAATAATTTCCTGCAGGCATTCTGTTAGGAGACAAAATATGACCATGATTTCATAAAGGTTTTACTTTACTTACGATTTCATAAAGGCTTTACTGACTATATTGTGAAGAGAAATTTTAGCCCAGAGTATTTAGCTGTCTAGGAATCTCTATGCAATATCAACAAAATTAGTTTCTCAAGGGTTTTGACATAAAATTTGATAGGTATTTCCTAATAACTAATTTGTTTCTTTAGATATTAATAAATAAAAATTCCTACACAAATATACCAGGTGCCCTGACAATCAGTGTGTATGATGCTGTCTACCTTACATAGCTGAATTAAAGACAAGAAGATTTAATCAGTAAATTAAGTCAGTAAGTAAAACAGATTTTTAGTATCAAAGAAGATATCTTGCACTATCGTACAGTTCAAAAAGCATAGCTAAGTGTGAAAATAGCCTTGCTGATCTATTTTCCATCAAATTAATTTGTAGAGGAGGGTAATTTCTTAAGTAGCTCAGGTTATTTTTCTGTATTATACACTTGCACACATGGAAAATACTATTCAAGAAAAATGGTCTTAGAGCTACAAAATTAAGTACTCAAAATTAAAAAAACAATTTAGGTTATCCATGAAACTCGAGGATGGCCTATTACAAATGTGATTGCAAAACATCATGACACTGTCTTACCTCATTCTATACTGCCCTCATCATCTTTCCATCAGTGTATTAAGCATTGCATTGCAACTTTCCTTTTGAATGCATCATTCTATCCATACCCTAGTAACTACCCACTACGCAGCTCTTGCTCCAAAGTCAGAATTATTATTTTCCTATGGCTCTTAGGTGTCTGAGTGCTTCACAAATGCTGCGTTCTTTTAAGGACACACAGTGAATTGAGGACATGCTTTATCCTCCCCAAACAAAAGGAGCCGAGGTGCACTGAAGTCCAAAGCAGTATTTCTGAGAGCTCAATCTGACACATTTTCATTTGTCAGAATCATAATCATGCCATATGTGTGGTACCAAGACACCTTGTCAGTAAGAGCATCTTTCAAGTCTGGAAACCAGTCTAAGCCTCTGGGTCAGGCCATTCTTGTCCAAAGTTCTTGGAAGAAGTGACTGCCTGTAGACAGCTGAGTCTGAGTAGTCGATCCCACCCCACACAGGGCTCCATGCAGAGACCAAGAGCACTTGTTTTCCAGGGCAGCTGTGGCCTGCATTGCCCAGCAGGTCAGCTGCCTTCTTTCAGCCCCAGTATCACTCGCTATGCGTTGCCTTGTTCATGCAGAAGAAGAAAATACATCAACTATGCAGCATTTCTTTCATTGCACCACACCAATTCATGCCCAGAGCAGTAGGGAAGAGAACTAACTGAAGAAAACAGGGTAATTTCATGCTAGGACCACAAAACAGGGGGATGCCGGTGGAGGTGATGGTTTGTGAAAGGAGAATAGGGGAATAAAAGTGGCAAACCCCCTCAATTGCAGCACTTTGTGCTTTCCAGCATAACCTTGTACTTTCATTGCTGTTTCAATCCTGTAATGTACTACCACAAAAGGGAAAGCAGAACTACACCCCCAGCACAGGAATCTCCGTTGTGTGGCATCATGGTGACACCCCAGTGCGTCATCATGGGGGCTGCTGCCATAGGGTTCTGCACAGACCTCTGTGACCTCTTGAGGTAGCAGAGGAACACCAAGCAAAGCTCTTCTGCTTCCTCAGACAACCCAACATGGGGAGGGAGCGTTTTGCCCACAGATTTGCAGTGGAAAGGTAGATTCAGGACTGTGGGACAACTCAGGGCTCTGCAGGAAGCTATGCTTTAATGGTCCTAAGCTTTTCTACCCATTCCCTGTAACCATGACCCCATACCTCCTGTTCTCTTCCTGTTCTGCCTGCTCCCTTCCTCTCCATTTTATTCTCTACCCATGTCAGGCCCAGCTTGTACCTGTTAGACTTTTCTAGGTTTCCTTGTCCCACAGTCCTTGCTTCTTTTTCATTTCTGCAGGCATGGCCTAACCCCAGTTTGGAACTCTGCCCCACCAGCCACTGGCTTGCTCCCCTCCTCAGTGGGATGAGGGACAGAATCAGAAGAATAAAAGTGAGAAAATTCATGGGTTTAGATTTAGAGAATTTGGTCAGGAAAGATCATGCCCATGCACAAATAAAGCAAAACAAGGAATTAATTCACTACTCCCCACGGGCAAGCAGGTGTTCAGCCATCCCTAGGAAAGCATGGCTCCATCCCATGTAATGATTATTTGAGAAAACAAACACAATAACTCCAACAACATTCCCTCTTCCTTCACCCCCCAGACTTTATTGCTGAGCATGATACCATCTGGTATGGAATATAAAATGATTTGGGTTGGAAGAGACCTAAAAGGTCATCTCATTCCAACCCCTCTTCCACTACACTGGGTTGCTCAATGCCCCATTCAGCCTAGCCTTGAACACTGCCAGGGAAGGGGCATCCACAGCTTCTCTGGGCAGTTCCCTTGGGACTGTTGAAGTTGTCTCACCTGGCTGCATTCCCTCTGTCTCTGTGCTTCCCCGGCCTGCTTGCTGTTGGGGTGGGGTGAGAGGCCGAAAAGGTCTTGATGGTGTGCAAGCACACTGCCCAGTGATAGCTAAAACACCCCTTTGTTATCAACATCTTTTGTGTCACAAATCCAAGCACCATAGGAGCAACTATGAAGAAAATGAACTCTACCCCAGCCCAAACCAGTACCCATCTATTTCTCTCACTAATGAGGGCTGCCAATGATATATCTTCTTCCAGATCTCCATTCTCACAACTTTTGGTCCCAATGAGCTGATTTCTCACCAAACAACTTTATTCTCTATGTTGTCTAAGTCAGGGTGATCACTTAGGTCAGGGCACAGACTAAAGTTTTCCTGTGCTCTTCTCAGGCCCCAGGTTGCAGGTGTGGATCTGAGCCTTGCCTGACTTGCTTGACTTGCAGCAGGAGAGAGCTTTGGTAGCAAAAAAGAAAAGATACAGCACAGGTTGCCCCAAGCTTCAAGTTGGAGATACTTAGTCTAGGGTGAGGCAGCTGTTGGAAGTCCACCTTGGTCATCAGTGCTGCCTGTGAGGGTCCACTGCTCTGCCTCACCTCTGTCCTGAAACACTGCTTTTGTCTCAGAAGAGTTACTACTTTTGTAAACATGGAGTGCATCACTCATATCTTCTGCACCACTCTCATACCTTCTTGCATTCACAAAGAGCTTTGCTGTCCATTTTTGAGCAGACTCATACTAGATGTAATCTTAAGCAGTCACTTCATCCACCACTGATATTCAGCCATCTTGAATCCAAAATGTGGCAGATTTATAAGAGACAGTCTTTGCACATGGGTTGTTCCCAGCAGATATCAATGCATTACCTATTAAACTTAGGGCTATAATGTGGTGCAGAATAAGTCCTGAGACAGGGAGGAAAGTTATACCAGGGACCAACACAGAGATCCCTCACTGCCCTCTTCTCCTACCAACTCTCCTCTCCCTTTTGTCTTCCCTTCTTACCTAATCTCCATCTCCTCTTAGATGTCATGACACACTTTTCCTATTCTACAAATCCCACCTCATTGA
Organism: Anomalospiza imberbis; assembly: GCF_031753505.1. Lineage (NCBI taxonomy): Eukaryota > Metazoa > Chordata > Aves > Passeriformes > Viduidae > Anomalospiza > Anomalospiza imberbis. Next base: position 16,921,245 of record NC_089686.1, on the reverse strand, counting down.
ACCTAACTCTACTAATAGGCAGCTTTAGATTAGGACATCAGTTACTATTTGCTGAACTACTGCAGGAGTACCCACACAGAAAAAGTACAAGCAAGAAGCTCTCAATTGCAGAAGTCTGCCCACACAAAAAGTCACATAAAGTTTGGTTGCACTGCTATTAAATTATTGTGGTTGTTTGAAGTTTTATGAAGCCATATTTATAATAATGTCATTTTAGTACTCTGTACTTAAACACATTAGGCCTGATTCCATGCAGTAGGTAGTTGCTATTTGGGGGAAAATAACCTTCCTTCTCTGATGTGGCAAAAAGCCTTTTCATAGCAAAGCTGTTGCCACTAGTGAGAATGTATAAATGAAAAGCTAATAAAATATATATAGCTAGGTACCTTTTTCAGACTTTTGCAGTACATTGCTTACTATGAAATAATGGAACGTAATTTAGTGTTTCTCTTTTTAATAGGATAGGGAAAAATTCAGATTCTTGTTTACAATTAATGTCCATCTCATACAAGCTACTTTACACAGCCAGTCAAATGATGTTATTAGTTCAAGGATGAAATATGAAGCTGTTTGCAGATTGTTAATTGCTAGAACAATTCTGATCCTCATATGCAGCTTTAGTTCCTAAGATATTACCCAGAGGCCATATAATCTACATGTATGGCAATGTAGGTATTTTTAGTGATGTACAACATGCCAGGTATTGTCTTGTCCAAATTTGAGATTAACTTAATATGAACAGTTAATACAATAACAATTGGAACCAGCATTAGGTCACACAGCTGAATTGGTGAAAAAATGGAACCATTTTTTTAGGCTATTGCTGGCTGCACACTGTTGACTGCTAGTTTGGGAATTTATTTCATCTCTTCAGTTTTACTGTATTAGATTGGCAAAGTCCTCTTACCTGCAGATTTTCTAATGAATTTGGTATACTTCTTGCTGAGTGAATAGGTTGCTGTTAAATATTTCAGTCTGGGATTTGACCCATTTTGCAAATTTATCACCTTCCAGCAAATTTTATCTCAATTTTATGTTTCCAAATAATAAAACTTCATCACTCTTTTCAGCACAAATCAGTGAAAGCACCACTCTGTGATCATTTCATTCTGTTCCTGCACTGACAGCTCAGTGCCCATGAACTCTGGCAATTAGGCATGATTAGCTGAACAAGGCAGATTCATCATTAGCTCAGAATTTCTTTGATTCTAGTGATCTAGGTCAGATAAAGTTTTACAAAATGAGGCTTTGTGGTTTAACTTAACTTTTTATTATAAAAAGAGAAGAAAGGTTTAAAACGAAAAAGGTAGAAAAGCCCAACTGATGGACTTAGGGAGGAATAAAAGATAAGTGTGTTTGGCAAAGCACTCACAAAGAAGAGCTCTGCTAAGGATGATGAGAGATTTCTGTAGAGCCAGCTCTGGGAGAATCCCTGCAGAGAATAGAGGCAAGTGGGGGCAGAAGTGTGTGAGGGAAGATCTAAAATAGATAAAAAATGTGAAACATGCAAATGGCCTTGGGAATGCAATCTACTACAAATGATAGCAGCCCTACTGCAGAGGCAAAGCTGCCACAGCCTGCGTTAAGCTGAGCAAGGGTTTAGGGAACAGTGACTTGGGAGGAGTGGGATGCAATCCTTTGTGTTTCCAGTTCCAGCCATGACTAGGGATGGCTTGGCTTTCTGCCTAGTCTTCAAAGCTGACTCTATCTCCAGTGCTGCAATCCATGTTTCCAAGCTGGGTACTACTTTTTTAGAGTGTTTGCTCTATATCCAGTTATTGCCTACATGCAGTTCTCCTCAATTTTTAAAATATTAGCAGACCAGAATTTAGGACTTATCTTACAAGGGACTAAGCTTGAATATGAGCTAGTTGATTAAAAACTGTCAGATGAGAACTTAAAACATATATGGAACACTTATGAGTGGTTTAAAAGACAAAACTGTATTCTCCAGTTCTTTTTTTAACCTCTAGCCCTATTTTTCTATTATCCCACCAGTTTTAAAACTAGTGAAACAGAGACTACAAAGAAGGTATAGCAGGTCCCAAATTAACTCTTAGTGGCAAAATCAAATGAAGCACTTTCCTCATTTTGAATAGTTTAGGAAATGGTCTAGAGAAAGGAATATGGTGCAGAAACATCCAGCCCAAGTTCATTGGTTCAGATGCGACTTGCCAGTTGAGTTACTGCCAGCAAATGTCTGCTCTCCGTCTGCAGGGACCTCCTTGTCATGTTACCTTACCTATGGTTGCCTATTTCCCTTCCCCAGGTGTTGCTGAGGCAGGGGACCTACTGTCTCCCAGTCTGGTGTTACCCCAGCTGCTAAAGAGATGTCCTTGTTTTCAGCAGGCTAAGGACACACAGCAGTGATTTTAAATGACGTGGCTCTGCAGGCCACCCTGCAAACAGAGCCCAAGGCTCCCTGTGTTGCAGTGGTGACCGGGGCTGCTCGGGCAGCAGGTTTTGGCCAAGTGTCCTGATTGTGACCCTTTGTGGAGCGGCAGGGACTCACTGCTGTGGTGACACACATGCTGGCCTGCTGGAGACTTGGGCTCAGGTGCCCGCTAGGCACCAGTCACTTCCTGGGCAGGTTTTGCAGCCTGTGCCAAGCACTCTGCTGCTCCCATCAGCACAGGCAGCTGAGGAGCCCAGCCTAAACCAGCCACGAGAGCCCCACACAATGCTCCGGCTGCTGGGAATTACTTAAAGTCCCTTCCGGCTGCTCCACAGGACTGGGCTGGAAAAAGGGATTTATTGTTATTGTTGATATCGTTATTCGAGCAAACAGGCTGGTGTGAGGTCCCCTCTCACTGCTTTTATTGTCCTTCACAAGGAAGTCAGTCATGGAGCCGGTTCCTTCCTGCCCAGCCAAAACTTCCCTGCGCCCACAGGAGCGGAGCAGCCACTGGGCCGGATCCTGTGGCCACCTGATTGCTGCCCCCAGCCCGGCACCTGCAGCTCACTGGCCCATGCACCCAGCTGCCTGGCCCAGGGAAATGTGACAGGACATTTGCATGTTGGCAGGTGGGGAGGACTGGAGGAAACTGGTCTCTGCTCAGCAGCTCCCAGTGCTGCCGCCTGGGATATAAACACAGAGAAGGAAACATCTCGCGACTGGATACTGGCTGTACGCAGCTTTGTGAATGGAACATTGGCAGCTGAACCATCAGAAGCATTTTGAGAATTCGGGTTTAGACTTTATTAGTGGCCTCTGTCTTGTTAATTAAATGAAACACCTCTATCTCCCTCTGATCCTCAAATACAGTATATTTGATAGTCATGTGCAGAAGGAAATGTTACACCTTTAAACTTCCCCATCCCCCAGCTGTTTATATCGTGTCTGTCACACAGTTCACTGTTTTTTCCTTTCTGGGTCAAAATGAACATCTTTAGTACTTTTATGATTGGTCTCTATAAAAATTATCAAGAAAACAATTGCCAGAAAAGAATGGTCATTTAAATCAAGGGATAATTCTAGAAGGACAAATTGGTAGGAGGGTCCCAGGGTAAACCTACCTTGGAAATGAAAGTTTTCCTGGCATTGGAACAATGGCAACGATTTATGGCAAAATCGTTTTTTTTCTTTTATCCAACCAGTCTCCCTTTCCTAACTGAAAAGTTGTCTCATTTTTTTGGCTTAAATTTGTCTGTAGATTTTAAATATTCTGTAGCAATTACAGATCGTGCTCATTATGCCCACAGCAAACTAAGCAGAAGAAGACCTTTCAATCAAATCCATCACATTCTGGCTGTCTTATGCAGCTCCCTTGCTTTGTTTTGGGGTTTTTTTCCCAGTTAAAACACCCTGAGTGTTTTGCAGTGATGCTATTAGGGAACTGCCTGCCTGCATATAAACAGCATTGTCGCATTATTTCCATATGTCCAAGTGATTAACTCAGCTTCTGCCTGTCTTCATTTTGTCTTTTTTTAGATAACTAACAGAGTTTCTTAAGTGTGTACTCAGGTCAATGAGCTCAAGAACTAATGCTCAAAGAGGAGGACTTACTGGGAAATGAAAAGAAGAGCTCAGTAAGGATTTATGACCCTCTGTCTGGTGAGGTTGAAGGCTGATCTGAGGCAATAGTGACAGGTATGCTATTATCGTATGCCAAATATTTAATTTTTTGCTGGAACAAGTTTGATAGTGACAGTTGACTTCCCCCAGGGCAAGTGGCCTCTTATGGATGTTATCTTCACTGTCAGCCTTGCTGGATGTCTTGAAGGACAAGCTGAGACCTAATTGGGAACTGGATAGCAAAGGGCTCATGCATAGGGATGAGCCCTGGGCTGTGGGTAGGTGGGATAAGGAAACGTGGTGTTATGAGTTCCAGGCTGTATCTTTTATGGGGTAATTAGAAGATTTCAATCTTCAGGGGTGCACAAACTCTGTTATCCAAACAGTCATTGCCTGAATTATTCACAACCCATTAAAAAAGATAAGGAAATTAAATATAAGATATATGCACATAAATCATTGTGAGATCTTCCCAGTACCTGCTGTGGTCAAGAATGAAACCCAGCTTCCATTACTATCTCTTTTTCTCACCCCTTTCAAACTTAGAAAATAAAATGAAATAGAAACATCTATTTTGGAGCAAATATATTTGGGTTGGTCACTCTTTAAGATTAATATTATGGAGGAGACTGACTATCACCTTTATGCCTTCACCTACAAGTGTTTTTTTTTTGGTTTTTTTTCCTTTAAAAAGAAAATTAACAAAGAAATTAAATGCAAAATGTTAAAGTGGACAAGTTCCAGGATATGTTAAAGAGAAGTTTCTAATCACCTCATTGTGCAATGCTAGGGTTAATATAAAGTTATATAAAATATTTTCTCTAGTTTAACTCATGTCTTGCAGACTATCCAGGGACCAGGTTTTCAAAGTCAGTAATATCTCAGTTGAAAAGAGAACAGAAACTGCAGAAGGGCAACTATTCTGGAAAAAAAAGCTGGCCTCTTTTCGAGGCATTGCTATTCCATAAATCCAGTGCCTACCTGGATGATGTTAGAGGATGCAAGGTCACAGACCAAATGAACTTCAAAAATATACGGTGCAATAATCTCCTCACAGTAAAATGCACACGTGTCTAACAAGTGTCTTGTCACTATTAAGAAATTGGTAAATTAAAATAAGAGAAACAATTGTAATTGGTGCTATAAAAGAGATCCTAGTATCAAAGAAGGCTCAGGATCTGGGGTTTGGCTCATACCCTAAAGACAGTCCAAAAAGCTCTGTGGATGGCTTAGTAAATTCCTAGGCATCAGCAGTATCTGTAGGCAACAAGATCGGTGAATTCAATGTATGTAGATATTTTATGATATCGAAATATTGCAAAATCATTTTACATGGCTTGATCTGCATAGCTGTGATATGATACTTTCATGGATGGCTAAATGAGTGCACTCTTTTTGACCCAGTGAAATAGTGAAGGTGCTCACTCGTGTTTGGATTAGCTCTTACCAATAGTGTATCCCCTCAGCTATAATTTATGTTAACAGCTGATGTGAACACCGAGTACTTGGACCTGCACTGATGAGGTCGATATTACCAGGTGCTCTGCAATCCTATGAGGTGCTGAGAGATTTCTAGCGAAGTCAGCGAGAGAAAGACTGTCAGCTTCTGGCTGGCTTGAGGCTTTGCAGAACACAAATTAGGTCCTATCTACTTCTCTGCACTTTAGCTGGAAATGCTCACTCTTTCATGCTGGCTAGTTATTGCTCTGCTTTATTACAGCTTATGAGAAACTAACAGAGTAATAAGAGTCAGGTTTTTTTATAATCATATTGGAGTAGTGATTTAACAGGACATCATGTTTTTCTGGGGAGATTTTACAAAGCTTGTTCTAGTAATTTGGAATGAAAACACACAAAGCAGTGCAGTCCCATTACCCAGTTAAAGATCATTGGAACAAATACACAACGTCATATGTAATAGAGTTGGACGGCTTATTTATTTAGAATAAAATACTGAAGAATTGCTCCAATTAGACTGATGTTTGTCAAGATCATCTTTGTGGGACGTGGAAAGCAGTTACTGTGCTCTTCTTGCTGTTCTTTTCTGGATTTTTCTTGCTCTCCTCACACTTGCCTTATCTCCTGGCTTGCTTAGTTCATGGCTACTGCAATTTAAGAAAAGACCTACAACTTGGGCTGTTGTGTTTTTGCTATGCATATGTATTCAAACAAAAAAGAAAAAAGACAGTATTTGAAGATAGACAGAGTCTGCTGACATCATCATAGAGGTCTTACTGAGGATGTGGAAACCTGTCAAATGAAGCATGGGAAACAGGAGGACACACACATTTTCCTCCACTCTTTATTCATACAGAAAACAGGGTTTGAGCTCCCTCTGTGTCTGGCAATCTCCTGGACATGAACATTTTGTGCAAGACCACACAGGAAAGTGGTGGAGGCATGCTCTTGAATCTTAAGAAGGTAACAGTCCATGGAGATGCTGTCCTGCTGGGAGCCTGTCTAGTCCTTAGTGTGCAGACCTGGTTCTTGGTGCCTCTCCCACATTCTTCCTGTCTGCAGCACTTGCTTCTGCTGCTGGTTTCCTGGCATGCAGCTGTACTGCAGCTGCAGTGGAGCTCCTTGCTCTGTTTTCCAGTGTGGATTTCAGATTTCAGTCCTGCAGTAAAAGCCATCTCAGGACTTTTCTGGAAGTTGCACCAACTCAGGGACTGGTAGCATTCATCAGGAGAGGATGTGAGCCTAGGAGGTAGCACCCAGGTGCTTTATCCCTCAGGATCTGCCCATTCCCATGTGAATCACAGCAGGGTTTAGGTTTAATTTTGCTTTCTTCACATAAATTTTACTTAAATTTAAGGCTTACAGCTATCTGCCTCTTTCTGCTTTGCAGCATATAGGATGAAAATAACATGCTCTCTGAAACATTGAATGATGTTCAGGAGGGCTGCAAAGACTCATGACCTGTTCAAATAATAACTGTAAACCTTCTGAGAGCCCTGGTAATATTTTAACCAGTCATCATTCCTCAGGATAGTGAAAAAACCCTGTATCACCCTATATCTGCACATGTAGCACCAGAATGATTCATCACACTTCCCTTTTTTCTCAGAAGCTGCCTGCACAGCCGTGTGGGCCTCATATGTCCTTTTGCAGAACTGAATTGGGCATCTTTTCAGAATTACAGAGAAAAATGTTCACACCATAATCACAAGATAGAAGGAGCTTCAGGATTTTTTGCGGGCATTGGGATATATGCATTTGTTTGCTACAAGCTATTTCCAGCTTCAGTGGTGAATATAGTAGTCAGAAAAGGGTTAACAACTTCTCTGCAGTTGCTAGGTAATGCTGTCTTATCATTGGGACCACTTACTAGTTAGTGACAGCCTTTCTGATGATGTAATGCTTAAATAGTCATTGTGGAGTGCATTGAATTGCATTTTTATTTTTCTTGTTTCCTTTAGAAAGCTAGGAAATGAAACATAAAATGATTTTATGGCTGCACGGATAAATCAACCAAAAGCCAGAAAATACAGAATCTGAACATTAGTCCAAGGAGACATCTTCATGTCTGAGAGTGTGAGCTCTTTTTTTAATGCATTGTAATACAGCTTCTGTTAAAAAGTATTGTTTCTTCATAGTTCTTGGACCAAAGTAGGTTGAAATGATTAATCCAAATGATGGGTCACTTCAATACTAAGTATAGAAATATCAAACAGGCTTTATTACAGTTAAAATATTATTTGTATGCTTTTTTCCTTATTTTTGTTTAATTCAGCAATTAGAGTCACTCATAAAACAACAAGCACTTTGGGATTCAGATTGCTTTTGGACACAGACCAAACCTCTCAAACCCACATGCAGACCAAGGTGCAGCCAGAACTCATGCAGTCAGGTCAGTTCAGAGGTGCATTCTTTGGGTATCAGATCTGAAGAAATTGCTAATTTGTTTCTAGGTAACAGGAAAACACATTAAAGTGAATACAACTATTCAATAAACATTTAATTCTCATTTCTATTCATTTCACTCAGCCAAGTGGTCCAACTCCATGTGCCTCCTTTCCTAGACTGGGAAATACTGCAGGAAAGAGCTGAGTCTCAGTCGGGTTTTACACCTTTAAAATTCTCAGGACTTGAGAATCCTTGACCCTGGCTGTGGCAGACCCCACCTGTCCTTGCTCTTAGCCTCCTGAGACCCCTTCCTCCATTCCCTGCCATTCCTCTGCTCCCTGTGGACTTGGGCTGCTTTGCTGATGTCTTTCACAAGGCAATACAACTTCAACCATGGCTGCTTTAAAGTGAGCACAGTGCAGGCTCAGCAAGTAGTCCCAGACCAGCATTCAAATTCTTCCTCCACATGGCCTGTTCTTTTTCTCCATGAAAAATAAATAGTACTGGGAATCTGGGGACTTGGGGCAATTGCAGTGTCTGACTATCTTTTCATGCAAGCAAGGCAAATCCACTTGTGGATGCTATTCCTGAGGCAGGACCTTACACGAGATTAGATAGCAGTCACATCATGGAGGAGCTGGTGTTTACCTAGCTGGCACCAAACGATGGAGAGAGAAAGGTACAGTTAAACACCACGTTCTTTTTTTTCATCTCTTTGCATGATCATTTGTGAACCTTTTGGTGACTAGGAGAAACTGCATGCTCACTCAAACCTATATGAATGTGCTGAACTCAGCCCAGATGCTGCTGAGAGGGGCTGCCTTAGCCTGCAGCAGTGGCAACCCAGCATCTTTGTACTTCCCATTTGTCAAATTAAAAGGTCCTATTTCAGGCTTTCCCTCATGTATACTCCTACAGTGGACACATGAAAGGAGACCAATTGCTCCCTTACTGAGATATGTGTGGGACTCAGTGTCAGGAGAGAACAAGAAATCTGCAGGCTTCAGCACTCAGCTTTTGTATGCTGCTGACAAAACTAGCAGGAATAAAATATGCATGCTGAAAAGAAAAGGGAAATAATTGTTTCCTTACATGAGCCTTTCTCTGGGATCTAGGACATGCAGTCTTAATAATGGTGGACACCACACAGAAACAATACACAGGGTGAGATCATTCTTGTAGTCAGGTTCAGAACAGGCATTATTTAACAGGACTGCAGAGTACAGAGATTGTTTGCAGGGCAAGTCTCTCCTATGACAGGTCATTCAAATGCTTGTGGCAAGTGCAGTTACTGCTGATACGACAAAGTGGTAGCAGGAAAATAACTGACTGCAGACTGTGAACCACTTCAGATAGAAAGATTTTATTATGTTGAGTTTTAGCCCATATGTAGGTAGCTATAATAAGTAGGATGAAGTATCACCATAGCTGGGAATGGCATTACCAGTCACATTTTATTCCATTTGATTAGATAGGAGAGTTCATCCTACTCACTTGTTTGTCTCATCTCAGAAAATATAATCCTTTGATACAAATACCTGGTACAAAACATAATCCCAGCTGAAGAAGCAGAACTGTTTTGAAGTTGTCCTGTTTTGCACTTGTGTTTCTCCCCACACAGAGCAGGTGGTAGGTAGATGCCTGTTGCAATGCTGAACGTAGGCATGGAGGGCTGACAGACGTGTTTGTGAGGTGAAGTCTGGTGTACTGATTTGCTCATTTCTGAGTCCTTCATGAACAGTGGTGCCATGTCTGATGCATGAGAAGCTTTTGAGAGAGTTACAGAAACATTAAAGGCTTTAAGGGAAGATGGTTTAGCTCCACAAATCGAGACCATCAGAGATAATCCCAGTAGATGATTCTCTCACTGTTTCCCGCTTAAGTAATAAAATCACAACAGAGACTGAAAGAGGATGGTAAATGATTGCACTACATTACTAGTGAAACTGAGCTATCATGTTGATACTTTGCAAATACTTTTCAATTTAAGGATCAGTGCTCTCTGTAGGCATCAGTTACACCAATGTACACTTATAACCATGCTGTCTGAGCTTCCTGCCTGTGATGCTGGAAATTCCTGCTGCCCTGCATTCCAGGGAAACAACACAGCATGTCAGCAGTCCTCCTGTCCTCTTCCAAGTATAAACCTTGTCAAAGTGTGGCCCGGAATTATTTACCTGGTCTGTAATGCATCTAATTGCAGATAACTACAGCCACCTGAATCAGTACCTGGTGTAGCTCTGGTAGTGCTGCTCAGAGTGAGCAGTGTTTCCTCTTCAGTTTCCTTTGGCTTGGGAGAGACAGATCATTGTCCTCATCCACTGGTTTTGTTGCAGCAGACATGGACTTTGCTTAGCTAACATGAGAAATACACAGATCAAACCAAATAGTGGAATAAACATATATTTCCAGTCTCTATTTTTCTAAGTGTATCTGAGCCTAGGTCAGTGCCCATCCAACATATCTCCCAACACTTTGTGGCTTCTGCATGGATCCACAAATCCTCTCCCTTCTTGCAATCATTTTCTTTCACTATGGCTTGTTCTGCAAGTGACAAGATTCTAGCTAATATAAAAGCCTTCTCCAAAGCTTTCTTTTTGTCCCTACTTGCACCTTGCCAGGTTAATAAGTTCTAGCAGCAACATCTGGCTTCTGTGTTCAGCTGCTGCCAGTTTCCAGCGTCTGCTGTGACCAAAATAGCTGTCTGATTTTACCTCCCAGGATGCCCTTGAAGGGCACCCAGCACCCTTGTGGGGTATATGCCCCTACACACACATATGTGAATCAGAGACACCTGTGGTTCTGGGCAGAAAGGGGAGACTGAGGGCCCTGTGGGGAGCTCTGCTCCATCTTCCTTCACCTAACACCATCCAGGACTAATCCTAGACTGAGAATGTCTGTTTTGTCCTCCACCCAAGCCCTCTCACGGTACCTTTGTCTGCAGGATTGGGCTCCTGACAAGTTTCCATTCCGTGCATATGCTATGTCATTCTCATCAAATGGCTGCAGAGGTTTGTTCATGCCTGTCCCCTCCTCAATAAATCTGCAATTTGGGAAGCAGATTTCATTTTGCTGATTTTTTTCTGACTATTTATTGTGCTCGATTTCTAAGGCACTTGCACTTGGCTCGGTGATTCCTCAAAAAGGGAATGGTGCCTATTGTAGTTAACCCTGTTCAATGTCTAATGAATAATTAAATAGCATGTTGTCTGTAGCTCAGCTTTGTCAGTTTGGTCAGTCGATTGCTGGTTTTCTGCTTCTTTCAAACAAAAACCTTGCTGTGAAGCTTGCTTAAAATTCAGCATTTGCTAATTAGCATTGTTTCGAATGTAATTCTAAGTGCCACTTCTTCAGGCAATTCAAGAGAGTAATGTAGAACTTCAGTGTCTCTATGGAGACCATCTATAATTTCAAAGACAGAAACAACATTTTAATGCCTTGTAATACTTAAAAAAATCACCAGTAGCTCTTTCCAAAACACCCCCAAAATACCAATAAGAAAGGATGGGGCCCTGCTCATATACAAAGCCAATTTGTTGAAGATCACTGAATTGTCATAGAGATGATTCAGTGAAACAAGTTGAGGGCTAAGTTAAAGCACCAGGATTAGTCTCAGGGGTGTAAATGAAATACTGAATAAATATTTAAAATGCAAAAGATCAAATTGTTAGGCACATGTGCCAGCTGTAGGAAGGTGAAACCATTTTATTAGATTTATGTATAGAAACACCAAGTCCTGCTAACCATCTGGCTCACAGGGCCATAAGCCACAACAGATCTTGATTTCCAAGGCAGAAGTGAAGAGGGTTAGATCACTGGGAATCTTGCCTCCAGCATTGCCTTATATCCAATACCTCAGAGAAAAGCATCTCTGGGGTGGGTGACACAAAGGCAGGGTCTCCTGTGCAGAACCAGTGACCACACAGGCAAGCTCTCCTGGATGAGCAATGCAAGATTTGTGTACAAAGCTGAGCCTCCTCCTGTACGGAACATTATGGCTGGTCAAAACCCAGGGCTGAAACTGGTGGTGCTGCAGGCTGCCAGGGAGAGGAGAGCTGGCTGCCTGCTGCCTGCAGCAGGGCACCGGGACAAATGCAGCTCCTCAGGCTTGCAGAGAGGTCACTGATTCCTAGGAAACTCTCAGATCATTGGCAGAGAACAGTGCTGGGTATGATGTGGGGAAAATAAGCAGAGCAAAAGCCAAAAGCTGAGGAGCACAATAAAGATGAAAGCAGATAGGGCAGGAGAAAAGGTGCCAGCAGCTGTGAAAGAGCCCTGTTCCAATTCAGACCTATGCTTAGCACTGGGCAGCTTCTGGGAGCTTCCTCATCTGATGGCATGTCAGGACAGCAGGAAGGGTGGGAAAGGGAAACTAGGAAAGGAGGAAGAGACAGGAGAGAGCCTGGGTGGGGAGCAAAGCCCTTCTCAAATTTGGCGGAGACACCAGATATGAAGAGGGAGACACCCTATCCCAAAGTCAATGAGGAAACACAGCACCTTGAAAGGCCCAGCCCTGTATCAGGCAGACTTTGGGAAAAATACTTTGTGCCCTGAATTTCACAGGTCAAACAGAATATGATGAGTTCAAATCTCACCATGCAACCTGTGAGAAGACACAGGAATAAAGGTGTGCTACTCTGCCTGAAAAGAGCCAGCAGAAGTTAAAGAAAACATCTAAACACGAGGTCTTTATTGCTTAAAGGTCCATACCTTTTTCAAGGTTTCCTTGAAAACGTCTGCTCTCCTGGTGTGAAATATCTTAAAATAAATAATGCTATCTTCTCCAATGGTGCATTATAATCAGAGTAGGAGTTTTTAAAAAGCCAAGCGGAAATGTGTGGTGTAATTTCTAGCTGAGCTGATCAGAGATCAGTTTTCTTACATCCTTAGAGGTATTTTAATATAGTTGGATTTCTTATTGTACCTTGTTAGATCACAGGAAAGATTTACTACTCAAAATTGTAAAGGAATACATTTTACCATATTCACTGTCTTATTTCTGTTGCCCTTTGGCAATAATGTTCATTAGTGTCTATAAAAATAGACATTTAATGAGATGTTTACTTCATTTAATTAAAGTCTAATATTTTTTGCGTGAAGTACAGTATCTGCTTAGTCTTTTTTTTCTACATTAGATACAAGTTAACTACATAACTCGATATTAACAGTGAACAGTGATTTTGTTCTTTAGTAAAAATAGTTCTGTTTTTTTCTTTATTCACTTACTCTTCCAGCTGATGCCAACTCAATGCACTTCATATTTCATGTGCAACAGTATTTTTCTAGAAGAAACTAATGCTTTTCCCATACCAGCTCTAGTTTTTAGGTAGCTTATTAGGGATTTCTTGTCTTGCAACATCTTCATTTGGTGCACTAATGCATAAGCAGCTATAGGATGAAAGGAATGTTTTGGTAAGGGCAGATTTCACAAGTCCTACTCGGCATATAGAATCACAGAATCATAGACTGCTTAGGTTTCAAGAGATCTAAAAACCATCTTGATCTCTCTGCTGTGAGCAGGAAGACCTTTCACTAGACCAGGTTGCTCAAGAGCCCCATCCAACTTGGTGGCTCACTCCACTGCTGTCTGTGCCAGCTTGATGCTCAGCTCTCTTATTTTTGTTTCCTCTTTCATCTTTATCTTTTTGCCGTCCCAATGCTACTCTTGCTATATTTGACTAGTTATTGGAGCCTTCAGCATCCATGCTGAAATACTTTCCTCACGGAAGCTGCCGCCTCACCCTGCTCCAGCCACAGAGCTGTGCACGCTGCAGCTGTCCAGTGTCTGCACAAGCACACAAAGGGTGCAGTTCTGCAAGCAAATGTCTGCTCCAGCAAAGGTTAAACCACTGGTCCATGCTGCAAACCACAGGTTTGAGTCTTGCATCACGGCTGTGAGCTTAAGAAAGTGAATAGCTGGAAGCCCCACATCCACAAAACAAGCAGTGTACGAGGGCAGAGCTGGTCATGCCAAGCCAAACAGCAGCAGAGTTGAATTAAGCCAGATGTATTTTGCCCAGAGTCTTCCCCCAGAATATCATCCTTTTTAATCAGCCAACATTTAGCCTGAACTTACACCTCATCAACACAGCCATATTTCTGTTGAACTTTTTTCTTTTCATGTGGATCAGCATTACTTGACTAGGAAAAAAAATAAAATAAATACTCCATTAGAAATGCTACCTCCTTTCAACCCCAGATCCAGTGAGAGAATGCTTCATAGATTCACACAGCTGGAATCAGCTGGACTTAGTTCCACTAAGGTATCCTGCCTCGAGCCAAAGAGGCCTCACCTCTCTAACCAGATGTAAAATCCTTTTGAAAACAAAAAAAAATTAGGCTCCCCCCTCATTCCACTTTCTGTTTGCTGACATAAATAGACACATTTATGTATCTGTCTCAAGAGTCTGTGTGATGCCTTCTGACCCACTGGACTGCAGTTCAGATTTCTGCTTCAGACCTCTCTTTTAGTATCATACCTCTTCCACTTCAGACTAGGTCAGCTATTATTGTGTTAAGAATATTAGAAGTGTTTTTAAAACTGTAGTGAATTAAAACCTACCATTTTTTATGTGTCTCTTCTTCCTTTCCAATGATATTGTTTGGGCAATATATCATAAAAAATACCTCACTAGTGTGATGTATGGCACTAATCTATCATGTGAGCACTATCTTTTTGGTGATATATTAGAACAATGCATCATTAAAACATCATTGATGTAGATATATATTACTCAGCTACCGACTGGCTAGCAGCAAAAGTATATATATATATATGTATATATATATATATAGGAATTAGATGAGTTTAATGTATGAAATCAAAAGTGCATAGATTTGAATCTAAAATAATAATTATACCCAAATATTATTAAGAATGGTGTTAGGTCATATATTAATAGCTATAATGAGAGATGCCACAGGACATTTCAATTAAAGAAAACAAATGCTGTTTTAATGAAGTGGTGGAAGCTGCCCTTCTGCCACCCACATTATTTTCCTGTTTCAGAATGGGCCAGAAAGGAAAGTAAAAGTAGGAATGAAAAGATATAGGGCAATAGTCCAAAGGCATCACTGCCTCCCACAGCTTTGATGGAAAATAGGAAAAATAAGAAAAAAAATTAAAACATTTAAATGGAGAAAAGCAGTACATTTCTTTTAGGATTTGCTGACAGCTTTAGGCCTTTCTCATACGCCTAACTTTGGAGGTTAAACAGGGTCCCTGATCTTTATTAAACTGAAGGGAGCTGGATCATGTGTATGGGCACCAATAAAAAGAAACATGATATATGTGATTAATTAGTGTCTAGCAAATTATGTGATTTTGTCCTGAATTATTTGTTGAATTCCCAGTCTTTCTCTAGAATGATTTCTTTTGCCCAAATGAAAATATGGGGTCACATCTGTTGAGGTATTGACAGAGCCCTTTCCAGACTATTTCCACTTATGCCAGAACATGATGAACTTGCTATTTCTCAATGTTGTTTGTTCTTCCTGGCCCCTCATCTTTTGAGAGTATTCAGGAAACAGGGGGTTAGGAAAAGGGCATTGCATTATTCTGCAGGAGTCCTTTTTGCCTCCAAATGCAAGACAAAACAGAAGCTGTGTTACAAACCTCTGCCTGCTCTGGTTCCATTAGGAGATGTTTTTGGTTTTGCAGGAATTCTCAATGACCTGAAAGCTAACTTTTTAAAATCATCTGCTTTTCATTTTACAGGGATATTCTACATGGTTAGTAATTTCATTTTATAACCCACCTTTGAACCATAGAAAGATTAACTAATTTTTCAGAAGCTTATTACAGCAAAGCATAACAACTCCTTCATCTAAACTCAAGGAGCATATAGTTGTCCAAGCTGGAATTGCAGTTAGTGAGCTCCCTCAGTATCTTCCTAGAATTTAAACTATATTTACCTTCCAGAACTTCCAGCAGTCCTTCACATTTGTTAACCATTTTTAGTCAGTCTGATTTCTTGTATTACCACATTACTAGCATAACCAAATTTTCACTGCCCACTGTCGTAGCACAATAGATTTATCTCAGTAATATAAAAAGTCATAGAATAATTTGGTTTGGAAAAGACCTCTAAGATCATCAAGTCCAACCATTAACTCAGTTCTACCAAGTCCACCATTAAACCATGTCCCTGAGTGCCACATCTAGGTGTCATTTAAATAACTCCAGGGATGGTAACTCCATTACTTCTCTGGGCAGCCTGTTCCAATACTTGATAGGCCTTCTGGTGAGGAAATAATGTGGAAAGGGTTTGGAAAGGATAATCCAAACTCCAGAGTAATCTCTACGGTGCAGATGTACCATGATATGCAGAATGAGAAAGCTGTATATGAATATTAGAGTGAAATCTTGAGACACTGTGGTTCAGTGATGAAACCACAAATTATTCAGCTCAGTTAACAGAAGGAGAGAGACAGAGGAGCGAGGAGCAGCAGATTCAGCACCACGAGGAAACCACTTGGTAGCATTTTGTAATGGTGGGGGAGGAAGAGAGTGTGTTTCCGATGCCTGAGGCATCATTTTCCACACAAAGACCTTTCCCAGTGTACTGCCTCAAGTACATCCTGCACTCCACCAAGGCACTCCACATTGCCAGGCACTGGGTCATCATATGCCCTATAACTTGCAATAATTAATTTCCCTTTCTGTGGAAAGACTATGTTACGTCAGTGAATATCATTGACACAGTGAGGTGGCAGCAAATATCCTGGTTCTGCTGTTAATAATGCAATACAGGACCCAGAAAATAAAGTTCCTTGTAGTTTAAAGGTCTGGGAACATGATGTAGATGTAAAAAATTGGTAGTACAAACTCATTTGTTCTTTTGCAGTTTGGGCCATATTTTTTCTGTGGCTTTCAGCAAATCCCTCAGGTTTTCTGAGCCCAGTCTGTAAAATTGGGTTTGCAGTCTTTTGTCACATCCCACATAAGGGACCATTAAGGACTGATTCATTTGTGTTTGAAAATTGCTGTGAAGACTGCAGTATAAATTCTGCCTATTGTTCCAGTGGCCTCCTGATTTCAAAGGCTGCCAGGGTTAAAGTGGTACTAGACTGATTTAAGTGGAAATCAAGACACAGTGTGGCTGATGCAGGAGTCAGACAGAACATGTTCAACCAGCTGCAGCCTGAGAGGAAGCGATACAGAGAGATGATACATAAAGCTCTTCAATGCCATAAAGTCACACATAAAATAAATCTCATAACTGCCTTTTGCACTCTCTGGCCACTGTTCCTACAGCTCTATTGGGCTCTGGCAGTAGTGAGAAACATATTAATGAAACAGAACAGTATCTGGGAAGGATAAAGTGTCAGGTTGTAGGATGAGATACACAGACATCCTTTGGAGTTTACCAAGAGCAAGACAGTAATATTCATGCTCAGAATAAAACCCTTGCCTTTGCAAGCAGATAGTGAAACATCAGAGGGGCAAAGAGGTGGGAAGACAAGCTCACACTGAGACACACAGTGACTCTGTCAGAGTGCATGAAAAGAGCTGGCAAACGCTTCATCAGTGCCTTTCATAAGACCTGTCAAGGTAAGAAAAGAGGTGAATACCAAAGCAATGGATACCAGTGTGCTTGCCTTGATAAGAGCCAGAGCACAAACCCATGACTCCACCCCACAACGGCACAGCTGCTTGTTGCTGCCGACAGGAAAAGGTCCAGAGACTTTCATTCAGATTTTCTGTCTAAGAAACGAAACAGCAAAATTAACAGGGTTAATTAATAACCTTAGAAATCCATCATTCATTAAAAACCAGTACTGGCTCATTGAAGTCCAAGGATATTGGCACTCACAGTGTGGATGATGATGCTTGAGACAGAGCCCTAATCACCCAATTGAACACGCTGTTGATCTGTGCAGCCTCTGTGGCACAGGAATGAGCCTGGAATGGGAATGCCTCCTGCTGGTGTGTTTGCTCCTGCCTGTAAGAGATCTGAAAGCCATTGGGAAACCTGGGGCAGCCTGAAAGCAGGAGCTGCACTTGGGAGCTGACCAAAACCCAAAGATACCTGTAGAAAGCGCCCCAAATGTTAAACAAAAGATGTTCTAACTTGTGTTACAGTGTTGTTACCATCGCTCCTCTCCTTTCTGGCTGTGTCTGTCAAGGTGACCCAAGGTGGCAGGACCCACAGAGACATACACACCTGTGATGACAGCCTGGCCCCACAGCTCAGGGCAGGACAGCCTGCTCCAGCAGCCTGGGTCTCTATCAACCCAGACACCTGGAATAAGATGGAAACCACACACAAACATGTGGGAAATGCCATCCAAATGGTGAGAAAGTGCAATTGATTCAGTAGGTTATCTGACTCAGCGGTTTCCTACTGCGTGCAGGCTGCCGTGCAGTGACACAAGGTATGGGAACAGCTTTCCCAGCACACAGGGAAAACAAAGGCTTTCTGGTGTGCATGGGAGCAAAGCAGCCCAGGACAGTCCTGTAAGCTAACACGATGCCACTATGCTTTCTGCAGTAGCCGTTTCCCTCCACACATTTCAAGGACTAACAATAATTTATTAAAACATTGCCCTTCTACCCTGCCTTTCAGTCACAGTATTTTATAAACATTGCCAAACAAAGCTTCCCAATCCCTCTGGAAGGTGATTGCTATCTATGTTTTATGGCTGGACAAGCAAAGTCCTGGGGAGATGAAAGGCTGGCTGCTCCCAGCCTTGTCCGAATGGGCAAGGGAAGAGGCAGGGGCCATAAAACCTCCCCTTTCCTCTTGCATAGCCTTTCCTACCCCAGCTATCCCATCAGGAAAGAGAGCCTGGGAGGTCTGGTGTATCTGTCACTGTGACAGAGAGGAACTTTCCCAGAGGGATGGAATTGTGTGTTTCACCACACCCATGCCAGGAGCAAAGGGCCCTATCACTAGGACAGAGAAAATGGCACATGCCACCTGACAAATCATTTGCGTGCACCAGCGGGGAATTTTTTGCACTTAGGACTTTCAGGGACTCAGGACTTTCAGGGACTCAGGACTTTGCCCCTGCTAGCAATATGGCATGACTTAGGGTTGGCTGAAAGGTACAGTCTGTAAGTGAGCGGGCCAAGTTTTCGTCATCTAAAAAGGGCAGATGATCAGGGTCAAGACATTGGAGTGACTGCTCATAACCAAGATGTCTCATTAGATTGCTAGCTCCAATTTTGGACCCAGATGTTGTAGCATATAAAAACTGACATAAATTTATGGTAGAAAAGTTGCCTTTGGGCTCTCTAGTGTCCATCATGAGCAGTGCACACAGTAATTTAATGTTTCCTCTGGGCATCCAGCATAAACACTGCTTTTATGTAACATACCTACACACATGCACATATGTGCAGGAGAATTTGGGAATAGTTTCCCTGAATTCTTAGTGGAAAAATTAGCCTACCTCAATGCCATGTTGAATTTCATTGTGATTATATCACCACACATTTGGTACAGCTGTGGCTCTCTCTGGCAGACTGACAGCCTGTGCCTCCCACAACAGCTACATGGAAAAGGCGGTGTGTTTGTAATGCTGCCTTCTGCAGCCCTCTCTGTCCCCTAAGGGTCATTAAATCATATAATCAATACCATTGTTTCAGTTGCTCCTTTTGCATCCAGCAAATGAATTATTATGAACACCAACTTTGCCTTCCCCTGACCACAGCCTCCTCCATATAGTGAAGATAAAGATTTAGACAAGCCACTCATCGCAAAAAACATCTAGGAAAGCATTCACACTACTTTAAAAACTCCCTGCCATACACTGTAGTGGCAATTGCCTCAAAAAACCCCAAACTATAAAGAAAGTAAACAAATGCAACATCACTGAAAATCAGAAGAAAGCAATAGTATTGCTTGCTATTCTGCAACCACTTCAAAATTCAAAACAAACCAACTAAAATTGCTTTCCTAATTCTCTTTTTATCCTTTTCCCTAGGCCTTTCCCATAAGGTACCTAGTGGAAATTAAAGCAGTAGTTTTATATAGATAAATCACATAGTATTGAAAAGAGTCTGATCTCCTTTCCCTAGATGCTCAAAGACTGCACCAATCTATATGGTGTTTGAAAACCATGTGGGAAGGAGATCGTTCTCTCTTAAATTCAATAGGCTTTTAGAATCACATTTATTCACTTCTATAGAGTTTTTCCATATGGGATTTCAGAGCTTTTTATACAAGAAGGTGCCCCCTTTGCTCCTCTTCTCTCCTTCCTTTGTACTTGTTCTTTCATCAGCACAAAGCTGAAGTGAACAATAGTACACACTCAGCTTTACATCCTGCAACATCCAGGACTCTGAAGAACAAAGAAACAAATATCCAACCAAGGACTAAAGATAGCAAATTCAGTGTGATGGTTAACTTTAGCAGCAGTGGAAAGTTCTGGTGCTGGTGGAAGAAGGTTCATTTTAGGAGCCAAAGAAGATGAGTACTGAAAGCTGGTTCTGATGTGGGCTGGCTATGAAATCCCAACTGAGTCACTCTGCCTCTCCAAGCTGCATATTCTGCAGCTGCAAAATGGGGTTTTGGCCCAGAAACCCCGGTAGTGGTTTTATAAGGCATTATAAAGGACTGCAAGGAATATAAACAAATAACTGTTTTTTCATGTGGGAGGGCAGGAGCAAAGACAGAAGGGAGAAGAGCAAATACATTGAGTGGGAGTGTGGGGATAGCAGTAGGGACAATTTATTAATTTGGTTTCCATCTCATTCTCATAAACAGCCTACAGCTGAGTGAATCTGCTTGTTGATCACTCTCTGCCTGCTGAGTATTTCCCTGCACTAGGTCCTTGGTCCTGCTCCATGCTGCAGGCTGCCCCTTGCTGCCCTGCCTGCACCCAGCATCTCCACCCAGTCAGGGCTTGCTCCCACCTCAAGGCGCTGAGCCCAAGCAGCTCCCTGCTTTGGTCCATGGAGACAGATGGGGTGACTGTGACTCTGCACCCTTCGGTCACTGCATCGTCCTGTTTGCCCTTGGTCTGGAAACTGGACTGGGGAATCACATATCCTTTCCCCACTGACTTGTTACAGAAGGAGAAAGAAAACTGTTTTCCTCTCCCTAACTCAGATGTCCCTCAGAGCCATCGGTGCGAAGCAGATGCCACCTGTGGGACCTGGAAAGCAGGGAGGGGGAGTGGGGCAGGTCAATGCTCTGTGTGGTGCTGTGTAAGGAAAGACAAGGTCTTGCGTTTGTCCCCTTCTCACTGAATCTCTGGTAAATCATGTCCTTGCCTGCTGCTATAATCACTGATTACATGCCATTTCCCTGTTGCATTAAAGCTGCTTTCTTAATTAATATCATTTTAAAGGGTGGGCTTGGCACGAAGGAGACAAGCTGTTTTGAACTCCAGTAAACACTGTTTATATGTGATCATCCTAAGCAACTCCTGCAGCCTTTCTATGGTGAGCAGGCAGAAAACACCACGAGTTAACGAACTGTGTTTTAACCACCTGATGCTGGTCAAAGCTTTGATCTATCAGGTTTAAGGCTGGGTGGAGGAGGGGAGGCAGAGTGCTCTGCCACGCTCCCCAGTGCCACCGAAACTGTTAATCAGCCTGCTCTGCAGTCTGCTGCAGAGTGTGCTTTATTAAAGCTCCCTGCTGCCTGCACACGTTCACTGGCACAGACATCGAGAGACAAGCAAACACTTTCCCGAGTGCAGAGTACTCACTGCTGCATTGCAGAGTTTACTGGCACAAAGTGATGGGGGTAGGTAATCGCAGGTGGAGACTTGGGTCCTCCCTCAGCTTGCCTGCATCTGCAATCTCCTGGATTTCTGTAACAGGGGATACAAGGAGAGCTGGCAGCTAAAACATGCCTTTGAGGGTTCTCTATCCAATTCCTGAATATCTGGATAGCATTGCTTGTACTAGTCTCAAATGTAGTCTATACTGCTTAATGTGTTTTTTGTTTACAGTTACTCCAAAAACCTAAAAATTAATTACCTTTGAGGTACTTGAAGGGGTAAGCATAATTTTATTTATTATTGTTGTAAACTAACCTTGCCTCTGCCTAGAGGCCGTCTCTAAGGCTGAGGATGCCATGTGCTGCTGAAGTATTTAAATTAAATTCTGCTGCCTTTCAAGGACCTGGCAGCCTGAGTATTAGAGGCTTTTTGGTTTTCCTATAGGTTGTCTCATATAGAAGGTTGAGCAGGATTAAGTCACTTTTTGAGGAAATTGTAGGTGATTCAGTTGATTTCCTTTGTCCCCTCCTACCCCCCCTTACCCCTCCCCACCCCGGTTAGGCTTTTTCCTTTTCTTTATTTCTTCTGTGACAGCATAGAAATGTTTGATTATTTCTTGAGGTTTAATACCAAATAGCTGCTCTGTTTTGTAATATCTGTAACCACACTGGATTTGTTGTTTTTAACAGACAATTTTTTCTGGAAGAAAGCTGGTATTTGTTTAAGAATTGTTAGGTATTGCATTTCTAATCTCTAAATATGCATGTGGAAACTTGATTATAATAATTTTATTCTTTGTGAACAGCTGATTCAGGATTTCTTAATTCTCCTTGTATTTTTCAGGTATGTATCTCAGCTGCTTTTTTTTTTTTTTTTTTTTTTTTTTTTTTTTGGTGAAACAAGGATGGCTCAGATTTCTTCTCCTTACGTGTTTCCTGGTGATACAGTACTGCAGTCTCTGTCTTACTCAGCTTATGTCTAATTGCAGAGCATTTAGCAAAAGAATTCAAATGCAAGTTTTAGATTTGGAGTTAACCATCTAATACACTCAGCTTCGTTAGAAGATGTCATCTGAACAGCAAAGATAGTCTAATAAGGAGAAATTCATCTTCAGGCCTATGTGAAAGTGGGCTTGCATCAGTCTGAATCCAGAACTTGTGGCTTGGTAGGGTTTAGGGAAAAGGAAAGTTTCTTTCCACTGAAAAGCCAGGATATATCTGTGTAAGTGTGACATCTGTTGCAGCGCTGCTTACTGACAGTCTTCTGGGACAAGCTGGCCAGAAGGACTGGATATTGTGAGAATTAAAGCTCGGTGTTCGTATGGCAGCTTAACTGCTGAGTGCACATGTTCTGAAGGAAAAACATGATTTACCTAAAAAGACCTCCTGGGGCTGGATTTCTGGAGCTGTTGACAAAAATCTCTTGACTCCCACAGGAGCTGGTGGGAGTCCTGGCTTCCAGGTGCTTCCAAAAGCAAAGTCTCATTGTCAAGATGAAGGTTATGACAAAAGAAGACAGATATGGTTTCATTATTATTTTAACCTTCCATATCAGAATTTCATACAACTAAAACAAGGATGACATTTGACTATCTTTAAGGAATGGTAGGGGTTAACATAATATAATATTCCTGCAAGGAAGACATTGGTAAGTGGCATAGTTGTTATGCTGTTAATGGCCATTTTTGAGCAATTTTTCCTCATTGTTCAGATCCTACTTTAATTCACTTCTTCCAGTGACCCTTTCAGTGTTAATCCACCACACAAAAGCGTTGCAGTTTTAATTAAAAAGGAAATCTCTATCTCACTAAGCTTAGTCTGCCATCTGATCATGCAGTATGGTTTACAGACAGTATTATCTGTCTAATTTGCATCATAAAACCATGACTTAAGCAAGGCAGAAGACATCGGCAACCCTCAGCAAATAATGCTGCTCTAACCAAAGCCAGCCATGTTTTAAGCAAAACTCGACTGTAAGAATGGAGATGTGTGTCTCACATGGTGCTGCACACAAGGAGGGTTACAGGGGCACAGAGAACTCGGTGGGATACCTCTTTAACATAAAACCTGTAGACCGAGTTTGGAGCAGCTCCTGAAAATATATGCTCCAGCTTGACAACAAGATAGGAATTTGAGGCAGGATTTAGTGGATTAAATTTTTTGGCTTCTGGTATAATGAAGGCTAGTGGTGCTTACTGACCTTTAAAACCTGTGATCTCAAATACTGGCAGTTGTTATGTCCCCTGTCGCTTGGAACTTCATTAATTAAATTGAGTGGTAAGCTGCAAGGCTATGAACTGTCCTGAGGGCCTACACGTGACAAAAATTCACACTGGGCTGGGTAGTATCCCCAAATCCCATTCCAGCAGGTGATCAGCAGAAGTCCATGACTGGGCAAAAATCTCCTCTTAGCTGTTATGTTTGGATTCAGGTAAAGCAGCTGTCCCAGGGCAGTATGGACTTGAAGGAGAGCAGTGACATCAGCATTGCTACTCAGCTCCCAACTGCACCGGCACATCAAGGTAGCAAACATAATCTGGGAGTCCCTGAGTAACAACAGAGTCATACAGAACTATTTTTTGCATTATTGTCAGATTTATAAAACATTGTGGGAGGAAAGCAGTGAGGGAAGGGAGAGAGAAACTGGATCTTGTGTTTCTTATTAGCAGAGGAAGGAGGAAAGTATGAGTTCTGTGTTACTCTGTAAGCTCTTTACCTCAGAGGAAGGTGAACCCCACCTGGCAGAAATTAAATGTTAATGTATCAAATTATGTCCAAAAGCACATAAAGCTCAAGGGACACCTTTTGATACCCTTTGAAAACAAGATCTAATTTAATTCATTTGCATATCCTGATACCCAATACTGCAAATTGGCATTGGTGGGTTAATGCACTGCTACCATTAGGCTCCCTTGAGCTTATTGGAAAACTGTAGTCAACAAACTTCAGGCACTGAATTGAAGTGTCTGGTCAGGGAAAACCAGATCAAACTACATCGTCTTAATTGTGACCTGTTTTGGGATGCAGAAGGGTGGCAGCAACCCTTGGCGGAAAGAAACAGTAAATTGATTTTGCTGAGAACCTCATCAATCACTGGTCACAGTGACCCATGGATCATTAATCTCATTAAAAACTTCAGCCTCATGGCAAAAGTAATAGCAGACACGCTAAAAGTGTGCAAATTAGATATGCTTTCACAAATGCAAATGGGTCTGGCTGGTGTCCCTGAGGAGAACTCCATTTCTATATTGGGCAAACTTTTCACTGGCTCCAGCCAAACTTCAGCCATTTACTCTGTGTCAGATGCCATCTTTAGGAGCTGTGAAAACTGTACAGAAGGTATGTGGTCTGTTAGTGAGTCATTTTTATGTACTCGGTTCAGGGAAGGGAGAGCTGAACAGTGGCACGGGACATCCGCACTTAATGCTGTGACCTTATTGACAGCCAATCTCTGCTGCCTGAGCTCTTTAGGTGAAGTGATTCAAAAAGAGTCTGGGAAACTGCCCTGGTTCTGGCCCAAATCAGTGGGAGGATATGGCCAAGGCATTGTGTTATTTGATACCATCTTATGTCATGGGTGGGGGAAAAGGACTCCCTGAGAATGTACTTCTGAGAAGAAGGGGTGTGGGTTCCAGCTGGGAGCAAGTGTGGCAGATAGAGAAGTTGAGATGGGGTGCCTCTGGCTGTGGTCATGTCACCTTGGGCTTGGTGAGCATTTTGCATGTAAATCACCCTCTTTTAGCACACTTTTGTTATTAATATTGTTGCTGTTACTGTTCATTTTCTTATCTCATTGCTGTTTCCAGTAAATTGTTCCTATTTCAACCCATGATTTTTCACGTAATTCTCGACTTCATCCCTGGAGCAGGAAGTGAGAGGGAAAATGGGGGAGCAAGTGCTTGGCATCTTGTTTGGGTGAGTCTCAAGAGAGGCTGTGACAGCAACACATTGACAGCACACAGGCAACACTGATTTTCTGTGTGTCTGTGAATCCAAGGAATTTTTATTTTCTTGGAGGGTATGTCAAAGAGTATAGTCAGCTGGTAATGTTGGTCTTCTCAAATAGAGCAGAGCCCATTGTATCACCGAGATGCACGTTTTGCTGTCATCTGTAGAGTTGTAAGAGCATGCTCACAGTTGCCAAAACCACTAATGTGCACAGTACAGCAAAATTTGTACTTGTTCCTCTCAGACCTTGTGAACACAATCCATGACTCTGAGTGCATCCATGTAGTCCATCTGTAGTCAGATGGCACTTGGACCTGGTCTCCCAGTCATCTATGTGCAACCATATTGGCCCAGCTGAAGCAAGCTAAATAGCTACCTCTGCTTAGAAAGTTAAGTGCATTTGAGAGGGTTGTTCTCAGGGATTTGCACACCCCAGACACTACCTACAAACACCAGGACATGTTCACTTCCTCCTCCCAAGAATGTTCTCCAGTGCCCCTAGACTTAGGCATACAAATCTCACTCAGCTGTGCTTACCGGCCTCCCAGCTGGCCTGAAAACCTGGGGATCTCTATATCAATCCTCTTATTATTTGACTGCTTGGAATTTTTACTGAACCTTGTGAATAAAAAATCTAAAAGCTTTTTGGGTGCAAAAAGTATTTCAGGGCTGCCATATTCAGCACTTCTGGGATATCTGCACATCGCATAACTGAGGCTAGTTCATGCTGTGGATTTGGCTTGCAACAGTAAGTACTTTGACTTCATATTCATCCAAACAAAGGCTGTGCATGTAGACAGCTGTGGTGCCAGTGCTTATACTGGAGCAGCTTGGCTGACATGCCTCCATCTATCATGAAATACACCGGCTTGGGACCCGTGTGCCATAACATGAAGCTCTATGTTGCACTGTCACCTAGGACTTGAGCATCTTGTTGGGTCTGAGAGGTCTGGGACTTTAACAAGCCTTGCAACAGATGAGACTCTCTGAGGCCATTCATTCACCCCTTCCATCTTCACTGCCATGCTCAGGACAAGAGGAGGGGCCCCAGGCATGAAGCCATGCTTCTGGCATTGCCTGCGGCTCTGGTAGGTATCTTGTCTGAGCTACACTTACTGAAGAAATGAGAGCAATAGGATGTGTTTAGGTACAGCTGTGCTTAGGAAAGATACACTGTGTGATTCAGCCATTCTCCAGCAGAGGTGGGCAGCTCAGGGGTCAGGACAAGAGACTCACCTCACCCTGTGCCTTGGGTACTGCTAACACACACACACACACACACAAGCAGCCTTTTCCAACAGCAGCCTCCTGCCCTTGTTTGCCAACAATGACATCCAGACCCTGCAAGCACTTCATATAACAACTTGCTATGTCACAGCTTGGCTGACAGTTAAGAGTCAGGAATATAACTGGGGCAACAAACACCATCTGGCCAAAACTGGCTCTAACAGGCATCTGTGTGTAGCCATCCATGGCCCTAGTTTGAGCTGGCTCTGTCAGCACCCCAGTGCAGGAGGTTTTCTGTGGTAGGACTGACATGGTGTACTGAGGAAGCAATGGCAGCAGACATGGTCGGAGCAGAAGCAAGCAGTGTGTTATTGTAGCAGACTCTGAACTCCTTTATTTGGCTTGGTCACCTCACGAGGAGGATGCTGATGTGGTCATCTGCCATGCCTGGGGCAAGTGCATTCTGACATTGGTGTTGGGAGACTGAGGAGATGCTCACCTCCAGTTGCAGACTGCAGTGGAGGCTGATAAGGTGCCAGGTTTGTTCCCAGAGCACTGCAGCGTGGTCACGGTTTGTGTGTTCCTGAGGGACACAGGCCATGCCGTACAGGCTGCCAGGGAGCCAGGGCTTGCTCCAGGTGTGAGCTGCAAAGACAGTGTAAACAGGGCTTTTTGTCTCCTTCATAGCAGTGTCACAGGACGTACTGGTGTGTTTGAACACAGTACACAAACCCAAGGCTCAGCCATGAGTGCAGGGGAGCACACCAAGATCATTGCTTCTTAGACTGTTAAATGTGCAATGCCTAATGTTAATATTAACTTATATACTGAATGGTTTGGAAAGTACCTGTTTGTACCGAGCTCTCCCAACTGAAACATTTCAACTGCAGTGTTCTCAGCACAGAATTCATTATTCTGAGACTTGCTTTCCCAATTAGCTGGAAAAAGCCTGATTGTCTGCACCCTTTTGATCATATTTTAGCTCCTGTAATAGCTTTACCTGAGATAGATTGATGAGCAGAAATTTCTTTTAAAATGCTATGATTATGGACAGATTACACATTCTTTGTGAATGAAATTTCTCATGTAATTGGTGTGAATTGAGGGACAGCCTTTTTAAACTCAATTAGTAATGCAGCTAGTTCTCTCTTCTGACTGATGCAATGTACGTCTGTCATACAGGAGTATAACACTGAGCTGTGTACTTTATTAAATGTGAATATGTAAACATGAACTTTGACCAAACTCAGCCTCCTGAGTTCTACTCACACTTCAGCATGAACCCAGGGTCTCTGTCATGTAATTTTGACTGTTCCAGATGCCCGTCTCAATGCCTTCCTGCTGATTAAAGAGCAGATAATACGATCCCAAACTATTGTCAGCAACCTGGACAGAAACTGCATAGCTTACAGGTACAGCATGACTGAGCCTGTGGTCAGACTGGTGCTTTCACCTCAATATTGTTTGTTTCATTTGTAGCTTGCAGAATATCTGCCCTGCTTTCACAGATAATATATCATGGAATTAAAGAGCTTAGGGGAAATATACTTTGTGAGAATAGATGGAGAACATTTAGGTTGTTTTGTTCAGAGAAAAGCTGACTGAAGAAGAAAGGAGAACTGTGTTCAAACATATGAAAGGCTCTGCAGAGAGGAAGGGATAACTTGTCTGTTACATATGCTGTGAGCAAGACAAGAAGCAAGGTTCTTGAATTGCAGTAAGTTAGAAGAAGGCAAAAACTTCTTGTCAGTAAAGAGGTAAGGGGTGGAAACCACTTATGAGGAGAGCATGGAGGTTCCACCATTTCCTCAAATGCCTGTTGGATGTGCTATCAGCAAAGGCAGGGCTTAGACCAGCATAGGCAGGGTCAGAAAGGGGAAGAGACTCAGCTCCCCTGAGCAGATCTCGGGTCACCATGAGCAACAGCAGAGAGGCTCACTCCCTCTAGCTTCTCCATTAATGGGGTTGCATAAATATCTGCCACAGGTACAACTCATTCAAATTTATTTTCAAAGCACAATCATTAAATTGCAGAGCTGAGAACAGAGGGCAGGTAATCTAGTTCTTAGTTATCTGTGCTGCCCACCACACCACAAATACCCCCATTCTCCTGATACATGAAATTAAGCTAGGCTGAAAATGACTTTTCACCTCAGTATGGTCTAACACAGCAGTGTTAGCAGCAGCAGCCCCAAGTCCCAGGGGACCAGAAGAGACCTTAATTAGGAGGTGTGGCTTTTTCTGGAGAGATGTGATTGGGCAGGTTAGAAAAGTATTTGAAGTGTCCTCCCATGGATGCCATCATGAACAATAAGTTACCCTTGTGCCCCGGGTTTGTAAGCAGGTCATATTTTTACGATGTCAAGCATGCTGCTGTCTTTTCTGCAATAAAGCTCACCTAATCAAAAAAAGTCAGAGCTTATCTAATCCCCTAGCCAGAGATATTTCTGTGGTGGCTACAGAGCCAGGTTTCCTAGCAACCTAAAAGGCATTAGACAGGGCTTTGTCGACATTTATCTGTAACACACAAAAACCCCTGTTCGAATAATATCATGGGTGTAACATCAATTGACAAAAGCCAGGAAATTCAGAGCTGGGGCTGATTTTCTATCCTTGCCTCTCATCAGGCTGAAAAACAAAAGGCACAGTCATGTGAGCGATGAGCAGAGCAAACCAACCTTTATATTTCCTGGCTTTCTCCCAAGCGGGAGGCCATTCAAATGAGGTGCTTGTTATTAATTTCCCCTGTTTAAGACAGGTTTAATGCTCGCATTAGGTAGCACGTTGGCAGCGCTGTCAGTATCTCCATGGGCTACCTTTTTTCCTTGGAGGGGCGAACTGGAGTGAGGAAAGAGATAACCCAGCCCCTCTGAAACCTTTGGTTTCTCCATGGTGAAACCAGTTTTCAGATCCGTGGATTCACAGGTGAAGGCTGCAAGCCTGCTCTAGGCAGGGCCACCATGGTACCCCCAGGAGATCGCTGTTAGCTCAGGGTGGAGCCAGTGAGGATACACAGTTTAAAAACAATCAATTTTCCTGCTAGTGTCCAATTCTAGATACAGGAAGATGATTTTCACAGGTTTCAAGGGATTCTGGAGATGGATGTTGGAATGGATATTGTCATCAAGCATTTTGAAAATAAAAGGTCAGGAGAAAAAAGGATTTAATGTAGGTGGATTTTTTCCCAGACCAAAAATATGCTGAGGACTGGTGAATGGTCTGAAAAGTGATACTTCAGTAATGTCTTTTATTTCTTCACTTGTAGCAATAACAGTGTTTAAAATCTTACAGTTTGAAGTTTGTGGAGGAGACTGATGCGGGAAGGGATGGAAGAACTGCCATTGCTGCTGATTGTCACTTCAAATCCTTGGGGGAAGAGTCTTCTGAAAGTGAATGAGAACAGATCACATCTCTACAGACTTCTTGAGTCATCTCACAGAATTTAACAGAAAATAATTATTTTGCTTCAAATTGATACAATGTGGCTTAAAATTGCTCAAAGATAAAAGATGTGTTCATTTCCACAATCTAATTTATCAGCTGGGATAAATTAACTCTCTGAATTCTGTGCAGTTCTGTATCTGTACCATCTCATTTCAACAGGTAGATTTTCATATGTGTATTTGCATTGCTTTAGTAGTTCCATCTCTGGGGCTTTCACAGAAAGATAACAGCCATTTTTACATTTGCTTGAGGCCTGACTGAGGGGTTTATCTCCATGTAAATTTTCCAGCCCAGCTGTGAAACCTCTGAAATGGATGGTAAAGAAAGTTTTGATGAAACTTGACTATAGTTGGGTACTTTGCTGCTGTAAGAGAAAATCCCCAGTCGCTGTCAGTGGGTGAGCAGCTGGGCTTTCATCCCTCCTGTAATCTTCATTAACATAAGAGTTGGTGTTTTGCTCCCCACACATGGATTCCATACTGTTTGAACTCCAGGAGGCTGGTGGGATAAAGGCATGTGTACAGGCCTCTCTGCTGACCACAGCCAGCATTTCTTTAGCAAGCATAGCATGAATATAAACGTTACACACACCACAATGGAGAGGAATTACTATGCACACTATCACTTTCAAGCCTTTGAAAGAAACAGCAGCAGAAGGAGGTTCTTGCACTTTCTGCCGACATCATCTTTACTGTCCATCCATTTGTTCCACATTTAGGCTCCCCACTGGCAAAGCCTCTATTATGTGCTGAAAGACCAGACAATGGGAGCCCACTACGCCCGGCAAATGCACGCATTGTTCCAAGGGCTCCCTATAGAAATCCCTGTGTTCGCATGACCCGTTTTCCAAAGTTTGGGTTTTTTCTTTCCTGAAGGGGGAGGGTAAGAGGAAAAGGGACAGTGTCTCACAGCTCTGTGCAGATTAGTGGTACGTTCATGCCCATATATTGAGATGGATAAAAGAGCCACAAATTTTTCCCAAAGTGCTTTTTTCTAATGCATGCATGAACTCACATAACAAGCTTAAAATATTTAGTGAACACTGAAATGAATGGAGAGTGTGGGAGGGGGGACAAAACTAGCAGAGATAATTGAATACACTTAGCAGTCATAGCAGCTTTACATAGCTGTATCATATTCTCTATGGATAACACAGCCGGGACAATATGGCTAGAGTTTTAAAATATCTAGGGATTTCTGTCTTAAGATAGTTATCAATAATTGCAAACTTAAACATTAAATATTTTTGGCTTTGTTAAAATATATATCTCTTTATTTAATGCATGATAAAATATCATTAAATAGAGAACATTCTCTCCTTGGTGTTTCTTCAGAACTCAGGTAAGCAGGAAGGATCTCTGAGTGGGGCTGTCCAGGAACTAAAGTCTGTCTTGGGGAAACCACAGGCTGCCAAAGACACAGCCTGTGTCTTTTAATTCACAGCCTGTGAATTAAAACACAGAAGTCCCTCAGACTTGAGAGTGTTTGAAATGCCAAATGAGAACAAGGAGATGGGTTGCTATAACACAGGTTTGTATCACCTGTGAAACTGGTGAAGTCCTTCATCACTGGAGAAAATCTTGCCAGGTTAAATCGTAGGTTTCCAGCTTCATTTCAACTGAGTCAAAATTTGCACCCTTGCCCTAGTTCTGACTAGGAAACCCACTCAAGCCCACAGACTGCAGCAACACATCCATTTCAGCTCACACCTAATTAACTGCTTAATTAGAGCAGCACTGGGGAAAGTCTGCTCTTTGTGTTCCCTTTCTCTCTGGTGCCTGCTGCCACTTGTAGCAGCACAAAGCTCTTTGAGTGGCTGAGCCTTCCTGGTCACGCATGGCAGGTTCAAGGTGAAGGTCTCTTTTGCTGGGCTTTTCCTCTCTCTTCTGAGATAATTGACCTTGATGTCACCATGAAGCTCCTCCCCAGGTCACACCACTCGCACTGCAGCCAGTACCTCAGCTAGAGCTGGAGACTAATGCACAGCTGTTTAATTTGGAAGAGCAATATGAAGGTCACTGAGGAAGGTAATGCAGTCCTGTTGATTGAACATGTGGATAAGGGCAACACAAAAGCATAATCTACTTTATTGGGAATGCGATAAACCAGGTTTATGTGTGCAGTTGGCAAGCAGTACTTCTGAGCGTTACTCCATCAGATAATCCAGGCAGCAGAGCACTTCTGTATCCCTCTGGTCCTCTAATATGGCTTGAATCTAAGGATTAGGTAATTTTCATATTTGTAGGGTTTTCTAAAACAGTATTATTTCTTTACTACTTGTTTCCTGTTTTTTACTTATAAAATTCTTATTTCTGTAACCAAGCAAAGGTAGTTTAAGAGGAAGATTTCTGATATTCCAAGGCAAAACCCCTCCTTTTCTATCCAGAGTCCAGAAACCCCAGAAGATTAACTGGGGTTTGCAGACAGACTCAGCAGCTTTGCTGCATGTGAACATGTGGCTGGGGTGTTCCTTGTGTGAGACTCATCACACACATGGAGCCCAGGTGGTTTGTGGCTGGGCTGTATATTTGCCGTATATATCTCTCCAGCCCAGGTGTCACAGCATATACCAGGGAGTTTGGGTCTTGTAAAACAGCCCTGCACAACATTTGCACACCCTTCTCTGCACCAGGCAGGTTGTGAGTGGGAAGGAAGGAGGTGGTTGCATTGTTAAGGTATGATGGATGTGATCCAGAGGAAGCATTGGCAGAAGATGGCCCTGTCTTCTAGCTCTTGGGATCAGGATCCTGAATCAGAGCTGTGAGAGGCTTTGTCTGATTCAGCTGCTAGGCAGAGGGACACCTTTCTGACCAGGGAATGTCACATCTGTACACATATTTGTTAGCAGGTGTTTGGCAGCAGGTCAGACATAGAGACAGCTTTAAATGAAGCATAAAACCAGAACTGTGAGGTTTACATCCAGGAACAACTACTTTAACTGTTGTTAAGGCTAGAGCTTAAGTTCCACAAGAAGATGTGGACATATATTTATGAATAAAATTAGACTGGAAATAAAAAGGATTTTAGCCATGAGAGGAGTGCGATTCCAAAATAGCTTTCCAATGAGAGTAGAAGGGTTCAGAAGCAGTCAAACAAGTCTGAGATTGAGATTTACATGATGCAGTTGCTGGAATAGTGAGGCCAAAGACTCAAAGGTATATTTCCACTCTACCTTTCCTTCTTGCTTTTATTTTGACCCTCTTTGTTACTTTAATTTCTCCTTCTCTTTTTTCCTGTTCCTTTTCTACTTGGACGACAGGCCGGAAAATCCCCTCTGTGCATTTTTTCTGTCATTGTTGCATCCATTTGGTAGAACAAAGCAAAGGCAAATCCCATTCTGGTACATCTCAGGAGGCTTATTGAAGTCTGCAGGCAGAGCCAGCGTGGGGCAGACCCTTGGGGCACAGGAGCGGGGGCTGTAGGAGGCCATGATGCCCTGGTGACACAGCAGAGTCCTTGCCCTCCTGGTTCCCCTTGCTCTGTGCTGAAAACACACTCATGCCTTGGCAGGGCATCCAGTTTCAAAGCACTTGAAAGCTTTCTGCTTGGGAAAGCTGAAAACACAGTATCTACTCAAGAAGACTGTTGAGGGGTAAGATTCATTTAGGGGATGACTGCTGTGTTTCTGTGGAGCAGAAAGGTCCAAAATACAGGTACAGCTGTAGTGAATATCACTGTAAACAGACTATTCTGTTTAATTGGAAAGGGAGAGGCTGACCAGATAGCACCTGTTGGGGGGAAGAAGGAGATGCCCTCAGGACCCAGTGCCAGGAGCTGCAGGGCAGCTGCACCTTGACCTGCAGTTGGCATTAGCTGTGAGTGCCCATGATTTTTGAAATCCAGTCCTCCCATGCTTGGCAGGGCTGGACTGAGGCGAAACAACAGTGCCAGGGTTCCTGCACCATACCACTGGCACTGTCACAGTATGCCAACCAATCCTGCACCTACCTCTAGATTCTGAAATGGAGCTTGCAGAGAGCAACTTGTTTTAACATACAGTAAGTACGAAGAGGGGCTCTTTGGCAGGGGGTATAATGCTTCCTGGCACTGGCTGCTTCATCTGCACTTGTGCCCACTTGCAGTGACTGTATTTTGCAGCTTGCAAAAGAGCTGCTTGTCTTTCACTACATGTTTTTCTGAAAAAAGTAAGCATGTCTTGCAAGAAGTTTGGCCAGTTAATACAAAAGTGATTTGGATGCTAGTCAGACCTAGTCACTTTTTTCTTCTATCACACTCTTGCAGCAGATGTTTGGGTCATGGGCAGCCACCTGAGAAGTTGCCACAGTGCTGTTAGTTGGCATCAGCACCTCCCTTTCACAGAAAGCAAACTGTTGTTTTTCACTGTAATTTGACGAGCACCTCAGCTGTGTATCAGCTAGTTGCCAGGGTCATGCTCTTCCTTACATCCTGGCCATGGGACCCTGCCTCCTCCCTCAAACAGCTCCAACACTAACCAGCTCCAGTGCCCTGGCATTTCAGCATGCCTAACTGGCAGAAAGATATTCACCTTCAATTTTAGCAGGCCAAAGGGGAATGTTCAAATTCACAGGAGCTGGCCAGAGAACACCCAAGTCTGAGGATTCTGCAGTTAGATGGGCTCAGGCTGATGAAGAACCAACATCCATGTGTTGCTCATAATTTATGGGGAACAGATTTAAGGCATCCAGGGCATATTTCACCTTGTCCGTGATCCTGCTGTAGCTTTTCTTAATTGCCACAACAATGAATTTAACTTCTTTCTGTGTAACCTGGTCATTAGAGATGATATGCCACTACAAACAAACCCTTCTAAGTACAGTATTAACAGCTGAGTGAAGGGGACTATTAGAACTATTGCAGTTTTCTTCTCTTGATCAGTGTTCTGTGGGTTTTCCCTTGTTGGAAGAATAAGTTAATACTAATTAAGATGAAAGCAGAATACAAAGTGGAAACTTCCAAAGTGTCTGTCACTTGCATTTGTGCAAATTAAAACATCTCACACGCAGCAAACCCAGGGCCTTTCTTTTCTTCCTGTAGATTTTGTATTCCACAACCAGCCTGTGGAGCAAGATGTGTGCTGTCATCCTGCTCACTCTGATGCAGCCCATGCTCTGGTAATGCCACAGGACCTCACAACAGGTTGGTATTCTACACTGGCAGCTGTTTCACCACCAGGTGCCTGGGGGAAGGGCTGCCAGCTAGAAATATCTCTAACACAGGCAGGAGGCTGTGACCAGGTGTCCTCTTGGCACCATAAACCCTCTGAGTCAATAAACCTCTGAGTCCCTAGGCAATATTTAGAGCCTTTAAATTTTTGTCTGTGTTTTTTTTTTTTTTTTTTTTTTTTTTGGGGAGGGGGTGTTTTTTTTTCTTTCAAAGTTTCCGATGAGATTTAATCTTTTAAAAAAGCATTTTATTTGCAGCTAATGACCTCAGAATCTTGTCTGTCTAATTGTAATAGAAATAAGAAACACCCAAGCCATTTTCACAAACTCAGTCAAACTTAATTCTGTGGCCATGGACCTTCCTGCTGACTCCTTGGGGATGTTCTTGCAACATGGACCATTGTTGTTTGGGCAGTTTTTACTGTTTTTTCCCTCACGCAGACACACATCTAACTTGTGTTGGTTTTGACCAAAGAATCCCTCGCTCATCCCATCCCTGTGCCCAGAGGCTGGCTCATTGCATGGGATGGCTGGTACTTTTATCTCATACTACAGAATTATAGAATGGCTTGGGTTGAAAGGGACCTTAAAGGTCATCTAGTTCCAGCCCCCCTGCCATGGGTAGGGACATCTTCCACTAGAACATGTTGCTCAAAGCCCTATCCAACCTGGCCTTGAACACTTCCAGGGATGTAGCATCCACAGCTTCTCTGGTCAACCTTTTCAAGTGTTTCACCACCCTCACTGTAAAGAATTTCCTCCTAACATCTAATCTAAAACTCTCCTTTTTTTTTATTTTAAAACCATTTCCCCTTGTCCTATCATGACATGCGTTTGTAAAAAGTCTCTCTCTGCCTTTCTTGTAGGTCTCCTTTAGGTACAGTTTATTAGGTGTTTCACTCTACAAAGGGTCTTAACTGAGCCTGAAGGATATTTTCTTAGTGCTTTAATCAGAACAATTTTGAGTAAGACAGATTAATGCCTTCCAGTATTATTAGTTCTCTTGCAGCAATAGGTAAAGTATCAGATCTTAGAGAAACACTTATCAGCAGTAATGTACTTCTCATAAAACTTTGAGCCTATAAATAATGAAGTTCTTCCCTTCCTGGAACATCCTTGATTATCGTAAATCCAGAGGGATTGTTACAACCTGCATGATGTATTCATGCACATAACAAAATTTTGCATGGTGCCAAAATATTCCCTGTAGTTGGAGGGATCATGTAATAAAAAAAGAAGAAATTGTCCAGCATGGTGGAAATCATCTGCTTAAAATGAATCATGATTGAATGAACTGCCTCAGGAGCAGAAGGAGCTCAAAGAGTCAGCAGAGCCCATGCTCTGGGTGCTAATGATACTGCCTACTGATCTGGCAGAAATGTGGGCATTTTTATCTCTCATATGTGGAAAGGCATGTCAGCTGAAGAGAAGAAACAGCTGGTGTTCTATCAGGTTAGACCTGATGGATACCTGCCTAGAAGCTAACATAATATCTGTGTGCTAGCTACCCCTACGTGATGCCCAGACCACAGAATAATCTGTAATAACCTGACTTTTTGGTAAATTTAATTTTATTAGTTTTATTTAATGAGGCAGATTAAATATTATGAGACAGGAGAGTGTGGGGAGGAATT
The DNA here is from genome assembly GCF_031753505.1 of Anomalospiza imberbis. Classification (NCBI taxonomy): domain Eukaryota; kingdom Metazoa; phylum Chordata; class Aves; order Passeriformes; family Viduidae; genus Anomalospiza; species Anomalospiza imberbis. The sequence goes on along the minus strand of NC_089686.1, from coordinate 16,884,311 downwards.
CAGCAAATGTTTGTAGTAGCTCAGTGAACTACAGATATATTTTTCTGCAGATCGGATTGCTGCTCCATCCTGTCATCACATTCATGGATGCTCTGCCTCTGCATGCTTCCCCTCACTTCATTGAGCATTGCTCACATGGCAGCAGTGTGTGGTGCCTCTTCAGTCACCAGCCTCTGGACTTCTTGCATGAGGTTACTGTTTTAGTTTGAATAACGCGGGCTCAGAATGAGCCATGGATCTATGGAAGGTTTCCTGTGCTCTCCTGCCTGTTCCTTATTGGATCGTAACTTCACAAGTACAGTTTCATTAGAAAGGCCCATAACAGAGATTGCCTTCCCACTCTTTCCTGTTTACATGATACTGCTTACATGTGAAGGGCAGAATAGTCTTTTTCCTCTCTGCATTCCCAGCACAAGACATTTATAAATGCATAGTGGCCACTTTAGTCTAATTTTGTAGTGTCTCTGTAGGAGGGAATGTGGAGATAAAGCAGTCCACTGGGGCCTTAGAACACTGGGATTAATTCTTCACCTGATATACAGCTAAACTGGGTAATTCGGTTCATTTCCTTTTTTATCCTAGGTGTCTTTTGAAACTGGGGACAATGACGTTTACATAGGTAGGATCACAGTAGGCAGGAGCGACCGCTGCAGCAGTGGGCATCGCCATCCCAGCTCTAAGCTCACGACCACTGGTACCAAGACAGGAGATTTCAGCCCAGGCTTTCACACTGGTGCTTTTTGAGATGCCCAGAGCTGTGCCTGCTGGCTGTGCTGGCTGCTCCAGGTTGTGTGCAGGTCTGTGCCACAGGCACTGCTGCAGCTGTGGCCAGGCTTGCTCACGAGCTGTGCTTGTTTGTGGGGTGCCGTGGGCCACCTGCAGAACAGTGTAGCCCAGAGCTGCTTGGTGCTCCTGTAAGAGAAGCAAGAACCACTTGCTAAAACTTCCTGGGCTTTTATCCCTTTCTCAAAAGAGAGAGGAATGTTTTGAAGAGGTAGACCTGCTGCAATCACTTGGTGTCTGGGACCTAGATAGTCTGGTATTTTGTCTGGTAAGGACACCCACCAGGCATCTAGGAGGACAAAGCAAGAAGCACAAAAGGGCAACAGTAGTAATCTCCCACCAAGAAAACCTCACTCCTAATCTCCCATGCTGAAATATTGCATGGAACATGATTTATATTTGAGTTTGTGCTTATGATGTATTTATAACCCATTAAAGTGCCTATTCTTCCCTTGAATCTGCACTTTGATTCTATTCTCTACATAACAGTCTGTGACAATGAGTTTCCCAGTCTAATTATTGATTGTGGGGAAAAATATTCTTTGAATTACCAAACATTTCATTTTATGAGCATTCTCTGAATCTCTGCTAAGAATATTCTATTTTCTGTATCAGTTCTACAGGATTTCAGAAGTATACCATATACTGTATGAATATTTCAGTATTTCATTTTCCTTTGGAGCCCTAGTATTGAAATTATATATGGTAATTTTTTTTAAAAAACAACTAATATATTTTCTTTTATGATCATGTCTGGCTCAAACTAGAAGAAAAAAAAAAACTTTTTTACTTAAAATCTGAGACTCATAGAATCATTTAAATTAGGAAAGGCCTAAGTCACAAATTTTCCTTTTTTTCCTGAGTTCCAGCCAAAGCTCTCTTGAGCAAGGTCACCAGCTCATCTTTTAGCACATGTGGACCCCATGAAAAATCTGAATCTTCTCTGGTGAAGCTGCTTGGCTCCTTTCTCAGCTAACCTGTGTCTGCTACAGGCATATACAAATGCATAGGAAGAAAGCTCTATTCCTCCTGATGAGGCTGGTGCCATGTTTTGGCAATTAACTAGCCCTGAAGAGCCAAATTATGAAAGTAACTAGTTTTGACTGATTCACATAGTTTTATATTACTAAATTTTGAAACTTTTCAGAGGCTGAAGATATAATTGAATGCACTATTATATTTTTACCTGTTTGATCTTCTATCTTGCCTTTACTGTTGACTTCTTTGGCATTATATTTAGTCCCTGGTTCAAGTACATGCCTACATATTGAAAAGTGCATTGAATCACTTCCTTAAGGAGAAGACACATTTGCAGATCTAGAATTAAGTCAGTGTGACAAGAAGTCCTTGAATATATACTGCATTTGGATTTCATCTGAGTTTGCTTCTTACAAATATTCCTTTCCCTTACAGGTTTTTAGCTTATTCACTCACATGGACTGGGTATTTTCAGTAGCTGCTTGGAAAACAGGGTGACTTAAATGGGCTGGAGCAGATCTAAGGCTGAGATTCAAGAATTTTGCATTGCATTTGCCCAGAGAAGACAAGGAGCTAAAGAGCAGAGACTAAATTATTCAACAGTGATTATCAAAACATTTTATTCTCTGCCCATAGTTAACCAATTCATTCCAAAACCACAGAAGCAGGAATTTCTGATGTGAAAACCTTTGGATCCCCTAGGTGTCTTATGTGCAAACAGCAGGGCAGAAATGTGGAAAAACTGACACTGGCGTGAGAGTTTCAGGTACTGACTGCCACATACACTTCAAACTTAAATAACCATATTTTTTCTGCTTCAGAGACTGACTTTGGATGTCCTTGAAGTATGGAATTATGCATTCTGGCAAGCAAGTAGAGAAATGAACCAGATGCAGCAATTTAGTCATATAGGGAGGTTTCTAGTAAATTTTGCACAACGGGGTAGTGACAGTGTACTTAGTAAAGCCACATGCCTTTGTAAAAATAGTGCTATTGATTTTCTTCGTGTGTGTATCAAATGTTAGCACATTCATTAGAACAGCAGCCTTCCAAACACTGCTGTAGAACAACCAGCAGGCCTGGAGTCAATATCCATCTGAATACTGGCTCGCTTTCAAAGGGCAAATTAATATTAGGGCATTGACTTTTCATGTTATAGAGGAAAGATTTTAAAGGAAGCATTTATCAAATAGAGTTAGGCAAGATTTAACAAATACAGCTGGGCTGCAGGTCCTATTTGAGCAGGCAAAGATGTGTGCACGCAACCGTGTACAGCACTAGCAAAAAAGCATAATACATGTTTATACATATATACATATACATATACATATACATATACATATACATATATATATATATATGTATTAAATTAGGGTTTTGGTCTAATACAGTTACATAAGGAAAAAAATGTGGAAGATACTTATCTAAGGAAACTTTCAGTTCTAAACTCCTGTGTGAGTATATTGAAATATCACTGAGTAGGAATGTAATGTATTACAGTGATTGAATAAATACTGTGTCTGTGTCCTTACAATGAATCTTCTTGTACAGTGCTGCGAACAAAGCAGCACATTAGTCCAAATATAACCTTGGTTGGCAGTAGCTGTACAGGAACAAAATACAGGCCACTGATTCTGTTGAAAAAGAGTTAACATAACATAGTAAAATCAACCTTTTATTGTCTCTCCTTGTAAGGATGAGAGATGAAGGAAGATGAGCAAAGGTCATTCCACCTCTCATAAATTTACTATGAATTTGGGATTTACCTGTTCTTAGTGTTTCTCTTTTGTATCTGTTCATGCAATCATTCAAACTTTCATGGTCCCTGAGGAAAGGCCCTGTGGAATGTGGTGCTTGTTGTGATCATCTGTACTCTTAATGTGATTCTGTATTCTTAAACCCATGAGGATGAACATGTTTCTGGAGAGCAAATGGTCTCATTATCAGGTCACTACTTGTTTCATCCACTAAACTGTAGGCTTATCTAATTTCTGTGAGGTTTATTTGGTTGGTGTGTTGGTTGGCTGGTTGGGGTTTTTTGAGTTTTCTTGTAACCCATTTGACAACATTGCTCCACTGTCAACTGGAGCAACCTACCTGTGCTGGGTGGGTGGGGAGAAGAGGAGGTGAAGATTTACATTGCTTTAGCTACCAGCAAAAATTGCCCCTTGGAAACAAAGCCAAAGCCACCTCCTGAATTATCCTACTTCTCTTTCTTACTTAGAGAGGGGTACCAAAGCTTCAAAGGCTCTAACTTAAGCACCTTAGTTAGGTGGAAGAGAACAGGTAGTTATATACAGATTTTAGCTGTGTTGATTGACCCTTCAGGATGTTGCTGAAGGATGCTTTGGTGAGGTGCCTGATACACTGGTGATACCACACTGGTGCCTTCCAGCAGTCCCAAGGGCATTGTGTCTGAGCCAGGACTGCTGCTACAGATACTGAATTCAGTGAAATCTTCACAAAATCCCAGGTGGATCTCTTCCTGCTTCCTAGCCACATGCTGCAGATATTGAACTGCATTTTCCTTCCAGTCTATATTTTTTTTACTTTCTCTTTTGTAATGCAGAATGTCAGTCTAAGAGGATGATTTCATTTGTTTTATTGTTTACAGGTCTTCTTAATTTTCAACCTACATGCCTCAGTGAGTTGTTTTGTGAGGTTTGGGTATTGCAGCTTCTCAAGTCTCAGCTGTTACACACTGAAAAGTGCTTTTGTGGTATTATTGTGTGGCAAACAGTTAAACAAACATTTTGGAGATACTCTATGTTTCTAATGGAAATAAAAGGTTTCTGTTTCTGTATTATTTTCTCCATTCAGATGTCATTGTAGCTGGTACTGGATGCCTCTTTCCAGTGTGTATCTCATTTTGAACAAGATTTAAGTGTTCTTAATGATGAGACTCCTGTTGGTTTATTTCTTTCATGTTGAAGGCATTATTACAGCAAATGAATTTTACCCTTTGCTCAAGATGCATATCCCAAATATTTTTATTTCCTGCTCCAATAAAAAAGGCCTTGGCTTTGGGCAGTCAGCCTGTGTAAAGGACAGGTTTTTTTATTGTTCTCCACAGAATATGACCTCTCTGAAGTCTTTCTGAATTCCTGAATCTCCTAGAACACTGTTACCAAAGTTGTGCTCTAGAGTCTAAGGGGTCACCCAGAAATCCTTACCGTGATGTATTGCATGTAGCTTGTCTTTGACAAATGCTGAGCAATAATGTTAAACCTTTCTTCCCTTCCCAGCAGGATAGATTTTCATCTGGAGTGTGGTGTCTTCAAAATAAATCTGAGGTAAAGTCATCAACAGAATGAGCAAATGGAGCATTGAGGAGTAAATATGAGGCCCAGTAGGGGTTTGAGTCTTCCTTATCATTATACCACCAAAAAGAATTATTGTAACCAGTGAAATTAATTCAAGACTTCTTTTCCACTTAAACCACCAGTTCAGAGAGTGACTTTAAATTCATCTTTTAAAGCAGTAATTCACAGGTGGCAGCAGATTCAGGATGAATTTAAAATGCTGGTTGGAGAAACTTGACCCCTGTGACAGAAAAGCTGAGTTCCAAAATGGTGAAGTGCCCAAAATATGGACTCCTCTCTCTGCCTGATTTTATTGAACAAAACTGACATTCTTTACCATGTTTTTAAAATACTCTGGATCAAGGCTGGCATGGATGTGCAATATATTAAACTACAGTTATTTAGTTAGGTAACCTTTCTCCTTCTTACTCTTCCTCTCTTTTTGAGCACCTTGTAGCTACCTGCGGCCAGTCTGGGATCTGCCATGTGGATTGCTGAACTCTGAGATGTGGCAAGCTCTCAGAAACACAAAGTCTAGGCACTGTGTGGAAATTACCCAGATTACCAAGCTCAGAAGATTTAAAAATGTTAGCTTTTTATGTCCTTAGAAAAAAAAAAAAAAGAAAAAAAAAAGAGAAAAATCCCTTTAAAAATAACCAGATCCTTTTGGAGCACGACAAACAAAAAATGTAGCATTAATTAATCCCATGAAAATTTCCCTTTGGCAATGCCTTCCTGTAAGTAAAACACAGCCCCTAAAACTGCATTCCAGAAGGAAAAGGTTCTCAGATGGCCACTGAGATAATATGAGAAAATTCTTTTTGGAAACATTTGCAGCCAAAGCCCCTCAGAGAAGCTCCTTGCTGCATTAATAGCTGGACACTTCCAGTGTGGAAGAGGAAAAAATCTGGTTTTTCCCACGCCAGCCCCAGGCACCCCGAGCCTACACCCGCAGCTAAACCTGGGCCCATTTCTAGGCTGGGTGTAAGATGTTTTCCCAGCTGGCACCGCTCTGCTGGGGGCTGTAATTCATTCCCTGCCTCCTGTAGGGATGAACACATCAGAAAGGGGGAAGTGAGCCCCATGCGCCTCTCAGGGATGAATGGGACATGGAGCTGAAGTGGAAGAGATGATAGAAAACTGCTCAGAAATCAAAAGGAGTTCTGTATTCTATGAACTTGATTTGTGAAATTACCCCCAGATTTTATTTTTTGTTCAAAAATGGGCTCCTTCCTGACAAGAAAATTATCTGTTTGAAGTTTAAATTACTTGGAGATTAAATTAAAAATTTGATTTCTGGATTTTAAAGTTTCATTTTAATTAAGTGTTGCATCTCTTTGGAATTTAAAGAAACAGAAACTCTCTGAAGACAAATGGCAGACACAATATTTGAAATTTCATGACAATTTTTTCCTTAATTTTATCCAATTATATTAAGAGGTCTTTGAGTTACAAAGCACTAAAAAGCACTACTGAGGCCAGAGACACACTAGTGAAATACTGTTTCTGTCATGTGGAGCTCTGTACAGAATTGTGTGGGCTTAAATAAATGTATCTTGATAGTTTACCTTAAAACTCTCTGTCCTTTTCCTCAGTTCAGCTGAATCCTATGAAATAGATACGCAGCTTGAAGAAGTTCTTCACACCCCCACAAACGCTAAAAATGGCCCTGATACAACATGTATTTATGTAACAAAATCATCTGCATTAATATCTTCCTTTCCTTTCTGCAAGAAGCACAGGAGGGACCCAGGCTGACACATTTTCCTGCAGCCCCTTCCAGTCTTCTCCTTGCAATTGGGGCAGCAGGGCTGAGCTGTGTTTTCCCTTAAAAAAAAGGCCACTGAATAAACAGGAATTTGATGTGGCTATTAATAGGGTCAGCTGCAAACCTGCAGCCCAAGCTTTTGGGTTCTCTCCCCTTGAATATTCAGTATCCTGCTATGGATCGAAACTCTGTGATAACAAGAGGTCTGGTCAGTGTTGTTATCCTGATCTTTCAAAATAACGAGGGTATTAAAATAAATCTATTTCTTCCACTTTTCTGAAAAGACAAGAGACTGGATGATGGGATCAAGTGTGATGTATTGAGCTGTTAACTTCTTCTTCATATCTGACAGAATGAAGAGAAAAATGGCCCCACCTGGCAGCTGTTTGCTGCCCCCATTTGTCACCATCATGGTCAGGTGGCTGTCTGCTCTGTAGATCACAGCGAAGCCCCGGCACCTGGGCAGGTGTGCAGGGGAGGAGAGGGCTCAGGTGCTGTGGAAACAAAGCGAGGGGCTCTGTGTTGGGCTCCCAGGGCTGGCTGCTGGCCTGGGACAAAGGGAAGGAAGACTGCATTGTAGCTACTGCTGCTGCCAATAGGGTCAGAGAAAGTCTTGGTAACCCTGCCATGTTTAGCATCACCAAAACACCTGGGAAAATCAACAGCCAACAAGCCTCCTCATTTTTCATATGGACACTTCTGCCCTGGCTCTGCTGTTCCTGTCTGGATACTGAGAGCTGGAAGTGTCAAAGCCCTTCCTCACACCACAGCTCACCAGGATGGCTCCCAGCTGCAAGCTGACTCCTTGGAGGGGAGTGCTACTCCCACAGGGCTGTCCTGAAGAATGACCAGAATGACCTCCTAAGTCTGCTAAACCAACGCTCACCGCCCCAACCTGCTGCCTGTTGTGGAAATAAATCCTGAGCTGCAGTGAAAATCAAACCAATATTCTCAGCAGCAGCTGTAAACTCGATAAGCTCTCTGTCCTCCTTTCTCTCCCCCTGCCCTGTCCCTCCCTTTGGAGTTAAAATGAAGGCAGAGACATGCTGAGAGAAGCAGTGCAGTTCTCTGTTTGCAGGATAATATGCAGACCACATGTATGTATTAAAGACTGTATGGAGTTATAATTGAGCCAGGAGCATTTAAATGCAAGCCAAGGGGAATTTGCTATTCTGTGTGGGCAGATTTCAATTGTAAGGTTGGCAGCTCTGGTATCCTGTTCTCTAATACCATGAGATGAGAAAAAACAGGCTTTTCTTTCAGAGCAGTTGATTATTGAATCCGCACCAGCTGTTCACCCTAATCCGAGCTTTCTGTGCTTGTTCCTTGAAATAGAGGCATCCCTCATCCGTCCGTCCGTCCGTCCGTCCATCCATCCATCTCCCCATTCTCATTTGCATGGGGCTTTTGTAATCTTTCAGAAAGGTGGTTAGCAGATACCAGCAACCGAAGGAAACATAAGCATCAGCGCAGGCAAGGGTTGTAACTAATTAACAAGAGAAGAAAGACGCCCCAGCTATATATTGAAACTCAAATTGTATTTCACATCCATTGCAAGATGGAAAAAAAGCCATCATGAATTAGAAGGCAGAGAACCATTTTTTAACAATGACACCTGACTCTGTGCCCAGCAAACCATGTGGGATCAGAGCTGGAGCGAGTCCTGAGCTGGCGCAGAGTGGCAGCTGTCCCTGCTGCCCCACTGCCAGCCCAGGGGTCTGCACCCAGGCATGAGGCAGCAGTTAAGGAAATATAATTTTTTTTTCTTTTTTTTCTTTCCTTTTTTTCTTTTTCATAATAAAGGGGGAGGAAGGGGTGAGATAAGTGAGTTCCTTCTGGGTGCTTCTCACTCAGCCTGCAATGTTATGTAAGGCTGGTACAGCTAATGCCTGCTCTGCTTCACCATCAGCCTGGCTGCTTCATCCCCACTACACAATTATTTCATCAGTCTCTCCTACTAGACATCACAGTCCTATTGCGATTAGTCACATTTATTAGGAGAGCAGCTAAAATAAAATTAGCAAGCACAGGGGCCCAGTTGCTCAAGGGACTGGGTGAACGCAGCTCCAAGTAGTCCCTGCCCCAGAAAGATTGTAATCCCCTGGAGGAGGACGGCTAGGGACAAGGGGGTGACACATAGGACCCAAAAGAGGGCTGTGAAAGCAGCAGGAGGAATGCTGTTTCCATGAAGAGCTTTGGCAGGGGAGGGTGAATCTAAGTCAGAATGAGTCAACTGGGAATAAAAGGCAGCAGGAGAAAGGACATTGTAGGGGAAAGTAGGGTGGAGGAAAAGGTAATACAGTAAGTGACAAGCTGAAGAACAGAAGTTGATGGTGAGGAAAAAAGACAAGTTTATGCAAAAAGGCAACCAGCACAGCAAATCCTCCCTGTCTGCCTGTCCCCTGCCCAATTTTTCTGCTGCTGCTGCTACACATTTTTGCCCTCAGTCCAGTTTCCTCACAGTGTTTTCTCTGTCTGAAGGGTGCCTCCTTCCCTGCTCACCATGTCTTCCTGGGCTCAGAGGATTACCCCATGCTCTGTGCATAGGCAGCCTATAGCATCCTCTCTGGAAATCTTGGCTGAATCACAGAGACTGTGTGTAATGCCAGATCCATACAAACTGAAAAGCTGCATTAGCACTACAGATTGTATGTACAGATTTGGAAAACAGAGATATGGAATGTTCTGGGGCATGGTGAAGAAAATGGACTGGATGACCTGACAGAGGACGGACAGACAGACAGGCATGTACAATTGCATTTCTATATGTTACGGGCGTATGGATGGAAAAATGAGCCCTTGAACTGACTACTGGACTTTCAGGAGCTGGAGATGCCAAATGGTGTATGTCATTTAACTATCAATTTAAATCAGTGTATCTGGACAATTTATACATAAAACTCCATAAAGAATTGGCTTTGTAACTCATTAGATAACAGACCTTAATATAAAAGGAGGTCTGAATGTGATTCTTGGATGAGTAGAGAGAAAAACAAGAAAGTACATATTTTTCCTTTGCAAATGGTATTGACAATATTTCAAGCGAGTTGCTGGATAATGCTCAGGTGTCCACATTTTCAACAGAATATTGTAAAAATTATGAAGTTGCAGAAAAAGTTCAAAAATATTTTGAGAAAATTGGATTATAATTTGATATAATGATTTCTATGAAAAAAACTTGGAATACTTAATCTGTTATACTTATGAAAAAGAAAATTGAGAAGTGTTCTGATTATGGCATGTGTACCTTCACTGTGAGAAAATACCAGGTACTAAAGAATGCTTTAATTTAGTGGAGAAAAGCATAAGAAACAATAGTTGTAAGCTGCAGCTGACCAAAAAATTTAAAAGAGAAACTAAAAATAATTCTCTTTTTAACAGAAGCAATTATTCCTGAATGCAATTCTAATTCAGCTCTCTGGATGATGATTAAACTCCTTTCATAAAGGTTCAGTCAAACACAATCTTTCTGATTTGCTGCTGATGGTATTGGGTGAGAGTTGATGGCTTGTGTTGTAACTTGGTGGTGTTTTGTTGCCTAGAATTCCATGAGCAGCTTATGTATCCACCAGAGCTAAAAGCTTTGTATTCCACCCACTTTATCTGATTACATGCTTTGTTATCAGTTCACAGGTAGAAAGCTGATGGATCTCTACACATTTGCAGAGCAGTTAGCCTAAATCCTGGAGATCCTCCCATTCACATGGTGAGTAACTGTAATTAAAATTTAAAATGCTTACAGCCTCAGTTTCAATCAAGACTAACTTCCAAGGGTATTCTTTTGAGCTGACAACAACAGGAAGGCAGATACGAAGGTTATATGAGTTGAGGGAAAATTGGACAGAAGAGAAGTGTTAAATTGTCAATATGGAATGTTCCTCAAATCTGGCACTCAGCAGGTACCTAAAATGGTTAAAATTGACACAAGTACTGTCAGAGTGTGGCTGCTATAGTGCTGGGAATCACTTGGTGTAGAGTAGATGCTGTCTGGACCCTTCTGGATTGAACAAGTATTACATGAAGTCTGCAATTAGGGCTGGATTCAGTAATTCAGTTGCTTCAAGTCATATGGTCCTAAAACATCTGCTGCTGTGCAGGTATGCACCAGCAGGAGCTCTAATCCAAACCCTGCAAACATGTTTGCTTGATCCAGTGTGTCTCCCATTGCTGAGGGTGCTCCCTGAATAGTCTGACAAGAGAGCCGGTTGGCATGAACCTTGGTGTCAACAAATAAGGGCAAATATGTCCCAAATTTAGAGCCAGCAAGTTTAATAGACGTAGTACTTCATAAGACTGCTGAAAATGAGCCGCAGTTGTCAGGCTGCTTGTTTTACTTCTACCACTCCATGAGTCCTGTCAAAAAACTGGGAAAGAACATCCCAGTCAAACAAAAGCCTGGTACAAAGCCTGCCCAAATGTGAATCAATGCCGAGCCCTTAAGTTCCTGTGGCCTAGCCCCACTTCCGGCAAATTTACCCCATGGTGAATCAGGACTAAAGTTGTCACATCTCACTAGCCTGTCTTTCTGAGCACAGCCTGCTTGCTCCTTTCTCACACCTTCAAAGGCAGAGCTGGCCCATTTTGTACGCAGCTGCCACAGTTTGATTTGCTTGTGTTTATGCCTTAAGCTTTGCCTCTCTGTTTCCATGTCCACAGCCCCAGTCTATTTTATGTCATCCTATCTGGAGTGCCTGGAAGATAAACATCCCCTTCAGTCGGTCACGCGTGAGGGCATCAGGGCTGCAGTGACACAGAAGAACCACACTTCATTTCTCTGCCTGGCTCTGGGCGGTGGTGTGGGGTGATGGGGTGTCCTCGTGCTTCCCAGTCTGCCTATTCCCATCCAGCGCGCCATCAGGTGCAGCTGGGCCAGGGATGCCAGGGATGCCAGGGTACCGATCTCCGGCAGCTCTTGCACTGCCTCCCGCCCATCACCCGGGGAAGCTGCTGGTGCAGCAGGGCAGGGAGCAGCCAGCCTGACAGACACAGTGTGGCACCTGGCCTCGGCACCCTGCAGCTCGCAGCCTTCCCACAGGCATCGCAGGTTTGGCTCCTAGCCCGGAGCTGTGGTGCACACTCTGTGTGGAGCGTGGGTGCGACTCAGGAGCAGCATTTTGGAGTGGGTGATGCAGCTCTGGTGTGGAGTGACGCCATGGGGGCTGTGCTTTGGTTCCAGAGAGGGAGGGAGGGCAAGAAAGGGAGGCAGCGCTAAGGTAACCACAGAAACGTGGTATCCTTGGATATCAGCAATCCCGACCTACTTCTGGGTATTCACTCGCTGCTGGTGACAAATGAGGAGTAAGATGGAGGGCTTAAAGCTCTAAGAGAAAAAAAAAAAGGGATCTTTCCATAATTTTCTAGGATCAAGACTATTCATGATAAGATTCAGCTAATTAAAATCTTTAAGTTTTATTGCCTTGCACATCATACTGTTTTCATTCCTGCTTTATGTACTATAGAAAGTATTTTAATAATACATTACTGATATATAATTGACAGAGATGTATTGTTATATATAGGATGTAGATCAGACTGATTGATGGGGGTGTCATTATGCATGTATAACCTAGTTGTTGTCAGTGGTGTTAATCTGACTCTGCATTTCATTTAGATCAGTGGGAAACCCTTTTCCACAGTTGCAGATCTACTGGTGATCCAGATACAGCTCTCCACTTACATCAGTTAAATCACACTGTTGTAATTGCAGGAAAACACAGGCCCGGGACTTCAGTGAGATATGGAGAATTTATACCAGTAAGTAACTGGGAGCAACTGAGTCTGTCTATTTTATACCAGATTAAATACCTGTTTCAGACCAGGAAACAAATGACAGGGAAAATGACTGTGGGATTTGCAGTCATTCCTAGACTGTCAAGGGGACGGCTTTTTGGATAAACAAAGCCAGCTGGGAAGACAAGAGTGCTGTCTGGTGTTGAGCTCCAAGTGTCTATTGCAAAGCATGGGAAATACATACTTTAGGGCTTCAGCTGAACCCCTTTAAAGCTTTCATTTCATTTAAAGCTTTCCATGGACCACTGTCTTACAAAAATCTGTACCTGGTGTGTTAATAAAGACTGAAATTGAGGTTTAAAGTCACAACTTTAGCTTCTAGTCATTTTCTTATTTTTGACAGTTCTGTGGCAAAAAAATTATAATGAATCAGGACTTGTCAAGGTGTTTTTAATATATTCTCAGCTGCAATTCCTTACTGCATACACAATTTCAAACATTTAGACTATGCTGGCAAAATGAACCAAAAAGAGTCTGAAGGGGAATGTAGCAAAAGTGGAGCTTTCCAGCATGACTTTTTATTAACTGGTAAATGAAAACCAGATTAGGTAGTGATGCTAACATAATGGTGCCTGAATTCTGTTCCAGTATTGGGTATAGGCAGAGCTGCCTTCTCTACAAATTGAAATGTACAGGTATTTATATATCATCTGCAAAACTTGCATCTCAACAGCATGGTACTGACTAAAGATATGGCTTGAAGAAATCCCATGTAGCCCTTCCCCAACACCAGGCCTGTTTCAAGTCCTGTTGTTAGTCCTCAGAGCTGTAAATTATGTGCTCAGATTCTATAATTCCCACTTTATTGGTGAAAAACTTATGTTAAATGGAGGTTAAATAATCTACCAAATGCCACTCAGTGATTATTTTTGCAGGACTGAGTGGAAATTCATGAATTCCCAGCCTGCAGAGTGCAAGACCAAACCCTTGCCTTTTAGGCATTGGTCCAAATATTTTCACCATTTCTTTCATCTGTTCAAGAAGGATTCATAGCTGGTTTCTGCTGATAATTCAGGCATTGTCTCATGTAGAATTGCTCTGATCAGACTTAGACTGTCTGTATTGAAATCTTGGCTCCACTGAGGTCAGAAAGAGTCTGACCATTGACATCAATGAGTTATGATAAATGGCACTAAATCTCTGCCAGTTGCTCTGCCTTGTCCATTCTCCATGGTAAAGCCTCACATACACAGCAGTACCTGACAGTAAACATTGAGTGAACTTTTACTGGAAACAACAGCAAATTTGGAGCATGCACGGCACCCTGCCTCTGCCTGCCTCCCCTTATCCTCCAGTGTCAGCATGGACATCCTGGAAAGGGTGTTAGACAGGCAAATATGAAGGGGGGAGGAACGTGCCGGTGGGCTGTGGATAATGCTGAGCAAAACATGCAGTTTTGCAGTGCTGTCTAATGCCTATGTCCTCAGGGAAGTAGACTTTCTTATTTGAAAAGGGCTTGTGCAGCAGGTTCATGAAAGATTTCTCAGAAAAAGCCTGTCTCAACAACCTATTTGTAACACAGCCTTATGAAAGACTCAGATATATTTCTAAAGCTGTTGGCTTAATTTATTGTGGTTGGACTGTGGGATCTGAGACTATTTTTTGAAAGGAGACTTTTTTTCCCCCTGCTGCACTCCAAGTTTGGTGTTTTTCAATTAAAAATACATGACACTTTCTGGTCAGATTTCTGAATCAGCCCCTGCACCATACTAAAGTGTCTCTGCTAGTGGTCTCATTCATTGAATAGTATTTCCCACAAACCTGCAAATTTCCTTCTTCATTTAGATAGTTACTTAGTCTTTCTTTACTCCAAAGTTCAACTTAAATGAAATATAATTTATGTAACAAGTCACTCAGAGCCTATTGTGTGTCAAATGGAAAAACCTGCCATATTTTATCCTTTTCAGCTGACAAGTAGAAAGAGATATGTTGAAAGGGATATACCCAGTTATTAAGGGGGTCTGACAGTATTTTATTCTTTTATTTTAATTTAGCAAAGTGTCTTTGCAACAGACTTGGATTTTTAAACTTAAAATATCCTGAAATATTAGATTGTGCTATGTGGACTTCATTCTTAACAACAGGCAGGATCACAAGGTAAATAGCTTGTGGGAAGAAGTTCCAAAAAAGAGGCTAATAAGCTTCTAAATAGCCTCTAAATAGCCTCTAAAACTAATAAGAAATCCAAGATGGAGTGGAAACCAGGAAACTGGCTCTTGCATACCATACATTGACTTAAGTAAAAACATTGTAATACGAGATCCTCTAATTCTTACTCATCTTCTTGAAGATGTGCTTTGCTGTATGGGATTCACAGTGAACAGTGGCTTGAAAGACTGGGTTGCAGCTGGAGTCTAAGCTTACAGTTATCATCAAATACCCGAAGCTGTAAGGAGCATTTGGGCAGCAGCAAAGCCTTATAAGCTATGAAATGCACAACAGAGGTCATGACCACCCAAGGATATTAAATATCCAATGCAGTTTTCTCAGTCTAGAAATTGGGTTTGGTGTACAGGTTACATTTCAAAGTGCTAATAATCTACCTATGGCAGTTTTACCCATCTCCACTGTTATATTCTGTCCCAACACCCAGTATGACATGCTCATCACTGACAAGAAAACTCCTGCTCTTCAGCATAGAAATTATAGTCCCACAGTGGGCAGATACTAATGTGCAGACAATGTGACAAGGAAATATTTGTGGTGAACAGAAACATGTAAATACAACCTTTTCTTTGAAGGAGGTGTTGTCTTCTGGGGCTTGACCCCATCCATGAGCCCCCAAGGGTGGGAAGTTCTGAGATCGAGCAGCACCAAGGACTCACAAGTTTGTTCATGGCCTGCAATGACAGCAGCCATTTCTTCCTGGTGTCTCCATGGGAAAACAAGCCCTATATTTGCAGCTTTTTGCCAATGACAGGATTAGTGGGAGCACTGGGTATCCCACTGAGGAAAAATCCAACAATAATGTGAATAATGTAATCCTTATGACTCCAAGTGTCTGCCAGTCTTTCAGAAGCAGTGGAAAGGACATGATACATCCTGCAGCTAACACAGCAACTTCAGAGAGCAAGGGCAGCATACACACAGTGCCACTAAGTGATATAAATACTTCTCTTAGCACTCTGTGCTAGGCTCCCTGTTGATACAAGCTGTTCATGAGAGATCCAGGCTCAACCTTTCCATAGACAGAAGGAACACGAAAGGTTAGGATGTTTTAGATAGACGGTATACGAGGTCTATAAGCTCCCAGTTACTAATTATCCCATACTTCTTGAAGGTACCATTTTCTTTTGTGAGCCAATCTCTGTATTTTAACTGACATAGTTATCCACCAGGGACAACTTTGGGAATCATGGGGTTTATCCTCACCAGAATGATGCAAAACTCTGTAGGATTCTTTTGTGCCATATTCCCACCTCCACTACACAAGGAGAGTACACACATTAGCACTGAGCCCAGCACCACATCTCACATTGTGAAGTGCACACCATGAAGGGGGAAGAGCACTGTGCCTGCATAATACCCCTTAGCAGGGATACCCATCAGTCAAAAGGCCTTAGAGCCAAACATAGATCTCAGGCAGGACCTAATTAAAAAAAAAAAAAAGATATTATAGAACTGCCTGCAACAGGATCAAAGTCATAGTGGAAATCCTGCAGTCAGAGGATCTGGCTACAATGGCTCCATGCTGGCCTGGGGAGACAGCTTCTTCCCTCTGAGCAGCTCAGCAAAACAGAGGTTGTTTCTGCCATTTACAACAGTGCTCAATGACAACACTACAGCAATGCATTCTGCAGGCAGGATGAGTAAGAATGCTGCCTGTGCCAGGCAGCTATGGAGATTTGGAGTGTCCATGATTGCACCCCTGCAGCAGGACACAGGTTCTGTTGCCTAGAAATGGAAACCACCCCAAAGGACTGGCTGGGTAGAATGAACCAGTAAGTAGCTGGTGATCACTGGGTGTTGCCTCCTCTTCCTAAAATTTCTTAGCTTTGAAATACCATGTTTGTGAGGAATGTAGCTTACCTTTTCCTTCAGTATGTCCTTAGTACAATGACAGGTTCAGTACATCTGTCCTAGGACTACCTGATTATTTCTAAAATGGAAAGACAAAGGGTTAGCATTCAAAATGACCATTATTGTGCTGTTGATCTCAGCAGAGGGGTGAATTTGAATAGGAAAGGAACATTTCTACAGCAACACATAATGTAAGCATAAAAACATAGCTTCCAGAAGCTCCTAGAAGTTGCATGGGTCTCGTTGTCCTTTGGACAGCTCTTATTTATTCTAAAATAGATTTGTGGAAAGTTAGTTGCAAGAAATCTATATCTGCTTTGCCTACTTTAATTACTGGTGACAGAGAACAGCAACTGGAGTCATTTGTAGATTATTACATTTTGAAAATATGGTTTTGCACATCTTAGGAGTCTATATGGTTTTTTGCAAAAACTGCACATTGATCAAACATTAACTTGGATGCTCAAAATGCTCCTGGCCAGCTGTGAAGCTGGGTGACCTTGGATATGTTACTTAACCACTATATATTACTAAAAGACATGTTTCCCTTATTAGGTTTTGTTAGAATAAGAATATGAAAGATTGCAAACTACTCAATGTGGTGCAGTGGGCAATATATGTTTAAGACAGATATTTTTGTATTGATAAAGCATGGGTCTCGGGTGGCTTTGTTTGGTTTGCTTAATCATACAAACACTGAAGTAATCAGGGAGCTGATTAAAAGTGTTCTGCATAACTTTGTTGAGAATACAGCAAGCTGTCCTAACTGGAGTTGTTTTGGAGAGTATCTTGACAGAAAAGGACCTTGCAGTTCAAAACTAGACAATTTCTGTATGGCAGCTGGATCTCATAGTGTCTATTCATTTTCTGCTTTTATGTATTTCTGCATTTCTGGTTCCTTCCCTGCCAGGATTTTTAGAAGTGACTGTGCATCTTAGAAGCTTCAATTTCTAGAGAGCTGTGAGGTGCCTCTTCAGTGCCCAGATGTTCCTGTCACAGGCTGCATGTACAGTAGAGCAGGAAGTGCAGACCCAGAAACAGGCTCAGAGTTCAGTCTCTTTTTTCCCTAGAGCTGCAGATGTGCAAGGCAGGAACTGTGCAAGGCTGCTCCACATTTCTGTGTGTTGCTCTTTGTATGCTTCGACCTGGGAGACTCTCTAGTGAGCCTGGGAAGACATGTGTATATATATATATATATGTATGTATATACGTATATATTTATATTTACATATGTATAGGGTGCTAGTTTACATAAAAATATGTGTTCTGCGTTTTTGCAATCCTGTAACATGTTAGAGACAGACTGACAGCAGTCAGACCAATTAATCTTGGTAAATGTGTTCAGTTCATCCCTGGGTACTGGAGGTCTTAAAATAGTGACCAATATGTCCATGTGACCATGTGGCCACCAGCCTGATAAACTGGGTGGTTTGACTTATCAACAAAACAGCACAGACAGAAATAGTAGATAAGTAATGAGATCCCCTTTGATTCTGGGGATGAAGATTTTCACTCTCCAGCAGAGCTGGTGCTAGCCAGTACCCTGCATTGAAAGGCTATAGAAAATTCTGCTTAATAGTGGATGTTTCTTCTATGCTATGGAAAATTCTGCTAATAGTGGAGGTTTCTTCTATGCTTAACATTAAGCCTAGACTAAAAACATGGGGAGAAATTGCCCTTTAAAACATTTTCAATCTTGTCTAGTAAAACCATGGATATTTTTGTCATTCATATCAGAATGTAATTCATCTTCTCTCTCTTTTCAGGATGAAATTCTACTTCTGGCATTACAGTTAATGCCACTGCCTGTCCTTCAGGAAATGTGGGGCATCGCCCTCTGTTCAACTGCTCATTCTTGCCATGCCATGCTCTTTTCTTTCCACCCTGAGAAACTAAAACACAAAGCCTGACTGCATGACTGCTTGCTGCAGGGAAGGATGACTACTCATGGCATGGGAATGGGACCAGGAGTGGCAAAATCTAGAAGGGAATTGAAGCAGTGATAAAGACACAGGCCCAGGCTCCTGGTCCTTTCCCATCCCATGTGTACACGCTGGCACTGAGCTACCAGGGCAGGAGCAGTTTGCAGCAAGTCTTGCCCTGCCAGGGCCTCTCTCTCACACACATGCCAGGCTCTAGTGGCTTTGGCCACCTCCCCAGCACTGGGAGAGCTGATGCTACTCTACCTTACAGGGTAAAGAAACCAACAGACCGAGATCCAATGAGACAGATATTCTCAGATGAAGTCCCCATCTAGCCCTGTATTTTACTGTGGTTTATCAGTTTTGTATTGAATTCTTGTTCTGTAAGGAAGAGTCTTTCCTGGAAATTAAGTAAATAAACAAAGGCCAAGCTGGACTCCTTTTGGCTACTGCTATTGCTAATGCAATGCAAGAAGTCTCACAGCACTCTCACTTCCTCACAGCAGTACCCTTGGACTATGTTTCATACCAACCCAGGTCTGAGGCTCATGTAACCAGGCCTAAATAATCTTCTCTCCAGATAAGGAAACAAGTGAAAACCAGACAATCTGTATAATGATAAATTCAATATAGAAATATAATATAAAAGCACATCTATAACTGTTTCCTCTCTTTATTCTTTGCCCCATCTTTTATACCAAGCTGTGTTGAGATTGGTCTTCTTTAAAATATTTTTAGAAATATTGAAATAACTGATGCATTGTAATACCAGTAGAGGCCTCACCATGGTACCCTTAGGCATTGCTTTGCTATTTCAGGCTCTGAAACAGTGCAGTTTGATAGAGTGAGAAGATCAGAAAGCTTTGTCTTTGTCCTAACTTGATGTCTGAGTCCTCTAGGATCTGCTCAAATGCCCTGGCACTTTTGCTCAGTTCTTTTGAGCATTATTCCGGTGCTGTAAGAGAAGCCGAGACCACGAGCAGGAACCATGTTTCATCTCCAGAGGCAAAGAACCTTTAGGGTAATCATTTAATTGCCTAGGGATTTGGGGGAAGCTTAAGGCATCATTGTGCCTTAGGATTTCAAGCTGTATCAGGGGCCAGAGAAGCTACAGGCATACATCAGAGTATCTTCCACAGCCTAAATCAGCCCACAGCCTCCAGAGCAGCACATGCACATGCTACATAATATTTTCTGCTCTTAGTGCTTTTCCTTTCATCCCTGCCATCTTTTCTAGACCTCATAAGGCATCAGTATTGGAATCACAGCAGGGATTGTTCTTGTCTCTTAGTTACTCAGCTCTGGCCCACATATGCCTTTAGAAATGTACACCACAATGAGACCAAGGGCAGAATCTGCCCCTGTTCAGCTGGATTTCCAATTATTTTCAAATCAATAATACAGTCTCACTATAGAAAAAATCTAGAGGGATTTCATGTAACATGAATAATTATTAATAGCAATAATTGAGCAATTGTTACGCTGTGCAAGTGGCTGCGCATCTGTTCCTATCTTTAGGTATTCAAACCAACACTAGAAATAAAAATATATAACAAATAGGTAATGAATATAATAAAAATTCACAAGCATAGTCATTAAGATTTTAAATTAATTCCCAAAAATTCTGTTCACTCCCATCATCAATGAATATTCAAGAAAAGGTTCATGGACAAAAACGTTCACAAAAATAGCTTGCTTTAATTAAGTGATGCAGCATATTCACAGAAGTGAATTTCCTCTTTGTAGCTGTCAAAATTGCATCAGAAACCTTTCTTTAATAGTTTTGTCTAGTCTAGCAGGATAGATAGACCTTCCACTGGACCTCTGTGTCCCACCAAAGTGCTTGAGCTTTCTACATGGAGGAACAAGGTTCCTATCTAACCATTTTCTCTTTGAAATTCTGCTTGCTGCTGTTGCATATCCACAAGAACCTAAAGTTTTTCTATAATCTCACCCTCTGTGTTCTTGCCCAGTGTTTGTCATCAAATCTCCCTTGTTGAGCAAAATGATTTAAGCAGCTGCAGCAACTGCCCAAAGCAGTGGCTAAGGGCAAAACATGACTGAGTGTTTGATTTCTGTGAGCAAGTGTATCCACTGTACACAGAAAAACTCAATTTAATGGTTAACTGTGGCAGAAAGCCAGGACCATGCAGAAGCTGTTTGTGCAAGAAAACTGAGAAAACTGTTTTTTTATTAAAATGTACTGTGGTGATGCATTTTGTGGATATCTTTTGTAACCAAACAGGGATCTGTAAAACTCAGTTTCCATGGACAACACACAACCAAAAGGCATGGGAGTTCTTGTCAGAAAACACAGGAAGTGTTAAAAAGCTGATATTAGGTGATACATTTGGAAAAAAGAAAAAAAAAAAAAAAGATGACAGGAGTTAAGATATGAGAGCCTGGAGTGGGAGGTCAGTAGCCATGGCTATGAAGTCTGTCTGGAGGGGCTGTCTGCCTGTGGGCTGAGCTATTGCCTGGGCTGAAACAGCAAATGGAGGAAGGAGAAAAAGCATTTTCTGATCTAGCTAAAAAAAGCTTGCCAAGTCTGGACCTGCCCAAAGAATGGTGTGCCACCCTGGCACGGTGCAGGACACCAGGAACCACAACAGCCACTACACATACGCCCAATACCTGCTTGAGGAAAGTGTAATAAAAACATTTGATTATTATTAGAAATAAATTATTCTCTATATAATCACATTTCTGGGTCAGTCTTAAAGAAAATGCTACTGAACCTATGCCAGATCAATGTATAGACACTTGAAATTGATTTAAATTCTGAGCTTTTTTTCTTCTCCAAAACTACCTTCCAGGGATTACTTACAAAGCTGGAGCAGAAGGCAAGAAATAACTGTAGCTGAATAGATAAGTTATGATAAGAAGCTGCCTGAATGGGCTGGAGACAATATAAGTTAAAATGGATTTTAATGTTGGTAATATGTATGATTTGCTCTACCTCAAGAAACCTCTGAGGCAGGCAAGTTATTCATATCCAGATGCTGAAACATGCCAAGATTAACTCTGTGTCTCGTGTATATAAAAATTTGCAGATTTGTGGGGTGAATTACTTTAATTTTTGGCTGAAGAGTAATAACATGTGAGCATGAACAATTTTCAGAAGAAAAGAGTTTGTGTTTTGCAAAGTGTCATGCGAGTCTAATCTCAAAAATAGCACTGGGTGCTGCAAGCCATCAGTTCAGAGGCATAAAACAACTAAACACAGAAAACAAACTGAGGCAAACTCAAACCTTTCCTGTCTGGCAAGAAAAGGATTTCACCAAAATGAAGGCATTTATGTCTGAAAATTTTTTTAGAAAGTCTGCTCAGGAGGGAGCTGCTCTAGGACTTCTATCTGTAAGGGTAAGTGGAAGAGCCCTAAAGGTTAATCTGCAACAACAATCTTGGTAGTAATTTATCATTGCTTCCCAAAGGATAACACTGAATGTAATAATTAACCCAACTATAAGCAGCATTTCTCTCCTAATAAATGAAAGGGGCGGAGAACAGCTTGTCAGAGTGTTTGCTTTCTTCATTGTTGACAACATACACTTCCAATGGATACATCTAGAGAGAGACAGTACAAGACAGCACTAACTGCAATCAGTTGGGAGGAGAGAAGAAAAAAAAAAATCCCTTGATGGAAAGCTGGGAATATTTATAACCAATTGGTATTTTTGAATGGAGCTAAGAGTACAGTTTTCCTGCCTTTTGGCCTATAAATAAATCACCAGAAATAGATTCAAGTGCTGGTGCAACTGTGCAGTCTGTTTTTTTACCTCTCAGCAGGATAACCTGCTGAGGATATGGAGGACTATCACTGTCCTGTATTTTGTTCTGAAGCAGAGAGTCTCAATGGGTTGCTCAGAAAACAAGTTTAGACTGAGTAAACTGATATGAGTTCATATAAAATATGAAGGTCTCATAGGTCTCAAAGACCAAATTCAGATATTGAGAATTCACTTGATAGCATGCAAACTTCCAGACTGAAAAACTCCAGAAGTTGCTGCCGTCGATTATTCCAGCCCAGCTCCATGGAGGGGCTTTACTTTCATTGGATGTTCTCAGCTCTTTCTGAAAATCAGACATTCTTGATGTGCTACTAATTTTGTTTGTGCTCCTCCAAACCCTGGCTCAGGTAAGTACCCCAGCAGCCATTACTTGTTGAGAGTCACACGAGGATGAAGCCTTTTTTCTTTACTTTGATACAGAGCTGTAAGTTAAATAAAATTTACTGATTCAGCTTACTCAAGTATCTCTACAGAGTAGCTGCCATGCTCTTGACAACACATCAGTGTGGTGTTATGCTCCTGAAGGAGCTGAATGCATGCTAGATGAAAAATGCTCTTCATTTTTCTGCTTGAATCTATGTAGCTTTCATGGGGATTTTTCTTAAGCTCACTGCTGTTCTTGGTCACAGTCTGTGTCAGCAAAAGGAGACAAGGTTTGCCCTTGTTACTGCTGAATTCAGATGACTTTCTTTTGGCCTGGGTCCTGGTTATCAGGGCTCTGCAGCAGAGGAGAGGAAGGAGAGGGGCTGTGAAACTTCAGTGTTACCAGCTTCGCTTGTTTGTGCCCAGAAGGCAGCACAGACTGAAGCCATTGCAGCAGGTCACTGTGCCAGTCCAGCTGGCACTAGGGGCTGCCACATGAGCCGTGGATGTTGGAATACTGTAATGCCACAGTGATGGCTCTTCTGTCCCCAGTGGTTGCTTTAAATCATCTTTAGTCAATTCTACAAGTGAGGCCTTATTTGACAGAAAAACAAGTGTGTTTTTTCCCTTGTTGGACCTGCTGGACTGGCCTGCTCACACAATCCCTTCGCAGTAAATCCCTTTCACAACAGTTCCTCCCTTTAAACATGCATTCTTTTACTGTGGTGTCTGAAAGGATACAGTTACTTGAAAGTGAGGTGACAGCCTTACAGTGAAACCTGTTTGACAGTCTGTGCTCTTGCACTAAACCAACAAAATCAAGTAGATTTCTGATATTTTTCCATTGGTCTGTATTATTCTAACTACTGTTACTTTATCAATGCTTCTCAATATTGCATGGAGGAAGATAGAAAGCTTGTTTATACAAGCAAAGACTTTTAACAGATATAACTGATTGTTTTTGTAGCTTAGACAAATGTGGACTTTTACTGGGATGCAAAGGATCACCCTCAACATCCAAAGGTGTCAGCAGGCAAGTATAATCTGCAACTGCTCTCGTGTCTTTTGCCTTGATTAGAAAGAGAAGGATTGAAACCTGACCTCTGGTTATTAAATGGCCCCTGGGAGTCATCACTGATACCCAAATAAATGTGGTTTCCTACAAAGAGCATAAGGCAAAAAACCTAACCACAGCACGCAAAGAGAGAGATCTGAACAGCAGGGCAATTTGTTCTGAGTGTGGCATCCAACAAGAGCCCAGGTTGGAATCTGTGATTTTTCAGAATAATCAGGAAATAACTAGACATGGTAAATGTTTTTGAATAAGAGATTTCCAGTGATAACCTGATGTGTTTTAGCATCATGTAGCCATGGGCTATTAATCTGACTGCAGCCTGGATGGAATTGCATCATGTGTGCTGGTCAGGACACAAGTTTAAATAGCCCTAATAATCTCATTGGCTTTAAGGAATGTTGTGATTCCTTCTAAGTGTGGTTTCTGTGATGAGCCTTGTGTAAGTCATGACAGGCAAATGAGTGCCTAACTGTATGCCAGGGCTGTTCTGCCTGAGAAGTAGCCAGCAGCTATTACCAGACAGTTCCCTGCCTTTGAGTATCCTATTTTGGCTTTTTTGTTCTCTCATGAAAATAGTTGAAACATGATGGACTGGGGTAGAAATCAAGAAATAGGCAGTATCCACTGAAGCATTTGTGGATTGGCTGTTGTTAAGATGTGATAAACAATTAACTGTATTAAACATTTTTCTAGTGCCAAGAATTGGGATCTATCATTTTGAAGTTTCAGGGTTTTTTAAGAAAAGATGCAAGCAATCCTCAGGTTAAGGAAAAATATCTCTCTGTATAGATTTGGTATTTACATCACAGATACCTTGGTGAAATATGGTTATCAGTGGTGCTTGTTTAGGTATCATTGTATTTTACATCCAAAACAAAAGGTGCAAAAACCTCTTGCAATGAAAGAGTTACTCAGACTCTGTGCATCCTGGACTTCCCTGTTTGAGAAAGACATGGAATGGACTTAAATATACAATGAAAAAAAGTCCTCCCAAGAGGACTCCATTTTCCATTTTCAAAAAAAAATGGAAATATGTCACCAGAGGACCCAAGGAAAAACGATGCACCACAGCTTTGGTCACCATGAAGAGACTAATTTATTTTTTCTGACTCCAATCATTTACAGTTCTCAAAAGGTGCCAGTGGATTGGAGGGTGAACGTGCCACCTCTCCAATGACACTGGACAAACTACCAGTCTATCAAATTTCTCCGCCTCTATGAAAGAATGCAAAACAATAGGTTGTTTACAGAAAGTTGTGTGAGAAAGTTCTCTACAAGAATGTAAATTCAGAAGGCTTTAGAAAATCCTAAGAAATCAGTGCGACAGAAATACATCTTTAAAGTGGCAGTGGCAGGGGATGATTAGGACTTGCTGAAGCCAAAATCTGATTTGTGAGACCAAATCTTTTCTGATAGCAAGACAAAGATGAAACATTTAAAGATGCATTTAAAACTTGGGTTTCTTAAAATTGCTAAAAAGTCAGTTTTTAGCTTTCTTCTCAGCTTGAGAAAGAAATTGAAAGTTAATTTGGTTGCCAAAGGACAGTTTATAAGACATTGTCTTCAGAAATGGCTGAAGCATTTGATCAGCAAATCACTTTCTGATTCTTGAGCCTTCTGCTGTATCTAGACTTCTAAGAGGATGACCTTTTCATATATAATGGCAAAACCATCCACAAGGTTCTTGGGAATTAAATACTGGTGAATTTCTTTTTTTAAGACAAAGATTCAGCTTTCATAATTATAGAGAGGAAAATGGAAAAAAAAAGGCTGAAAGCTGAAGTCTCAGAACCCAGGAAGTAACATAAAAATATTGGTATTATTTGTTGAATTTCATTATTTTAGGCGAATTGTGAGCCTAATTCATGATTAGTTCCTCTCTCCCCCTTTGAAGTTAACTTTGTTTCCTTCATTTCCACCATTCTGATGGGCCCAGCCCTGGCTGGCAGTGGGCCCGTGCTGGAGCTGGCTGCCATTGGCTCTGTTGGATGTGGGGAAGCTGCAGCACCTTCTCACAGAAGCATCCCCTGTAGCTCTGGTTGCTACCCAAACCTGGCCATGCAAACCCAATAAAAACATAGCATGAGGAACTGAATGTTGCTCATTTGGACCAGAAAATTATTGTGATGATTTTGGTGCCCTTTGCACTTTTGCAAACCATACTTTTGTATCTTTTTCTCAGGAATATCGTAATAGTTGGGAACAATATGGCTTAAGTTTTCGTGGGAGGTTAACAATTCTGGCATCAGTGAAATTTAACATGAGTGCCATTACTCCAACCCCCTAATCAACCTCCAGTAAGTTTTGATTTTGCTATTATAGGATGCATTAGGCAAGCTGACAAACTTAGATATCAACTGGATTTCCTAACTAAAAGAAGGTTGAGACAGGTAGGTGTCTGTCTTTTATTCACCTTGTCTAGCTTTTTAATCCACATCTAACTGAAGTCAGTATGACATGGCTGACATAGAATTTAAATATAATGAATTCTTTATATGATTTGTCATACAAGTGGGGGGGAGAGACAATGGTAATGTCTCCACTCAGAAGAAGGAATGCATTGTGAAATCCCCAATTTCATACACCAGAGAATTCACACAGGAAAAAGCAACCATTAATTTCCTGCAACTGGAGCCAGCTTTGCTCAGAATTTGTGCCTATGAGGCAGGACTTACATCAACCACGAGGCACAAATTCCTCGGAAATTGTTTCCTTAGTTTTTGTTTTCTAGAATTCCTCTTAGTTTTGAGTAGTAAAGCAAGGATCACAGTAGTGTTCTCTAACTAAGGAGTTGTTCCAGATAATGTTTGCAAAGTTGTGTTTGAGGAGAGAGTAATTGCTGGTGTAAATGGAGCATGATGTTCCACTGGCAAGAACCCCAGGGGAGATGAGAGCTTGGTCTGCAGGGGTGTCAGGACCATGCTGAAGGACCTTGCCAAAAAGAGACTGGAGAGTATGGAGAAGGAGAGGCAAGAAATTGAGGTAGTCACTTTAATGAAATAAGGAATAAATATGGAGGCCCAAGGAAAGAAACAAATATTCTGCCCAGTGACAGAGTTAATGAAATCCTTTCAATCTGTGTTCTGCAGTTGAATTCCCTCATACCAGATTTTCCAGTACAACCTGATAACCAACATTTTTTCCAGCAGCTGGGAATTCACAGCATCTCTTTCCTGGGTGGATTCACTGTGTCTGAGCAAGGGCTGAGCTTCAGTTTCAGCACTCCTCTGTGGGAAAACTAACAAGGTTTAGAAGGGGATTGATAGGAACAGGTAGTGCACTGGTGTTGGTTTTATTTGAGCATTTAATTTATATTGAGTCACTGGATGGCTTGGACATTTTTCTGCAGACCACAATTTATGTTATGCAGACTTTCTCTACAATGGTGCCTAAGGTAGCTGTGAGAATGCATTTTCTCACTTTATCACTCATTTTGCTCACTAATACCAGATCATGCACACAGAGACATAATCACACAAGAAAGAAAGATCTAAATTTTTAAAAAGGTATTATACCTAGTCGCACTGAGTTTCAAACTAATGCAGTTACAGTAATCATCAGACTCTCAAGGCTACAGATATGGGTTGGTATAATAAATAGAGAGTAGATGAGCTTTTATAAATTGTTTACCCAGATTTTAGACTTGTGCACATGTTTCAAAGCAAATATAAAGTTTTAAATTTCCATTACTATGGTTAGTTGTTAATCAGAAGTAAGAGGAGGAAGTAAAAATAACTTCAGTGAACCTACATACTGCTTAAAATGCATTGTCCTAGCATCACACAATCCTAAAATTATTTGGGTTGGAAGGGACCCAAAGATCATCTAGTTCCAATTCCCCTGCTATGTGCAAGAATACCTTCCACTAGAGCAGGTTGCCCTGGGCCCCATCCCAATTGGCCTTGAACACTTCAAGGATGGGGCATCCCCAGCTTCTCTGGGCAACCTGTGCCAGGGCCTTACAGAGTAAAGATTTTCCTCCTAATATCTAGTGTAAATCCCTTCTCCTTAGTTTAAAACCATTCCCCCTTGTCCTACTGCTATCAGCTTCTGTAGAGTCTCTCTCCAGCTTCAAGTGGTGGAAGGTGCTCTAAGGTCTCCCCGGAGCCTTCTCTCCTGCAGGCTGAGCATCTGATGATCTCTGATCACCTTTGTGACACTCCTCGGGACTCACTTCAACAAGCCCACACCCTTCTTATCTTGGGGACCCCGGCGCTGGATGCAGCACTCCCAGTGGTTTCTCACAAAAGCAGAGTAGAGGAGCAGAATCATCTCCTTTGGCCTGCTGGTCAGGCTGCTTTGGATGCAGTCCAGGATGTGGTTGACTTTCTCAACTGGAAATGCACACTGCTGGGTTGTGTCCAGCTGTTCAGCCCCCAGGACCCCGAGAATCTTTTCTGCAGGACTGCTCCCAATGAGTTCATCTCCCAGTCTGTGCTCATGTCTGGGATTTCTCTAACCAGGTGCATCTTGCACTTAGACTTATTGAACATCCTGAGATTCTTGTGGGCTCATGATTATTTGAGAATTATCCAGGTCCTCCTGGATGGCATGCCATTCTCCTGTTGTGTCATCCACACTGCTCAGCTTCATGTCATCTGCAAACTTATTGAGGGTGTGCCCAATCTCCCTGTCTATGATACTGATAAAGATATTAGAGCACCAGTCCCAGGACAGAACCCTAAGACACACCAGGAGGAGGCTCATCATCAGCCTCCACTGGGACATAGAACCATTGACCACGGCTCTATCTGCATCCATCTCACCAATTCCTTATCCCTGAATACTCCAGCCATCAAATCCGTATATTTCTAATTAGGAGATAAGGATGTCATATGGGAACATTTCAAAGACCTTACAGAAGTCGGGGTTGATGACATAGGTCAGTCTTCCCTTGCTGACTGTTGAAGTCATTCCATCATAAAAGGCCACCAGATTGGTCAGGTATGGCTTACCCTTAAATTAGCTAGTCTTACCTGCCAGAGTTGCAGCAAGGAAACCAATTATTTCAGAGAAAGTCTGGTCTTGCTCAGCTTGGGAATGTGGGGTCAAAAGCTTGGCATAATTAGAGTTTTTATATTTACTTGGAGTTTTTTCAGGTACTGTTCCCTATACCATAAAGCCCCTGGAGGTGGGTCAGGGTGAAGGCAGTGCAAGTAGGAGGCAGCAAGGCAGCTGCTTCAGGTCCCTCCCTCCAGCCCCTCCATCCCCAGCAGCCTCCACAGGCAGCTGCCACGCTTTCCACCAGCCCCACGCCGGGGCAGGCCTGGGGCACCGCGAGTGCCGGAGCCCTGGAGCCTCTGGGGGAGGTCACAGCAGTGGCTGGCAAGCAGGACAGCTGTGGGAGGCTGAGGGTGCTGCCAGCACATGGTGTGCCCTGCTCCTGGGCCCAGGTCACCCGCAGCCTGGCAGCACTGAACAGAGGTTCCGTGCAATGCCTTGTAGGAAATGCTGCTTCCCACTCAAGGTTGCCATGGTGATGGGGAAACAGGCACCGTTTCAGGCTCTTGGCAGCAGTGTCTGAAGGGAGCGGCCAACGCGTGGGTGAATGTCAGCCCTGCTCCACACACTCTCACTATAACCGGGTATCTCTATATATATATATACATATATATGTGTGTGTGTGTGCGTGTATATAAATACATATATACACACTTTTCTGCTAGAAAGCCCTTACAGAACCTGTTTGAGGAAGTAAGTTAATGATTTATATGAACCAGAAAATCAAGAAGGCAGTTTACATCAGGGAAATCCTAATTTTGGAAAAAACACCCACTCCAACATTCACCATTCAATACAATGCAGCATTTAGTTCTTTCCACTGCTGCCAGTTGTGCAACCAGCATGGAAGAATCACAATGCCCAGCACCACAGTGGTGTTGGGAGGGCAGCCCCAGGCTGAAGAGGTCCCTGTGGAGCTCCCAGCAGCTCCTTAGCCATGAGCAGCAAAGGACCCTCTGCAAACAAGAGGGGCTCTTTAGGTGAAATGCAGGACACCTTGGCATGCCAGTGATCCCACAGCCCTTGTGCTTGGCCTTGCAATGCTCATAGGACCAGGGAGCTTTCAGCTGTCAAAAGGAGACACATCTCACCACAGTGAGGTCAAAGCACCAACAGTGACTTTCTCCAACACACTGGCTACAGGAAACTGTATATATTCATGTTTATGACTTATGCAACCCTTTAACTTGCTTTTGAAGAATTAATATAGTGAGATCTTATAGTTTTTCTTGTCAATTCTTTTCCTGAAAGATCTTTATATAGCAGCAGTCACATATACAAGTGACCCAGCAATAGCAATGCAAATTGTGCTTCAGCAGGAAGGAGACCCTGGAGTAATAGCTGGTCTGCAGTGAAGGGATATTTTCCCTTTTGTAATGCTGTGCTGTTCAGCTTTGCTGTAGACTGGTTTGCTCCAAGGATTTCTCTGATCCAGAATACAGTGAATTGCGAATGCTAAGATGGTTTATTTTGCCTTTGTTCTAGTGATAAATTTGAGATGTGAATAATTTCCCATTTATTCCAGCATAAATCAGGAGCATCCTGTTGAACCTGCCAGAGTTTTACTGAAAGAAAGGTCTCCAGACTTTCTGGCCCCAAAATCAATACCAACTCTTGCAATTTCGATTTGACAACATTCACCTTTGACATAGGTCATAATTTTTTGTCATTTAATATGTCTCAGTAGAGCAGTTCCAAGTAAACTAACATAGGACTGTGGACTACTTGTAGATTTGAAAGTCACTAAAATCACACCATAATGTAGGAAAGAGAGTAATTGGTGTTATGACAACAGTAATCAAGACCACAAAAGCGAGATACATTTAAGCTTAATAAAAAAGAACTTGTATACATTGTAAATTCTTTCCCTGATGTTTTTCATCTTTACAAATGTAATTTTCTTACAACACCTCTGAGATACATTATCAGTATGGTGGTTTCTATCTAGTAGAAATCTGCAGCTGTTTCAGTTTCTAGAAGAAGAAATCAGAAACAAAAAAGAGAATTCCTCAACTGGAATTTAGCCAAAATTTCAGCAAAGTTGGGTGGCAGAATAAGTGAAGAATTTATCAAATTAAGAAAAAAAAGGATATTAAAGAAAAAAGGAATTACTCTGGTCAAACTCACTGCATTATGCTTCTCAGATGTTGCTGATATCTCTGAACAGTAGGAGATACTGTGTTCATGGAATATCCTTTAGAGCAAATCATATTTGGGGTACTCAGACCCTACTGGTTTGGCACTCCTGTGGGAGTATCTGAAATACCATGCAAATATATCAGTTCATATTTAAATTACTACTAAAATTCATCTTGCATGCCCTTGTGACCATTTGCACTAGAAATCAGTTGTTTTTTTTTCCATCTGAGGAGCATTTGTTACTCCACTCTCTGCCCTGTTTTTGTGTAGGATCAGGTGAGGATTTGGCCTCTGTAGAAGAATTGCCAAGAAATAGGACAATGTGTGTCCTCATTCATTCTCTACCTCATTTTCCCAGGGGGCATTAGTGCTGCCTCTGAAGTGATGTTTGTCTGGTAAGCTTGAGCAGAGAACCTCAGCATGCACAGCACTGCCTTTTTAGCAGTGCATCACCCCAAATGCCTGAATTGTTTGACAGGTATTTCTGTCCAGCTGATTTCAGGTTACCTGTGCCATATATTCCCCTTGCTAGGGAAGCATGTCATGGATGTGTGTGCAGAGTGAGCTCTTACTTGGACAACACAGTGAAAAAGCCCTCAGGGCCTCTTGCTGGAGAGGCAGAAAGGGGAACAGAGCAAGAGCTGAGGTCTGGGCAGGGCTGAGTGGGGATCTGAGGGATTTGCAAGGCTGGAAGTTGATACCTGCTAAATTACTTGACTAAGTAATTTGAGAGTTAAGGGCACAAGGGGTCTAGGCAAAGCATTCAGAAGACAAATCCTGCCCAAAATGCAGTCACATACAACTGGCATAACTGTAGTGATTTTGAAGGCAGTCATTACTGGAGTCTGAATCATGACTTTTAAATTTTTTAACCACTGACTGTTACCTGGGGCATAATATGCTTCTCTGTCATTGTGCTGAGTTCCCATTGCAGAGTTTGGCCAAATTTAGCATTATACTTTGCTCCTTTTTTCTTAGAGTTTGTTCTCACCTTATGTACAGAAAGATCTAAATTTACTAGAGCTTTGTCACCTGCTTCAGAAAGAAACACCTCCTTTTTCTCACTGAATCTGCACTGAACTCCAAACAGCCAGGGCAAGCTGAGTACACTTGAGACTCATGAAGTCAGAATGTCAGTGCATCTAATAATTAAAAAATATAGTTCTGTTAGTTACTGTTCCCTGCAGAGTTTTAACTATAGTTTAATGCTGTGGAGCACATAAACTAAACTCCTTCATAGATTCATTTTGCCTCTTTCTTTTCTAGGTTTCCAATTTTGCTTTGATACAGTTTTTTTTTTTTTAATTGCAAAATATGTACCACAGGGAGGGTTGGAATATATTAATCATTCAGATTTCATTAAGAATCTTTATGTTGAATCCAAATGAACATTTCCTTGCTTGAAGACTTGTTCACTGCCACTCAGACTGCTTGTAGCAGTAAGAGGGCAGCTCTCTGTGTCCCAAAGCCTTGTTGTCTCAGCAAATTGTCCTGGACCTGCAAAGGTAATACAAAGCATACAGGGCTAGAGGGGCCTGGATGGTATCAAACGCTTCAGGCTGTCCCCAGTTTCCATCTAGATGGACAATGATCAGATCTGGTTTTGTGGCTATTTTAATGTCTGGAGTATTGTCAGCTTGAACAATGACTGCACAGTAACAAATGAGAGCAAGGAGGAGGAAGTGAGCAGTCTAGTTTTGTGGTTTAGGCATAACAAAACCAGATTAAAGCAAGCAGACAAACAAAATATATAGCTAACTTTGTTAAGGTAACTATCAAACATATGCAAACTTGTGACCTGTGGAATTTATGATCGAAATGCATTCAAAGTAAATTGGATGTTTAAATCTAGTGATTGAGATCTAGGGTATTTAAAGGATAATATATGATACTTCCATGTGAAGAAATATGTATATTCCATTTTAATAGTCTGATATCTTGTGGTTTGACAGGCAACAATATTTTGGTAATTTTATAGTCACAATATCCCATTAAACTAATAGATGCCTTCATTCACTATTTTTCTTGTTGCTATTCAAACTGGTTTATGTTCTTTCTGCAACTGGAAAACTTCCCTCCCACAGGGACATACCTCAGTCACTCACCTAACTCAGTATCCAAACTGTCTAGTTTATCAGGGTGAGCCAGCTCTGGCACATTCATGACCATTTATCTACTATTGAACTGTCACACTGAAAGTTTACTAATATTCTATGCGGCACTGCCATTTTCAACAGCCGTAAAGAGATTTCCATGACAGGCTGTTATTTCTGTCTTCTCACATGTAATTAGTTTCCCATGCCATTACACACAAACATAAAATGTTTGCTTTTTAAAAATATTCAAGTTGGTGTTCTGTTTGAGCCACAAGTAGAAGCAAAACCACTGGATATATTGATAACATATATTTCAAATCAGTGAACTGTTCCAAAAGGACTATCACATTGCTGTGTATTGTACAGCATATCAGAAGGCAATGCCTAGAACAAGACACAGATATCAATTAAAAGCTGCTTCATTACAGGATAAGACCCTGGTGAGGCATCCCTCAGTTAAGACAGCATGGCAGTCTCTTGGGTCACACATTGGCTCTATACATATGCACTCTCCGGTCTTATGAAAAATCAGTCAATGACTTTTACTCTTCTCCTGGAGTTTTTACCATGTTTTCAGTGTGTTTAACTTTGCAGAGCAACAAGAAGCTTTAGACATTACTTCTGAACCTGAAGAATCAAAGCTAAGCTGCCAATAGTGTAAAAGGGAGGGGCTAATTAAAACAGATTCCTCATTGAAGGAAGGGTTCCCTACTCCGTTTCAGAAGACAAAGCTCATCTGAGCTGGCAATATTACAGCTTGCCTCTGCTCATAGTCATGCTGTTTAGCTCTCCTCTCACTTACACAATATCTCTAGGACAGACAAAGCAGATATGGGTAAAAGAGTTACAAATGCAAAGTATTTACTGGAGATTTGGCTTGAATTTAATGTATTCTCCTGTCTCTCTCAAGTGTTTCTATTCTTTGCCTTTCTCATTTCCCATGCCTCTCTCTTTGAAAAACTGTCCCAGATAAAAACTCCCTCTTGGCATCTACATTCTGTGGGGCAGTGCAGGATCTCGTCACTTCCATTCTGTCTCCTCCTTCCACTCTGACAGCAGCAGCTTCTGGTAGAGAAAGATATGGTATCTGCAACTCCCATTGTTAGTGGCACTATTAAGTATAAACTCTTTTCCACAGTAAGGATACCACAGAAGCAAGGAAGGAAAGAGGGAGTGTGCATCTGCTGTTGCAGGTGTAGGAATTGCTGCTGCAATGGGAGATTATTCATATTTGAGCAGCATCTTCAAATCCAGTAGGCTTCTGACAGCCTCCTTGTAGAAAGAGATGCTGAACCTTTTCTGGGTATTAATTATTCACCACTGCAGAATGATTTAAAACACATGTGAATTCTCTTAGCAAGCAATCCCTAGTAAATATACATGCTGTGAAATCCTGAGTTGGTTGTGTTGATGGCATATCTGTAGAGATTTCAAGGGGCTAGAACCTAATCTGGACTACTCAGTTTAGTCAAGATAGTCTGGCCATCAGCATCTCCAATAAATTAATTGTCATATTTGTATAGGACTTTTTCATGTGTCTTAATTCCTCTCTCTAAGTACTCATAAGGCTCCTATCAATACTGCATGCAAATGTGATGTAGATCTTACATAAAATTAACTTAGTGCAGCTATTCTTGATTTACAATGGCATCAGTTAAATCAGAACTGAATCTTTCAAATGTCTCTGCAGAGTGCTTTGAGCATTATTCAGAGAGATGTAAAAGAGCCACAAACAAAAGTGTTTCTTGCAGGAAGCTGAACAGATTTACTGAACTGTGCAATGTAAACACAAACACCTTACAACTGGAGCATGTTCCCTCAGACTCACTCCAGGCCTGGGTACAGAACAAGAAAAGATAAGTAACATGAATGGAAGGTCTTATTTATTCTTCTGACTTGTTGCAACAGAGAGAATTACTAGAGAGTGTGTTGAGCGACAGCTCTTTTACAAGGATTGTCTTGAGAATATTTTAACACCGATAAAATGGTGACTAACACTTCAGCGCTGTAACAACACTGCAGAAAGGCCACTCCTTGGGAATCAGTCCAACAGAGTGAGAATAAGTTACAGAGCACAGGAGGAAAAAGACCTGCAGAATGAAGGGACAAGAACTAGTGAGAAGTACTAACTATTAATATATGAGGAGTAGTCCCCTGTACCTCATGTCCAAACCCACGGCTCCTCCACAGGCCAGTCAGGATGTCTGGGCTGTGCGTCCCAGACGCCAGGGATGGGCGTCCCTCTTAGTGCTTTACATTGCACTATGGTGCCCTGGCATTCTGTGCAAGGCCAAAGGTGGACTGATCTTTGTAAGAATAGATGAAATAGGTAGGGTCTGCACAAAAGGAGTCCAAAGCTCCTGCTGCAGCAAGCCTCTCCCTCCCCAGGCTCTCAGCCCCCAGTGAGGCAGCGTGCTCCTAGCTCACCAGCTGACCTGTTCATGGCCACCTCAGCTGCCAGTTCCTTTGCTCAGCAAAGGAGTGCCCTGCTGCCACTTATGCTGTGAAGGAATATAAATCTCTCCTGCAGTGTGTGAGAGCTTTAACCTCCAGTTTGCACAGTTACAAATGAAAATCTAAGGGTAAAGGCAGAGGGGGATGTGAGAACAGGGCTGGAAGAAAGAAGGACAGTGTTTAAATCCTTAGCAGCCATGCTTTGCGCTTGCCCTAGGGGACTGTGGTGTATGGAGTTTGTAGGGCCTCATACTGTAGGACTCTGCTGCCTTTGGGATGTGATACTTAATGAGTGCACACACACACATGCACAGAGGGCTGACTGCTTGTTCCCGCTACGTTCTCACTTTGCTACAAAATCAATAGGTCTAGTGTCCCAGACAATTTGAGAGTGGCTTTATTTTGTTTCCTGACTACCCTCCTTACCAGTTTTAATTGGGAGAAAGCTTTTTCCTTTATTTTAATTGCCTACTCTAAACTGTAACAGTAGTTTTCTGTGTTTTGCTGTCCACAGAGGTGTTCCAGAACAAATGGTGTCCAAATCTTAAATACATCTAACTACTGTGTAATTCACCTACCATTTGTCTGTGGGTAGGGAGGTTACCTTCAACCTGCTTTGGGCTTTTAGCAGGAAAGTGGAAATTAAACATCTATCCAACAGTCTAGTTCTCAAGGGTTTTAAAGGTTTTTTTTTTCTTTAGTGATGTTTTCTTACTTCATGCATTGACATTATTTATAGGAATGACAGAAAATTTACAAGCCATTGAATATTTGACTATTGATTTTAAAAAGCCCAAACAACCCTGAATATAGCATAATAGTAGCCTAAACCCTGCTAGCTAAATGCATATTTTGTCTCCTAGTTAAGCAGCTGGAACAGATGCTGCATTTGGGAGGCCTGAAGCTGTGGACAGGCTCTGCCAGTCATTTCTGCTATGAAAACATCAGTCAGTCCACAAGTACAGACATGCTAACATGCCTCAGCTGACAAGCTGTCAGTGCACTACTTTCAGACAATGCCCTCACTTTTTGCTTTTTAAGCTTCCAGTTGGCCTTGACTGCACAGTTATATATAAAAGTCATATGCATCTATTCGTACTTACATGTTTCTCATAAAATCACTGGAAATGGATTATCTCTAGTCTGCATCATTTGCTTGAGGGTTCCTGGTGAATAGAAGTTTGTCTTTCTCCAGTAAGCTCAAATGAGATCTTTTATCCTAAAATATCTGCTGGTGTGGCTAACAGCTAAGAAACAAGAGCAGGCAACCCTTCTGAAAGATAGCAAATGACAGAAAGGAGCTGAGTACCTGCAGTACAGGGCAGCAAGATACCCATGAGTTTCCCCTGTTCATCTCTGGGGCATGTGTCAGCTCCTCCCTGCAGCGAACAGTCTCTGGGCTTGAGCAGTAACCAGAGCATTACAGCAAGGTCAGACTTTGACACTCTTAGCAAACCTGCTTTGTGGTGCTTCCAGGTTCACCAGTGGGTGTGGCACAGCCTGTTGGGTCACTTCAAGGGGTTGCTTCTGCTGGATGAGACAGCTGGTTCCCCCTTGCTAGGATTCTGCGGCTACCAAGCACAATGGATCTGCCTCTTGACTGCTGTTGTGTCTTTTGGGGGCTTTGCAAAATGGATTATGAAAAATACATTCCTGGCCATGTTTCAAACAACAAACCACTTTTTTCATGGTAGTAGTGATGGGTGATTCTTAGCAAATAAATACTTGACAATATGACAACATAATTTGACAAGTTACTACATGTGGACAAATGCAGTACATGCTATCCTTTCCTGTTACTGAAGTATGAGGCCAAAAGGAAGAATTTAGAAAATATCTGATAGCAAACAGAATGGACTAAAGTAGACTACTGGAAATAAACCCCAGAGGATGTAGAAAGGGAACTGCTCAGAAAGGTTTTGGAGCCTCTTATTTCCACAAGTTGAGCAGATACATTGATGTAGGCAGCAGCAAGCTGAAAAAATACAGGTTTGGATGATTTTTTCCAATTCATAATGTTCTACTAACCTGGAAGTAAAAATTATAAATCCTTGAGAACAAGCCCTGTATAAAGCTGTTCCAGGTGACTGTTGGCAGAATAGTTACCCAGGACTCCAGTCTGGAAGAAGCTATGCAGTACAGCACATTGAAGTAATCTGGTTATGACCTGAAAATAACCACATAGATGGATGAGGCCATGAAGAATGAACCTGTTCATGTTCACATCAGGATACTGCAGCAATACAGTGTTGAGAGACATGGCAGCTCTGACCCATGCTTCATAAAAAGTGGTTGATAATAGCACTGGACTAGATGAAACCAATTACTAAAGTGATGAGTCAGGTGGAGTTTAGAGGGGTTATGACTGGGTCATAACATGATTATGAGAATGAAATATCGGGTGTGTTTTCAGTAGCATCTTTCATTACAAGAATAACATCTCTTTAAATGTATTACTCTGAATAGAAAATTACATTGATTGTCTCTGGAAGGAGAAGTAGTTTGGTGTGCCAAGTTCAGAGCACTGAGGCACTATTCATAGGCTGAAAACAGTGTGCAGGTACCTAAGAATTAATGTGCACTACCTTACAATATACCTGTGAAGTGTGCTCTTGGATTGAGCTGTTATTTCCAAGTCTGATTCCCTTGCCTTTGCCCTTAAAGGGACAAAAGACTTTTTTGCCATAGGAATGTATCTTTAACATGTAGCAACTGGGATTGAGTGAGGATGATAAAATATACAGCTAAATTAATTAGCTGAGACAGACCAATAAATAGTAGTTAGTAAAACTTCCATGCTAGGAACAGTATCACCTATTTCAAAATCCCAAAGGAGCCATAACAGGATATCCCATTTTTGATTCTCAGAAAAACCTCAGCTGATGCACAAAATAGACCTGCCACGTACGATACATATTATTTCCAAGTATATCACTCAATCTGGCTAGATTTTTGTCTAGTTGATTCTTTCTGCAAAATTTTTCCTAAGAAATGTCATCTGACGAGTTTAGGTCACCTCTTTGTTAGTATGTGCTGAGTCTGTTTCTCCAGGTTATATTCTTAGTCAACCAGCGATGACTGTCAGGAGAGCTGAAGTTGAAAGTGTTTGTTAATAATGGTCAATCAAACAATAGCAATTCTGTGCCTGCACAGGATGAATATGTAAGAACTGCCATTTCAGTGTACATGTTTGGCTGTTTGGAAGAACAAATATTTATTTTACTGACTGGAATTTCACAACTCCCTGAAATAAATCTGCCGGTAAACTGTGCCTTGTGTTAGTATCAGTCATTGAGTGGAATGGAAATGGTAAGTGTTTTGTGTGTGTCCATCAAGCCCATGCTGGGAGTTGCACAGAAGTGATGATTAGTTCCTCCTTGATTTTTTATGTGTGACTTGTCAACTCTTCTGTGAATGAGGTATGGAATGAGAGAACCTTGTTGACATGTTTTGAAGGAAGAGAAGAAGTTGAAAATTGTCAAAACAGATTATAGCTTCAGTCCTTCTAAGCTACCATCCTATTTTTGACAAACAAATGTATCAGGTAGTTTGTATAGAGGTGAAGAGGGCAGAAAGGCACTGTAAGAAAGCAGGAGTTTAATTATAATCTGGATTTGCAGTAATAAGTTATTTAATAAAAAAATCCTAGCTTTACATTTTGGACACAGCTTAGTATTTTGTTTACACTTAATATCAAATATAAATACATATTTTTAAATGTATGTGTGCGTGTTTGTTTGTGTATGATATGAACTTTAATATGGATTTTACATTTCAAATTCTGAAAGGTGTCTCCAGAATGCTTGTTGAGTGCTGCACCTTGGACGTTATTGGCAGGAAGAGACCTTGGAAGGTAGAGGGAAAATTGACTGACAGCCAGTGGAAAGAGTTTTATCCACTCCTGTCTAAGATAAACAGGGGAGACCTTCACTGTGCATTGGTCTTTACAAAGCTAATCAAA
This sequence comes from Anomalospiza imberbis, assembly GCF_031753505.1. Classification (NCBI taxonomy): domain Eukaryota; kingdom Metazoa; phylum Chordata; class Aves; order Passeriformes; family Viduidae; genus Anomalospiza; species Anomalospiza imberbis. Next base: position 16,844,868 of record NC_089686.1, on the reverse strand, counting down.
AAGTCCTTCCAATTGCAATTCACAAATGAAAATTGACACTAATGCTGCATATTTAGAAAGCTGGCATTTGTGAGAGACTTCTGTTGCTGTTTTCAAATGAAAGAGGTCACTCCTTTACTCATTTGTTTGGTGTTTGTCATAATAACTGTAATTATGAGGCACTACTGTGATAATTTAATGTAATTTAGCACATAATTAGTGAACAAAAATACTGCACAATAATTCTTTCATGGATTCATTCTGCTAATAAATAGTGGCATTCAGTGACATCTTTCCTGTCATTTTTCCTCATCAGGCTTATGTAGCCTATAGTATTTTTACTTCTCTTGCGGGTTTTTTTTTCCTTTTTTTTTTTTTAAGAGTATAAGTATCATAGCAGAATTACTGAAACGAGAGCTGTAAAAATTGCTCTGCCCTTTGGCAAAGAACACTAACTTATCCATTATCCAGTGAGTGCAGCTTTAAAAAGAGTGTCCTCTGAAAGCTTCATTGTCCTTTCCATGCTCCGATGATGCTCAATAATGTCATCACTGCTGATTCCAGGGAAAACTGCTTCCATCAGTGGGAGGGGGAACAGTAATTTCAATAGGCTTTTCTGGTGCAAACTCTTTTCAGTTGATCTCGAATATAGGAGACAATCTCTGCTGTTTTCTCTTCATACAGAAGAGGAAAGGCTTGAACTGTGGTGTATTGGGACCACTCTGCACACACACTGGAGAAAACTCAGACCATGCAGTTGACACATGTCACAATCACAAAGCTGAAGTAAAAGAACTAAAAAAGCTCCTTTTTGAAACCCTCCTAAATATTAATGTAACTATGGAAGCACAATTTTGTATACCTTTCAGATCCGGTATCTGAAGCTATGAGTTTTACAGTCCAACAGTTTATCTTAGTCCAGATTTTAAAATACAAGTTCTTCCTTAAACTCATGTTTAGCCTTAAAGAAGGCTTATGGGAATCTTACCAGCATGTATGGATATGTACCTGATGCAAGGGAATGAAGAATTTCTTCAGTACTGCCCACTGACAGCTCAAGAGGCAGTGGGAACAAATGGAAATGCATAAGATGTTCAAAACACAAGAAAACAGTTTTTTTACTGTGAGGGTGGTCAAGCACGGGCACAGGTTGCTCAGAGAGGTTGTGGGACATTCATCTGGGGAGAGACTCAAAACCAATGCACGCAGTCCTGAACTCCCTACAGTACCTGATCTTGAGCAGAGTGGTTGGACTGATGGGCACCTGCAGCTAAAGAAATTTTGAGCAGAAAGGAAAAAGATATCTTGGGCTGGGGTGCCTGTAGCCAGATGTTGACTGCATTAATAAAGAATGGGGACAGCACCATATTTGCCTCCACACTGTGATCTTATTAGCATGCCTGAGGGCTGGAAGGGTGTGAGTAGTCCCCCCTCTCCAGAAATCTTTTTTCGTCAGCTGTATTCAAAACCTTTCATTCTAAATCTGAGCCCTTATGGTCCTGCCCTTTCTGTATCAGCCTATTATATGGGGATGTGGTTAATCCCCAAGCCCTTGACCTTTAGTGATTTGTACTGCTGTCAAGACACATTTTACAGCTTTCCAAACTGCTCAGCACTACAGAAGAAAATGTCCACAGTAGGGTTCTTTTGTTTAAACCACCAGGCAACCAGCATCAGTTTTATCATGCAAACATTTTCTTATTTTTCTTCAAGGGAAACAAGCCCCCCCCTGCCATCCTTTCCCCAGAAGAGTTTTAGTATGAAAAACAGAACTGAGAAGCTTGAATAGGTGCAGGAGAGCTGTTTGCAATTTGCAAACCAATGAAGATTATGTTATTCCTGCTGGGATAGAGCTGAGAGGAAAATATGAGTTTAGAATTAATACCTAGGAAGATGATGGCTTGATTTTTCAAAGAAAAAAACTTAATTTTTGAAGCGGCCCATGACTTTGTGAAAAAAATGGGTTGCTGGTGTTTAGGAGCAACTGTATGATACTCAGGGACCTCAGCTCTAGTCTTCATGGGTTTTGGTGGATAAGTCACCTATGAAAAGGTGTAGGAATTAGAGGGTGTTGTCCCATTAGCCACAAAGAGAGCAGATGCAGCATGCATGCAGTCTCTCATCCTCAAAGTTCCTTTATCCAGAGATTTAATCTTAGCATAGCAGGGACAATTTCTTCTCTCTGTCTGTTCAATTCTTGGGGTTTTTTTTGAGGTCTTTGGCACAGTCATAGCTGGACTAATGGGAGTTTTGGAGTGGACTAAAAATAGCAACTAATTTCACAACCAACACTGATGCCTTTCAGCCTTATATTTTGATATGGAGTTAGGACAGGAAAAGGGATCTTTGGGTCACACTTGTTATTTCTCTTAAAACTGCATCTCAATACCCTTTGCATAAATTCATAGGTGCTGATGTCTGGAGTAGCACCTACTTGCAGCTGTGGTCCTTCAACCTGGCAAGGGGAATGATGGGATCCAGAGGCACACTAAGAAGGGTAACTGGGGCGATGATACGCGAGAAACAGCTCTTTGCACAGAGAATCAAATAGCCCCTGGTTCACTGTTTTACAGCAGAGGCGACTGGGTTAGAGTTGACAGATTTAACATGGTCACAGGTGACCATATTAAAAGAGAAAGTGAGTGGGAAATGATTATTCACTAGCCCTTGCAATACAAGTTAGCTAATAATGATGTTACCACCTGGCCAATATAAAACAAAAAACATGAAGTCTGTTTCTCCACACAAGAGTTCCAGTATTAAACCCATGAGATTCATTGCTGTGGATGGTTGTGGAGGGCAAAAGTTCAGAAAGTGGTAAGACAACTTCAGGAAGAGTAGGTCTGTCAGGGCCTATCAGATATCAAACCCTGGCAGCAGCCTGAAGCTCAAAAAGCTCCCAACCTGCTCCCCACTGAGGACTGGAGGCTGCTGCTGCAAAGGGATCATTCTGTCCACACCTCATTTTGCTCTTTCCTGAGCATCCTCTCCTGGCAGCTGCTGGAGCCTGTAAGGGATGGATTGTAGGTAGACCTGTACTCTATGGACCTTATCTATAGTTATGTGTTGGGTTTAGCAGCCACGATGGTAAGCGTGCCTATAGGTGTTACAGTCCTGAGAGCCTGGGCAGAAATTCATGGCAACAACAGCAGGAAGTCTGAAGCCAAGCATGTGACTCGTGTTTTGCCACTGTAACAAAGATCGTGCTGTGTTTTCTGCACAGTGCCACAGCTAAACCATGTGGGTCACATTTCACAGTGATTTCTCTCTACACTGATGTGTTTTGTAACAATATTGCAAGGATTTCCAAGCAGTGAAAAGATAGTTTTCTTGCATTCCCTTTTGCTGCTGGCCTATCCACCCACACTTCCCTTTACTGGTTGTTGTAACAGTTGAGACCTTTCCTTCAGAAGTTCTCTCAGTCCCTGGATTCCCCAGCTCCATTCATGCCAAGTAAATATGGTTTTCAGAAAGGAGAAATCTGCTTGGCAAAGGGAAAGGTAGAGCAAAGGGGCAGAAAGTTGGAAAACTCGTCAGGCTATTCACCCACTCAGCTCCAGCCACATTCCCTCCTCGTTCCTCATGCCTGTGTTTCCAAGCTCATTTGTAATCCATTGCAATAGCTCTCAGTCTTTCCTGTGCTTTGAATTTGCAAATCAGTCTGCCTGTCTAGAGCCATATCAAATGTTTCCAGCCAGCTCCTCTCTTTCCCCCTGTCAGCCGTGCTGACTAGATGAGTAGGCTCAGGAGTTGGGCAGGGCAAGCCGTGGGGGGACTGGAGGCTCTATCTGCAGCAGAGCTTGCCATGGCAATTGAGGACTTTACCGTCTGCAGCTCCCTCTTTTTTGAGACTTGCTATTTCGTAGTGGAAACGAACAAGTAGTTGCTTCCACCTTAACTGACTTGCTCCTCATTCCCCTCATCAGCTTAAGCCAGCACTGAAAGTTGAGACAGTGGTCACACTGACACAGGGCCACTCCTTCTGTCCCTGCCACAGGACAAGAGCTTAGAGATCTCCCTTCCGTTTTCTGTGCTCACCAGGAAACCACCACATATGCAGATGTGGTCTTTGCTGAGAAATAAGTGACTTTTTTGGTTTTGTTTTTCACTATAATTAACTCAACGGAGACGAGATATGTTTGTTTTGCTTAAGGTACTACAATAGGCAATGGCAACTCCAGGAACAGCTGTTGGCTGCAGTTGAATTAATTTTTTTCATTCCCCTCTCCTCTGGAATATGTAGAGTAAGGTAAAGCAGCACATTTTGCAACTGAATTTCAATTTTACTAAATTTCTCTGAGCAGGGATCCTAGAAAAGCCCTTTAAATCAGAGAAGCATTTTCTTGTGATGCTTTCAAATATTCTTTCAATTAGCAGCAATATTTCATTTAGAAATTTTCCTTACTGTTTTGGAGTCTCAAACAAAATATTCTAGGTCATTTTTCTGCTACTTTGAATTGATTAAAAAAATTCCCCCACATTTCTGATTGCACAAAATATCTCTGTTATTTGATTGTGACTGACCTGAATCCCCAACATAGATTCAATTTTATTAATTTTTTTATGTGAAAGAATCAAAACATCAGTTATTAAGCTGATCTCACACTGCATATTGCTTGTTTATTTCACAGTAGAAACAATACTTTCCTTTGCTTCATTACATCCTATTTTATACAGTCTTCCTGCATTGCCCTGACAATTCCTCTGCCTCCTCCTGGCTGTCCTCACCTCTCCAGGCCTTTCTGTTGTATCCTTCTGCTCTATATAGGTCACTACTGCGCTTCCCTGAAGTCTCTCCTTGTTGTTTCTGAAATGAGATGCTTCATTAGCCACTCTCCAGTCTTCTGGCATTACTGACTTCTGCAGTCAGCTTGCAGACACCTCTGCTAGTGGCTGTCCTCCCCTTCTTGCTGCTTGCCCTACAGAAACAGTGCCAAACACATTCGGGAGTCAGAAACTCTGGGGAATGCCCATTAGTGTGTGATGGGTTTCTCTTGGGTGTGCTTCACACTCTGAATCCTAGGGAACCTCATTATGCTTCTTTTCTGTTTAGATGCTCGACATAGCTAATATTTGAGGAGGACAGATGCAAGGTTTTAACATTTTTTTTAATTCCTTACATTGCTGTATTTTGGGGTAGAGGGAGGAGATTTTCAAATGAGAAGCAGTTCTATGCTTCCAGCTCAAATGGCTCTTATTTTGCCCTAAGAAAAAGAAAACTAAATGAAGAGGAAGAGAATTATGTACATGAGTCTGTGCAGCTCCCTGCCCCCTCCAACAGGAGCACTGAAAACAAACAAGGCACGATGGCTGTCTTCTGCTGGGAAAAGGCATTGCAAAGGTAGGAAACAGGGAGCACAAAGCGTGTGTGCTCCAGAGCTCTGCACACAATCACCAACAGATGAGCCTGGCAGCATCTTCACTGTCTGTAGGAGTGTGCTCCGTGCAGCTAATCCCCGTGTCCTGAGTTGCCATCTGGAGTATGCCACAAGCAGGTCTGTGCAGCAGAGGTGTTGCAAGCCTGCCACAAGCCAGGCAGGGCACCCAGGGCCTGCCTGCAGCCATGGGCTGCTCCTGCTCAGTCACACTTGCAGCCTAACACACAAAATGTACCCAGCGAAGGGCAACCACCCCTTGGGAGAGGTCTCCTGGAAATAAAAGCCCGAGTTGTATCAGCAGTATTTCCCTCACAGAGTGTGGGAATGGGATGGCCCGCAGCACACTGCCTGGGGTGCCACTGGCACCCTATGCCTGGAGCCTTTCAGAGAGCAGGAGAAATATCAACAAGAAGCAAAAAATGCTGAAATCCAGTGAGAGGATGCTTGGTCCCTACTGGGCTAGGAATGAAGGCCAGGCAAAGGCCATGTGGCAGCCGGGGGCCCTGTCACCCACCCCACAGTGCACACTGCTCCCCATCACACACAGTCTCTGTCAACAGCTCATTTCAGACAGCAGCATCCTGGCATCCCCTGTCACCCTGTGTGCTGGCCCAGGGCCTCTGGCAGAGCCCCAGCAGCTCATCTGGAGAGCCCCATGGTGTTCCCTCACCTCTGTGGAACGGGGGGCCATGCCCCTCATCCACGCATCAGGGGGCCCACATTGCTCTTCCGCTCTTCAGCAGCCACAAGGCTTTTGGTGGGGTGTAGGGGTCGTGTGGAGACTCTTTTCAGCTACTGAAGTTTCTGCTTCTGCTGGGTGATATGGGTTTTGTCTCTCCTGTCCTTTCCTAGCTTCATCAGCATCTTAATTGTGCTCAGCTCTCTTTTATAGCAGGCACATGTAGGCATGCAATGCAAATTTCCTGACTCCTGGAAAAGCTCTCTATTGGAAAAGGTGAAAAATGGCTCAAAAATGCAGCCAAGCCCTGAAGGCTGTAAGCATGCAGTACTATTTTTCTCCCATTTTTAGGCTTTTTACTGGGCTGTCAGATCAGCAACAGCTCCTGGAATTGGGGGTGCCTTCCACCCAGTGATCTCAAAGCTGTCTGCTGAGAGTCGGAGACTCTCACTAATCGCACTCCAGGGATATGGAGAAGGAAGAAGAGAGACGTGACATGATCTCCTGCCTGCCCTGCCTTGCTCCTGTCTCTCCCAACAGCTGCAATTTCTCACCACCTTGAGGCTAGAGCCCTTGTGTCACACAAGAAGGAGAAAACCATCCATTAATCTTCCTTCTGTTTTTCCTCCCAGGACCTGCTGTGTTTGCTCAGGCAGGGATGCATTTGTTCAGAAAGGCAAGTGCTGCCTGTTGGCAGTGAACACCCTCTCTCTGCCCCTCTCTGGAGAGCTCTCTCTCCCCATGGGGTTGCAGCAAGAGCCTCCTGCTTGTTCAGCCTCCTGCTCCATCAGTGGTAAACTGGCAGATGGGTCACCTGCTGCTCCAGAACCAAAGCACCAAGCCCCTTTGTTGACATTAACCTCAATAGTGAAAGGTGCAACTTCTGTTTGTAAAGAAAAAGAGAGAAAAGGCAAAGGTTTGGGTCATGTGTTTCCCTGCCTCTCCCTCCAGTGGCTTTGATCCATTTTGGGCTTTGGTCCAAAAGCTCATTAAGAGAAAAGTACAGCCAAGTATTACTCTGAAAGAGAAGAAAAAATGGCTCATCCATCAGGAGAAAGACAAACAGTGTCAGATATGGGTTGCTAATTTGCTCTCCCTAGGAAGAGCTGCTTATTTTTAACCAGAAGAGAGTTTTTCCACAGAGGAATGCTGACTCAGCCTGACTCTCTTGTACCCTGGACTTCTCCCTTTTCTAGGAAGATCCCAGTGCAGACATCCCTGTTGATCTCTGAAGTGCTGGATGGGCACTGCTTGGGAAAGAAACCAATGCATGGATGGCACCTAGGAGTATCCTGCAACACCTGAAATGTGACAGATGCATCCTATAACAGCAGCAAGGTGGCAAATAAGGAAACTCGAAAGAGAGAAAATAGTCTGAACCCTGATTCTATTATTCTATTACTCTGGAGAAAAGAATGCTGAGGGGAGACCTGATTGTTCTCTACAACTACCTGAAAGGAGGTTGTGGTCAGGTGAGGGTCAGTCTCTTCTCCCAAGTAACAAGAGATAGGACAAGAGGAAATGGCCTCAAGTTGTGCCAGGGGAAGTTTACCTTGGATATTAGGAAAAATTTCTTCCCAGAAAGGGTTGTCAAGCACTGGAACAGGCTGCCCAGGAAAGTGGGTAGAGTTGTCATCCCTGGAGGTATTTAAAAGAGGTGTAGGTGTGGCACTTAGGGACATGATTTCTTGGTGGACTTGGTAGTGTTAGGTTAACTGTTGGACTCAATGACCTTAAGGATCTTTTCCAGCTGAAATGATTCTGTGATTCTGTAAGATTCAAGTACAGAAAAATAAGGCATTAAAAAAAAATCATTTTTCAAGACAAAACTAGTTACATCAATGGTACTAGCCCAATACTCAGGGCAAGGACTGTAGAGAAAGCTAGAAGAAGATTAAAATGTTGCATGACAACAAGGAAATTGGATTTTTTTGTGTAAAAGTCACTCAAAAGCCTTTTGAGTAGAGATTACTGAAGATGTTGACTTGAAGTGTTGCTAGGAGCACTAGGGATATGACAGAAAAGTGGAGGAAAGGTGATGTACTAATATTTAAAATATATATTTGAGATGTCCTTTCATGACTTTTGGGTCCAGGCAAAGTAATGGAAGAGCTGAATGGAATTATTTATTAAAAATGAAGGAAGAGGGGGTTAATAAATGCCAAACATTGTCAAAGTGAGTGGAGTCTCTTTCTTTGCTGAGATAATGTTTGGTTCTTAAAGGTAAAAATACTTGTGTGTTTAAATTTAGTTTTGAGCCAGGCATTTTCTTCAAGAAAACACAGTGTTTTGATTTAAAACCCCAAAATGCTACATAATTCAAAGTGGAACATGTTCAGTGGGCTGGAAAGTGACTCACAAAGCTCCTGTGTAATCATAACTAGGGAATTGTTGTTCCGGTAGGCCTGTTTCCAGTTGGGTCATCTGCAGGAGGAGGAATCTTGCCTCATCTCCCGCATTAAATGTGGCTTGTACTCTGCATGTGTGTGCTTTTGTGTGTGTGGGTATATGCATGCGTATGAATCTCTTTTTCTGTGGGTTTGCATCTGTCTACAGGGGCCGTTCCTTGATCCCACACCTTTAATGGCTTTTAGCAATAGTCTGAAGGGCATCAACATGACCCCTATGCTGACCACATCTGCAGGCAATATAAAAGTTGGAAGCTGGTGAACAAGGAGGATATTTGCTTACTGCTACAGTGCATCTAAGGCTGCTTGGTAGGATGAGCACAACAGGAAACGTCTGCTTGGCGAATGAGCTGGAAGCCGTGGCACACTGTGGGAGCCTTGCCTCTGCTTAAATCAAGCTTTCTCTGACAGGTGCTCCCATCAGGAACACACCATTGTAGGGCTCCTCAGTCTGGCAGGTGAGAGCACAGGAGCAGCAAAAGCAGGGAAGGTCCATCTGAACAAATTCAGCCTGGAAATGAAGTCCAGGTTTTTCACAGTCAGGGAACCTCTCCTTGCCGTGACTTGCCAAAGGTTGTGGTCACTGGGCACATGATACAGTGTTTTTCAAAATGCTGTGCCCATGTTCAGCTGGAGTAGATTTGAGGAAGGCCTCTGGTCTCTAGTGATAGTTTTCGTGTCCTTTTCATCTGAGAACTCCATATATTTTTGCCACTGAAAATGTAGATCCCTTAGAAATGTCATTTATGTAGTTTGTAATGCAAATGTTACTGATGTTGCTTTATTGAAGTTGACTTGTTTATTCATCTTTTCTATATTTTAGAAGATAGTCTGCATGGGTACAGTAGGTCAGCTGCCACAGGCTAACCCTGGCAGTCCTGCTGAGCTCATCCAAAAACTGGTACTTGTACCAACTTATTCTCCAGAGAAGGATATATCCTCTAGTACATTAGTCAGCAGTCTCCTCTGCTTCAGTAGCTGCTATTTTTAAGTCATTGGAAGGAGGGCTGCTTTAAGAAATACCATTTGAGTCACAGGAAAATTGAACAGGGGTCAAGTCTCACTGTCCTGAGTAGGAAGTTGAACTCCCACTTCCTTCCTTCCTCTTTCCAGAAGAGTTTGGTAATCATCTCCTCCAGTCTTTCTGTCACTGAGCTGCCCTGGGGACTGAAACCTGCTCCCTTGGGAACCTGTGAAACACTCCCTGAAATGGCCTCTTCCAAACTCCACCGGCTGCATCTTCTGGTGAAGCTACAGAGTATCACTAAGGTCTTTTGTGAAATCTTGGATACTCAGCCTCACCCATCCCTTACTCTGTGTGTCATGGCTCCTGGAGAGGTGAGAAATAAAGTACCCTCAGCTGTGGGAGGCTGGGCTGAGAGCCCAGAGGGTGTGTGGAGCTGTCCACAGCTCTGCCCTGCCATTAGCACCTCTTCCTACTGGGCCACGATGCCTAAGCAATGGCCACTTGACCACCTTTAATTATTATTGGGTTTGCAGCAAGTTGAGTGTTTACTGCTTAATAAATTGATGCATAACACAGGGAACTATGATTTAATTCCATTTTGCAAATGGGAAAAGTTTAGGCCTGTTCCTATGCGTGACACCACTGAGGGTTGTGGCAAAAAATGGGCTAATTCTAGGTTACCAAGGAGGAAAAGGCTGAGGATACACTCATCCTAGCACCGCTGGAGGCGTGCATTCTTCATAAACAGCACTGCAGGCAGCGCTTCCTCTCTCCAGACATGGAGGAAAGAAACTCCGTGGTGTTAACACAGGGTGGAAGGTAGTGCTGGCTTTTGAGCTGCAGGGAGGATGTGACTCCACATGTGTCACTGGAGCAAGGCCAGCAGCTGTGCCAAGGCAGTTTCCAGTGGTGACTGCCACTGAGCCGGCAGAGAGAGGTCCTTGCAGCTCAGATGTTGTGTCTGGCTAAGGAGAGACCCTGAACGGGGAGAAAGGGCTTAGCTGCCATGGTAACAACAAAGCCACCGCTGGACCTGCACTCCCCAGTCAAGGTGGGGTGGAAGGATAGGAGGTGGAGCTTCCTGGTTGATTTAGAGGACATCTGCACACCCCGCTTTGTAAATGTATGTCCTCATTGCCTTGAAAGTGGCAATGTGCCCCTGACTGAGTTTTTTGGTTGTCAGACTCAATTCCTAGTGTGTTACCCTTCATACAAGGTTCCCAAAGCTGTCTGCAGTCCTTGACTAAACTGGTGAACTGGTGCCTTCCAGAAGTATGTAGATAATAAGGAATGAGTTTCATATGATTATATATATATGTATATATATATATATGAAATAATTTAAAACATGTTAATTTTTTACACACTGGAATACCACTGGTTCTCTAAACTGATGTGGGAAGGGAACAAAACTGGATTTTCCTTCTTGTGTTTGCAGGACATATTTACCCAAGGCTAGCAGGGAGCTTTGATAACACTAGCTGCAGATCTTCATTCTTTCTTAGTTATAGGTGGCTTTGTGCCTGCTGTCCTGCTGAGCCCCACACGTGGTGAGCTGACAGCACTGGTGCTCCAGCCTCTCAGGCACAGCATGGACAATGGACAGCTGTGGAAGATGGAGTGGTTCTGGGCAAATGCTGACAGCCCCTTGCTCTGCACATGTCAACAGAGCATCCTTTGGGCTCATTGTGGCTGCTCCCAACAGTTTGCCTGCACGGAGGCACTGGTGCCCAAGTGTCATCACAGTGAAGCAGCTCAACTCACTGCAACAGAGGCAGTGTGCGTTTCTTTAGTTGTGCTGTTTGCTGGATTCATTTTTATTTTCGCTGTGACAACTTTTACATGGATAAGTCAGCTCTCCTTCTAGCTAAACCTATTATTCTATTGTATTGCCAAAGAAAACAGAAACACTGTTATTGTCTGCAAATGTCTATAAGTGTGGTGAATATATTAGTAGGAGATGAGGCTCTAAATTCTTATTTTGAAGGAAAATTTAAATTATTATCAACTGTATCTCTTCTGCATTCTGAAGGGCAGCGTGTACCCTAGGTTTTGGGGAAAATATCCAGGCGATACTTGCAGTCCTTTCTCTGAAACCTCTTTTTTTTTTCCCATTTCTGTGTGGTCTGATCTACCAAGTGGGACACCGTGTCCAGAGCAATGGGCACAGAGAGCTACCACGGAGCATCACTGAGTGCAGGCAATGGCTACTCTGCCTCTGGCAGCTGGATGTCTCTGCAAGTGGATTACAAAAACTTTGCCATTCTCTGTGTTGTTTACATGTGATAGGATCTTCTATAATCAGTAAGCAATTAGCAGCCTAGTATGTAGGTATAAAAGACAGAATTCTCAGACCAGGTTTTGTGGTAGTTTTAATCAGAACTATCCCTTCTCACTGCTGTTGTGCCCAATTTTGTCTAAGCAGGATTAGTTTGTGACCAGAGGGCAGCTCATCTGTGAGCCCAGGTAATCTTTTGAAATGCATTTCTGAGGAGACCTCATTATTTTGCCAAATGACACTGAGATGGCCTAACACACCAGTGTTTCAGGGCAGCCTTGGGCAGCCAGACAGTGCTGTCAGCCAGCAGATGATTTTCCTAACCGTGTCTTAAGCAGGGCACTGTGGGCAGCAGGGAGGAAGAAGAAGGACTGAATCTGTGGATGCAGGTGGAAATGGGGCAGGATTGGTGTCAGGATGTGTTGCATTGCTGTAAATCCTTGGCCACCAGGGTGTTCTAGGTTTGTAGACTTTATAGGATAATGTGACATGACCCAGAAGACTTCACAAAGAAAACTAGAAGTGTTTCTGGTTTCCTCTTACCGTTTCTCTGAGCCATTCACTGTTTTCCCCACTGTGGTGCAGTTAATCAAAAGCGTGCAGCAGAAGTGACTGCAATGTGTAATGAATGGTGGGGCCTTACTGCAAAACTGCTCGCCACAACAAGCAGGAGGTGTTTCTGCAGAGAAGCCTGGAGCCAATGGTCCAGGCTGGGCATCTGGACCACGACCACAAAGGGCAAGGCATGCTGCTTGTTGCTGTCCTCCCTTGACCCAAAGCCCTGGTGGCACAAGAAAGTCCTGCAGTAGCCAGGATTGGGGAAGGAACGCTGTGGAGTGAGCCCCCCAAGAGGACATTGATGTTTCTGTACCTTGGAATGGATTGGACACCATCAAGTTGATGAAAGGCACCATGACTGTACTCCAGCACGAAGGAGAATCAGTGCTAGGGTTGCTCATACTGAATTATGTCTCAAAGCACTGTTTTTGTGGGTGCCTGTACATAGATTGTATGGTGTTTTTCTCCTTGTAAAGAAGGACACAATGTTTGTCTAAAAATAATGTCCAAATTCAGCCCAGAGTGGATTCCTCCAGAATATAGCTTTTGGCCAGACTACTCTGAATTGGACAAGAGCATCTGGAAAAGCCTCTGTGTCCCTTGACTGGCTAGAGAAAAAAACTATGCTTGATCTTGGCAAATATCCCAGCTCTCTTCAAGGCGCAGAATGATTCTCTCCTTTTTGACCTTGTTTCTGTTGGACTTTACCCCATCCAGAGTTTATTGCAACAAACTGAAAGCAGCTGGCAGCTGAGTTCAATACGTGCAGGAATAAGATGGCTGATTCCTTTTCCAGAAAGGCACAGCAGTGAGGTTTTGTCCAGACAAAGTACATCCCACAAAAGGTATGAAGCAGAGCAGATTTCATCAGCTTCAGCTCACAGAGACTGCCCTTCCTAGGAGGAAAAACATCATTCTGCACCACATAAATCTGCATTTTTTCTGTAGGTTAGATCTGTCTGCCATGGACCCAAGCAGGCTGATGTAGCAACTTTCAATCACAACAGGCCACCTCATTTACTCTTTCAGGGAACTCAGTTGCGCCAGTTTGAAACACTGGAGTTAGTCATCATTACCTTATTAGCCCACTCCTCCATGACGTAGCATGTGAGTACATTTTTAACTACCATTGTGGTGCTTCATGGCATTTATCCCGTCGAAAGGCAAAGGAGCAACACTGGTTTCAAAGAGAGGTGCAAGTGTGGGTAGAAATGCCTCCTCCATCCATGTGTGGTGAAGCCAGCTGCTGTGCTCTGAAGCTGGCCCTTGGCTTGGGCAGAGGGAGGTGAATCCTCTAGTTCATTTGTGGGGCACAGGAAGGGCAGATCCAGCCCCTTTGCAATCAGGCATGAGCAGGGTGCCCATTTTCCAGCATGGCTCTGCCAGTGCTGGAGACATATAGGTCAAGAGACCCTGCAGTTGACTCTGTACTGCTGAGATTTGCCCAGTTTCTCACCCACCTCCTGCCTGTGTCCTGAGAAGTGTGAAAATCTGATTTCCTGAATGTTTCCTAGCTGGCTCCTAGCCCGAGGGGGTGAATCACAGTACCACAGTCCTGCAGCCAGTTGCCCTCAGCTGATCACTCCTTGCCAACATAAAGTCCGTGAAGCAGGATGGCTCTTTCAGTCTGCCTCCTAACATCCTTCAGACTCTGGGCTGGTGTAGTCCCTGCCCCGTTGCTGACCTGGTCAGGAAACCTGCAGAGGACAATCCAAAGCCCCTGGGTGCTCCAAATTAGGCAGGCTTTTCACTGCATGCTAGGGAGTGTTGACTTACACAAGTTGCATACCTACACCTAAATAAATTAAAGAACCTTCTTCACATCAAACAGACCACCCATTTTATCTGACATGGCCTCCCCTTCATCACCCCCAGCCACTACTTGCTCCTGGATCTGAGTATCTACTTAGATAAATACACAGGCTTTCAATTGTGTGGGGCTTTTTAAATTTAAGTTGAATTTGAATTTGAAAAAGAATGAAATGAGCTCCAAGTACCAGAATGCGATAGCTCTGGAATATTATGCAGCATTAATCTCAGCAGTGAGTGGGAGCAAGACACTGAGGGATGCACAGCCTGAGAAAACCAGGGAGGCTCAGTAAGTAGCAGGAGCAGATAAAAGCAGACAGCTTGGAAGATTTTTTTTGGAAGAGAAATATCAGTGTAAGGAAGGCAAACAGGAGAGAGACAACCCAGGCCACTTCCAGGGCAGACCTTTCAGTGAGTGCCAGCGGTTCTGTGCTGCTGGATGTGGAATTGTTTTATGAGTTCCTCTAATCTCCAGGCTCTTGGAAAACTATTGTCTAGTGCCTGATCTAACAGGAAGTACAGCTGCTCAAACCAGGGAGCACATCCAAGAAGAAAAACAAAAAGCAAAAAATTAAATTCAGAGGTTAGCTTTTCCTATTTTTAGCTTTTCTGCAAGTTATCTGGAATACATGCAACTTATTTTGGAAGATTTAGGAAGCAGAGTGTGTTGCTAGTTCTTGCAGTAGAAAAACCCAAAGGTACTGCATCTCTTGTGACAGATGATGAGCTGCAAAAGATACTTAAACAGGCAAGATTGTTAAAGGACAATGGTTTTAGATGGCTGCATTAAAGATTTGTCTAGTAAAAGCTCCCTAATGTTAAAGAGAGACACAGAGAGTGGGACAGGGACCCAACACACGTGGTTCTGCAGATGGGGTCACAGGTTGTGTAGCTCTCAGAAATTACTGAATTGGGCCACAGCTGTATCGGTGTTTTGAATTTCCAAACTCTCCCATAAGAGGGAGGGTGCACTGTATGCTTTGCAAAGATCCCCACGGATCTGGTGGGCATTTGGCAGCAGGACTCTGATGGTTTGCCCATGTTACAGGCAGCCAGGTAAAAACATTGCCCAGGACCAGCTCCTTTCCTGACCCCACTGAGCACTGCTCTGTTCTCTGGCCTCACCTATCAAAGAGCTTCAGCCTGAGCAACTCAGAGAGAAATCCTGAAGCTTTCACTGTGCTCCCACCTTCATTTGAGGTCTGGCATCCTTGAAGGGGAACAGTGATTTAACCTCAGCTTGTGGCTGTCTTGCATCCCTCTTCTCTGACTTACTGCACAGATACAAAGAACTCAGTTTTGCTTTCCCGTGAACCACTGTGGCTTGCTGACTCCCACTGAGCTGCTCATGATGAATACACAAAGCTCTCCCTCACCAAACACAGCTATTCCTGGTGCACGCAGGCTCCCTCTTCCTCACAGCTCCATTTACTGCCAAGGGCTTGTTAGCTCCCCAGTACATCAGGAACTGGGCTGAGGTGCCTTTCCCTCCTGCAAGCTCTGGGAATATCAGGATCCTAGAGGTAAAGGCACTCCAGGAGATTATAACCAAGAGATTAGTGTTGTGTTCATCTAGGAGGTTATTGTCGGCAATTCTCAGCTACTAACTGCTGATGAGACTATATATATGTAACACATTTTGTTTCTAATCACATAAACAAGTATTTTCCTGGCCATGGCACTGGCAGCCAAAATGTGATTAAAATTTAGTGAGCTGTTTCCTCTCTCTGGCAGTGAGCATTTCCACCAAGCCAGCGGAGGCAGCCACTGGCCATGGTCATGATCTGAACCACAGGCTGAGCAATGAATTCTGCAAAGGAACATGCAAACCTGTGGGAAGGATTGTTTTCCTTGAAAGGGCTGCAGAGCTTGTTGCTCAGAGGACCTCGCTGCATTATTTCATCAAGGAAAAGGCAGTGCTGCCCCACAATGGACAAAAGGGATGCAATATCCCGAGGTCTCTCCCGGCAGGCTCCCAAATTCGAGAGAGGACAGCCTGAAAAAGAGGTAGCTATGTCTCTGCTGATCCTGCCTGTACTCTCCTGAAACACCTTCAGTGTGTACATAAGGGCTGCTGCTGATCACTGTGGGGCCAGAAGGAGTTGCTCAGCTCTTCACACAGACCTTGGGTATGGGGTGCTTGTTTTTCTGTTATTCCCATCCTCCAGTGATGCAGAAGAGTGTGGCATCTGCGTGTGAAGGCATGCAGAAAGGCTTCCCTTCCCTTCCCAGACTTGCAAAATGAGCTGTGGATGCTCCTGTGTACTCTTGCTGATCCCTGAGCTGATATCAGCCAGTCAAGGGATCCAAGCCCATATCCCAGGTGGATGCTAATTTATTCAGGAGGGCTTGGTCCTTTGGCAGATGTTCTGCATTTCACTACTTCGGGTACTCAGCTGTCAGCAGAGAGTGGAACATGCTGTTGAGGGCCTCCTGTAATGACAGCCATTGCAGAAAGCTGCTTGAAATGCTGGGCAGGGATGGTAATGCACCTCAGCACATGCTGTGCCAGTGGGAAGCTCCCTTGCAGGCCTATGGAATCTCACTCCATTTATTAGGCAGGCTGATTGCTCTGATCTCCACTCAGAGACACTTTTCACTACCAAGCTAGATGGAGAGTTTACAGTGTGCCAAGTCTACAGGGTGCCATACTTGCACACTACAGGGCTAATGAAATTTAAACTTTTTTTCTAGAAGGTGGCTTTAATTCTCTTCTTGCTTGTTCCTTGTTCAGTGATTCCAGGTAATCTTCTACCCACAGGCAGCGAGCACATGGCGATATTAGCCTGTGCATTAGCTCCCTCAGGTAGCTGTCCATGGATATACAAATGTGGTCAAAGGTGATCAAAGGTGGTTGTTGGTATGTTCCATCTTATACTATAAAGCTTCTAGTTAGAGCCATGAAAACTGTAAATAGGGAGCATATGAAGGCCTAAGTGCTCTGCTAATAGCAGTGCAACAGGGCTTTGTGAGTGTGCAAGGAACAGCTGATATAGCTGAAGTACCATATTTGTAATTTTAAAAAATTTCCTCAGGCTTCCTGGTTTGTGTTTCACCATGTGGTGGAGGCCTGTGGTGTTGGAGTAAATGGTGCTAAGCAACCTGGAGCACGTATGTTGTCAGTATATAACTCTAGATGGTGGTGGCATCTCATGGGTGAAGACTTTCTCAGTCCTCTCCTCTCAGGAGCTCTGGCCATAGTGCCATGCCTTGTAATAACTGGAATCGTTGTGGTGGTATTCTTTCAGTCTGCTCCAGACTTGAGCACATCTGAAACTATCAGAAGACAGTTACTGGAACCATCATAACATGGCCTTCACACCAGTTGTTCAACACAGCCAGCGTTGCTGGAGCTTTCAGCTAAGACCTGGGCAATAGCTGAGCTGTTTATTCTTGCCTGAGATTATATTCATTCATTGGTGTTTAATTCCTCAGGTCTAGCTGGCGGATGGGCTTTGCTGTGTTGCACTGGTTTCTGTAGGCTGCTATTTATTGTGCTTCTTAAGATTCAGCTTCAGCTATCAAGCTTGTATTTCCAAGGCAGCAGTCAGCCAGCGGCCAAGCCCTGCCAACCAAGGAGGACACGGATGTGTCTTGTAGAACATTATTCAAGGATAAGTGTATGTACAGAGTAACATCCAGAGAAGTCTTTCTCAACAGCAGGGTCAGCTCACATTAAGCAGCACTCCCGGTGCAGTGCTTTGCTGCAGGCACCCTCTGTGGGACAGCTTTGCCATGCACCCCTTTGCAGCTCTGGTGGTGGAGAAGGTGCCAATCTCCAGCATTTGCAGCAGTAAAGGCACTGTAAGAGATTTGTTGCTAAGGGGTGGCCTCAGCATAATTCTGGCTGCAAAAGCTGCATGTCTCTCTGACATAGTGATCCATGCAGAGCAGTGACAGGCACAAGTTGTCACCAGCTCTGGCTACCAGTGGGTTGCAACCCTTCAGCAGCTTGTCTGCCTCTGGCTGTGGAGCAGTGAGTGAGGTGGCTCAGCCTGGCAGGCCTCTCCCTTTGGGGGCACAAGGGAGCCTCAGCCAAGCATTTGCTGCGATTTCCATGCTGAGGTGATGGGTGAGGGTTACTATTGTTCACATCCAAACTTATCAAGTCTCAAGTCTACCAGCCTGTGGATTTGTTTCATGCAAACAGTGAAATTCAGTGCCACTTCCACTCCCTGCATAAGGTTTAGGGTTCAGTTAACAAATTTTCATCTCTCCTGGATGGTAATTTGCAGGCTTCAGTGGCACCCAGCTGAATCCACCAGGAAAACCCAGCAAATGTAGGTTACTATTCATGAGTGTAACCTGCACTTCCAGGGGGTTATCAGGCTTGAAGTACTAAAAATCACTGAGCATCTCCTGGTCAGTAGGGGAGTTTGTGTGTCCTATAAACCAAGCACCACATACAGCTAGAGATGCTTACATTGGGTCTGTTAGACACTTGGTTCCTGTCCCGAAAACTTCAGCACTATTTTGCTGCAGTCTCCTCAGGTTTGGTGTGCAAATGTGCCCAGGTCCTGCCAGCTAAGCTACAACAGCCCAGAAATTACAGCCTCCATCCAGTTGATAAGATAGTTCAGGTCTAGTCTTGTCTCATCTGGGCTGGAGTGTTTGGACTTACAGCTCCCTCAGCACAAAGTCTGGCACTCAATCAGCAGGATAAGGAGAGCAGCTGGGGAGAAAACATCCCTCTGCTGAAGCTGTCCTGCAAAGAGGAAGATGGGCTCCCAAAAGCTACATGGCATATGGAGTAAGGCCCTTGCCAGGGCCTAATGAGTGAAGATGGGCAAGCCCAGGGTTCCTGACTTGCAGAATACATAGGCTTTTTTCTAAGTCAGTCACTAAGATAACGCTCAAACACTCACAGTCACTGATACCACAGTAAAATTTCTGCAAACTACTTAAAAGCATGAATTTTACCAGATGAAGAAAACTGGAAAATTTAGACCTCCCCCAGTATAATTCTGATGCTAGCTCAAGCAAAGCTTATTGCAAAACCAGGCTGAACCTGAATGCTGCAGCTCTGGCCATAGTGCCATACCATGTAATTTTTCCTGCCTCTCTTCTTGCAAGCTATTTATACCACCCCTGCTTCATGTAGGCTGCAGCTGTCGCTGTGCCTGAGCGTCTCAAGCCGAGTGAGCTGCTCTGAGAGGATGCTTTCCTCCAGGAATCAGGGCACAAAAGCCGTTGGAGCGTATTGTTCAGCATGTCCCAATGAAATGGGAAATTGACGGCAGAGAGCAGGATGGAAGCAGCTCTTGTCAGGGATCCACAGTGGGCTTTGCACAGAAAGGAGGCTGAAGCAACAGAACATGAGAAGAGCATCAATATCAACATACTGGGAAGTAAAATGTAGCTAAGGCTGAATCACCAATATCACAGAATATCATTCCCAGTGAAAATCCTATTTAGAAGTGTCTGTGAAGGCTGGATGCTGACAGAGCTGTCTCACAAGCACAGCCTGACTGATGGACACTCTCTCCTCTGTGCCAGAGCCCTATGTTAACATTGGCCTAATTTGAGCCTAGGGCAAGAGAATGATTCAAAAACTGCAACCCACTATACACAGCACTGAATGTTTGGTGGTGATAATGGCCAAGAATTACAACTTAAGTCCATTTTGGGGCTAGGAAAGGAAATAGTTGTGCAATAGCATCACTTCCCATTCAAATCCTCTACAGAGAGGGAATCAAGGTCTGATAAGACTCCTAGATAAGAAATACAGGGTGATGCTGATATGCTCTGTGGTATGCTGGCCATGAGAGTTGTTTTGAGTTTTCTCAGTTGTGACCTGTATGATCTGTGCCTCTTTTCCTCTGGCCTTTCTGGCAAGGCTGGGAGCTATGAGTCTAGGCTACTGTTAGACACCAATTTACAAATTCTCATAGTTCATTTGTAAGCTACAAAGTCCACATTATTTCTGAACAAGAAACATCCGCATAAGCATGTAGTATATTATTATCATACAGATTATTAGCATCACAGTTGTAATGAATGCATTTTAACTTTCCTGAGCATCTCTAATATCACCCAGTCTCTATTTTTCAAATTGTAATGTAACAAGAGACATCATTAGCGTAATACATCAGGCTACTACTCACAGCAAAGGCATCTCTGCTGGGAACAGAAACCTCCCATGCTCTTTCCTATTGTGTTTCTTAGGGCAAGTGTGGTGCTCTGTGGCCAGGATGAGAAAACTACTTTCCATGTGGGTGAGACCCAGCTGGGAACTGCCACCCTACTTCAGCCTTTGTTTTGATGAAAAGATTGAGGAAAACAAGACTGCAGGTTCTCAATAGGCATAATCCAACCCACCTAACTGCTATCTATTTCTGAAATGGGCTCACATCACCTCCCCACTTCCACTGCCTTCTATGCAGTGAAAAAACAACCCAAAAAGTAAAGGTCATGAGCATGGTGGGCTGGTCTGGCTTGCCCTGTCGCCTCACACTAACCAGACATAACAGGAGCAAAACAAACACAGGGACATGGTTTTCTGTTCAACAGCAGCTGCTTGGTTTGGGTCAGGCATGAGATGAAGTTGTCACCATGAGTGCATAAGTTTGGATGCCACCATAACCTGGCATCCAAAACATATTTTGATTAACCCTTGCTGTTGCTGAAGCTCAGCCTTGCAGTGTGTGGTCCCCCACATGAAGCCTCCAACCTAAAACAAGCAATGAAGGACATGCCAGATTTCTCTGATGAGCACAAGATGGAAGCTGTACAAAGGTTTGTTTGCATCTGCAGGTGGGCCCTCCTGGGGCCTTTCCATAAGACAGAGGAACTTGTGCCTACTTCTTTTACTTTTTGGCTGAGTGTGGCTGACTCAGCACACACCATGAAACAATTGCTTCCAAACCAGTGCAATGTGATTTTCTGCTCCACGTGGTGCTGCCAGCCCATGCAGCCCTGTGAGGTGAGGCAGGGCGGTGGCCAGGAGCACCTGTCCTAGAAACGGGGCTTCCTGCACGCTGGCCACCAGCGTGGGCAACCACTGCACAACTGGGGCAATGGGATCATCAAATGGGACTTATTCCTAAAGGACACATCTGGGAAGAAGTGATTTTAGCCTAAGAGCGTGTAGGTCCTGTGGCAATGAAGGCACTTGCTGGGTCCTTTGGCCACATGACCTGCCCTGAAGGTTGCAGGGTTCTCATTCTAGCTCACAGGAGTTAAGTTATCCTAAAAGATTGCAGTATTAAAAAGAAGAAAGGCAAAACCCCGTTTTTGAAGGGACCCTCAAAAATTTTTTTTTTCAGTCAGAAGATTGTTGTTTTACTTCCAATAAAGAGCTATTTTTGCAAGACAGTCAAAAGGAGAGCAACTTGGCATGTTTTATGGCCTCTGTTGCCCCCTCCAGTCCTACATTAGTAGTTGGTGCTGTTTGGAAAACAACAATCTTTGGAAAGCACTAATAATAATGTCTCAGGCTTGTCATTTGATATACATCTGACATGAACTGTAAGTGAAAATTGGGGTCAGAATTTCCTTTTCTGGCACAACCAACTATCTGTCAAAAAAACCCAAAGCCTGTTTATAGAGGAGACAGCTTTACAGGAGCTAAAGTGAACTTCTACAGGAACTTCCTCCCAAAACTCTGCCATAGGTATAAGATGCACCTGTGGCATGGCTCTCTGTAATGGTGAGCATATCCATGCATGTGTGTAGAAAAAGCATCCGCTTAAAAATTGGTAAGCAGGTCCACTTTTCACTTTGGGAGCCAACCCAGGGGCTCACATGCTGATCAGATGCTTATTCCTCAGCTGTACCCACCAGAGGGACTTCCAGCTTTACTGTCCTCACAGAGGAGGGGGCTCAGATATAGAAACAAACAGGAAAACACTAACCCTGCATGCTTTTAAAGTCATGTCACTGTGGTAATAACCAAGACATTTCCTTATTTGTCTATTGATTAATTTTTTCAAGCCAGATAGGGCACCTTCAGTAATTTCATACTGAGGAGTGTCACATCCTTGGGGAGGCAATTCTAGAGGCAGAGAGAGCCAAGAGCCAGTCATGCTACTCTCAGTGAGGATAGGGGAACAGGCTGTAGAGTTTTATACCTGGATGAAGCAGACAAGGGTCATCTCTCCTACAGAGATCCCTGCCTCATGTAAGGACACAAAGGAAAAGAATTCAGCACAGCAATGACACATTTCATCAACCCCTTAATGTCTAAAATAGGTTTTTACACTCAGTCCCTCCAAGGAAGTTTTCTAAGTGAAGGCATATTTAGAAAGGCCAAAGTGCTCTCCCTCCTGCCTTCAGGAGCTTTGCTGTGTGCTCCTGCAGTGCTTTAGGGACACATCCAAAAGAGCACACCTGGCAGCTGCTGCACTCCGGGAATGTCCGAAGCGGTGCCAGGGCAGCGGCACCTGGTGCTTGTCTGTCCCATGACAAGGCTTGGAACAGGGGCCAGACAGAGCAGTTACCTCTTTTCAAAGGACTTTGAAATCAATAGGTACAGGTTTTTCTCTTTGAAATAGTAACTGGAGGGATAATACACCTGGGCTAAAAAGGTGCTTTACATTGAGAACAGGAAAGGCCAGGTGACCAAGGTGGTGACAAAACCAGCATATCAGTACCGTGCATCCCTGCAATAGGGAAGAGCAAAATCTGACCAACACTCACCCCACACACATTCCTCTTTCCAAAATAGCATCCTGATTTTCCTTAGGTTTAACTTCACTGTCCCATTTCTTTGAGCCCACTTGCTGGCTTGGCAAGTCTGAGAGACTCCCATCAAATTTCACACAATCAGCAATGACAGCCACACAGGACAAAAGCTGAACATTCTTTGTCTTTCCTGTTGTCCATGAGCAGAATCCTTACCAGATAGTCTTTGTGATAGTGTGGATGCATGTGGAAGTGTAACACAGTCCAGCACAGACCATCAGTGAGATCAGAAAAAGGTAGTTTGGAAGTGATGAGGTTAAATAGATGAAATGCTGGAGAACTGTACTTGCTCAAAGCATATTTTAGCATATAAGGTTTTTAACTTGATGCTAAATGAGAGAAAGTATGATTGTGAGAAAAATATTGTTACAACTCACAAGTGAACAAACAAAGAATTAGCAAGGTAAATCTGGAATTCCAATATATCCAAGTTTCTGCTATCATTTCACAGTAGAACAGTCTACTCAGGAAAAAACAGATTTTCAAAGAAAATTAAAGCAATTTAAAAAATAGCTTTGATGTTTAAAATGCATATAATTAATGACAAAAGTTTTCCAAGATAGAGTTGGATTAGTTCTGCTTGGATTGTTTCTCTTGTTCCTGTGACTCTCTATCAATCATGAAAGCAAAAGTAGAAATGAAATAAATTGTGAAGTAAAAATGGTTATCTGCACCAAAATTAGAGATGAACTTTTACCAATTACTTGAATGATACATTTTCTTATTGCAGGCACTGCAGAGTCAGACCTTTAATCAAGTGCAACAGAGACTGCTGCTACACTTTAGCATACGCTTAGTAAACCCAATGTTCATCATTTTGAGTAGCACACACTGCAGAATAAGGGGAGTATCCTCTGAAACCCACTATTCCCATCTTTAAGACTGGAATTTCAGAGAAGTGTATGTAATCCCTGGAAGGTCAGAGATCTCAGGCTTGTGCTACTTGTCCCTACATCAATACGAGTGCTCGACAATGCACTTCAATAACCATTTTATTTTACTTGGCTTCCACCCAAAGGTTAGTAAAACCTTGAGACAAGGGAGCAAGGTGTAGGTGTGGTTTTCAGCCCCTGACTTACCTGACTGATCATTTGAACAGCTCTTATTCCTGCCACAGGCTGGGGGAGCAAGACCACACACAGATTGTGTGTCCACATGGAGATTTTGCCAGCCACCAAGTCCAGGAGCAGCCCTCATGAAGATGACACCAACCCATAGGCACCAAAGGAACATTTCCCCAGGACTGGCTGTGCATGGTCATTGTTTCCTTCACTCCAGTGACTGAAAAGCTATAGTGGTCTGAGAGCAGACTGCAAAAGGCAGATCTCTCTGTATAGCAGCTAAAATAGATATAAAATGATCTTGGCCTTCTTACTTGATTTTAAAAAAAGAATGCAGCCATAAAACCTAGGAACTTGTTGTTTTAACTTGAAAACTATGTTTAAACAAGCAATGATGTTTAATTCATATGCTGCAAGGATTTCCACTTCTGCCTGAAAATTCCTAAATGTACAGCCTTACAGAGATAATCCATTTTTAAAAATAGGTAGCTGAGGCTATTCCCAAGAGGTAGAAGCTTGTGGATTTACAGTGAAACTGATTCCAGTGCAAGAAAAAGGAAACAGATATTCAGGTTCACCTGATATGCACAACACCAGTGACAACTTCTCCACTAATAAAAGACATGACACAATTAGATTGCTAACCTTTCCACATTGGGACTTTATCAAAAGAGGCCAGGACTTGAAATGGAATGAGAAGAATCAAAACTGAATTCTGAATTCTCTGAAGCAGAGAATTTTCGTATTCTCTACTTTTGTCTGAAGCTCTGTTGAAAAAGACCACCTGCCTCATATCTAGGTGCAAATTGCCTTGATAGAAAAGCTTTGATATTATAGTAAAAGATGAGTCAATACTGTGAAGGAGCACTCCTGTGAAAGGTATCACAAGTTATCTAATGGAACTGGGACAGGAAAAGTGCTCAGGAGGAACTGAATTAAACAAATAAAGGTTTTGCACTATTTTTTGGTATCATGTAATGGATGCCAAAAGACAGCAAGGCCAGAACACAAATTAGGAACTGGGACTAGAAAAGAGAACAGTTGGCAAATAGAAAAGAGAAAAAGGAAGCCAAGGGCAGGAGGAAGAAAAAATGCCAAACAGCGACTTTAAATGGGGAAACAAAACTGATGTTTTTCGCAGTAAGCAAGATGACACAATTTCTACTGCCTTTAAAATAGATTTGAAAACACTACCTATTATAGGGTTTTGGTCCATTTTACAGAGAACATATGGTCCAAATACCAAGCAGATACAATTTCAAAGTAGCCTCAGCCTAATAGGCATTTGAAATGCCAGGGGGAAAACTGAAGAGCTCCCCAGGTTTAAGTCTTCTGCCATTTGAAGATGCTCACTGGGAACCCACACTGCCACAGTGAGGATCCTCCATGTGTTTGAAGCGCGTAAGCTCTGGTGAGGGACAAAGAACAACATTTGCTGTTATTTTTCTGAATCATCTTCTATCCTGTGCTAAGCACTATAAAACCATTTCTTATGACAAATCAGCCAAGTATCAAGGAGCACCCAGTCTAATGGGGAATCTGGAATTCTTCCCAGGCTCCAAATGTGCCCAATGCTGTAAATGAGCGGACACTACCACCCCAGCTCACGCACCTGAATAGTCACTGCAACAATGACTCTTCTCCACACATCCCAGAGAATCTCTGGCAAGTATCTGTCCACTAAACCAGCCAACTTTTCTTTCAAGGGACACAAAGGGCAGGAGATGTTGAGAAAGAACTATGAAGACAGCAAAAAACCCCAAAGAATATTGTATAAATATTTAACACGCTTTTCCCAAGCACTACCAAGGTGTATGTAAATGTCCATGTATTATGTAGAGGCAGTGTAATCTGGCTTCATCAAGAGCTGGAGTGGAAGGAATAAAAAAGGAGTTGTGAAGATTTAAGGAAAACTGAAATCTAAGATAACAGTACCATTGGCAAAGAGTATAGCAGCTTCTTTTCTCTAGACTGGCCTCAGAATATTTAATTTTGGTGTTGGTCGTCTTCAAGGCCAGCCAGCCACCTCATAAAAATGTGTTCACAAGCCATCTATTTCCCCTAGATTCTTAACCAGGACACAGGAAAGGTTCCATTTAAAAATCATTTTATTATTAACATAATCTTCCCATTTAGCCAAGTCTGGGTTCATGTATAAGGAATGTCGGTAAATACTCCATTTGAGGCTTCTTTTTACATATTTCCATTGATAAATAAACTCTGAATTCACATAAAAAAGTTAAACTTAAATAACTAATATATTTTTTGTAACAGGCATACATTGGTAAAATATAAATATTCTTGTACTCAGCCTTTGCTCTAGATAACAGTTAGCCACACATCACAGTTATTAACAACTAAAAATAAGAACTCAACTGATTTTCTGGCCTGGACTAAAATAGAGATGGAAACAGTAAATTCACATTTTGACTTTGGGCCAAAAGAGGTTGAGAGGCAGGAAGAGAACAGTTTTATTAACAGCCTTGTTAAAAATAGTCTGCTCTGCCACTGAATCTTAACTTATTCTACAATTGGTAGTTGATTCCATTATGATTTTATGTAACACTCAAGTTTCACTAACAAAATATGGCACATCATCCATGAACAATATAACGATGTTTTAAAACTACCAGGGCGAAACTGCAGGCAATATGAGTGATTTGGCTGTGGCTCACCACTCTGTCCTCTCAGCCTGACATTAACATATGGTGGCACCTCCCTGCTCTGGCCACTTTCCCACAAAAGAGTGGAGTTTGTAACCTGTAGCTCTGAAGTTTCTCAAACTAACCGGTTACCAGCCAGTCTCACAGAGTGGGTTTGCTCACCCAGAAGTCAAGACCAAAAACTGGTTGATGGAGATGCCCTCTCACAGGACCCTGGGGATGATGGTAAAAGGGACCACAGGACTGCTGGCTTCAAGCTCCAGTGCCGTCAGGAAGCATTCGGTCGCGGCATCATCATTGCCTTGAGCCTGCAGCACCTCTCCCAGGCTGTTCCAGACCTCGTGGGCTGTGGAGTTCACCTGGACAGCATCTCTGAGAATCTTCTCTGCCAAGCTATAGCGCCCAAGCTGGTGAAGTATCAGAGCCTGCAAGAAAACAAAGGGAAAATGGCTGAGAATGGCCAGTAGGGCTTTCCTGAAGCTCAAACAAGGTCACTGCAGTGAAATAAGGGTAGGCAGCTCTTGGACTCAGAGTGTGAGACTACATAATTTTTATTTCTTTTTTAAATTTAAGAAAATAAAATACCCGATGCAGGACTGGAGCAAGCTACTCCACACCAACAAAGTCAAGTGGCTTTGGACAGGAAACAAAGACTAAATAACAAAAACTCCACCTATATGCCAAGAAGCAGGAAGTACCTGGGCTTTTGAGCAAGTTCCTGTTATCTGAAGTCCTAAGGTGTGTGCCCAGAAGTTTCCACACCCTCCCTGTGCATCTCAGCACCCAGCTCATGCCCTGTAACACCTGAGACCATACACGGCACCAGCAGCACTTGGGGATGGCTATAACAAGACTGAGTTCAGCTCAATGGGCAACACCATGGTCCTTGACTTAATCAGTGGAACAGGAGCAGGGACTGATATTGCCCCAGTAATGCACAAAGGACCAGCAGGCACAGAACTTCCTCATAAGCATACTTGTTACACATCCTCTATCTTCCTCTGCAGGATGGGATCCAATTCGACACTACACGATCCAGAGCACATCCAAACCCACTAGGATATGGGCTGAATGAGGCCATGGAAATCTCCATCCACCACATTCAGCTATGTTACCGTGCCAGAAGCCATGGAATGACCCAGTAAGAGAGCTTTATTTTGAGATTATAATAATCCTAAAGATATTATTCATTTTTACATTGTGATTCTGTATTGCAAAACATATATGGACCACAAATCTTTGTTTTCCATAGAGGTATCCCAGTTACATGCTTACAGAGGCCTTGTGCCTTCTGCCCTCCCAGCCCCCACTCCTTGGACCACAAGTTCTTTTATCTCTCTGTACATCTGTCCCTCAAATCCTTATTAACCTAAACACTGCTGATTAGAAAGTACTGACATTCTATACAGCCCCTGAATTATCCACCATACATTTCTGGAATTGTGCCCACCTGGCTGACTTTCAGCTTGGGAAGACTGTAAACTCCATCCTACAAAACAACTGAGCATACCCTGCTCGGTAGAACAACATAAAGAGTGCTGTACAGTACTGGCAAGTGAATAAATAAATGAAATACAGGCTAATTTCTATCAACCTGCAGGTGCTCTCGCATAAAGGTGCTAGAGGGCTTTTCTGGGTTTGGATTTTTTCTGAGCTGTCAATTGAGTCAGCATTTTCAGAGTAAGTGAACAATACTTCCAATACAAAAACTGGATAACTCTCAGGGTCAGTGCTTTTTTCCCCTGCAGTGAAGTGATTGTCAGTTACTGCAAGGTATCAGATGTGAAACTACAAAAAAAAATGAAGCAAGGAGATGGAATACACAAAATTGGTGTTGCTGCAATGCACCTAACCTTAATAAAATTAAAGTGTTCTTATTTTTCAAGATTAAGATTCTCTATTCTCATAAGCCTTGCTTTTTTGAGGTGCAGATTAATTAATTTTATACTAATTAAACATGTGAATTATTTGAATATTGCTAATACTTTTTTTCTCAAATATGCCAGACCATTTTCCCTGCTTGCTAAGGATACAAGCTGTTCTTTTCAAGACCAAAGAAAAACCAAATTTTGCAGATATAAGCCTGTTCATAGTAAGAGACACATATTACATCACATCTGCCCTATTCTGTATGGCAAAAAGGATAGCTGAGATTTTCCAGGTGATAGAACTAGAGGAAATACTGGCTGCTTTGTTTACCTGCTTTTATACTTTCCTAAAAATACAAACATTAGTGTTGAAATTAGCATTTAGCAGTAGTAAAATGTGCAATGTGGTTGCATCCTGTCCCCTTGTATCTTGGGGACACAGGAGTGCCTCCTGAAAGTCAGTCTTTCACTGGTGTCTCAGCCTGGTATGGTATGAAGACTCCTGCCTCAGGTGGAAGCCCTGGGACAACAAGGGCTTTCTTTTGCTTCTGAAGAACCAATAGAAAATTAGACTTGTTTCAAGCAGAGCATTAAAAGGATAGTGACATTTGATCACTGTAGCTGTGGGCTGAACTCAAATAAGTGATCTAGAGAAAGAACACAAAATACCCTCTGATTCATGAACTCTCTCAGAATGATGGTCAGATGTCACACACTGTAAGTGTCCGGTTTGTAAATCCCCTTCCTAGATGACTTCATTAAAATTTTGAGGCACAGAACATTTCAAATTGTTTGCAGTCCTTGCCTGATTTGCTCTATTAAGCATTACACACCACAGGCAGAAGAAGCAGGCATGTCTAGCACACAGCAATATCCTTTGGTGACCTCACACCAACACTCATCCAAGAAAACTAACTGCAGTTTACCAGCTGTCAGCACACACTTGCTTTCTGCATTAACTCTTAAGGAAAAAACCTAAACCACTAAAACCAACAACAACAAAAACCACCCAACTAACCCCCTTCCCAAACCAAAACTCTGCGAAGACTTCCAGAAATCAGTACAAATCATCCCAGTCCTTTACTGTGTATATTCCTCTGTTTTCTAACTGGAAACAAAATCTCAAAGCTATCAGTTCTGGCCTTCACCTATTTCGCAGCAGATGTACAGACAACATTTATTTGCACAATAATGTTAAGTCTTTTGCTTTATGGCTGGAGATGGGCCTGAAAAACACATCAGCTCTGCAGAAACACAGAGGGGTACCTAAGTGACATATGGTTCACACCTTAAGACTTGGCATGTTCCCTTAAAACCTAAGCAGAATGCCTCTTCTGTATATCCTCTCTATAAATCTTTAAAAAGATACAATATAAGAGGGATTCTGGAACCTGAATCAATTAGGAAAAGTGCTATATAATAATTTGTGTAAATAAGAAGATCCATTCGACAACATACAATAAAACCAGTAAGTTCCTAAAGCAACCTATTTGCTCATTGTACATTTTAGAATGCTGCAGTACTTGACAGAGGTGTTTAAGACAACTGTTGGCATCTGCAGGTGAAAGCAGGATCTTTTCTCCTATTGCATCTCTTTCACATGAAAGAACAATAAATGTATGACATTTGCTTCTAACACAGTTATAAAAACCTCTAATGTGTGCAGACCTCTTAATTTTACAGCTCGGTACAAATGTTGCTTATTACTTTACTCCATGTTTGTTTTGCTGAGAATTTGGGTGCTCCTTTGAGGTTGATTTTTTTTTTTTCTGTCAAATCACTGATCTTCCTTCAGTGTGTTAAGACTTTCACTTTCTCTCTGGTTAGGATGTCTGTATGTTGTAAACTCTCTAGGCAAACTTAATTTTTCTTTTAGCCAGTTCTACATTGTAGGGGTGGATTTTGTAACTCAAAAAACTCCAAGAGAGAACTGTAATGAGAAATGGCACAGGCAGAAAGTGAAGAGAATCTCTGAAGAAACAAAGAGACTTTTTTATGCCATCATCACAACCAATGAAACCAGTGCTTCATGACTCCAGTCCGCTGATATTTATACCAGTCACTCTGAATAATCAACAGTACTCAAAGATCTGTGGAGTTCAGATGCTCTCTGCTCAAGGAAAGGTCAACAGCCCTTCACAGTGCCCAGCCAGAGCTGGGAGTAAAAGGGATTTTGCAGTTCTGAGAGCCTCCAGAGGCTCTCCAAAGGGGCTTTCTAAAAGAGCAACACTCTGTAACACTGTGTGCTGCCTCCAATGGGGAGGTACTGTTGTCACCACAGACAGGTTCTATGCAAACTTCACATCCTAACAGAACAAAACCCTCTAGGAATTGATCAAAAATGGGGAAGAAAGGGCTTCCAACTTTTGCCACAGGTTATTTTCAAGATCTTGCCAATTCTTTCCTCACCCAGTGTGGAGTCACAAGGTCTCCCTCTTGTTGGGCAATGATTTACATGTGTTTCCTCCCTCAGTCCTTCCCCTTACACTTCATTTTACATTGCCTCACATACAAAACTGCTGTTCTTTGCTTATTCCACCCAAACATCTCTCCAAGGACTTTTTTTACAATGCTCACTCAAACAAGGCCCATTTGTTCATTAGACAAATGTAAGCATCTTTAAAAAGGAAAACATTCAGATGAATTTGGATTTTCAAATGGAGGATTACAGTCTTGAAATAAAATTTCCAGTTAGAAAATGCACTATTATTTATCAATAAAATATCATGACAGAACCTGAACAACATCCTGTAATAAGCAATTGTGTAAAGACATAATTGCTTAAACAAGCATGTAGTGTAATCTTCACTGCAAAGGTATCTGTTTTTCTGCTTTCTTGCTTTCCAAATTAACCTGTCATAATGATTAACCAAACAGTCAATGCAAAACACATATCTAGACAAATAAACATAGGACTAAAATTCTGTAAATAATTATTTTTTCATTTTGAAAAACAGCTATTTAAAAATTATTAACACCAGCCATTTACAGTAGTCTAGTAAGGTCACTTTTTTACTTGCTTCTAGGCAAATGAGAAGCTAACATTAATTTTTTTCCCGTGGAACTAACTTTGAAAAAATTACACTCATAGTTATTGCCCATCATATGTCCCATCAACCCAGAGCTTTATCATTAAGTGCTAAACTATATTTGCATTAACTGGAAAATAAAGGGTAGAAAGGTAACACTACAAAGATCACTGTGGTTTCTTCAGTGTAAAAAAAAAATTTGTCTCAAGAGAGCAAGGTTTAACTGTATGACTACTTCTCCACTGTGCCTCCACTCAGCCCCAAAAGAAGCACCACTTGAGATTTTTACTTTTATTCACTTGATATCAAGAATCAAGAGGAATCTTTTCTTTTTTTCTGAGAAAAATATAGACTAGAAGTGGGAGATGTTCTCAAAAGCAATGAAACTTATTTAAAAGTGAGAAAAAGAGGACTGTGACTATGAGTGTTTGCACTCTTGCCTTTTTCAGGGAGGGTGCTGAACTCTGCAGAGAAGGAACCTGGGAAATGGGAGAAATGGACAGAACAAGAACAAGGAATGTGGCTGATTTAACACACAAAAATGTGCCAGAGATTCTCACCATGTTTAAGAAACACAGTCTGTTGACCTACAGAAGTCTCAGCTATGGAGATTTGAGTAGTACCAGATATGATATTCATATTAATTTCTTCCTGGCAGGTCTGTTACATGACTTGTTTGCTAAAAAGCTTCCTATAGTTGTATGATACAAATCTTATTTAGCTAAAAAATAGCCCTCAGAGCTAAAAGTTTGCCTTGCAGAAACAACAGCTACAAGAAAACATTATAAGCATATGAAAATAAAAAATGGACTGGTTTTGCTTTTAATGATAAGAGCAGGGAGAAAGAAGAACAGTGGCCTGTTTTGCTGAAGCCCAGTAAGTTAACAGCTGATAATGTATAAGCAGACAGAGCTATTCAGATGTAGAAAATAAAGATTTTTAAAAGCTACAAAAGATTTAAAGAACTCACTACATCCAACTTCACAATAATTTTCCCAGTTCACTATCTTATTGTTTTAAAGTGGGTCCCAGCCTAAGAGATAATCAACTTTAAGCTGTGATAGCAGAAGGACACGCTAGAAACATCCCCATCCTATCTAAAAACTTAAAAATCAGGGATCATGGCCATAAATAGTTACAAAACTCAATGTGCAATGTATGCATTGCAAATCCATATGCAGTGTAATTTTAGCATCAAAAAACTGCCCCTTGTTACATGCTGCTTTTTCAGCCTATTTTGCAAGTGTTAAGGTGGCTGCTATTTTTAAACAAATCTATCAAACTTGAAGGTTTACCAGAGACTTGACAGTGTTATGCTATAAGAATGAAACAGAAGTGTTAGTGAGGCAAAATGAGAGGAATTTGCCATGATATATGGAAAAATAAGTAAAATTCTACAGCTGATGCTTTCCAACCTCTGTGATAAAAATATGCATTTTAAATGTAGTCTATAATCAATATTTTACACTTACATAGAGTGAAACAGAACATTATTTATATACTATGCTCTCCTATTTTCATTTTAGCTGATGACTTTGTGCTGAAACATGTCCATCTAGTCAAAGTATGACTTTGCATAAGAAATCATTTATAAACTCCTTTCAAAGGCACATGCATGTTGAGTCATTGTGCATAATATTTTCTGCAAGTATGAAAAGATTGTGACACAGTACCTCAGTTAGAAATAAGCCATTCCATCAGAAAAATGGTGAATAAATATAGTTCTGTATCTGCAGACACAGGTTGCATTTTAATGCAGAGATTTTGAAGGGCGACCACATTATAAGGTTTAAAACCAACAGGATTGGCAACACTACACTTACTTTACAAGTAAAGGTGATAATAAATACATTTTTTCAAATGAGAAAAGAAACTGCAACCTGTATATAATTTGTTTTCCAAAATGTAGAATAAAAATTACTTATCTTATTTTCTCTAACAAGGCAATTCTTTTGAAAATTAAAAAGCCTATTTCTTCAAATATGGTCTAGGTAAAACTTCCTAGCACCTCAGTATGGATTTTCCTTTTTAAATGGGAACAACCAGCTAATAACACTATATTTGATCCCTCACTAAACCAAACGAAGCAGCTGATGAACAAACATGAGCCTGTGTCTTGAGCCAAGCCTTTTGTTCAGTCTATCCCAGATGATCACCTGTGCCACATGTCCCCTCCATGCCCAGCCCACCCTCTGTGCGCTGTGCCCGGGCTGGAGCCCCAGTTTGTCATTTCTCTGCCCTTCCCCCAGTGCTAACACACCCTCTGAGGTATCCAATTGCTTCCCTGCTGCAAAACACTTGTTGCTAGGAGAAAACCTACTGCTTGGCAACAGATTTTTAAAACAACAACTTTGGCTTTGTTACTCACTGAACTTCACATCACCAGCATGAAATAACGAAGCCGTGTGGCTGGGAGTGCCTCTCTGTACTTATAACTCCCTTGGAAATGACTGACCCCTTCCCACAAGGATGTGCTTGCCTTTTAGTTCCCTACTGCTCACGGCTCAGAATGCAGAAAGGTTCAAAACTGAAGATTGTTTTTAAAAAGTGTTGATTGTAGCCTTCCAGTTAGATGGAAGCCCTTGGGGGACTTCTTTTCCTATTAAGACAACATATTCTTGCAATAATCTGCTGCAATTTTGATTTGCACCTTATGTGAACATCCTATCAGCTTTTGAAAAATAGCATGACTACCAGGCTACATTGCAAGAACTAATTTGACTATAGCAAGCACACTGCAAACAATAAAACACCTTATGATAAAATGAAGCGGCTAGTGACTCTGGAGCTTATTTAACTTTTTATCTCCACCTGAAAATTACATTGAGGGCCTTACTTTATGCACTATGGCTACCAACATAGTAACCCCACAATGGTTCGCCCTTCAGAAGTCAGATGGCTGCAGCAGTGGCAAGTACTGCATCACCACTGGCAGCAGGGAATAATTAAGCATAGCCTTAGCCCTCAGATTATGGCCAGTCCTAAACTTGGAGTATTTGTCATCTGGTGCAAACGTTTTACATTTCGTCCCAGGTGTGACACCGTGAGGTGACAACTGAAGTGTATGTAGGTCTCTGGATCACCTCCCTCATCTGGAAGCTTGGCACCACTGCATCTTCCCTTCCCTCCCTCCCAGCACTGAAGCCACATCATTGTCTTCTCACCTTTCCCACAAACCAGAAATGAGGATTTCCCAGATGTATAAAATACACGTAGCTGTGATGAAAATGGGTGCAGGAGATCACAGCTTCACACAGTGCTGTTTATGAAATGGGCCCATAGTAATTTCTGTAATTTGGTATGTTCTTGTTTTTTGTGATTCATACCCTCACCTCTTCCCCTATGTCGACAGCTCATAGATATCAACACAGCACAGGGATTCCCTACAGAAATCCTGCCACTTTATCAGCCTAATCTCTAGCTGTATTTCAACACTGCCTGGGTTCAAAGCAAGGCCAAGTTTACCACTGGATCACTGTGCTCCATACAGACTCCAAAGCACTGTTTGTTATTAATGCCATTATTTTTCCAGTATTGAGTGAAAGGTTCAGAAGTATAGGGAACTGTATTTCTGTTATTCAAAACCTAAGAGTAACAATATCCTAGGAGTTTCAATATCCAAAAGAAGGAAAAAAAAAAAAAAAAAAAAAAAAACATTTCCTCCAAAAATTTTACATGTGCCAAACAGGATAAATAGACCAAGTTTTTTGAAGTGAGGAGCCTCAAAGTCAGCCCACTGAGTCAATATTCAATTATTTGAGCAGAAGCTGGATTTTTCACAAGAACTGAGGATACCAGGTATTCAGGGTCTTTACTCCACTGCCTAAAGCTAGGTCCCAGTTTAGAACACCTGAAGGTTTCTGTTTTGAAAGCTGATGTGCCATGCAAACTATTATAAAATTAGGAAATTAATGTTTTTCTGTCCATCAGTCAGTTACAACGAGAATTAAAGAACAAATAATTAGAAACAGCAAGCAGTGACTTTCTAAGAAGCTGTTTTTCATTAATGACAGTTCTGTACAACCACATTGAACACACTGCATTGTATGTGGCTACTGGAAATGGTAATTAGAAAAAACTGATAAAATGTTTTAATGAAGAAATCAATCTTAAGTCAGGGGAATAGTCTGTGTATCAAAGGAAAACCAGAGTTGCAGATCCAGTACTGGGCTCTGTGAGTAAAATTTATAATTAATAGAACTATCAGAGTCCAAATCGAGCTTTGGAGATCTTTAGCTAGATTGCCACTGTATTGAAATCCAGCACTTGTAGTCCATGCTTGTACACACTCAGTAGTACAGAAACTAGCACTTACTTGTCTGAACTTTTGAGACTGTGGAAAAGGAATCAGAAGTGAATGATATTCTTCTGAAGTACCTTTTTGCATTTATGCATGTGCATTTCTCTCAAATATTCTGAAAAATGCTGTATTAAATATTCAAAGTCAGAACTGCAGTATTAGATAAAAGATGACCAATCTTTTCATTACTAAAATAAAACAGAAATTCACAGATTAAAGCACATAATTCACTTTTTTATTCCTTTTCCCCTTAGTCAAAGAGACTTCTGCATATAAAAATACATATGCTATAACTATGACTAATGTCACTGTTTCAAAAGTATTATGACACCACAGCAGTACTTACTACACTGGCACTGCAGTAACCTCTAAGAAAAAGAGGTTATTTTTAATACAGCGTTAATAAATATATATTTTTATAGCATCCCCAAGAAACAGATGTGAACTGCCATCTGCTGCTCGGGCTCAGCACTCTCTGGAAGGGCCATCCTCACGGCAGTGTGCAAAACCTCCCGGCAGGAGAGGGAATGCACCCCCTCTCTCCCTGAATTCTCAAAGGCAAGGCAGAAGCTGTAGGTAGCTGTTAACCTGCCAGTCTGCCAGGACAGCTGCCAGCAGATTCTTCTTTAAGGGACAGCTATTTTCAGTGTGAAAGGAGGGCCCACACCTCCCATCTGTGCACCATCAGGCACAGGTCAGAAGAGCCAGAGCCTAACCATTGGCTAAGAAAGGGCTTCTAGCACTCCCAGAAAAATAAAACAAACACTTCCCCATATACTGACTTACCCTGCACAAAACTGGAAGAAGCTGAACATACTGAAAACTATAGAAAAAAGCTTCTGACAACTAAAGAGAGAAGCCCAAACAGCAGTATTTTGGGGAAAAATTATTAAAGAGCTAAGAATAACATCAACATACCTCAACAAATCAGCTTTTGCTAGTACTGACCTGGAAGCAAACATATTACTATAACTGAAGCATCACCTAAGTTTTATCATTAAATTCCACATAAGCCTATCACATTTTCTCTCAACTCTTTTTTTGTGGATTAATTGTTAATTGTTATTCTTTTTAATCTAAAACTTGCAAAAGTAAGATATTTTCCATTTAATCAACATCAGATCAGAAGAGTCCTCTTAGGTCACTCATTTCTATCCCCTGTTGTTACGGATAACCTTACAACAAGATTTCTTGCTCCACAATGTTTAGCCTGTAAGTGCTAGGAATCCTCTTCACAGCATCTTCCAAAATTTTTCCCTAGCTAGTTTGTTTTTCGTTTGCTCCAGTGCCAACGCCCTTTAGCCTTATTTGGATTATGCATATTCCTCTCATCTTTACAAGGATCATATAAAATTATTTAAGTTTCCTACTCCTCCCAGAAAACGCTGCAGAGATTTCCAGTGCCACAATGCTGTGCAGTCACCTTGGCACTGACCAAGCCACATGCTGGGTTTGCCATTCAGCCACATTACTCAGGATTACAAGAGAATCACCGCCCCAGCCTGTGAGGAACCAAAGTGAAACCTCTGCCTTAGTGCACACGGAGTCTTCACCTGCCCTGCTGACCAGCCCCAGCAGCTTTCACTGGGCATGGCAGCCTCTGTTCTGGGTACATAAAGCAACCAGTGGAGCACAGACACCACCATTCCACAAGGGAAGGAGAATCTGTAGGCTTACAAAACTAAAGGTGAGACTACACTCTTGACAAGATGATGATGCTGATAATGGGGACAAGATGATGTCTCATGCTGTACCCTGCCAACTCATGCACAATTGAGATGCAGCTCTGATCAAGTACTACTCCAGCTTTTTGTCCTCCCCAGTCATTTCCATACTCAATCTTGCTCTTGCATTTCTGAAAATTATTTTATTTCTTTCACCAAAGGGTCTCCAAATCTCACTTTTAATCAAACTTTGCCTTTGTCATGCAATTCTTCTCATTGAGTAGAGGTACTGCATGAACTATTCTAAAATCTGTTAACAAATCCAGTAATATTCAGTGAAGCCTCAGTTATTTCATTAACTAGTTCTTCTAGAATTCTGGTCAACTCCTCCATACTCTTCCACCAGCAAGTACCTGCCATCATTTTCATACTTTCATTTCCACTGCTAATTTTACCTTTGCCATCCATGATGAATATCACATTCCTGTTGAAGATTGAGGCAAAATATTGCAGTTATGGACTTTTTGTAAGTGGATATCCATCACTGTTCTGATTGACACTGCATGTTAAATCAGAATCTGTGGTTGGTTTATGGCTCTTGAAATACATTTTTCAGACTGTATAATAAATTAGTGCACAAGTTTGGAATCTGCAGAGAAAATGTAATTTCAAATGCAGTTTCTTCCTCAGTCCTCTCCTTTGGTTTACTATTGTCAGCTGACAGGCAGCTGGAATAAACTGAAGCCCTGCTTCCCCAAGTGTAAGAGCCTTGTCCATTTAGTCACTTTTCTAGTTCACTGGAGCAGAGTTGGCAGGAAGAACAAGAATGACAGAAAAGGCACTCCTCCACAAAGCTAGGATTTGATCAAAGTAGGCAATCTGGGAATTTAATGCTCTCTGAGTAAAGATCTGAAATGCAGAGTAGCAGCTTCCACTTTTCAAGGAAGGGATTTTCACGGCATAAGAACTACAGCATGGGTTTGGTGGAGAAGGTGGGAATGCTGGAACTTAAGTGAGCTGCTGAGTCTGAGGTGAGATACAAACATTTCCTACCAGCTATTATGTTAAACATCCATGGATTTACCTTCACAAAAATATTCAGATATAAAGCTTATATGAAATCAAATGTAATCCACACTGCAGAAAGACCACACCTACTCATTACACATCCCTAAATTTTTGAAGCTTAGGCTTTGATTCTGCAGCAAATGAAGTGAGTTTGGATGGCCAAACTAAAACTACCTCATTTATTTTCCAGAGATCACCAGCTGCTCATACTATCATATCACAGTTTTAAAGGAAATTAAGTTTGATGTGTCAATTACTTTAATAGATATGACAGCATTTCATACTTTAAATCAGAACCAGTTATTTCTGGTAACTGTAACCTACTAGCCTAGCTTGTGGCTAGGCATTCAATTAATATAACAAAGCATCATCACAGACTGCCTTTGTGTCATAGCATTTCATAGCCCTCTGCTAAATCTTTGGGTCCATGACCCTCACAATGCCATCTGTTCCAACGCTAGTGTGGCTATCACTTTTTCAAATAGTCATAAATTAAAAACCAGACAGAATCCCAAAGAAGCTATTGTCAACTGTCAGGACAAACTGTAACAAAGACCATGGAAAAATGGAAATTGAAATGACTTTGCAGTTGATAGAGGCTCACCTGCTCATCATTTGAACATTTGTAAACATATTACAATATCTGCCTTAATTTATTACTTGCACCCCTTTAGAAAATAAGTTTTTTGGGTTTTTTTTAATGAGAGGATGTACTTCTAAAACTGTGTCTGTATTTTAAAATACTTATTTTAAGTTAGCAAAACCTGTTTACCATCAGGGACATTTTAATTCAGACGCCAAGGCAAAATCCATTTTTTTAGCAGGTCAGATCAGTTCTGATGGATGGCAAGTATTCTTAGATGGCAAGCATTCTTCCAAAGTGCTACCTAACACCACCTTTGTCCATGTAGATTTAGAGCTTTGAGCCCATTTTCACACTGCATATTGTACAGAAGAATGTTGAATCCACATGATTTTTTTGTTATTTCTATAGCCCTTTACAGATAAGGTCTTTATATCACACATAATTCACTATTTCATCTAAACGTATTATGCAATGCAGGAATACAGCTAACTAAGCTAATGTAGCACAACACAATATGTTATGTTCTGGAATAATTTTAAAACATCAACTTTTAACAGCACTGACCACAGTGAAGCCTGGTTTGGGTTTCTAATGACTGTGTCTTACTTTGCTGCAGCAGAGAATTTACACACACTTACTCCTGTGTGTTTGCTGATACCTAATAAAAATCTGAAATAAGTCTTGGTAGTCTTTCCTCCAGCCTCTATTTTTGCAATATATGCACAAGCCTTTTTTTTTTCCCATCATTCC
This sequence comes from Anomalospiza imberbis, assembly GCF_031753505.1. Taxonomy (NCBI): domain Eukaryota; kingdom Metazoa; phylum Chordata; class Aves; order Passeriformes; family Viduidae; genus Anomalospiza; species Anomalospiza imberbis. The sequence goes on along the minus strand of NC_089686.1, from coordinate 16,805,141 downwards.
CTCTTCTGTCCAGATGAAACAAAAGTGTTAAAGAATGATTTTGTATGCCTGATTTTCTAAGAATATTGGTCTTAAGTAGTAAGTTCAATATCTGAGATGTAAACAGTGTAGTTTACATTACAATTAGTAGTGGCTGAGGAAGACTGAACACACTGAGTTGCAACAAATCATTTCACCAGCATCACTGATTAAAGACTAATTAATTAGAACCCAGAAAAAAAATGGAACTCACATGTCAATTTCAGACACATCCATAAAAGAAGCATTTGTAAATACACTTACAAAGTTTAGTTCCTGGAAAAACAGGAAAGCATTTTAAAACTTTGAGATTTTTCATCAAAGTAGTTAGAAAAAAAAATAGAAATAATCAAATATCTGCATCCCAATGGGCCTACTAAAGCTCAAGTTGTTTTGGGTAGTGTATTTCCTTGCAGGGCTTAGCTTTCAACAGTGTGAACAATGTGCATGTTTTCATATTTCTGCCAAGTAAGTGCTTTGCTAATGAACTGCTTTGCTTTGTTCAGCTGAGCAGTACTAAAAGACTGAAGATTTCTTCCAGGTCAAATGCTTTATTTATAGATACGTGGCTCTTGAACATGAGCCCTCCATTTTAACTCAGCATTTTTCTAATATTTCTTTTTCCTTCAATTCTATACCAGCTCTTAAGAAAGAAAAGCTGTTCCTAAAATCAACTTCAAATCTAATTTAAGGGCTATTTCTTAAAAGCCAGCTTCCTTGAAGCATCACACCAGCATCTACCACAACACAGGATCTCTCAGACTAGTGTGATAAAGCACACTAGTGCTTTTATACTAGTTTATACCACACATGTATAAACTACATATCAGAGATTGGCAGGAAGAAGCTGTAATGCAGTATGATACAGAAAGTTTTGTCAATTTCCCAAGACTCCAGTAAGTGCATCTTAGTACAAAACCACATTCAGCCTCAACATCTGGGCAGTAGTACATGCTTACAACCATTGTGACACACTTCAAGGTATTAAGCAGCACTTTTTTGTTTACCCCCCCAGTAATCACAGAACAGGAGCACAGAGTTATGGTTTGCCATTTCTTACCAAACTGATTTTCCCCAGAGGGTATTATCCCTCTTCAGGGAAAAGCTGGCCTGAGAAGTCTTACTCAAAGCAGCATTTATTGCATATAATGGTAATTACATAAGCACACAAACAATATAACAGAGAAAAACTAACTCTGGTTACACACAAATAAACATTCCAGAGTTACATTTGTGCTTATCAATTCAAGTTAGGGACTATAATAATCTTCAATTTCCCCAAGGACATAAAACAAGACTTAATTATTCTTTGTTCAAACCCAGCTATGATTCTCACTTGTAGGAAGATGCACCAAAGCACAGACCTGAACAGAACACCTAAGAAAAACTAACCACTCATTGTATAATAAAAAGCAATTGTATAAAAGCAGCAATCCTGTCTCCTTTTTCCTTTAGATTTCTATATCCACGTACTTAATATTTAGTTCTGGTTTGCAGTTAACTTTTCTTCTATTTTATCTTACTCCCAAGTAAAAATGTAAGATAAGAAACAAAGATTTATAGAAGTAGTTTACCTTTATCACCTATAAAAGTATGTTACTAAAAAACAGTGCAATGTTTAACTGAGCTCTCAAAACCAGAGCAAAAAGTAATCACAGAAACATGATTACAATCAGTACAAGTACTGATGCCTCAGCTACTTCTGAATCAGTTTGCTATTCAAGCAGACATCTCCTGCACCAAGCATCTCAGCTGCAATGACTTGGGAAGTAATATATTCATTGAGCAAATCCAACATTGACAAATCTTCCATAAAGGAAGGGAACTGGGAGAAAAGAGAGATGTAGGTAAGTGAAGTGATATATTATTTAAGAGTATTGAAAGTGAATGATACACACAAGGACTTCATTTTACGTGGCTGAGCTGAATGACTATCAAGGAGCTGCCACAGATCCCTTCACTTAAACTGCATGCAAAGGCAAGAACTATCAAATATATAATTTTCAGTGATAATCAAATTTCATTGATAGAACTAATTTAATAATCTACATTTTAATAGGAGGTCCATCAGTGAGAGTACTAAATTTAAACATCATAAGGGGAAATCCTCCTAAGTCTGCCAATCATGTGCAAGTCAAAACCCTCAAGACATTCCACAGGCTCCTTTCAGCAGGCAGTGGGAATACTGATAGAAGATTGACACTGGAGATGCCTATGGGGAAAATTATTTTCTTCACATTGTAAAGGCATTGGAAAGAAAAATCACAGGAATTAAATGTGAGTCCCACGAATGTGATGCTCAGAATGAGAAATCAGGAGGTTTGTACTGTATTTAAAGCCAGGTATGTCACGGCTCCTACACTTCAGTTTCCCCATTTCTTACTGGGAACACATGCTTCGAGGCCAAACATATTTGAAACTTAACATGCTGAGCACTCAAAATTATTATGAAAAAAATTGCTATAACCTTTTAAAAATATCTAAATTTTTGATTTAGAAAAAGAGTAAAAAAGATTGGAGTTACTGTCTTACTCTCCGACATACCAACTCTTAGTTGCCACAACACTTCCAGATGCTCAGCTTAGCCAGTTACTTTTTGTTCTTCCAAATTTCCTCAGATGCTTAAATATTCATGCCTGAAAATATAATAACTATAACTAACGGCAGTTTTTTTCAAATGCCAAGAGTTTTTTGCAAAGCTAGTGTTTTAGCAAAACATACAGACTAGAGTCATGATTAACTGGTGAAACTAAAGATAAACTGGTGAAACTATTACCTCTTGCCTCTCTATGAGGTGCACACATATTAGTATCAAAATTTAAAAGGTGCAGATCAACACTGTACTGCTGACTGAAAAACATATGAAAGCCAAAAACAGCTTTCTGTTTTCGAGTTTGTCATTACTTAGTCTCATTCAGGATGTATTTTTCCACTCATCTCAGATTAACCAGGTTGTTTACCATGACAGAAGTAGCACTAAAAGCACTAATAACTCTAAATCTGCAGTCAGTTTTATTCAGAGAAGACACTGGCCTTTTCCAGTGAGATGAAGTAAACAAAGTGGCCAGAGAGCATGGCTCCTCTCCCCTACTGAGAAATCAAGAGATGGCGGCTTTCTGAATTTTCTTCATGCCATTTATTGCTACTTGTTGAAGAGAATATACTCTAATAGGATTAATAATGGAAAAATAACCATCACACCTTCAAAATAAACAGTTTTCAGAGATGCACAAAACCCACTGCAGATTTTCCCACAAATTAAAGCTCCCTGAAATAACTGCTTTCTCTGTAATTAATTTGTTCATCTAGATTAAACAAATAACTTGACATAAAAAATAACCCATCACTAACCTTACAGGCCAATTACCTAACTCTATCTAACACAAGTTTGCTACCAGAAAACACAGTCTATTTTAAAAGAAATCTAATCTTGGAGAAAATATATTACGCTATTCACACATAGTAAGTTGGTTGAATTCTTCCAAAGTACAAGGTGCAAGTAATCTTTAAACAGTAGACTCATGAACAGGGGAATTACTGCTAAGTGTAAAACTGGCTAGCAGAGAAGCTAAGCTTCAGCAAATGGAAAAGAGGTGTTCAAGTAAAATTTAAAAGGAGATGAGCTGAAGAGGGAGAGAGAGGGAGACATAAGACTGCTCCAGACTGGGGATTTGCAGAAAAAACTCTGAACAAGAGTTCAGTTGTCTAAGAGTAGACAACTTATCTGGGGAATACAGCTGCTTGACATAACTCTGCAAAAACAAGGATTAAAATTATTTTATGGGGGACAGTTGCTTCCAGATCTCTAGTTTTGCATTAAGGTAAGCTACGTTTTGCTTGATAAGGATAAGATAAAGCACAGTTTTCAAGAGCAAGTTGTTTATAGTTCCTAGTCAGAAAAAAAGAATTATAATTGATTAGGTAACTTCTGGTCCTCTCAAGAGCAGTCTGTTTTCTCAGGAAATAGCTTCTGCCAAAGCAAGTAAAGCTCCCCTGTGACAAATACAAGGCAAAAAGGAAAAGATCATTTAACAAGTGCACAGAAATGGACCTGAAAACTGCATGAGATTTATAGCAAAATACATGCACTGATAACTCCTGCACCATTTTATAATAATAGGCTATTCTAAGAGAGACTGAGAAAGAGTCAGGGCTCAGACACCTGGCAATGGTGCTGCAACTTTCTCACACACATTTATTCACCACCTCAACTAAGCCACATGGAACGGTTTCTCTCATTCAGATTGCTGTGGATGGTAGCACGCACTTACTTGTATGTCACCAATTTGCAAAGTTATGCAACACAAGAAAAGAAAAGGAAAAAAAACAAGACATGTGTAGATGATTGCAGACTTCAAATGTCCTGTAGCTAAAGAGTTCTCACCTGCAGAATTCTACAACAGAACCTTTCTCAGTAGAAGGAAAATAAAATCTCTCTTGTTCATTTAAAGATGAGGATGGCTACTCTCTCAAAGTTTTTTTCACATTCTTTATATTTACACCCCCACCCCAATCCTTAAAATTATTTCTTTATTAATTATATGAAATTCAATTATAAGTGATTAGATGCCAGATGGTACCTACAAGCAAAGCATACCAGGTGCTACATAGCTTTTATTGCTGTGTAAGTTCTCAACCCCAGCTATACTTTAATAAATTCAATGAGCACAAAAATGTCCAGGGAAGCAAAATAATCATAATTAGCTCAGTGCATACTTCAGCAGAATGACCCAATTTAAAAAGTGTTTTGCAAAGCAATTCTCATATTGAAAGGCAATTACACAGAGCAAAATAAAAACAGAACTTTTGAGATCCATGCAAAAAAGCACCAGCAAGTATCCATGAAAAGGGATGTAAGAGACTACAGAGGATAGCAGGGAAGAGCACGCATTTTCAATTTTTTCCATGCCTTCTCTCTTTTACTTTTTGTTCTTTTTTTGAAAATAAGGAGAACTTAAATAGCAAGAACAACTATTAGCTCTTTACTGACACAAGGCCTCCTGGCCATTTCCTGAATTACTAAGACTACCGACATTTTCCTATTTTCCTTACGTTAAATTAGTCATCCTTGTTAATATTTTTTGATTAGTATAGATCTGTGTGTTTAGCATTCTATTTTAGGCAGCCAGCTACCCAGAAAAAGGCACAGAGGAAAAAGGATGTAAACAAAACAAAGCTGTCAATGTAGTCGGCCCTTTAGAGGGTAAAAGGCCTAAGAAGATGGAAAGACTCTGTAAATACTTTTAATAGGAATTACCCTTTCTAACACCTACAAAAAAAAAAAAAAAACCTGAAAAAGGAAAATTTTCATTATGCTATGATCAGATGCTTTTACAATTTTGCTGACTCTTTATCATCTCTGCTTAGTACTACGAAAGAGATACTTCCCATGTAAATAACGGTAAAGAGTAATAAATATTTTGTTCTCTTTAAATAATATTAGACACATGTCTCTCTATAGGAGCCTTAATGCAGATCATTAAGGCATACTTGAACCTTTAAGAAAAACAGAGAGAGACAGAAGCCCAAAAACCTAATTTCTGGAGGTCCCAACTCAGGCTTTTCAGTCGCACTGTTTTGCTACTGACACTTCTGTATGCAAAGACATTAAGATGCATCCAAAATATTAAAGCAGATTTGTAGGACAGAACATGTGTACAGATACATACATGTGTATATTTTATATGCACATAGTTAAGATGAGTGACATCAGCTGAGAAAGGTATTCATCTCTTGCACCTTCCTTCCTTGACTGCTATGGGTAATGTACCATGGAAACAAGAGAAGAAAGAAAAAAAATTGTGCTTTATAGATTTTTACCACTGGTAAAAAAAAAGTAAGTCTTGCATAACAGTAAAATGTAACAAGACTTTGTCCACAGACAAGTGTTCCCATCATGTTTCCTAATACAAATCATTACCTCTATCTACAAACCTTGCCTTGCTTGCATTCCTAGAATCACAGGATGACAGAAGTAGGAAGGGAACTTAAGATTCTCTACAGCCAAACTTGAAATAGAGTTACCTACAGTGGGTTGCCAAGGGCTGTCAGATTTTGAGTACCTCCAAGGATGTGAGCCCCCCACAAACTCTTGGCAAGTGGATGCATCTTACCTGTGCATCTAAAATACTGTCACCATTACACAAATGCTATCTCGTCATGCTCCTGTTCCTGTCAATTACTTGAAACAGTGTAGGGCAGGGAATCCTGCCTCAGATGCTTTGTTATGATGTCTAGAAAACCAAAGCCCTGTTCCAGACTGGGCCCTTGTGATCCTTGGACTTCTTCCTTAACTTGAAACTATACTTGGTTGCTACTTCCCAAATTATAATATTTGATTCATAGTTGCTGTATATGCAGTGAATTAATAATAGCTCAGTTTTGATAACAGAACCCAATTTGAAGACTTTATCCTATAAAATGTGAATCAAAGCTTGAGATGAACACTACTTGTATTTCAAAAACTGAAAGCAAAGATTCTTAAAATCCTCCAAGCAAAGAGAAAGAACTTTGGAGTAATACTGCACATTGCAGATTGACCTTCTTCAGCAGCAAATTGTCATGAATTATCTGATGGGTGAAATTTTATCAGTTCCACACAATACAATAAAAACAGTGGAATTATTCGTGACCTGCCAAATAAAGAGCAGTAACTCTAGCCAAAGCATCCCTTCCTTCTGCCAGCATCTGCCACTAATTAATTTTCCACTTTTTAAAATGGGAACAAACAGAAGTGATAAAATGGTTTCTGGCAAGCTCTGCCTGAATAGATAAACTGTGGAAAAATCTATCACACAGATAACATGAAAACAGAAATTTAAAGCTAAGATTGTGGGTAAAAATCCTTATGCTAAAAAAACCCAGCAATCAAAAAAAGAGAAAAACCAAAAAACCCCAAACAAACATCCCCCAAAGTTTAAAAAAAACCACCCAGCCCAGCTTCCTGAGCCTTTAAGTGTTTCGGGGTGGCTTTTTTTTTTTTTTTTTTTGTCTACTTTTAAATTAACTTTCCTGGGATTTCTATTTCAAAGAGTTTCTCTCTGTATTCAGAAAGCTGCCTTAACTATTGCTACTAGATTCTCAAAAAATAGTACACCTCAACAGCTTCATTTTTCCATATGAGTCCAGTTCCTTTCAATGCAACCACTGTGCACGCGGAATTCCTCTTGTAATGGCTGACAGCTGAGGACAGCACCCATGAGTTGAAGAGACCTTAGAGAGCTCGCTCTCACGGGGTGAAAAGTATCCAAGAATGGAAGTATTTTCTTGTTGAAAGATCTGCTCCTGTCACGGCTACTTTAAGCCATTTGGAGTAAATACAGAGTAATGTGAAAAGTCTGTTATGAAGCAGGACCTGTAATACCATCAGCCCCACAACTCCACTTACAGAACAACAGTTCTCAGGTAATCAACATGGCCTTGCCTGAGTAAATGGGAGCTCAGTGCTTCAAGCTATAAACAAAATTAGTGCTGCAAATTCCTACAGTCACTTTCTGTTTCCAAAAGGGCAACTAGGTTCTAGTTTAAACTTAGATTTGTAGTAGTTATTGTTGTCAAATACTGAACATATATAGATCTGCTTTAAAAGAGTACTGTGAAATTCAGATAAAGCATTTAGGACTTAAGAAATTCTACTAATCTTTCTCCAAGTCAGTATGAACAGTTAACAGCTGTATTTGATCTCAACATTAAAAAATAAAATAAGGTAACATAGAAACAAACAGGAAAAAAAACTTCCCAAATTTTTCACCTTGATTTCCACTGTAATATACTTCAAGCACTAGTGGCCATGCAAGTTGATTTTATGCAATTTTTTATTGCATCAAGCACTGATGGTTTTCTCTTGTAAGGCTAAAAGGGGAAATAATATTTTCATGATAGAAGAGAATATAGCCTGTGAGTGCCTCACAGCAGATGAACTATTTAAAATGTATCGAAATGGTCCTTGAGTCACTTGAACTCAATGGTTTCCAGCTTAAAATACAAGCAGAATGGCCATAGTTTTCTCAAGGTACAGAACACAATATTTAGATGTTTACATGTGGTCAAATCACAGTAAAATGCCTTCTGTAAGGAGCAGTGAGTTTTTGTCCAAACATGTATTTTGCTTTCTCTACTTTTTGTGAAATGATCTTGAAGTTTCTGAAGGTCAAACCCACAACGTTTTACACACAAATCTAACAAAACCAATGACCTTTATTTCTCCATTCTTCTTCAACCACCCTGTGCGTAAGGATGCACTTAGAGAGTGAGTCAAATGAGCACTGAGATTTGGCATCAGCATTTAGCTCTGTAGTAATCAGTTACAGCCCAAACCACCCATGAAAACCAACATAATGTACTTAGGACAAACCTGTGCAGCCTAAACCAACAATTTTACTGTGCAGGGGCCTGAGGATGAAAATAAAATGAATTACTGAATGTTCTCCAAATGACAACACTGAATTACTGAAAGAAAAAAGTTAGTTGGGTGACTGTGTTTCTCTTCCTTAACTCCCATGACCCCTTCACACAGGTTCTGAATTCATGTTTTAAAGTCTTCTCTGTTTTTCCTTTTTTTCAGTCAACTCAACATCTGTGACAGGCTCACAAGCACACACAACCCATACAGACTGCCAGACTTCTTTCTGGCAGTGTCTTTGGGTTGAAAAAAATATAAGAAGTCAGTATAGTACAATAAGAAATAAATAACTGTATTTATAACTGAGAGTTAAAGCACACATAGTTCATCTAAGCCTTATGAGATCTGGTTTAGCTATGCATCATTATAGGAAACTAACAGGTATCTAACAGTGTGAAGTAGGAAATGCAACTTCCTAAAATATGGCTTTCTGAAAACTAATTTCTACATGAGCAAATTGGTTGGTTTTTGTTTTTGTTTTTGTTTTGTTTTGTTTTTTGTATTCAGAAAATACTACAGTCTTCTGGGATTATAACAGCATGCAAATGCTGGATACCTATTTCATTTCAAAGCTACATTTAAGTAGGAAACTTTCAGCCTGAGACCGAATACGTAGATTTGTTTCCTGGACAGTGGACTGAAATATTTGTTGCCATTTCAGGCATTACTGAATGATGGCCTGTTTCAGGAGTTTCCTGACGTCAGCACTAAGGGCTACTTTCCACAACAGCACTCTGACTGCAGAAGATAAAAGAATGTTTATTCCTTTTTTCACAGGGGAGGAAAACAATGAGAAAAGCAGGAAGGCAGCAATAATGCAGAAATCTGGAGGTGGTGATAAAGGGTAGGGAGAATGGAGAAAGTTGTATAAATAAATCCATTCTGGCCAAAATCAGGAAGGTGATAACCATAGGTATATGACACTGAAGTGTAAATCATCTTTTTAAAATTAAGTAATTGAAGAAAATTTTAAATTTCATTTGGTGTGAGAAAATATTATTTGAAATACAGAAAACAAACCAAAGCATTTCAAACCTCTAGACCACAAGTTCATATTGTTTTTTCTGAGTGCACTATTCAAACCTTAAGAAGAAGAAAGGACACAGCATTTTTTCAAAAGAATTGCTGCTGCATTCTGTAAAGTACACCTAATTAATACTGACATGTTATTGCTTCCCTTTTGACATCTTGTGAACAGTCAGAGCTAGCCAAATAGCAAGTTGGTATAACCTCTGGCTTAGAGAAAATTTCAGTTAGTGACAAACAGTAAAAAATAGCACCTGAGAACAAAGCAGAGTTTAAAATGAGCATTGCTCAATAAAATAAAGTGAATGAATATATGAATTAAAACATTAACTGTAAAGGGAATAATAATTTAGTTCCACAAGGAACTGCAGAGAATTTAAACAGCATTTCTCATTTGTAAAAAGCTAGTTTTGTTGTTGGGCTGATTTAACTAATAAGCCCCCCAACATCTTGGAAGGGGTAGGAAATAGCAGTGAGCAGGAACACAAACACGCTGCCCCTGCAGCCAGCTCTCCTTTGGAATAGCTCCCATCTTAGGTAATTCAACACTACAGCCCAAGCAGCTCCATTTCCCAAGTTTAGTTGAGCAGAATACAGCTAAACCATTTTCCTTTTACTCATGGATCAAGACTCCAACATTTGGTGTTGTCTTAGGCATTTCATTAGTAAGGTCAAAACCTTCCCCATGAAACCCTCCCATTTATGATTATCATTTTGTTGGCAAACAGATCTTTCAGCACTCTTAACTGCTCCAGTTTTCACACCATCAAGATCTCCTAGTTTTCATTTTAGTAACTCTCTTAAAACAGGAGTAAATCTGTGAAGACTTCAGAGACAGCAGCAAAATGAGTAAGAAATTGTTTCTTTTAAAATATTGTAATTTTGTAAAAATGACGATGCCAGCCAATAGAAAGTCCTTTCATTCAGATAATCCACTAGACTTCTGCAGAGTCTTCATGGTCACACTGATAGAATGTGGAGTCTGCATGAGACACAAATGCAAGAGTCTTTTGGCAGAAACTCCAAAGCACAGCACATGCTGTAACTCACAGGAAGAAGTAAAACACTTCTGAAGCCACAAACTAACCTTTCTGGTCTTTACTTACACAGTTCTCCAGTAATTTAAATTAACATTGCTTCTGTGTAGAAACAGTAGATCATATTCAGGAATAGGTACTTGGAGAGACTTATGGTGAAAATATTGTATGAAATGTTATATGAAAAATAGTAAATTTTGCTAAGTTTAGGTTTTCATCCTTCTTACCAGAGTGATGTAACATCATTCAAAGGATGGATTATAAAAGGAAAAAACTCCTATTCCCAATATGCTATTGTTGTTCATACAAATCGAAACATATATTTTATTTAGCTTATTTTTTCCCCTCCAGACAACTACAAAGATTCTCAAATCAAACATTCAGATTTCCAAACCATTAACATCAGGAAATTTTATTGAGTGTTAGATGTCACTCATTCTAAAACTTTAATAAAAACAAACAAAAGTCCTTCCAAACTGATCTCAGGTTCAAATATTTTAAGTAATTTCAGTTGGAGAAGCAGGCCTGGATACAGATGCTACATGCTAGAATTCATGCCATCCTTAAATCTTATTTGGTTTGTTGCATTTTATACATAAAGCTACTATGATTTATACTCAGTATTTGCGCCTCAAAAGGAAATTCACCAAAACTTATTAAATAAATATAGGCTCTAAGGTAACTTTTACGTGGAAACAGTTGCATTTGATATTACTTTCTAAGCATTGCTAGAAAGCCAGATCAAATATTTTTATAATATCAAATAATCACAGAAAATAAGGGTTTTTACACAGAACTTTAATTCATAAACCAACTGTCAGCTTAGAATTGTGAATACAAATATTAGAAATTAATGTTTTAGCTGTTGTCACAGAGGCTGGAACCTCCACATTGCTGTTACTATAGATCCGTTGCCACTGAGATAATATTTCTTTATAATAAATAGGTAAATATACACAAAGTGTTGGGATGTACAGATATTCATTTATACACATAGGCAAGCGTAAACACTGCAAGCTTCCTCATTAAAATACTTTTTGCAATAGTCAAAAGGACAAGAAGGATACAGAACCTTGTACTTTCTCCTATATTAAATTACAGAGATGAGTATTTTTATAGCATACATCTTGAATATTTGTATTTAAGCAGCATAAATCTCTCAGAATCTACTCAAAACAACATCCTACTGCAGAAAAGGTGTAGAACAGTAGAAAAACTCTTAGAAACAAAATTTTAAATTACAAGAATCCTTAAAAAGGACTGACCAATCCAATGAAATGAGAAGTTACCTTCAAGCTAGGACTCAAATGGAAAATCTCATAAAAAGGAAAGCTGGATTGGAAGCCCAATAATTTTCATCTCACATGTCTCTTAGACAGCTAATTTCTCAGTCATTCTGAAGAGCACTGTGTGTTTACAGACTATTTATTCAAAGGTGCATACAGAGGAGGGGCAAAAAGACAACCAGCAAAACATGAGCTTACATTTTCACTGAGTTTCACTGCTTTAGATTGACTGCCTGCTTCTTCAGGATAGGGAATCTTTTGGCATTTGTCAGCAGGCTCAAATATCCTGAAATGCTGAAAAAGGTGAAACAAAAAACTTTCTCTGCACTGCCTTCCCATCTGATCTTTTGTCTCATATGTTTCCCTCAGGGATGCACAAGAAATTTCTCTGAATAATTCATAAGTACCTAGGCAGAAACCAGCTTCTATTTCTGTACAAAAAGATTGGGTATGAAGCTGATTTCAGCTGTTCTATTCTGCTCTAACTGGAAGAAAGCTGGATTAAAAGTAATTTTCCTAACATAGTAAGCACACAATATATACATGTATGTATCTATGAAGTATATAAACAAACGTATGTTATACTGGAGAAGGTACCTTTGTACTTGGAGCTATATTCATTTGGGGGCAAGACTGATTTTCTACCTTTCAAAAACCCAAGAGATCAAATAGCACAAAGGTAATCAATAAACATGCAGAATGCAGAAAACAGCTGTACTCTGCACTGGTGTGGCCTCGAGTGCTGCGTGCAGTTTTGGGCACCGCAATGTAAGAAGGGTATATAGGTACTGGAAGGCATCCAAAGGAGGGCAGTGAGGATGGTGAAGGGCCTTGAGGGGAAGCTGTGTGAGGAGGGGCTGAGCTCACTTGGTCTGGTCAGCCTGGAGGAGACCCCACTGCAGTTACAGCTTCCTGTGAGGGGAAAGGAGGGGCAGACACTGATCTCTTCTCTCTTGTGACCAGTGACAGGACTGAAGGAATGGCCTGAAGTTGTGTCAAGAGAGGTTTAGGCTGGGTATCAGGAAAACCCAGAGGGTGGCTGGGCACTGGAACAGCTTCCCCAGAGATGTGGTCACAGCACAGCCTGAGAAAGTTCAAGATGTGTTTGGACAATGCTCTCAGACACCTGGTGTGACTCTTGGAGTGTCCTGTGCAGGGCCAGGAGTCGAACTTGATGATCCTTGTAAGTCTCTTCCAACTTAGAATATTCTATGATTTTATGAATTTAACTTTTACTTCAGAATACCAAAATGACTGGTCTTTCCTGTACAGTATCCAACTCTTCTCTTACCATAAGCCACCTTCATTTCCCACTGGCATGAATATTAGGCAGATGCAAATTGCTTCTTCTTCTATAGTTTCTATTAGGGTTGAAATAGTCTTATGGCCTGCAAATCCTTTTTATGTCCCAACACACAAAAGACAAATAAATGCCAGGAAAGGCTGATTCCAAAGCATTTTGTAAGAAGACTATAGATCCCAAACTCACAAGTTATGGGTTACCTACACCAAGTCAAGACTTCACAGTACAGTATCACCAGTTGAGATGACACTGCTTATGAACATGGGCTCAAGACTTACCAGCCTCTGCATGCTTTTCACATGGGTAGGACTAATGGATAAGGCCTCTTCATACCAGCGTTTGGCTTCATCAATATTTCCACGAAGTTCAGCCACCTGCCCCCTCATGTAGAGAACATAATGGGACATTGGAAAGAGATTAGCTGCTTCCTGGGTACACGCTGTGGCCTCAGCAGGCTTCCCAATTCCTATGTAGACTTCAGCTGTGGAAGGAATGTCAGGACCAATTAATGATTCTTGCTTCATCATACCATGACTAGATGTTGTCACACGTGCTTTATTTGTAAATACTTTCACTTCAGATAAAAACTATTTTCCTAAAAAAATTTTGCATCTCAAAAGAGAAATTATTACCTAAATTATTTTAAATGCATTATTTTTTCAAGAAAGTTGTTTTTCTAAGTGTATCAGGACTTACAACTTCTAAATGGCTGTTTGAAACCCCAGAATACTCTTTCTAGTTTCCTATTTTTTATCTTAAGTCTTGGATTTTTTTTTCTTCTTGTGGAGAAGTCTCCATGGCATGGCAAGAGAGACTCCTCTCTCTAAGAGAACTGAAGAAAGACTATTTTAGAGGTGGTAAACTGACTGAAAGTCACAGGTTTTGCCTGTATGTTGTGAGAAAGTAAAGAGAATGTGGGAGGAGTAGAAGAGTTCTGAGGGTTTATTCTGATTTTCTTATTATTTTATCTTTTAATTCTGTTAATAAAGTTTTCTTTATATCCTTTAAAGTTTTGAGCATGTTTTACCCTCCTCCTAATCCTTATCTCACAGCAGGAAATGAGTAAATAATTTTAGTGAGTACACTGGCATTCAGCCAGCACTAAACCCACTCCATTAATTGGTGCGTTGGCTGGGAAAGAAGAGAAACTCAGATTGGCAAACCAAAACCGCCACAACCCACAAAATTAAAAAAAAAAAACCAAAAGAAAAAAAAACACACCAAACAGAAAATAAGTAGTGGAACAAGCTGCCACAGAAGGCTGAGAAATTATCAGCCTTACAGATGCTAAGAATTACTGTAGGTGGTCATCTGTGGCACTTTATAAATATTTAAAGTCAATGATGCCACAATGCAGAGCAGGCAACTTCACTACACCCTGTTGGACCTTGCCCTATTCTAATCTGTGTTGCTTTTGAGTAGCCCAAATGAGATCACTATTATTAATCACTGTAATTGCTTTCTTTCCAATCTTCTGGGCTTTTTCTCTAAACCACTAAACCATTTATAACTGGGAGCCATTACCCTGCAATGATTTTCACACCATAAAACTGTAGATGTAAATAGGTAAATTAAAATGCTATATAAATGCTAAATAAAGCACTGTTTTGTTGAAAACATGAAAGAAAAAAAATATGTCACTGAAAAAGTGACTCTGAAAGCAGAACAAGTCATAACAATTGCTGGCTGATTTCTAAATTACATCTTTCTGATCCAGCTATCAATAAAAACAATTGCATGTTATACATTTTTAACTGTATAAAAATACAGTGGATCATAATTTTCTGGTTCAAATTTTATGTAACAACCACTTGTGATACTGCAGTTAGCTTGAGGCATCATAACAATACTAAACCCACTCAAGATGACTCTACATTTAGAGAAACAATCCTAAGTCTTTTACATTAACAAAACCAGAAGGAAAAGAATGGAATTCGGGCTCATTATCACAGCTGCAAGGGACAGGTTGCTCCACAGTACTACTACTGTTTCTTTCCCTGCATATGCAGTTATTTCCTTTCTATTATAAAATTTTGTAGTTGCAGGAACTCTAGTCAAAAATCTTACAAACCTCCTTTTCCACTCAATGGATTCAGTGACCTGGGATTAGATCAGTTGGTTGGAGCATGGTGCTACTAATGCCAAGGTCACAGGTTCCATCCCCTCATGGATCATTCACTTAAGAATTGCACTTGATGATCCTTGTGAGTGCCTTCCAAATCAGAATATTCTGTGATTTTGCAAGGACACCTAGATTTCCAAGCACTTAGATACTCTAGATATTTCCTAAACTAAATTCTTCAGGGATAAGGGAGAGAGTACTGTATTTGCTCTACAAAAGATATGACTCCACTGGTAACAGCTACATTCTAAAACTACTGCCTTATCTTTCATAAATGATCTTACACACAGAGCAACTCCAGTGTGCTTTTTATTTCTTGGCTTGTTTTGGTGCCACACATGTGGAAAAATATTATCTGATAAGTAGTAACAGATTATGAATGAAACAGATTTTGCTAAGTCCTTAGGCTAGCAAAAAAGGAGAGGGCATAAAAATAAATTTTACTATCACAGTACCTGCATGAAGCCATATTTGAGCCAGAGTCATCCAAGGATGCAGGGGACCTTGTTTAGGGGCACTGCTTTGCAGGGAAGAAGCAACCTCAGACAATGCTTGCTCCACTCTGGAAGCTGCTATTGATGTGGCATGGACTGAACCTATAGAAGTAATAAAAAGAATTTACCAGCACAGAAATAATGAAGGCCATATACATTGCATAAAACATTTAATTGCCTTTTCATAAGAGACTGTACCCCAAACTCAATATTTAATTTACAGTTACCATCTTGGAGAATCTTTAAATGCCAGATCAATTTTCTTATGAAAGCTTTCATATTGGTCTGAAGGTCTATAAAAAACACACACTAAACTTTGGTAACTGTACCTGACATTTTTTCTTTTTTTGGGGTTGCTAATATGAATACTCTCTATTAAACTTGACACCTCTTTTCTGGGAATGTGCAATCCAAAAAAAAGGTTTGTGATGGTATGACACACTGTAGTCTTCAGGTTGCTGCATTCGCTTTGATGTTAGTATTATAGTATTAACTATGTCTTTCCACAGAGTGCAATTAGAGGATTATTTTACAACTAATAACAGAACAAAAAAAGAGAACTAAAATACACACAGCGATCACGACATACACCAGCACAAATACACCATCAAACTGCACTGCATGTAAAACTTGCCTAATCAAGAAGGCTGAGTTAAAGTACCTTGTGGCTAAAAAGTCCATAAAGTTTTTTTTGCACAGAAAACATTCCCAGTGCATACTAAGGATAATTCTCATAAAATGTATCATTTCCAAGTCAGATTAGAATCTCATTGGCAAATAATAACCTTTTCAAAGTAGTGGAATTAAAAAGCTTCTATGACTAGAGAATATCTAATGGCAACTGTACTTTGGATAGTCAATTACTGCCAGCATATTTAGTCATGACTTTTTTTTAAATCAAGACCATGAATGTTTTAAAATACACTCCTTCTTGTCATCTAAGCCTCAGTATCTCTCTAGTTGTTTTATAATTACAAATTACAAAATCTCATACTGATTAGGCCTGATTAAAAAATAAAGGCAGTAAAATATTCCATAATGGATCAGATGAGGAATTGTCTAATTCCATCCCCATATCCATAATGATCAACAATGGCAGATACTCCAAAAGAAAGTATTGAATCCTGTACAAGTTGAACTGCACCTCAAAAGCTTGTCCTCATCATTAGAAGTTAAGAAATAAATAAAACCTTCACTCTCAATATCACAGGCTTTCTAAGTCTTTTAATGAGATCTGTCACATGGAATATACATTTTTAAGTGTGACAAGGTAAATCAGCAAACCAGAAAGCACCAGAAATTCCTAGTACACAGATCAGTAGGAAGAGGAAGTTAGTCTGAAAGTATGCATCATAGTTCCCTGAATTGAAAGAAACAAAGGAAAAGCAGCACAGGACATAATTAGCATTTCATGTCATTATGAACAAGGAATTACCCTGGATATCTGAAACACTGTCTGGCTGTAGAGTTTGCTTTCCTTTTTACTGGCTGATGAAACAAGTCAAAGTCCAGCCTGCACAGCTGAACATTCACTACAGTTTTTGTGTCTTCTATTTTAAAGCTTAAATTATGAAGAAATTTAAAAGGGAAGTCTTAGCAAGAAGTACATGAAGTGTGTTATAAGAAAAATACTAGCAAGTGTACCAAAAATAAGCACTAGTCAAGAGTAACCCTGTTCTTGTCTGACAGCCATTTCTGTAAAGCACATCACTGCAGCCTGGCACTTGTTAGCCTTCCAGGGACTAATAGTGAAAGCACCTTCTTCTCTCCAGCACAATTTGTAAAGAAAAGGTGCAATTCACTGCCATAAAGGAGATCATCTAATCCCTTCATTTGGAAAAGCAACTATACCATCTAATGTTAAAAAGGGCCTATATTTTCTATTATTTAAAGCAAGGATTCTAGCTGCTAGCCAGGCCACAAGTAATTTCATATAGAAAGTGTGCCGTTGAATTTTAAGCCTCCAGTACTTAACCATAAAGCACATGTGATAATATATTATTAAAACTTTTTTTACATCAATTTATTTGTTATAGTTATTTATAAAAAATAATTATACTGTGATAAGATTCTTATGAGTTTCTGTGCCATCTGTATTAAAATTAAACAGAGTGAATACTGAGTGCTTCCTACCCTGGACTTTATAAGGAGTGGCATAAAAAGAGGAAAAAAGTTTAAAAGTATTGCTAAAATTTTTCTTTGAAGTGGTATTATTCAAATAGCTTATATTTCCTCTTTAGGAAAAAGGCATCCCTTAACATACTGCAGCAATTAGTTCTCTGAAGAAAACACACACATATACAAAGCAATGGCCAATCAGGCATCTTTCAGGGACACTGCATTCATGCTAACACTCTAACCCATAAAGCCTAAATACTTCTTTAGTACTGCCACAATTAGCTGCCATCTGACTAATTTCTGGCTCTTTTTGTTAAAACACATTTAGTAAACTTTTCTAAAAGTTTAAAGACATTGTGTACTAAGAAGTTTTTTCCTACCTTCCTTCAAATTTTACTCAAGTGTTTTCATACTAGAACTAATTTATCTGTACCCTTGTACTAACCCAGGATGTCCTGAAATATCAGGTTCAGATCTTTATATTCACATAACAATTCTAAAATACACAGCAATTTCAGCTACAGCTGGTAAAGACACAAAGTGGCTTGTGAGAAATGGAGGGTAACAAGTATGTCTTAGAGTCTCCTTGAGGCTTTATAGATCCTATGTAGCCAGTTTATTTGGAGGTTCCCTGTTCATTTTGTCACCAGCTCTGCTCTCGTCTGGGTCTTATCTGCATTTGGCTTTCTTTGATCTGAGGTCAGGACCCACAGCCAAACACAAACATATCCTCACTTTCACTTACAATTCACTCTGTTGTAGCTTTCTTCAAATGCTCAGATAGAGTTGCAGCAATTTCTCATTTGAAATTTAACTGATCTTTCATGCACAAAAATACATCTGCTCCTCCCAGATAACTTCTATACCTGCTGTTATACCACAACACTTAAGACTCAAGAAAAAAAATCCCTCCAAATAACACAAGCAGCAAAGAGTATTTATTTTGAAATGGAAATCATGAAGCATGGAAAATTAAAATATCACCAAAATAGATCCTGGCTACTCACTTTCATTTGTTTAGATTTGTTCTGAAGCTTGTTTATACTAAAAAGGCTAAGTGTGAATCAGGGACTCTCTATGCAAGAGCTAGAATTCACTAGTTAAATTGATTAACATCTGGAATCACAATCACATTGCACATTGCAAAGTGTGACAGAAGGTCTTAACCATGACAAAATGTTCCTAAACCAAAAAGGTATAACCTCCCACTCAAGTTTCCTATAATGGCACTTGCCCAGAATCTAGTTTCTTCTCATCATACTAACATCCTATCTGCAACAACCATGTTGCAGATTCACTGTTTCAACTCAATCTCAAATAGAAAACCTACCAAGAGCCTTGAACAAAAACAATTTACCCAAGAAGTTAAGTCATGTCACAGAAACCTTTCTTTTCAAAGTCACACCTACAGTTAAACTTTTGTGAATAAAGTATTCAATTTATTCTCTTCAGGCTTTTCATAAATGTTACACGAGAGTCCACATGAACTCAACCATTAAACACCATTTATAAACACCACACACCCTATGTACATGAGCGTGTTATGACTTCTTCAGTTCTTTCCTTGGTCATTTCCACATAAATTCTTCACAATGCAGTGTAATGGACATAAACTAATATGTGGACTCTGTCAGGACCTAGATGGCATGACAGATTTGAGAAAAACAAAATCACTTTGCTATGTACATCAATTTCCCTTCTGAAAAGGAGTAATAGAATGCACTGAAGGATTTAATGGAACATGTTCATATCAACTCTCAAAATCACTGTGGCAGGATTTCTTTTTATGCCATAACAGAGAATGTTACTCAATAGTTTTACATTCATCCCATTTTAAACATTTCAATATTTACATGAAGAAAAAATGCTTTAACTGCAATGCTCATGCAAGAGAAAAGATGAAAACCCCCATGACTCAACTTTACATGCACACAAAGAGCTGGAAGTAAGAACATTAGTGGGGGTGACACACAGAGAGCTGTAAGAAAAGCAATTACATAATATAAAGAGGCAGCACCTTCTGCAGGACCAATACATCCCTGAAGTGATACCTTTGATAAGACAGACTGGCAAATTTAGCCAAGATTAACTTTTTTTTTCATTTAAAATTCATTAAGAGTCTGAGATACCTTTCACAATCACAAATTACAAAGCCATCTTATCTTTTACTACAAAGTTGTGCATGGAAATGATAGTAGTCAGGCAAGGACAGCATTATTTGCAAAGCATCCTCTCAGCTCTTTGGAAAAGATCTTCTGTGCTTAGTCACTGCCAAATATGTTGGCTTATGTATCTTCTTACCTTTCTCTCCTTCACCAAATTGATCTCCTGTACTACCCCAAAAAATTATGAAAAGGTAAAGTAAACAGTGAAAAACATAATTGAATGCTATGAACACAGCTTTATAAGGTAACTGGTTAGAGAAAAAGAATATTAATTCATATTCTGATTAAAACAGCAGTTATTTTTATTGATCTATATTCTTAATACCTTCTTATTTAGTCGACTTTCATAATTTCATTATTTCAAAGTGTACTCTTCATTTATTTTACAAGCAAAACTCGTACCTTAAAAGAAAGTAATATCTCATTATGAGTCATGACAGTAGTTGCAATATTGTGTTCTGGATCAGTGTACTTCTTTAGGAACAGCAGTGGTATAATACAATGTACTGGCAGTTGGCCATTGTGTTACACAAGACCTGCCTAATATATCTTTATTTGCAGTCCTCTAGAAATGAATACTGCCTCTTTAATTATTAAATGCAAGTGTTAGTTGAGTACATTCAGGTCTCGTAAGATTACAGCCTTAGGGTGACTGAATGGGCAAAGAGCATCAGCCTTGCTTTACACACTATCAAGCTTCAACTGCTGATGGACAAAACATGTATGTCTTGTGCTAAAGGAAAAGGTGATTTTAGTCCTTCAGAAATTAATAGAACTGCACAGTCAATACTACTTACAAACTGAAAAAAGGGAGTAAACCCCATGAAAGTAAGCATCTGATGGATTGCCTTTGGATAGATCAAACCACAAATTATAATCCAAAGTAAGAAGAAAAAAAAATGTTATATAGAGATATATAAGCCAGAAATTCTAAGAAAGCGAAAGGATTTCTGATAACCTTCAAACTGTAAATCAGGTTTACAGGTTTTCAAAAGACAAAACAAATTAAATAAGATGGTACACCTCTAAAATCATCTTCCTGCTCAACAGAAATTGGAAGTCAAGTCAATAATACAAAATGCCCTAGGCTTCTTTCACTAGGAAAAAAAAAAACTGAATTGAGCAAGATACAGAACATGAGATTTTCAGCTCCTGAAATTATATTAACATAGGCATCTAGGGAAACTGCTCCTTACTCAGACAGCTTTAACTTTCATTAATTATTGACACCATACAAAGGACTCCAATATCTTTTTTCCTCTTTTTCATGGTTCTGCTACTTCTCATACAAATGGTAGAAGTTCCTTTCCCTGAGGATAGAGTAGCTTGGAAATGGAAAACTTGGGCTTCACATAATGGAATCTGTGCTTTGGCTTCATGATTCTTTTATTTTGCCTTCTTCTTGAGCGGGTTCTTACTAACTTAGAGATTTGCAAAGAACAAGAACAAGTAATTTATTGTTAACTGGGGTGTACTGTTTATAGTATAGGTCTGAAGAAGTTCAACTCAATGCCAGCCAAACCTGTAATAGCAGCTAATCAGCTATTCAAATGCTTCAAGGAAGTCAGACTCAAAGTTCTGTAGGACACAGAGTTCCTGGCACTTCCAGTTACAGGCTTACATATGAGCTATAGTGTTTTCAAAACCCTGGTCTAATGTCAAGTATTTAACAAGTGAATTTTGCTAATACGCTAAGATTTATTTGCTACATTTTGCTTGGAATTAATATATTTGACATGAGACCAGTCTAAAGACTAGGTGTCAAAAATAATTTCTTAAGATCAGATTATAGTAAAATCAGTGGCAAAAAAAGTGCTATGTATAAAGGTATGAGTGAAGGACAATTTAAGAGAAACGAAAAGGAGTTAAAAGGAAATGGCTGAAAAACTACGTTGATTTTACCCTGTCACCTGAACTACCCCGGCAGCATTAGTGTACATTTTGTATTTAAACACCATGGAGACTGATCTTACAGCTGGTTTAAATTGGCATCATTTCAAATAACAGAAAGGCTCTTGACTTGAAACACCAGAATGCTGGTTTTCACTGCTCTAATGCCTCCTCCAAATCATTCCAATATGCCCTACCTGCATCATGATACACACTGATATTTAGGCAATGGTTCCCTTCATGTGAATTTTCAGGGAATGTTTTGGTTGTAATTAGTTAAAGGCTTTCCGAAATTAAGTTATTAAAAACTGTCCAGATAAGAGGAGATTCTGTGGCAGGGACAGTCTTGTTAGGCAAAAGATGCCAGCACTGGAAATAATATACATCAGTAAATGCTACAAAGCAGCCTTGGCCAATAATCTCTTTCACTATAACACCTATAATTCTCTGTAACACTCATGAGAACAGAGTATTAAATATGTCTGTAGCTTTACATCTTTTGGGATTAATAAAACAGTCTTCTCTGATGAAACTCTCAAAACCCATGCAGTATTTAATGAAAAGCAGCTGAAAGGCCAGATTTCACTGACACTGTTGAAACATAATCTATTCAACCATGGTTTATCAGCTATGAAGATTATCAGAAAAATACAGCACAAACACGCTCATCAGGAATAGAAAGCCAGTTTACAGCGAGTAGGTGAACAGGGCTCAGGAACTTGGTCACAGTATGGAGAGGCTGCATGGGGCCAGACAAAGGTATCTGGTTTAGGATGAGGAAGATGAGAAGATACAAACAGTTGGAGAGGAGACTCTGTTCTTGAGAGAGAAGATGAGGAAGTATCAGAGGCTAAAAAGCGAAACAAAGAGAATGGTAAGGGGGTGTGGAGGGGGACAGGAAAGAAAAAAGATCCAACAGGGTTTAACGGACTCATGGATGCCAAAAACTCAAAGCATTTGTTTCACTATTCGGTAAGATCAAAGGCTCCTAATAAATATCACTTCTGAAAGCAACAACAAAAATACCCCTTTATTTGTGTTCTCCTTTCCTACTAAGTTAGATTTAAAAAGCAAATAAATTTTTTTCCCTTATGTTCCAAGGCAAAATTTTAAAAAGTATATATTTATGGTGAAAAAAAGGCCAAAACCTAAAACTCAGGTAATATTGCTTCTTCCTATGATAAACTTGGTGGACTGCAAGCAAACTGAACAAAAAGTTTTTAAAAAGATTGATTGCAATTTATCTTAAGCAAATAGCCAATCAGTCTGTAGAGATTTGCATATTTTGGTATGACCTTGGATGTGAAATGTGTCTGTCTCCCTGTGAGATTGATTGATTCATCAAAGCTTTATTTTTCCCCTCTACATTTATTTCCTTGCATGCCACTCATGGCAAGCCAACTGAAACAGACAAGCTTAAAGTAAATTGGACATAGTTATTGATCAGGACATCAGAATCAACAGTCTAGCCTTGTAAGAAATCCACAATACTCTTTTGATACTTTAAAGGCTACACACATTTAAATTCAAATCACTTAATCATTATAGCATTGGTAAGAGCTCCATATAAAGCAAGTTTTCAATCTTTTTTTTAAAGGTCAGCTTCTGATAATTGATAAATTTAAAAAGAAGAACTTACACCCATTGCACCTGGATTTTTTGAAGGATTTTACATAAACTTCAAATTTGAATTTTAGCTCTCATTTCTTGGTACTTAGAGGACTGAATTCAGGCTAGACAGGCAAAGGAGATCATCCTCATCATCACAGATGGCAAACAAAGTTATGAAGGGGAAAATTTCCAAATGTTCACATGTATCCAGACATTTAAATGTATTCACAAAGTAGCATCACATGAGGCAATTTAACAAGGAGGGGGGCAAACATCTCTATCCTGAGAGGACTTTCAGCCAGAACTTTCTTGCATTTTAACATTTTTTTACTTATTTGCCAAATTCATTCTGCATTTCTAAACACTGTGCATCCACAGATTTTGCAGGTGAACCCTTTCAGCCCTACAAAGGTCTAACATCTTGACCATCTATTGTTTCTGTCATCTATCTGTTGTGAATAATATTTTATTGACAGTCTGAAAGTCTATTAAGCTTTCTCAAATACTATGACAAGCTTGACTGTTTTTATTCTTGTAGTACCATCATCTTTTAATTCCTGCAAAATGTTTATATAATATTCTGATGAAGAATTCTGGACAAATACTGGATGTGGAGCTTTCTATATATATAATTACATAGATTCAGTAGATAACAAAGTTCTAGTCCTTGCCAGAAATTAAGTACTGGTATCGCAACAAGGTTTCTTCTGCTAAAATTAACAATTAAAAAACCGCACCAACCAAAATCAACTCCAATCCCCCTCAAAAAAAAAAAACCCAAACATAGGGGACATCTACCAACTGATCCTCCACAATTACCTTTTATAAGATAAATAATCAAAAACGGATCCCATATTTTTAATTTTCCATCTTGTTCTCCTTGACAATAGAGTTAAGTTCTGACAATACAGCTGAGATTCAGAAAAAAATACAATTTGGACCTGCTAGAAAAATCAGAATGTATGCAGAGATCCTATTTGGATCAGGATATTGGCTGCAGGATCTGAATTTGGGGCAAGCTTCTTGAAAAGCTCACTGTTTTGAATGAGGGTTCATCTTTACTTAAAAGCATTGAGGAATATGCAGTCTTTAAAGTGCACCAATTCACTGTGCTCTCAAGTATGGCAGACATAAAATGGGACACCGTGAAGGTACAAATCAAGAGCTGTATGTGCCCACTGAAAAAGAAACAAACAAAAACCACCACTAACCACAAAAAACCTTTCACAACACCCATCCCCAACAAGCATTTTTTGAAGGCATAAAACTTTATCTATAGTTATATCTATGTATATAGACATGAAACCTATAAAACCTAGTTATGCTTTTAAAAATGAAACAATCAGCTAGATTAGAATATAGAATGATCACCATAGCATCATATAATGTTATCTTACCCCTTTTAATTATATGAGTACAAGACAGAAGATTCCATGTTAATTACACCATATCATATTGCTATTCTTGAAATCAAGTGACCTGATCTTTGCAATCAAAACTGCTCGCACCATAGCAAGCATAGAACACTACTTTACATTGAAAATTGAACATTCAATCCAATTTTAATTTTCAGAAGTTAAATAACTAAACTGGATTTTTCTCCACTGCACCATTGTGATATTAGACATACAGTACACATTTCAATGTGTCTTAATTTATAGGTCAAGTGTATTCAAATTCATAGGCTAGCAAATTTTCCCATAAGCTGTTTGTGTCAAATAGTGATTGAGCAGAAATACCCCCCTGAAAGGTCCCAGGAAAAGCATTCTGTTGTTTTAAAACCCAGAAAAAAGAAAACTCTCAATATTTAGAACAAAAGTAAGCAAAAGTTTTTGGAATTAGCATATCATGGTAATTCCTTCTGCAATCTCTGCAGAATGCATGGTTCATGTACTTTTTGACTGAATAACTTCTAAGGTATATTAGTTTGCATTGGGATAACGGAATATATTAATACAGGCAAATTATATATTGTCAGTATTTACTGACACATAACAATTTTAGCTTTTATGCAGCATACCTGCGCACCACAATTTTTATATGCATATAAAAATACCACAGTATGTATGATTTACAACAAATAAATAATATCAAAATTTGTCCACAGTAAACCTAGCCACCCATGTAATTATATTTTAATATATATTTGAGATTTTAATTAATTAAAAACTATGTCTTTTATTCTTTTGAGATTCAAAGTCCTCTGATTTTTTTTATTTACCTTTTAAACAAAAATGTGAAAATACCGAACGAACGAAAAAGCACTGGACTTTGGCAAGTAGGCTAGTTCAGCATACTAATTTTTAGCCCTTGCATAAGGAAATACTACTAAACTCAGCAAGATCCATACCACAGATATTTTAACTTACAGAGAACATGGTCAGCAAGTACTTCATAAATTCAAAAGAAGAAAAAGAAATCTTGTATCACACAATGTCTATTTCCACTTATATGAGAATAACAAAAATATAACTTCATTTTGCAAAATCCAAAAAACCAACTAACGCGAAATCTAGCTATGGCCAGATCATTTAACCTATTTTATTGTTCATATGCCGTTCTTACCTGTTTCAGGATCACTGAAATCTGGTAATGTAATTGTATTGAGCTGTCGTCTATCAGCAATAGCTCTGTCTAACAAGCTGCTCCCACGTCCAGAATCACTGTAATGAAGTACAGAAATTGTAAGCTATTAAAATACAAAATTATATACTGATATACAAGTTGCATGCTGCCCTACTCCCACAAAGGTTCTTGCTATAAAAGTTACTGCTATGACCAAATTTAGTACCAAGCACCACTAACCACTCACAGTGCATTAAGCCAGTTGCATTAAAACAGAATTAAGCTGAGCAAAATTCAATCCTTATTTACTTCAGCTGTTCTGTTTTCATAATTAATACAACCAAAAAGGGAATAGTGGCTTTTAATTTAATTCATAACTAACAGCTCTACAGGTAAAATCTATTGTACCTTGAATATTAATATGATATGGGGTACAGGTTTCACAGAAAGGCAAGAAGGCAGGTGTAAGTTTGAAAATCCACACTTTCTCCAGAGTGAATAGAAACACTAAAGCCAGGACATCTAATTATAGGTAAAGATGTTATAAAAGGCTGGTTTAATTTTGTGTTTTCAGGTTTTCTTAATACATGCACATATACATATTAACTGCCCAATGTTCAACTTGACTCTAACAGCATAGGAGAAACATTCTGAACACTTCTAACATCTCAGGAGCATAAGCAGTAGCGGCGATTTTTACTGATTGCACCTGTGGGCAAATGCACTTAACTTCTACTTTAGCAGTAAATCAGTATCTGCCCCCCAGGCTTCTTGTAGATATGCTTGCTGGAAAACTTACTGCTCCTAGAACTACTATTAAAAATTCAGCAGAAGAACAGGGACTGAAGAACTAAGTGTTTTTTCTCCTTCAGATGAGGCAAGCATTGAGACACATTGTCAGCAACATGTAAGGAAGCACATATGGGCATTCCTTCTTTAACATTCTATGGTTAATACAGTAATTTCATTTTTAGGATTGTTAAGTCTAGTACTGTTCATTATCAACAAATGTTTTCTTTACAATCTCATTGAAAAACCAAACCACCCAACAAACTTAAAAGTAATTAAGCTTTAAAGCAGTTGAACTGTTAGCCCAACTTAGCAGAGTGCAATCTTTTGGCTGATTCTCCCTGAAGAGAAAGAACTGTATGAAATTCCTAGTTTAAAGTAAAGCCTGAGAAACTTTAATTTAAACTGCAAGTCTGGAATTCAGCACATTTCTCCATTTGCCTTAATTTTACGATTGCCTCCTTCTGAATTTGGACTGAATGAAGGGCAAGTCTCTCAACAGTTCTTAACAGTTGCAAAAGTCAGTGAAACAACATTCCATCTTTTTAGAGCTGTTACTAAAATGGTAGAATTAAAATTTTGCATTACCCTGACATTATTGCATTATTTCCTTACAAAATGACATCATTATAGAAATCCACAGGAAACAGAGGGGAACTTTCTGGGCCATGCACTATCAGCTATGGTTGTTACATCACTTGGTCAATTTTCTGTGGTAATTACTTCCTCAATCCATATGCAACCACATGTCAAATGTTGCTGACAAGTAGAGCCAGACCTACTGTCAATATCTTCTAAGGACAGTACCGGCACTGTGGTTTGTTCCTTTTTCAAATGCAAACCATAAAGTGGAAAAGAATTCAATTATTTTCTAATGCACTTTAAGCAGTAGGCTAAAGGCAAACACTTAAAACCTCCAAGTCTTGCACCACAGAATAATTTTAAAATTAATATTAACTATCTCATGAGAAAAAAGTTTGTATGTCAATTAAAGACGAAAGTTCTATATTGACTGAACAAAGGTAATTCACAGTATTGCATTTAGCCCTTTTCAAAGTATGTCTAGGTATTTGTGATTTATTTTTATTATTAAAATATCATTAAGGACACTGAACCAATGTTCCCACTAAATCTGATTCATTGCAGAAGAAATATTTAATATAAACGACAGCTTATCAAAAAAGTAAATTCTTATCTCATTGGGAAAATGATACACCAAATTAGTTTTCAGTCTAAATCATAATAGAAACAGATCTTTCAAATAAGAATAAAAGATATATAAATATTTGAAGAACAACATTATAAAAAGGTTTCAAATTATTAAAGACCTTTTATTAATGGCTTAAAGAACTTTTTTTTAAAAGGCTCCCATTATTTCCAGTGGGAGACATAATTTTCAAATGGTGCTTTGCAACAAAATGAAGTCTGTGTTAAAACTACAAAGGTTGAAAAATTCAAGTTTTCACAGCAATCCTCCATCATCATTCTTCAGTGTAAGAGGAGTGCAGCTAGGCGAACAGAACTTCCCAGTCACATTTCAGGTCTCAGTGATAACTGTTACCCCTGGATAAGAGCTGGATGGATCTGGATTACCATGATGCAGAATGTAGGTATTCAGTCCTTACATTTCACACAGACCGACCAAAGGAAGACTACAACTCGGTATCCTTACTCACTGCTTGATGTAACTCTGAATGTGTGATTTGGGAAACCTGACTCCTTCCATCATGACACTTATCCACAGTTCCTGCTTATTCTGCTCTGAATTTGATTTCAATGCACTACCATAACTTCAAGAAAGGACTTAGATGTCAAGATAAAAAAATGAGCATGAAAAAAAATCAGATTAAAATAGTCCTCACTGATTTTTCCACTTAGATGTTCTTGAAGGAGAATGGTGCCAAGGAGAGTTATCAACCACTGCTGTTTGAAGCTGACACAGCCAAGAGTAAGTTTTCACAGTCACTGCTGATGTCTGAAGGAGGCATTACTTAAAGTGTGTTTAACATGGCACGGTAGCTCTTAGCACAAGAACAAGAACAACAACACAGGAATGACAAGTTATGATTAGAGCCCTGATATGTGTAAAGGATATAACAGCAGAGATGGAAGGTGAAAAGTTGTGTTGGAGTACATGCAAAGCCAGTCTGAAATTAGGCCTGCACAGAAACTGTAGCTATTCTGCAAAGTGTAGCATTCTGATACTAAACTCTTAACCCTGCCTGCCCACACACACAACCAGTTAACTAAAATACAGTACCACCCACTAGGTTAGAAGAGAAATTTTCTCCCTGGCCCCTACTCCTCATTCAGTCACTTTGAATTGAAAAGCTTCAGCTCAAACCTCTCTGGTTGCCGACATACTTGCTTTCTGTAACCCGAGTGATGCTCCCTGCTCCACAAGGCAGCGTCAGGGTCTCTCAATATGCTGTGACTGACTCAGGTGCCCTCCCAGACTCCTCCTGCCACACCCTCCAAACTCTGCTGCTCTGAATGCTCACTAGCCCCCAAGCAGAGCAGCAGTTTTCCCTCTCCTGCCATTAGGTAAACTCTCTTAATCTTCTTAAAGAGATGCATGTGTTTACATGACTGGAATCAAAGTACAGGAAAAACTGAATGTCCATCATACTGCTACACAGGTATCTAATGCCACCTGGTACAAAGCTCTTCTGCTGTGGCATCTCTCCTCCAGAGGCTGCCAACCCTTCAAACAACCAGAGAGCAGGAAATTCTGCTTGTCTCTTTCTCCAGGTATTTGATAAACATATTGAATAGTACCAGCATGGATTTCTGCTAAGTCACCTTCTCATTTGTTTCACAGCTTATCTGAATATATATGGCAAAGGACCTTCACAAAAGCATTTTGGAAACCCAAACAGGACTATAACAGCTTATATTTATATATATGTTAATGCCTTTGAAGAACCTAAATAGGTTCATAAGCAAGACCTCTGTTTAAAAAACCAGCCACGCTGATTATCCAAGCACATCATTTCCATCCATGTGATCCCTGATGCTTCTTGGCTTCTAATTAATGTCTTGTCCTCCTTCATATTATTCAGTGAAAACCCTTGAACTAAATACCTACTACAGCAATCTCTCCACTAGCCAATATATAAGACTAAAACCCTGATCAGGAAACAAAACAAGACCATACCAGTACACTGAGAATTGGGTAACTCATTCAAGTTACCCAATCTGTGTAATCAATCTTTATCATTGCAGAATTTAGTAGCTTTGGCATTTACTTCATAGAACCCTGGGTAGTTCCACATAACCACCAACTGGTGTCTCTGAACATCAGTCTCTAGACTTCCAGAAGATTAGTCTGTTTATATGAAATACCAAAACAAATAAATGCAGGACTTCTGACCTAATACTGCCTTGAAAAGCTATTAAGCAAGGTAGTGAGCACTTTACAGCATCTTACCTTGGGTTAGTTAGATTGTAACAGGATTTCCAAATCTGGAGCATGTGTTTACAGGTAAGGAGTGCTTCGTCTGGGCCTCTGCACAGGGACTCCAATTTGACTTTTGTAAACAGTAATCTAGTGAAAAGGAAAAAGAAGTTAAAAGATAGTCTAATTCAAGAAAAACAAAACTAAACTTCAAATACAGTAATAATTAAAGTTTAATGAAGTAATTGCAATAAACATCTAATGCCATCAAGATACTGATGCTTTTTACAAGATGCTGTTTTCAACTGGGCAGAAGTAATAGCTGACAGGATTTTTATTTTAATTGAAAAAAAAAAAGTCATAAGACAATGTAGCTTATTGAAATTAACCGTACAAGATTCCACAGGCTGTATCAAGTTGTAGGTTCTCCACCAAGATTAACCTAGACACCTTCCTTGTTATTTAAAGAATATAAGTACAATGTGACAATAAAGGAGCTAATCCATTGGTAGGCTCATTTTAGGAATCACAGCACCTAGGAACAGATAATACACCAGAAAAATACTAGTTTAAAAGCAATTTTTAGCAAAATCGCAGATTAAAAAGCACAAAGCAGGAGGAGAGCATGCATATAAAACTGTTAGCCTACTTTCTGTTTTAAAACCCAGGTGTACTTTGGCATTTTATTCCACTGCAACCTTAATCATACTAAGTGAAAAATTTATATGATTGCTCATATGGTTTGTGTGGGAAGACTGAGAAGGGTGTGGGGGGAAGCTCAGAAGTTTCTTATCCCAAATACAAACTTGGAGGCTGCTAATAGTAACTGAAAAGTGCAGAGAGTTTTCTTAAGAATAAGAAATTACATCAAGTTATAGTAGTTAAATCTTCAGCATTGCACTGAACATCCTTGGCAGAAACTACCCAGCATGTAAATCCAAAAATGAATCACACAACCTTAAGTGTACAATGTGTGCATTGTGGGACTGAGGAAGAAACCAAAGGCAGCTTGCTGTGTTAGTTTAAGAAAATGAGCACCTGCCAGGTCATATGAAGTCTCACTTGATATCTTGTAAGAATCTAGAGCAGTGTAATCACTCTGTAATGTAGAGCAGTTCTACTAGCTTAGCTTTCTTCCTATAAGTAAATTGGATTTGAGTATAAAGGGAACTATATGGATAATTTAAAGTTGTATTTCATTTGGCAGAGATGTCCTCTCTAGATACTCATTTAACAGTGACTATATCACTGAAAGAAAAACATGTCCAGGTCTGTCCATCATTTTACTGAAGAGAAAAGGAAATATGACAAATAACATCCTCCTTCCTTTTCACACTCCCCTCAACTACTCTACCCTTAACACATGCACATGCAAGCCTCACCCAAAGAGCAAGACCTAGGCATCAAAACCCGAAACCAAAATCACAGGAATCTGTCTCATACAATCCCTTTCCTGCTTCTCTGTAAGATAGTACAATTGACAGTTTGAAGAGCCTATAGAAGCTCAGTTTCTTAAAATTTGTGACCATAAAGCATTTTACAAAAGTTATGGAACATAATCAATTCAGAAGCACTGAATTTGCAACTCATTCTAGAGTCAATAATCATAATATATACCTTATTATGTACAGTTTACAGATAGACTGAATTTCCATTAACAGTATTCAAGCATTTAAGAGTTTTAGGGATTTTTTAGCAGAGAGAAGGCACAGGGTCAGCAAAATGCTAAGATTCAACAAACAAAATTTAAAAGGAAGAACAGAGCAGGGGATAGAAAGGGAGGGGGTTTGGTTATTAAGAAAATACTTAAAAACATTATGTACAACATAATAGGAATCAGTGCAACAAAAATGTTGGAACCTGGGCTACTAGTGTAGGATTCAATGTCAAGACAGCAGAAGACAAATATACTTGTAAGAATGAAAGCAACACATCAGTTTGATGCTTTTGGATGCACTTAGTACATGTTGCAACATCATTCCTGTTTCTTGTCCATTATGGCAGCCAACAGGACAGGGTGTTCACATATTTTCCAAAACACAAACAACAAACGAAGTATATGATTGAAAAATAGTCACAATTCTAATAAAGAAAGGCTAGGACATTGTATCTAATAAATAAAGTACACTGGTGTAGGATTATCCACACTATAGCAAAAATAATCTTCTGAGTAGAAAAGGTTGCTTTTATAAAGCCACAGAGAGCAGCTTCCCTGGATCCAATAAATATTTAATGAATCTTAGAAGAACTAAGACACCTCAGAAAACTGAAACATGATGTTGTTAATAAAATGAAAACCTGCCAACTATGCATATTTCATAAATGGGGAAAGGAAGGGAAGAGGAAGGAGGCAATAGAAAGGAGGAACACCATGTGACAAAGAGGTCTCACATATTACCTTAATTTTATCAAGTTCCCTTGAAACATGGCTGGAGGTAAAAACAGTACAGGGACAAGTATTACCAGGAAGGTTTTAGAAACCAAGAGGTAGGTTATCTGAAAAAAGATTTTCTGAAAGGTCAACTTCAAGCATCTGTGAAAACAGCTTTTCTGGGATACAGCCTGCATTACAGACACAGAGAATTTTAAACCTTACAAGAAGTTTTGATACAATACTAAAATGATGAAGAATAGATAAAAACTACCAAGTGATATGTAGAGGAACCTTAAGCTGTATATTTTATGAACATCATTAATTATCTGTTTGTGTCTGTTTGACAGTCAGAAGTTTAAATTACTTGCACATGGTGCCAGAGTACCCTTGACATGGCAGATCAGTACCTCTATTAAGAATAGAAGTACTGAAGAAAAATTAATGAAGAGCAGAACAATGTGTGTCAGAGATGTAAATACAACAGATAAGAACAGAAATCTGTTTGGGTCAAATCCTTTGGGGAAGGGAAATAGGTAAAACAGGTTCTTTCAAAGACAGACTAACAGGACATTTGTTCCAGCAACTGTGTTTTCTATGGATGCAGATCTTTAACATCGCTAAAAATAAAGTGAATTGTATCATTTTAGGGGACTAATTACTCAGACACAAAATGAAGAACAAATCAAACTCTTAAGTATGACTTAGTTATTCTTGGAGCTAATAGCTGATAAATTTATGAAATAGCTACTGAAGCAGCAAATGACTCAATTACTTGAAGACTGTTCTCACTAACTAATGAGGACATTATAAAACAGCTGCTCATAACTTAATCCATATATTACTGGATTTTTATTTAAACAAAAAATGAAAAATTCCAAACAGGTTTATAATTAGGTCTTTGAATGTCAGTGACAAATAACTTGATAGCGAAGGTTAGCAAAGACATCCAAGATGCAGCAGAAGCCTGGTGTTTAACACAAGGATGCTCAGACATTTCAGGATGCGTGTCTCAAGTTGAATGGGTAAAACTCCATGTGTGACAAGCCAATCATTGCGAAGATGTGCAAGTAAGACATCAGAAATGTGCAGAGATCCTATCAAGAACAGCAGGAGACAGGCAGGGGACAAAAGAGCAACACCAGAAGCTGCATCTAATGTACATTAGCAAAAAGCAAAGCTAAACTACACTTGAACAGATTATTATACACTAAAATTATAGTCTTTTAAGGCTTTTCTGTATCAAAGTAGGAAAAAAGGGAAAATGTGTTTACTAAACGGTGATAAAAATTAAGAATATTCAGGAACAAACCCCCAACCTTCACCATAATCTTTACCTATGTTGTCTGAGATATGAAAACTATGACAAATGGAGAATAGGAACATTTTAAGAATGACTAAAGTTAAGGCAGTCAAAAATAATCAATTTCTCAGAATTATGGAAACAATGACGCATAGGATTGTCCTTTCTACAGTAAAACTTCAAAGAAAATATCACTTCTGGAATGAGTGAGGAACAGCATCTATATTGCCAATGATTTTGTCAGGAGGGAAGGAGCATTAACCAACCTGTGTAGCCATTATTCCAAACCAGAGCTACCTAACAGCTGGGCTCGTCAAGGTAAGACAGCTGTGAAGAGGCCAGATGCAATTCAGGGACTACTCATTGGAACAGAAGGAGAAAGACAAAGTGGCATTCTACAACATCCTAGTGAGACCACACCTGGAATGTTATACGTAATTCTCATTGTAACAGCGAAAAACCCCACACACTTGAGGAATTTCCAATTGGAGCAGCTGCACAGAAAGGCTGTAAGGGTGATCCACTTACTGGAAACTACAGAGTACAAAAAATACTTCATTGAGTTAGTATAGTAGGGGAAAAAAAAAGCCAAGAAGAAGTACAAATTCTTTCTATAAATACAGATGAGATAAGCAGCAGGAAAAGAAAAGAACAATTTATCTAGAGGAAATTGTTTCCACAAAAACAAGTATACCTAAAGGCCATTCAGACTATTAAAACTCTAAGGGTGGGAATTAGGTCTCCTAACAACCTAATTTTTTTCTACAACCTAATTTATAATTAGGTTGTAGAAAAGACTGCTTCCTCACTGTTTTGTTTTCACCACAGAAGAGGTAGTGCAAATAACCTAACTTCTTAAAATACAACTTGTAAATTCATGAAAAACATTACAGATAGGACCACTATAATAATGGGGCCTTGTGCCATCTAAGGTTCTTGTTACTACTTTATTTCCTAATCAGTGCAAACTAATCTATTAATTCATGATCTGAAGCTTTCTTTACCAGCCAACCAGTGTAATTTGTTGCAAAGAACTTATGAATCTCCAAAATGCAATTGTTGTCCTAATTCTCATCCAGCCTGTTTCACTTTTTGAAGATGCTGCAACCATCACTTTTCTTCCAAAGCAACTCTCTCACAATGTCAAGAGATCAAGAGGAGTTAATTGGTCCAATACTAGCTTAAGCTATTGAAGGTATTTCTAATCTGTTGAATGAAGCAAAAAATTGAACTATGGAAAACTGAGCTCTGCTATGTGACAAGTAACACTACCAATACTGAGAACTCTTAGTTACTTCAGTGAACAGATACTGCTCACCTCAAGTATCATTTAAAAACCAGCTGTTTTGCTTTTGGGATCAAGTCAGCAATTTCCACAAGTTGCTGTGCACTGTAAGAGCACAACAGCTTGGATCAGCCATAGTTGGGTATCTGTATTTAATACACTACTGCATGGGTGAGACCTGCCTTACATTCTGTGATCCTTTCTTCAAATCAAGCAACATGACACACTGTGATGCTTCCCCCAGACCTGCCTGCTACAGCCCTGTCACTTCAACGCAGCAGTAATCAGGAATTTCCCTAAAGTCCCTCAGATTAAGCAACATCCTACAGGAAAGTACAGAAAGAAACTTAGAGAGGTGTCTTCTGCAATTGCAAAGTGAGCTGCTGCACAGTCACTCTACTCCATGTTGAGTATTCAAGGAAAGTTCTATTATCAGGAAAGACATAAATATAAAGAGTTCATTATAAAACATGAAAAATCATCATTTGTAAGTACCTTGAAATCACTAAATGCCCAACACTGGCAACAGAAGGTCAAGCAAACAAATCTAGTTTTTTAAAATCTCCAGGAAAGCATTTAGCTTAATAAAAAATAAATGTCCTAAACTGTTTCTCAATCAATCACCAAACCTTCTCCAACATCGGCCACACAGATCCCAAGTACTGGGAAGCCCATATACACACAGAAACATGGATGAAGTAAAAATAGGCTGCTCAGATTACTATTTGAAGCATGACTCTCAAAAACACATAAGACGCAAGAAAACCAGCCCTCAAGCCCTAAAATAACACAATTTTGTGAAAATCATGAATAGGTATATTTGGTATCCAGTGGATGGCCTTCCTTGCACCCTATTATTCCCCATATATTTGTTCCCAAAGCAGTCAGACCTGTGAGTTTTGGTGCAGTGTATGTATACTGTATTCCACATTATGAACTCAATGTCCTTAGGAAAATGTAGATCTCTAAACTATAATGAAGATAGCTTCTGACTAAAGCCAGAACAAATTAGTTATACTTGAAAACTTTTTATTTGCCTGCCTTGAATTCCCTGCAGCAGCCAACTCATGATCCAAACTGGGACTCTTTCAATCAAGTTTCAAAGAATCTACAGCCTAGCAAACATAATTCAGGGGTAAGACCCTGAGGCCAATGACCAATTTGTTATATAAAGCAATATCTACCTATCAACAGTGTCTTTTTTAATGGACCATTCAGTAAAGGCATATAACAACAACCAAAGTGGAAGAGGGATGGGGGAGCAAGATAGAAGAGCTGAGGATAAAAAGAAAAAACACAAGCAAATGATACTGTGTTTCATGATTTACAGAAAAATCATTCCTGAGAACTAATTCATTTAACTCCCAATATAAACAGGATCAAAACTGAATGAATTTGAAAATTCAAGTTGTCAAATATTGACAAGAATGCATACACAAATCTGAAAGACATTATTCTGGCAAGCACAGAACATCACTACTTCTTGTCCAATCTTATATTATCATCCTTTCCTCAAATAATTCCCAGTGTTCTATTTATCAAGGGAAAAACCCACAAAAGCACAAGTCTTACCAGCACCACACACTGCAGTGCAACTACAACTGACCCTGGGAAAGCAGAATAGGGTCGTCTGTTTCCTTCAGTTGGTAAGTATCTTCCTGTCCCAGAAAACAGCAGTGTATATGTATAACCCAACACTGCCTGTACCAACCAGTTCTTTTCTATGCCCACCTGGACATCTCCAAGAAGGAAATAAGTTTTTTACTCACTGAACTGAGAGGAATGTTAAAAGGCCCTGTGATTCTGGGAAATCTAATGTAGCTCAAAAGAGCCCTCGAAGGTCAGGAAGGAAAAGATTTAATGGTTTTTAGAGGAATGACATATTGGCCTGATGCTTCTGTGAAATATTCTTGGAAGAAAAAAAATTTCCATCACACTTCAAGAAATGTAAATGTTTAAACTGTGAACTAAGTCTTGAGCTGTCTTCAAACCTGTTACCATATGCCTTTCCTTTTTGAGTGTACTTAACATTAAAATAACATGCTTGCACTCCTTAAATAACCCATCTGCTGTTCCCTACTTCTGCTGCTTTAAAAGCTTGTCAACTGCTATCCATTGTAGTTCCAATTTTTAGCATAAAATTAGCAATTTACTATTTATTTTGCCTAATTACACTAATTGTAGGCATTATATTTGTATTTAAGTGCCCCAGCATTTGAAATATTAAGGGAACCCCAAACAGTTAGGATTAAGAAAACAATATCCCAAGTACTTCACTAAGAAACCTGACTCCATCTCCCTTGACTGAGAACCTATTCTTGACTAATTATGAATTAAAAACAGACACAAGTGTTGTTTCAAGATTTCACATCATTCAATACACCACCAAGATATAAATTCCTTGTAACAATCAGATTAAAAAAAAGAGGCACTATTGTAAATAAGGCTGCTGAGGTAATTGCACATGTACAATACATATTGTACAACACAGAGAAGCCCAATATGAACCAATGCAACGCAACCACCGCTATCTTGCATCACCCTGAATACACCCTCAGACTGGAATGCACACCTCTGGGACTACTTACACATTCAGAGTGGGAAATCACTGGATTAACAGAAACAAAACTCAAGGAAAACCCAAGCAACCGAGACCTGAAGCCCCGCTCATAGCTAAGTACTTTAGCAGTTTAAGATATATTGTGGCTCCTTGCTGCCTAGTCTCGCATTCAGGGCAGCACATCCTTGCTTCTGTTTCAGGAGGAGAAAGGGATCATCTCATTCAGCTTCCCACATAGTTTGATGGTTAGGACTCTGAGCTGCATCATTTGTGGGTTAAAATCCTGTCAAGCTGGAGAAGAACTGAACTTCATATTTCTACTACTGGGACAAGCTCTCTAATGAAAGGAGAAAACCCTTAAGTTTCACTGAACTCAAACAAAGTAGCGCATGATTGGGATTACCTATTCAGTTTATTAGTGCTGGCACCTCATTCCCACCCATCTCAGTATTGATACTGAGTACAGTATTCATGCTCTTCAGTATCTTAACCTGTTAGTAATCTTTTGTCTAGATATCTTTTTGTCCCTAGATTAAAGCACGCTCGGATTACAGGAGGCTCCAAAGATTAGCCAGCGTTTAAAAGGAGATTGACTGTATTCACACAGCTGATTTCTTTATAAATAGAGTGGCTACAACCTAGCAATTTAAGCCTTAAGTTTGAAAAAACAGTGCTATAAATATTCAGCAAATAACTTTCCTTTTAGTATCTCTGAAAAAAAATTACTACATATCTATTTCACTTTTACAGGTTTCTTAGATTTTTGCCAATAGTTTTCCCAATACCTATTCAGATCTCAGAGCAAAGGGCACGTTTATGCTGCCAATATAATGAATATAGGAGGAATAATCAACTCTCTATTCAAAGAAAAAGCTATACCTTACTACTAACAGCCCAGGGTGTTTGCTCATTCCTTCCATTCCTTTAGATAATGATTGGACAGAATTCTTTGGCTCTGAGGAATTTCTTTCCACTTATTGACCTAAGATGCCCAGGGCAAGATCATGATCTGATTGGCCAACTCTCTAGCTTTATAGTGCAGGAAGGTTAATATTAATTGCAGATCCAAAGGTATGCTGCCGTATGCTTCAAATACTGAACTCGAACTCCAGGAATGCACCAGGTTTTCAAATATCAAAAACTGACAGACAACATATTTACTAATTGATTACAAAAGAAGAGTGCTGGAAAGTAGCCACTTCTCTTCATTATTCATGGTGTATCCTATGAGTTCCTTGCAACCTCTGGCATTTTACAAAGATGCAGTATTAAACTTCTGAAAATGTAGATTCTTTTTAAAGCAATGCAAAACAAAAAACATGCAGCTGTGAAGAGAGCAAGAACAACACTCAGTGCAGCAATGCAATGACAGCATACAGACGTATGTAGATAGGAGTAATGCTCAAGAAATGAGAGAAATAACGAATAACATAAATCACAAGCACTATGCTTTAATATTTCCAAATACAGAGATTTATTACCCTGCAAAGCCATCACATTATCAATTTGCATAAAGCTGTGGTAAAGTATCCAGACAGAAACACTGAGAATACCAAGGGAACTCTTGTAGCATTTAGCTTACTGGACTGCAGACATAAGTGAAAGATAAATAATAAAGACACCTGAAGTGTTTACAAAAGCCAGTAAAGCACCTCAGGTGAATAATGAAATGTTTCAGTGTATCTAAAAATTAGCAAGCTGTAGAGGAACACAAAAGGATCTCTTTCCAATCTGCTAGGAAATACCATGAGATTATATTGTTTATAGAACACGGATTCAGCAATACACTAAGAGGTTGTGTTTTATATTTTATATATACGCACGCACATGTTGTCAAAAGCACTATATATAGTTTTCAAAAGCTGATAAATCCTTGCAAAAATAACCCAGTTACATGATAGAATCAATCCAAATTTATATTATTGACCAGATGTGCCTGTCTGGCTGTCAGTATCAATTGCAGAGAGCAGACAAGAAATCTCAATCATATTTTCAATTTCTCTAGGAAATTGACAGCACTAAAAACAAGACTCTGAAAGACTTTCTAGAGATACATTTAACTGTTTCACCTTGGATTCGTCAGCATTTGTTACTGCATCTGATGGTGATTCCTACTGTCAAGCTATTCCTCTGAAATTCCCAGATCTGTAGCAGTACACTGTAATGCAGTACACTGTATCACCACAGAGTCCATATTATACAATAGGACCAACAATTTAGAACCACTGCTATGACCTGTATGATTAATATACATACATACATAAACACAAAGATCAGTACTGTAACAAACAACTTGGACAACATGTTTAACCAGAGCTGCAGTATAAACTACTCTGGAAAAGCCATGAACCACATTTGAAAAACCCATAAATATTTTCTGAATGCTCACAAGAGTATTTTTAAAGATTTTACTGAATGGACCCTTGTTCTCCCATTACAAGACAGATTAGTATAATAGGGAATTCTCTTATAACAATAGGGAATTCTGAAAGTATAGTCTCAGAAATACTTCTGGGCTATTACTACTCCGAGACACATGGCAGTTACAGCTACATTATTTATATTGCCACTAAGTGGCAGAAGATGAAACAAGAACAGACAGAAGATGACAGTCAAAGTGCTTTGAACATATTTGTCTTTAACAATAATAGGGTATAAAATTAGGACACTGATACTTCAATTGCCTCTCAAACCTTGACTTACTGACAAGTCCCTTGGTCCTGAGGAAAGCACAAACAGATTTGAAAGAGAAACTGCTACATAGTTCTGAAATTTTGAAACATGTATAGAAGCCTCTGATAAGAATGGAAACAAGTCATAGGTGTGTAGATAAACCAGGAAGTGAGATACAGCAAAAGGCAACAAAAGCCATTGCACAGAACTGGCTGCATGACACAGAAGTTCTGACAAGAGGTGATATCAACAGAGGTCCTGGGCAGATTTGTGACAGAAAAGGCAACTGTACCTTATAGGGACAGTCAAATGGAGACACAAAATGTCAATGAACAGGAAGGGAAAACACTATCGTTTCTATTTTCAAATGAATAATACTTAAAGAAATCATGTTTTGCTGCTAGGCTGATATAAAAACAATTTATGATATAGGCTGGTCATTTAGAAGTTAAGAATGAGGTAATTAAAAAATTTGTCCAAATAAGCATGTAGGATATGTGTAATATTATGGATTACAACCTTAGTGACAGCTGGTAAAGCACCAAAGTGGAAGACTGGAAGTTAATGAGTTAATGGAAGCTGTCCCTGAGATATTTTCCTATAAAGAATTCTATTAGATTTTCATAAGAAATTATATTTTTAAAAAACCAAACAAAAAAAAAAAAAAAAAAAAAAACAACAAAACCCAAAAAAACCACCCTTACAAAAGTACAAAATCCAAATGTATGTTAAGATGTACTTAACATGAAAAATAAACAGAAAGAATGATTTCTTTCTTAAACAACAGAACATTTAGCAAACATGCTTCTTCCCTGTTCACTTATGTAGTTGTCCATCAGCCAACTTCAGATGACTTATTATGCAACCAAATGAGGAGATTCTCTGTTTTATGAGGTATTTTACAAAATAGATTCCATACAATATCCATAGTTATCTGAACGACAGGATAAATCTATCCTAGCTGATAGTAAAGTCCTGTTAATCCTTCTTGCAATACTGCATAAAAATAGAAGACACAAACATAGTACAAAGCATGCAACAGGGAGAACTTATTTATACAGATGGTGTAGAAAAAAACAAAGTAAGATCAACTATCCAGTTCTAACCTCCCTTCCAAAATAAATCCTTTATCACTGTTTAACAAGCCTTTAACAAGCAAACTTGCAATAAATGGGTGGGAAAGAAGACTGCCGGAAAAAAAATAGACCCATCTTCCAATCCATCCCCTCTTGAAATGAATGAGATGAGAATCCAGGAAAAATAAATACAATAGAAAGCGTAGAAAGGAAACATGACATTCACTCACATAAAATTTTCTGGATATTCACTCAAGGCCATATCAATGATATTCAAAGCATCATGATAGTGTTTCTGGGCTGATAGCAAGAGTGCAAGGAGATGAAGAGAGTTGGCATCATCTCCTTGTAGTTGCAGAGCCTGACGAACATAACCCAAAGCTTCTGGTATCTGATTTTAAAAAATTAAAAAAAGGCAGAAAAAGAAAGCACCACTATT
Organism: Anomalospiza imberbis; assembly: GCF_031753505.1. Taxonomy (NCBI): domain Eukaryota; kingdom Metazoa; phylum Chordata; class Aves; order Passeriformes; family Viduidae; genus Anomalospiza; species Anomalospiza imberbis. The sequence goes on along the minus strand of NC_089686.1, from coordinate 16,763,212 downwards.
AGAAGTATTGCCTTTTACTTGATTGACATCCAAAAAATTTTCAAAATGCTCACTTCAGGTAATATGTAGAATTCTATACACTCCTGTAAGACACTACTCAGAAGTTTTAAATGGATGCGATCCTCTACAGTGAACACTGAAAATTAAATTAATACATCAATCCTGGAAACTAAGATATAGTAAAATAATATAAGTATTATATATATTTATATATTATAATATATAAAATTAAATAACATATTAACCCTGGAAAGTAAGATATGTTTTTATAAAACAGTTACCTTCAGCCCCTTAAAATATTCTCTTTTCAGTCCTGGCTGTATTTCTATATGATTTTGAAAATATTTTAATTGCAATGCTTAACTGAAATGTACAGCAACAGTAACTTTTCTTTATGTAGAATTTCATTGTCTCCTCAGCTGCCTGTGTTTTTGTTCAAAGTAAGTACAGTAAGTGTTAAAACCAAGAAATTTAATTAAGCAACACAAGTATTTTGGAATTCAGAATGTACACAGTCATAGCCTGCTCCTCAAAAATCTTTTGTGCTGGTAAAGTGACAATCCATTCCACTCTAACACAACACAGTCCAAGTTCTGTGCTACTCATTAGCAATGAAAAGTAGTCACTAGAGAATGTAAACAACTGTACTCAAGGCTACGTTGTGAAATAAACATGACATAGAAAGAGATTTACCATGATATACAGAAAGCAGTTCCATATTATCCATATTCATCTGATGTATGGTGGAATGGCTTAAACATAATAGCTGTACAAGTTGGACTAAGGTCTGATCTCTTTTATAGTGATAAAATATTTTCCAGTTTTCTTAAACACTTTTTTGTAATTTTGTTCACAAAACCAAGCCTCACATAGGTATTCAGGGTGGGCACAGATATTAGCAGGTACTCAAGATTTAAGCACTTGTAAAGATCATTAAAGACTAGATTCAAGAGCTCCTCTTTCTAGGATCTGAGCAGAGATTACACATAATAGTTAAAAACACCTTAAAAATTGACTTTTTTTTCTCTCTGTCTAGCAACAGAAATGCTGAAGTAAGTGGAATGACTTCTGTCATATTTCTGATCCTAGAGCTGGAAATACTGGCAGAATTCTGGAGAACTGCGTAAGACTGAAGGTGTTTGGAGAGAGTATTTCAGGTTTTTTTTCCATATATATGAATATGTGCACAAGGAAAATCAGGTTTTTATTGAAGAAATCTTCATCTCTATTCATCAACAGATACAAATTCTTATCTTCATATGACAGCATGATGCTGCACTTTTAAAATGTAACTAACCTGTCTGGAAATGGCAAGCTGCAGTGCCAAGTAAAATGCTGCCAAATGATCCGTTGGAGACAAACTGTGAGCCCTTAAAAACAAAGAAACAAAACAAAGAATTAATTTTGCCCCTGTTCAGACAGGTTTGACATATCCATAAATGCATATATATTCATTTATTCATATTCAGGTCTCTTCACTATGTGTATACTCAAAATTTGATATAAGTGGTGCTCATTTCAGCAACTTTTCTTATGCTTCTCAATCATCCTTGACTTAAAGAAAGCACCTTGGGACATGAAAAGTCATTTTTAATAGAAAAGAATTATGTAATTTCTGCTTAAATCTTAAATCTTAAAATAAATCGTTAATACAAAATACTTCTTCAAATAAATCATACTCCTAAACAAACACTAGATGTCATTACTTAGAATATTTATAAGAAAAATTCATTAAATGAAGTTTTCTTACAGAAAAAAGGGGAAAAATCCAAATATGAATTCCCCAGAACACCATGCCTTTAAAGAGATTAATTATATCAACTTTTTTCCACCTTTTAAAAAAATATGTTTCTTATCTTCTTTTTAATATTTTGGTCAAATGCACACTCTGAGTCTTAATCATTTTACTATCCTACAGAAATTCTTCTTGTAATACACTCTACTATTTTCACCTGTAATACAATCTTTCTGCTGCAAGATAAGAGGTTTTTAGCAGGGGGATGCTTGAGCATAAGGACAAAAAAAAAATTTGGCTGTACCCCAAATGATATGTAGTAAATACTGGGCAGGAAGCCTGGGACTATTTTTTTATTTACATTTGTTGCAATCTTTTAACGGAGTCTCATTTACAACTCTATTGTGCAATAATCATCTTTGGAACACCTAGTGAGTCACTTCCGTTGGGAGGAAGCATCAAAACTGACCTTTAAACCACCAAAACCGCAGAGAACCTTTTGCTTCTGACCTGTGCATTTCTGCTTTCTCAAGTCCAAGCAGCTGTACCGGTCCATTAGCTTAGTAACTACACCCAACATGCTTCAAAGAGGTTTAAAGTTATTAAGGGACACCTCCGTATTTTATTAACTTCACCTGTAAACTGGAGACTAGATGCTAGGTAAAGCCTAACAGGGTCCAGGACGAGTCCTTTTTAAAATTTAAATTCACAAAATAAGCAATACTAAAAAAGAACAAGAGATTTTTACTTAGAGAATACTTCTTCAGTGTCCCAAGCTTCAGATAGTGAAAGAATGAAGCTATTACTAGCTATGTACCATTTGGTGAGTTCTGTGAAACTTCAGTTCACACCAACCACAGGAAAGTCTTCCAAATTTTAACAAATTTAACAAAAAAAAAACACCAAAAAAAGTTAGTGAAACAAAATTGAACAAATTTTAACAATTTAACAAAAAAAAAAACCCAAAAAAAGTTAGTGAAACAAGCACTCCTCAGTACTGCATGAAGGGAGCAACAAGCACCTTCTTGAATGGCCACCAACACAAATTGGTAAGCCTTGAAATCTGATTCAAGCAAGAGTCCAAAATGTAACTGTATTTCTTCAGGACCTCTATTTCTTCAGGCATTGGCCCACTAGGTAGGTGATTTTAAAAATACACAAAAAAATTTATTGGAAAAAAAAAAGGCACATCAAAATACTGAGTCCAGTATAGGCTGCTTGCTTTATAAACTGATAGAAGACAGAGAATTTAACTTCCATCTCCTGGAAAACTTTTATTTTTCAGATGTGGTAAGAGAAAGTAGGCATGACTGGTGTGTTGGGTGAAAGACAACATAACATACAACCAAGCAACAACATTTGAACAGAGACTGAGAAAAAGTAATTTCACAGTGATAAGAAGCTGAATATTGGCATGACCTGGCAATGTGCTTTTACCAGCCAGAAAGCCAACCATGTGTTGGGCTGCATCAAAAGAAGTCTGACCACAGGGCAAGGGAGGTGATTCTCCCCTTCTACTCCACACTCATGGGACCCCACCTGGAGTGCTGTGTCCAGGATTGGGGTCCCCAGCATAGGGATGATGTGGACCTGTCGGAGTGAGTCTAAAGGAGGGCCACCAAAATGACCAGAGGGCTAAAGCACCTCTCCTTTAGAGACAAGCTGAGAGAGTTGGGATTGTTCAGCCTGGAGAACAGAATGCTCAGGAAGATGTTACAGCACCTTCCAGTACCTAAAGGGGTCCTACAGGAGAGCTGGAGAGGATTCTACAAAGGTATGCATGGATAGGAAGAGGGACAGCGTCTTCAAACTGGAAGAGAGTAGATTTAGATTAGATATTAGGAAGAAATCCTTCACTATGAGGATGGTGAGGCACCAGAACACATCCAGAGAAGTTGTGGATGCCCGATCCCTGGCAGTGTTCAAGGCCAGGCTGAAGGGACCTTTGAGCCATCCAAAAAGTTGACTCTCAGAATTTTGAGAATCACTATTCTGAACTGGAGAATAGGGTCAGCAGACACTGAGCTGGAATGGGTTAACTTCACACTATGGTCCATTTCATCCCCTGCTGTTTCAAAGAACCCTCAAAAGAAAGCAATTCACTGCTAGGGTCTCAAAAAGTAGTGAATGCACAGAATTGGTGAAAAATGGTTAGCATACTATTTTTGAAACAGTGATAATTAAGTCAGTAGTGGTAAGAGGGGTAAGTGAGGAACTGAGGAATAAACTAGGAGGTAGAAAGTTCAGTTTCAACATGGAGAAAATACTGAAGTAGTAAAAAACCTAGTTAAAACCACTAAGGAACAGAAGAGCAAAGATATATTAAAACATACTTACATACAGAGGAATTGCTAAGACAAGACAGAAAAAAGGACCAACACATACCAGGCTCACTCTAAAGTTACCTGCAAAACACTTTCTTAACCCTATCCCCTCTGATACAAAATCACCACCAAAAAGCCAGGGCTTCATTTTCACATTAATGCACAAACCTGTTTGTGCACAACCTGCATTGCTGTGTTACATTTAGGCTTATCTCACCAAAGAAGGATTTTCAAGGGTATATAAATATAAAAGACATATTTAGATGCTGCAGCACTTTTGCCAGCTTTTCCATCAAGTTTTCCTTCTTCTATAATTAGGGTAGAAATGTCCTCATTCACCTGTTAATGGTCATTTCATTTGCAGAGTCCACAAGAATGAACTACTGTCATCCCCAATGGCACTGCTTCCAGGTAATGCACTCGGAAGATGACATTTGCACTGCCATTGCCTACACTGTTACATTTCCAGATAGAATTTTCATTTTCCCCTAGCTTACTACCCCAAAACCTGCACTTCACCCCTCAGCCCCAGCAGTACGGCCTCAATTATTGCTCTGCTTCTACAGAGATAATTGCAAGGGCCTCCTATACAATCTGATCAGTGGACAGCACTCATAGAAACACTGTCTCATTGAATCATGACTCAAAACCTTACATTGTGTGGTTTTTCCTACTAGATGAGAATACCTGAGCAAATATTTTATACTAGAGAGCAACACAAACGTCTTTAAATAAAGGGAAATCCTTAGAAAACAATTTAGGTAATGCTGGCAGAAAATGATGGAAATAAATGCTAAAGAAATACATTCTGTTCTCGTGATGAGAGACTCCCAGAGGTGAAGTTGTCATTATACCATTTTTACAAGTCTCTCTTTTTAGAACATAATAAAAGCTTTGCACTACATATAGCAGAACAAAATGGAAAGATCAACACCCACTTACCTCTGAAATGCAAGAAGAGCCTTTCTCTGCAAGACCTCTTGCATCCCTCGCAAAGATGCTAAAAAGGATATATTTAATCAGTGATACGAACGATGGTGAGATTTCATTCCACACACTAACTGAAGAAGCTTTAACACATTGACTGAAAAAATGGTTGCACACAGAAGATTTAACGTCTATCATTCTGCCAGGTATCCTTTAGGCAGCATGGGAATTTCCAAGTGTGAATGTTTATGCCTCTCTTACCATCAGTAGCCTGCAGACTGTAAGTCAATCCCAGCGCCAAGTAGCCTTTTGCTTTGAACTCTGATGTTTTGTCCCCGAGATCAACAACTGCTTTGGCAAACCTTTCAGCTTCTTCCAACTGAAAATATTACAAAACATGCATGTAAGTCTAAAACTAGCTAAATCTTACATTACAATGATAAGAATTCTCAGAATACTCAGAATGTATATTATGCACACTGAACCTGTTAAAATCTCAGCCATGATTGCTTTGGAGGACTATTTAATTTTTCATTTGACTTCATTTTCTTGCTAAATACTGAGTAAAACCCATAGATTTTAAGCTGAAACACCTATTCCTATGACTGTGAGAAATCTGGCATAAAGCACACTTCAGCCTTTTTTCTTCTTTTTTTCCTTTTTTTTTTAATAAACAAGGTATTTCTGGTCCAAATAAGCCATCTACCATTTTTGCACTTTATAAATAGAGTTCTTGACCTATGAACCATTTATTTAGGGAAATCAATCACAAGAACTATGGCTCTAACTCTGTAAAAAAACAGTATACCATGCAGAACTCTGCTTCGAATACTGCACTGCTGAATGGATGCAAACTCATAAACAGAGAAACACGTAAAAATCAAGGTTTAGCTGCCATGCTAGCACATTATTTAATACTCTAGAAAAAAAAAGCCCATCTGAATCCATTCCAGTAATTGTAAATGCTAAGTACAGTAAGCTACTCCATACAGACTCAATCCATAGGGAACAATTTACAGAATTAGGATATACTTTAATTAAGGCTGTATTTTGTCAGCCTCAACAAGTCACATTTGTGCTACTATACCATTTTCTGAATTTCTAAACATAATCTTTCCCTTCTCTTTTCCTTCTTTTTCAAATATACTCATTCTTGTAAAATTACACAAGTATCTTGAAAACAACATGATGATCTTTGGTCACTTTAATGTTTTTGTACAGATACATCCATTTCAAGTTTATGTAAAATACTCAACTCTCCCTATTACAAATTCATAAACCACAGCTACCTGCAAACATGGAACCACCAGAAGAATCTCTTGATTATAAGAGATGTGCCTCATTATTTTCTGGAAAGTTATTTTCCTCTTGCAGAAAATAACCAAAGTCTAAGTTGCATTTATGATCCGTCTTCTGATGTCCCAATTTCCACATATTTTAAGCTATGTCTTAGACCAGTATCAGAATATACTACCTTGATAAACATAACCTCTGTCAAGTATTTCAAATTAGCCATTCAAACAGGGATATACATGTGCATGTACATTCTGTTCTCTGTTTTTAGATATGCCCAAGTGCATGCAGTCACTGTGCAAAAGTATTCGCTACATCTCTAACTCAAGATTTTAGTATAGGTCTTGCTGAGAAGACGGGGGCAAAGCTTACCCAGTGCAGAGATCCCATGCAGAGCTTTGCAGCAAGGAGTGGAATCGTTGCATCATCTGGTTTCAAACGTATACATTCCTTCAAGACTTTAACAGCTCGAGCAGACTGTTAAAAACATTTTCCATTTAAATTACTAAAAACATAAATAAATTTCACAGATAGAATATTCCTATTTCCACCATTTACTTTATTTTTCCTTTGCGAAGGAGATGTTACTACACATTCTGTTGACAATTGGTCAGAGCTCCTCAAGCCAGTGAAAGACAAGACTTTAGGCACTGCTTTTGTTATTTAACTCCTACAAACTTTAATTAAGCATCCCCAGAAGAATGTAATTCCAATGGTATACAATTCAGAAAACAGTTTTGAGATGCATCTAAAACTTTGCTAGGCCTGTAAACTCACAGCATTTGAGCCAGACAAATGAAAGAGAAGGAATGGGATAGAGTTTTCCAAACAAGCAATGTTTTGGTGTTCTTTGGGAGTTAAAACAGCATACAGGAATAGGTCTGATATAAGACAGAATGGCACTGCTTCTCTTTTTTTTTAACTTATTTGGCTCCATCCAATCATAGTTTGGAAGATAACTCAAAATAAATAGAGTTGGAAGAAAAAACAAGTCTCTTCAGAACCCATGTGCTGCTAAACTATTTTCTAAGGAAAATACATTCCTTTCCCCCATTCTGAAAATAAGCAAAATATCCCCATTGAAAATTATATTTTAGAAAATTAGTTCTTTACATGATATGATTAATGTATTTTCTGTAACATGACAGTGAAAAGCAGAAAGAACTGAAAACAGAGAATTGCATCTAAAAACTAAAGTTCCTAGTTTATATAAAAAAAATTTTAAATCCATTAGTTGCACAGAATACACAGTCTCAAAGGCAGCAATATTAAAGAAGATAAAGTCAGACATTTCCAAAAGAAAAAAAAAAAAAAAAGAGCATCACGAATCAGCCTTAATTTGTATCTAAGTATAAAATAAATTAAGTCATCAAAAGCACACTTAAGTTTTACAGGATAATAGGATCTGGTATAATTCACTGCCTGTACTCAATCAGCTTATTTTAAGATTATTGGCAAGATAGTTGTTATCACCTAAGTTAGAAACTATTCAAACAACAACATTCTTTGTACAGCACTGGGAATAAATTCAGGAGTATGGCATACTTAGTTGATTCAAGGATTAGAATTATTTGCAAAAACACTACAGATGAAAATTATGGAAGTGCTAAACATTGTTATCAAATGCCGTCAATACAGGAATTATATGAAAAAATTTATACTTACTTTTCCTGCGGCCATTAAGGACAATGCAAACTGATACCAGAGATGGAACTCTTCAAACGCAAACTTCATGGCTCTTTCTAAACACTAAATATGGGGGGCATTGTTATTTAAGCTCATGTTCTTCAATTACTGAAAAGATACACTAGTATTAAGATTTTTTATAGACTCTTATCTAACATACATGTAATTAAAAAAATAATTTATTCAAACACATGAAAATAGCTGCTAGATTCTATATGGAAAAGAATTCAACAAAAAACTGATTTCCCATTTACTCTGTTTGTTTAAATACTCATGCAGATACTGTATTATGTAGTCTGAAAGATGGAATTATGAATATCAGGTTACTGAAGATACCATCTGTAAAAAGTAGGAGATAAGTCTTAAGTGAAAAGGAAAATTGTACACACTCTTTTCCTAATTTGTGAATACTTAATAAGCAGTGGTACCACAAGCACTTACAAGCACCATTTAAAATGAGGGGTGGTATATAAAGATTCACCTTGAAGTATTATTTCTATTTGTAAAAATTTTAACTTCACACTCCATATTCTGCTGAGATTTTAAGTGAACTAACTGAATGCCAAAAGAAAATTCATTATTAATACACTGAGACTAAATAATGAAATTAGCATTAAACACTAATTTTGAATGTTTCCTATCTGCTGTTCTCAATAAAAATCATTTCATTTTGCTATGTTAATTTTAACTAATCAGGCCAGTTCTATACAGTAGAAAGGTGAAACACTTTTCTGGAATAAACTGATTTAGGAATTAATTTTTTAGTCTGCAGAGTCCAGCAGCTTTCTGCTCTGACAGCTACAGTGCATATGCTAAATTGTGAAAGCATGAATTATTTTTCCCATACAAATTCAGCCTTAACTTTACAGAAAGCGCAACAAGGTGTGCAGTATGTTTCCACACTACACCAGAATCTGAAGCAAAGAACAGCACTGAAGAGGAGACAAAACAGAAGTGCATTATCTTAACATATGCTAGAATTTATCCTACTGCACAATGTCCAGTATCAAGAATATTATCTAATAGAATTTTTATTATATTATTGTAAAGAAATTATATTCTTTATAGTTATACATTATTTTAGAAATACTTTCTAATATTGCTGTCAAAGGTTCATCATCAGATTGTAGGTGTAGTAAGTAAATTAAATGTCTGCTACGAAAAACAACACAGATTTTATTTTCCCACTGCACTTTGCATAAGTGGAAACAAAAAAAGCACAGAAAGAAACAAGTAAGTTATGTGTGATTGCTTCTATTATTTTAGATACTTCACAGAGATGCATACATAAGGCTTACTGTACTGTAAAAAATGTAAAATTTCTTTACTAGGCCTTGCTCAATTAAAAATTATTTACCAATTCTAACTTCAGAAAATGAGGTTTAAGAAATTGATACTTCAGAATTTTATAATTTTGCAATTATAAGGACACAGGACACAACTGTAGATTATCCTGAAAGCCTTGAGTTTCAACATACTAAGAATATATCTACCATTTCTTTTGCTTAACTTTAAGTTCTATTTCCTTGGCCCTGCTCAGTAAGAAGTGACAAGTTATGTGATTTGCCTTTTCTTTGTAAGATGACAGAACTAGCCTTAGGGTACATGGGGGTAAGGGATGAATGGATGGATGGGATATGTTTGTGACCTACACAACAACATGAACACCTCTTAAACTGGGTTCTTCTGAACAAAGCCACAACAAGGAATTTCGAAGACCTACAGGTTCTAACAAGAAATACATAACAAACAATAGTCACCAGGCAGGCTGGAAGTTAAGATAATGCTCAGGATAATGGCAACTGACTTTACTACTTGAAAACACATTCAGCACAATCCCTCTCCTACAGAAAATGCCATTGTTGATACTGCCTTGTAAACAATCACAAATCACTATATGAACAGGCTATGTTGAACACATTACTGAATTTGGTTGTTTATCACTATGGTTTCCTGAAAAGTATATGCTTGAATTTAGAAAGCTGAAAGATGAAATCATGAAAATGTAGGAAAATTTCTGGTCTGGAAGACATCTCCTCTTGTAGGACACTTCCAAGCTCAGTATCATGCATCCCACAAAGCTTAAAAACGAACTTGATTACAACCAGAGTACTTTTGTTTAGGAAAGAATTGACAGTATAAAAATTTCCTTCATCTAGTTGACGATACCCTAAGAAATTGAAAGCCCATTATATACAAACTCAATAAAAACATGAGCCTTTTCAGTTAAGAACGTGACTTGGCATTAGAACAGTTTAACAAGGATAAGACAGATTTTTGATAATTTAATATTCTTATATAACAATCAACTATTTCTGTAAGTAATCAGCTATAGCTAAACAGGAGGCCTCAATAAGATATTGGAACTGGTGGGTGAATACCATTTCCACAGTTAGAATAATTTCCCAACTTCTGATTTAATCTACAACAGCTCCACCAGAGCAATTAAAATCAGCTCAAAGAGAATGAAGCCCTAAAAAATTCAATGTCTATTATATAACTGAAGAGAACGTTTTAACATTTCTGAATATGTGTTTATTACAATACTTCAAATTATAAAAGTTACAGACTATCAGCACAGGATTTGAGGGCAGATATCTTCTACTCACTAAACCTGCAATGTTCCCATAAATATAACAGTTTTTAAACATTCTAAAAAAGACCAAAAATCCACAACAAAAAACCCTGCAACAAAACCACCATGACACCAGACAAAATGTAAGAATCAGATTTGGAACCCAGGGCTGCTCTATCCCTGCCTAGTTGTTAGTCTACTATATAAAATTGAAAAGTTGCCAGTCACAGAGAGAAAAAAATAAGTCAAAGTTTTCAAGGTTTTTTGGTCTCTTGTTTGTTTGGCTTTTTAAAAAATACTCGTTGATGTCTCTTGTTTCAGAAGTTCTAGAGTGAAATATATGGATGGCCACCTCTTGCACCTTTGGTGCAACCACCTAAAACTACATGAAGGTGATTGTGTCTGTAGTGACAAGTACATGGAAATATTCCTGATTAGATTATGTTGTAGAGCTGGTTCTGTGTGAGCTTTGTAATCCTTTGTTCTGTGAAACACCTTCCATTGTACTGATTTAAACTGATTTGTATCCCAACTAGCAGCTATGAAGTACTTTCAAGAAAAAGAATACCCAAACTGAGGGTTTACCACCACGTGAGATGCAGATAAATGGGGGACCATCAACACAAACCAGAGAAAAACTAGAGTGCTTTTTTTGCACTTTTTTCTTAACAGAAGTCCTCTATTATAGTAGAGAGAAACCCTTTCTCAACAAATCAATTCCTGGGTATGCCTTCATATTCTTTCTGGAGACTAATAATTAATTGTGGTCGGCAACAGTACCCTGCTGCTGGGTGAGCACTGTCTGTGCAGCAGAAAGATCTGCTCTGCCCAAAGAGCTGCAGCTGTTTCACAGGTATAAAACTGTTACCAATACTTGGCAGTTTCCTGAAGAAGTTGCCACAGCATGCTACATAATGAAACAGACAATGAGGTAAGTAACACGTGTCCCAAAGACCTGAATTTTTTTTTTTATTAACTTTATTTCCTTTTTATTATAAACTGTAAGGATTATGGATCACTCCAAATACTAAGAAGTGTAACAGAAAGTTTTCTTCTGAAATCTTTTTTCATTCGTTACAAATATGTTTTAGGAAATTATATTTATTGTTTCTATATCCAGAACAGCTTTTATTTTTTGCCATTCCTTCTTGCTCTCTCCATTAAATATGTACCCTTTTAAGCAGATCCATGCATCTCCACCTAAAAATCATGCGCATTTCTGAGGCATTAAACATTTATCACACCTTCCACGCAACTTTTCTTGTTTGGCCACCTCAAGTCATTTGTATAAATTTAGACAGTAAACATTTTGGGGTGGAAATTACCTCCTGTATTTATAAAGCAGTGAGAACAACAGTATCCTATATTTGTTTCAGCCCTTTCTTACTACCACAATTAACATGATTAATAGAAAACAGCAAAAATGACACAGATGAATATTCACTGCCATCAACAAACCTCTGAAAGCATTTCATACTGGCCTCTTCTTCCCAAGGCTATTGTAAGTAAATCGTAGACTACAGATGCACTTTGCAAACTGATGATGCGATCATTCTTGTGCTCTGGTATTCTGCTCAGTACAGCATCCCGGTTAGCCTGAAACACACCACCAAAAAAGAAACCAAGTCAATCATTATAATTCAAGCTGTATTTTCACCTTTCTACTCAACCTCTCACTCAATAGCTGCTGTAAGGAAGAGACCTGAAACTAATTTATAGACAGAAAGAATTACCAATTTTATGTATTAGTGGCAAGACTAATGTTTCTACATGAACCTATTTTTAATTACTACATTCTAATTCCATAATCTAAGTAATTTAAATTTATTGAAAAGCTCTCAGAAAAAAAAAGAATGTAGATTTTCAATATAACGGATATACATCTACAAAAATTTCACTTTTTTGTATGCTAGTAAAACATTAAAAGGATCTTCACATCCTGTATTCCAGCTTTCGTAAAATAAGGCAATTGACTTACTTTCTCTTCACAACATTATGACACTATCATCTCACTTGTGAATGGTAACATGCCCAGGATAACCCACAATCACCTTAAGGAATTACTACTGAGAAGTGAAAACTAATCCTGGTTCTGGGCACAGGTTTGGAATCAGGCCGTGTTTGCAGTAAGACTTTGTACTTTAGAACCCATTTTGTGAAAGGCACATTGCAAACCTAATTCCTTAAGTGCTCCTTTTGGGAAGGAAGAAAGTTGAGCTAGAAATGGATTAAATTAATTGACCATGTTCACAGAGAAACCATGTTCAAGAGCAAAGAACAAAATTCAGGTCTCAGAGTAGTCAGTACCTCCCTGAACCACCCAATGCTTCTCCCACTTTATGATCAAGCCTCTGAAAACACATTATCTTGCTATCCTATTTCAAGTTTTCTTGGCATTAATTATTGCCATTGCACATTGGTACAAATGCTAGTGTATCTGGCAGTCTGCAATCAGAAGTCAAAGATACTTCTCTCTCCTTATCACCCTCTTTATTTTTAATTTCACAAGGAATGGCCCCCTTAGCATGTTTACTTAAAAACACTAAATTTTAATAGGTAGCTTATTACCCCCTCTTTCAGCTGCAAAAAATGACACACAATAAGGGATAATAAATTTTTTCTCCACTTTAACAAGGTAACATTTTAAGCTCTGAACAAGCTCTATACAACTTTAAAATCAGAATAATTAAATACTGAAATTTTTTCAAAGAGATATGTGGAATGTAAAACGCACAGACATCTCAGGAATTATCAACTGAATAATCCATATCTCTAGTTTGAAACAACCGCACACAAGCACACACACACCCCCAAAGAGATATTTTACTTTCTTTTGATCAAGAAGTCTTTGGCTTTTACTTTTTACACTGCATAAATATTCAGTCAACTTCAAGAACTTCTTTTTAACTCCACCTCTAATCACTACTTAACTCAGCTCCTTGCAAGTTTTGAATAAGCTGTGAACTAGCACTTCTTGTGAAACAGTGGTTGACACTGCCAAAGCACAAGGATGTTTCATAATTATTCCAGATATCTTGTGTATTTGAACAATCATTTTCTTGATAACTATAAAACAGAAAGTGCATAGAAACTGAAGTGCTCAGTATTTCAGAACTGCCATGGTCTCAGACACTCTAAGGTGCCAGTCAAACTGCAATGTGTCATCTGCCACACTTATGCCTGTAACACACTTGAGCAGTGCAGCCTCAGAGCAAGGAAGGATATGCTCAGCCATTTTACCACTGGTTAAGAATCTCCGACAAAGCTGAGCCCAAGAGGTGGTGATGAGTGACACCAAGCCTAGTTGGAGGCCAGGAACTGCAGAGTGTCCCAGAGATTGATACTGGGCCTAATCCCAAGCATGTTTGCTGAACTGATATGCCAAAGGGCTGTGCTGCCATCCAGAGGGACATCAACAGGCTGGAGGAATGAGCTGACAGGAACCTCAGCAAAGCCCTGCACCTGGGAGGGAACAAACCCAGGCACCATACATGCTGGGCGCTCACCAGCTCAAAGGCAGCTTGACAGGAATGCACTTGGGGGTCCTGGTGGACACCCAAGGTGAGAAGGAGTCAGCAAGGTGCCCCAGCTGGAAAAAAGGCTATTGATAGCCCAGGCAGCATCAGCAGGATTGCTGCCAGCAGGTTGAGGGCAGTGATCCTTGCCCTCTGTTCAGCACTGGTGAGGCCACACCTGCAGTACTGGATCCAGTTCTGCACTCTCTAGTACAAGAGACATGGAGCTACTGGAGAGAGTCCAACAAATGCCCACCAGGCTGTATTAGACAGCAGAGTAACTCTTTTATGAGGAAAGGCAGAGAGAGCTGTGACTCTTCAGCCTGGAAAAGACAGTGCTCAGGAGGGGAGCCTTATCAATGTTAGAAGTATCTGCAGGAGGATACAAGGAAAAGGGACCCTGTCTCTTTCCAGTGGTGTCCAGTCACAGGACTAGAGGCAATAGGCATGAACTGAAATACTGAAGGTCCCCTCTGAAGATCAGGAACCTTTTTTTTTTATTTGCTGTGAGGGTCAAAGAGCAGTGGCACAGGCTGCCCAGGGAGGCTGTGGAATCTTTCTCCTTGGAGATACTCATAAGATGTCTGAAGAGAGATGTAGCCTGTTCCAAATGGCCCTGTGTGAGCAAGGGGGCTGGACAAAACGACCTCCAGAAGTCCCTTCCAAACATAATCATTCTGTGATTCAGTCACCGCAACTCAGCTGACATGCAGCAACACATACATGCACTGTTAACATGAGGATGTCAGATCACAGAACCACAGGATGGTCTGGGTTGGAAAGGACCTTTTAAAGATCATCCTGTCAGGGGTGGGGACACTTTCCACCAGACCAGATTGCTCAGAGCCCTGTCCAACCTGGCCTTTACTGGAGTGTTTTCTTACAGACAATGAAAGTAAGGGACCACAGTACTTTAATAATACAATAGCATATCAAAACACCAACTGTTACTCAGTCTTCTCTAAGTGTTATTTCTTTCCCAAGTACTGGTTTCAGAATCATAAATCACATACTACTTCACAAGTACTACAGCTAGAAAGTTAGCATGCACTGAAGCTGAAATAACAGGTCTCAACTCTCAAACAGGTAAGTTTGTAATGATGAATATTTTTATGCTCTACCTTTCCCTTTCCTCCCTCCAAAACTAATTTGAACAAATGACTAAGACAAAGAAAATCAATCATGTCAAAGATCATACTCCCCCGAAACAAACTCTTTTGCCCAAAAATAATCTGCAATAATTACTGTAAAAAAACCTGAAAGCTTGCTAAGGTATATGCTCTACAGTGACAGCATTTGATATAATTAGGCAGATCTAATTCACAAAGTAAAAGATGTAAGTAACCTGAAATGACACTTAACTTTTAATTTGGTTTTTGGCTTCTTAATGATGATATGTAAGGAACTACACGTGCAAATACAGCAATTAGTAGTCAGATCTTGTAGAACTGGGACTGCTTTCACTTCACACCAAGACCACAGCTCACATCAGAATTCTCTACACCTTCACTGCTGCTCAGGCAGATTACAGAGACACAGGCAGCACCTGTCACTGGTAAGCATATTCTGCAGCAAATTCAACATATGATAAATGGAAATGTTTGCTCAGCCAATTTTTTCTGTATTATGAGAATCAGAATCTAGAAGAAATTTCTAGATTCTGTCATGAATACTGCAAGGCAGAGCACTAGGAATGAGGAAAGCAGTTAGCACTACAGTGTAAATATCTGCCATTTAAAAACAGTTAAATTAGGACAATGTTCACTAAAATGTTCTGATCCTATTTAACTTAGCAAAACAGAAATTATGCCAAAACATTTGAATCACCTGTAGAACTTAAAAGACTACATCTCATTGATGTGCAGTGAGACAGACTGCATGATGCCTGAGACTGTAGAGGCTTCACCCCTCTAGCTAAAAAAAACAGCAAAAGCTCCAGCATTTCATTTTATCTGAGAACATAAAACTGACATGGTATGAGAGTGTCAGTATGTGGCAGTTGATTGATAACTAGCAGAAAATATGGAAGGTTGACAAAGGGCACAAGTAGACCATTGAAAGGAATAATTTATTGAGGAAATGGGGACATTTAAAAAAAAATAATTCAGTAGCCAAGACTGAATGTCAGTATCATTAAAGATCATTTACAAATTTGAGTGACTGAAGTTTAATGCACAATGGAAGGTACTTTTTGACAATGTTTATTATGCTCTTTTAGTAGATTCTGATTTGCTTTTTACAATAAAAATAACTTAGATTTTATGTATGTCTGAATAGAAACCAACTGGTGTTACACTGGTTCATACTGGTAAGTGATGCCAAACGAAGGACCTGGCTTGTTCACCTGCCTATGGAAGGCTAGGTACAGCCAGCCCAAAGGAGAAAAACTCCAGAACACTTGGAGACTTCATCTAGCTGGCTCAGAGGAACAAAAATTGTTCCTCTGCCTGCTTTCTGAACAGAAATTAAAAGACAAAGCAAAGGCTTAGGGGGAAAAAAAGGCCTATTTTATTAAAACAAAACAAAGCCAAATACCAAAAAAAAAAAAAAAAAAAAAAAAAACAAAAAAAAAAAAAAAAAAAAAAAAAAACCACAACAGAAACCAAACAAAACAAAACAAGGAAAGCACACACATACAGCAAATGCACATTCACTCCATTTCACCTACCATAGATTCACTAATAAGCAGCAACAGTAAGGCTTCTTCTGTATTTTCTTGAGGACAGAAGATGCTGTTCAAAATGAGAATTTAATTATTTAAGCAGAACACATTATTTTTATGAGTAGTTCACACATATATATTACAAGCACTGTAAAAACTGGAAAATGTCCAAAAAAGAAAAGTAACTTGCATAGAAAAATCAATTGGTTAAAATTAATTTCTTTGCAATGCTCTATATTTGCATTTCAGAAAAGTTGGCTGAACACAATAGAAGAACAAAACTATCACTACTGTCAGAGTTGAACACATTCAAATATCCCAAAATTGAACATAATTTGACAACTGTAAACATTAAACCCATAGTTTAACTAGCCTCTTATACGCAATCTGTCTGAACTCAATCTAGATCACTGATTCAAATGCAGGCAAGAGGAAACCCTCACACAAGAACAGAACTTTTGTATTTTAGGCAATATGTGAAGAAATACTTCTATCAGTCTTTCATGAGATATGCTTGAGAATTTTTTCCTGATACATTCAATAGCTATGAATATTTTCAAATTGATCCATGACAATCTCCACCTGTTTGCCATAATCACTCTTAGTTCCAAGCAGTAGAATTATTTGCTTGTAATGAATATTGTCAAATATGCAAACCTAATGCTGAAGGTTTGCATAGGACTAGTTTCTAGACTTGAGTGCTGTCTCTGAACACTGAATGCTTTCTGGAAACTCTTCTATGCTGGTGGACAGACAACAGTAATCTGCATTGGGTACTGGCAGGAATTCATTCATCCATTCTCATACACATTAAAAAAATCCCCCAAATCAGTGACTATGTTTTATCTGTTCAGATTTCTTCCTCTAAATTATTTCTGAATTAGCACAAGTCCTGTTAATTCAGTCCATTGGTTCCACAATTCCCTATTTAAACTGAGAAAATAATTTGTTGCTGTTAATAATAAATTCCCGTGGTCCCAAGGATATTTAAACTACAATACATTACAGACAAGAAACAAAAGTTGTCTGATATTAAAACATCTTTCCAGGTTTTTTTAAAAGCACTAGAAATATAAGCAGTAATTCAATGCCTGAAAGAAAATAGAAACTAAAAGACATCTTAATTCCAGGCAGTTTGAAAGCAACATTGTGAATGTATTGTGATAATATACAAAGCTAAGACCCCAGGGCAGCTGTTCTGTTGTTGTATTTTTATTTTTTAATCAATGTAACTACTCACCAGATTTTTAAGAGTATTCTGAATCTTAGAATTTAGCATATAATTTGTTATTACATAACAAAATAAATTTCAAAACAGTTAGTCATGAATAAGAACCACCCACAAAAAGGAATGAGGAGTGATGAGGAAGCATCAGAGTGCTCCTTATTTAACAATCCACTCCTCTTTGCAGAATTTAACAACCTGGAAAAAGACTTAACCTGACCAACCTATAATGGCAACCAGAAAGCAAAATAACGACTGGAAAGAGTTGCTGGAGAAATTATTCTCTCAGAGAAAGAAGGGATGCTACCCCAAAGAGAACTACTAAAAAGCCGCTTATCAAAACAAAAACAAACATTATTTTCTCCAGCAATTTCAAACATATTTTTGTAGATATGTTGATGCTTGTCTCAAATAAGATCCCTCATGTGCAGAAATTAGTGAGACATTTCTTTGACCTGTCTATGTAAACAAGCTCCGTTAAGTTGACAGAACTAATTTTCTGTTTGTTCTGATAGATGCAGGCACACAATTAAAGTAATTTCAGTGTAACAGGCCAAAAGAGGCAAGTGAAAACATGAAACAGCTATCAACCAAAGGCAAACCATGGAATTTATGCTCAGTTGAAGAACTGGTTCATGTAAACTGAAGAGGCAATAACACAGAGATCTAAAAAACCATAAATGCTATTAGCCATATTACACCCATAATCCTCATAAGAACACAATGCAGCTATTTAATGTCGGGCAACGTACCTAGAAAAAACAGTGCATTGCAAACTCAGAGTGGGTGGTCAGAAGAATACCTAGGAAGAAATTTCTTAGATATCATTGACTTTGATACTTGTTTTCAGTCACTGCTGGAGATGAGATGCTTGGCTGGACATATTTTATGTGGTATAGTATTAACCAGTCTGACCTGATGAAAGGACTTAATTATATGCTCTATTGAAATTGTGGAACTCCTCACCTGCATGTGCCAAGAACAAGAGAACTAAACTGAACAAAACCCCACTTTTGCAGGAAATATGTTGCTATGAAGGATGCGTTGAGAATGGAGAACATAAGTTTGAAAGACTGAGCCTGAGAAACCTGCTGTAACTATTCTGGATGAAGGAAGGAGAATTGCTAGAAGTCTTTGAAGATAAAGGCCATTCTATTTAATAATAGTAAAGGCACCATAATTATGTGGGCTTGCTGCTGTGTAAAAGATTCATTAATGGAACTCTGAAATATATACAGCTAAACAACTCAAATGGTGTCATATTGCAGGCATTTATGTTACAATATAAAGATACTGTGAACACTAAAACAAAACATCCCTCCATTACGTAAATAGGGCTACTTCTATAATCAAGATACTAACTTCTAAGAAAAATTTCAAATTAAAGGAAATGGCTCTCTATATTTAATAGAAACTCTAATGGTGATTCGTTTGGGAAGAAAAAGTTACACTTTCAGGAAGGAAGAAACATACCATAGCTACTCTAGAATTCACTATGAGATGTACCAGACAAAAATGAACCAAAAAATATCACTTACCTGATTTGATGAAAGATTAAAACTGAACAAAAAGGTGGAATCATAAAAGAAATGCCGAAACTAATCTAATATGATTAGCTAAAAGATTAGCCCTGAAAAACAAACTAGCTTTGAAACTGCTAGATAAATTTCTAGATAATGTTATTTTTTTCATAATACTTCCCGGACCAACTTGAATCTCCATATTGTTGAATCTTTCCTTTCTATGATGAAGCAGAATAGATGTCTAGAAGCAGCACATTTAAAATGTGCAATACCTGATTTGTTACCCAGTTCATGTTTTCTTTTGTATCCCACATGTAATAAGAGCTATTGAGTCTAACACATACACCAGGATAGAAAAAAATATTTCTACAATTGATAACAAAAGGTCTAATGTATACAGTGCAAACTTCCACTGAGAGAAGCATGTTTCTTCCCTAATTCTCCTCAAGGAATCCATTTATCTACACACTGCCAAATTCCTTCTACATTTTCAAAAATGTAAATAAATTATCCAGTGCACTGGGTAACAACTGCAATTATAGAAACAAAAGAGGTATAAACTCAGCCATACTTTTCTCCAGTGTATACCCGTGGTCTCCTACTGAGCGCATAATTCTTCGTATTTGAACCTTTTCGAAGTGGATCATCAAGGGGTGATTGGTGAGGAGGATCCTCCAGTGGATTCCAGTAACTCTGTTCACACATACCTCGTAACAAAATTTCTGCAAGTTGTCTTGCTATTGTCTGTAAAATCAAAAGATAAATATTTTCCCTAGAAATGCTGAATACAAACTCTTAAAAAATGCTCATATTTTTTCTAATGAAGACTACTTATATAGAATATATTTTTGTATTCTATAACATCTAAAAAATAGGCATGATACTGTTTAAAAGGTAACAATACCCACTTCAATTCTCTAAAAGAAATTCTTAAATTCTCTAAAAGCAAAATAACAGCAACAACAAACAATTTTTCCATTTTATCAGTTAAATCCAGATACATATGAAGAATAAACAACCCAGCTGCTGCTCCTAAGATAATCAATAACCTAAGATGCTCAATAACCTCTACTGCCTCTGCAGACCTGGAGCAGTTGTTTGCATGGGAGAGACCACAGTGGAGTAGTCCAAACTGCAGCCTGCCAAGAGAATCATGGTGAAAAACAGGATGATAGTCCCTGAAGGAACTGCAGCCTAATGGAGGGACCCCATGCTGCAGCAGGGGAAAAAGTGAGGAGTAAGGAGCAGCAGAGAGGAACTCACCACAACCCTCCACCCCTCATGCACCACTCAGGGAATGGGAGGGTAGGGAGAGGAGGTAGAAGAGTCACAAGTCAAAGACTGAAGTTGAACCTGAGAAAACGGGGTGGAAGGAAGGTGTTTCAGTTTTTGTCTTTGTTTCTCACCATCCCACTCTCTTTTAAGTGACAATAAATTAATTTCCTCCAAGAAGAGCCTGTTTTGCCTGTGATAGTAACTGGTAAGCAAACTCTCTGCCTTTATCTCACACCTATCTCAGACCTTTTCTAGCTTATTTCCTCCCCATGTGTTAAGGAAGGGCAGCTGGGCGAGCATGTGGCAGCCAGACAAGATCAACCCACCACAGAAGGTTATGGTCTGTGGGCTGAATGGGGCTTCTGACAACTCATACTTGAAGGTGCTGGTGTTAGCTACTGTTAAAGCCAGCAAAAATGAAACAAGGTTGAAAATCAGCATGAAAAGATTTATTTTGACCAACTATTATTGCCACCACATATTGAACCACAGAAATACTTACACAAATATTATTAAATTAAATAATATTAATTTAATACTAAAGCTTTTAAGTCATCCTATAATCCATAACTATCAGGTTAATCTCCTCATTAATGTTTCACACACATGCATAGACCCTCCACGACTACATATCACGATGATGAAAATTCAAAGATTTTCTACTGGGGCAGTAGAAAGAAGGCAAGATCTAAATTTGCATCAGAATTGGCAGCATTTCCCAGAAACATTTCCCAAAAAAACATGTGTAATATTTAAGTCACAGACAGCACCATAAGATCTGCATCTTCCACCTTAACTCCTATACCATAATAAGTCTTTCATCTTTTTCTATTAAAATTTGCAATGCTATCCCTCTCCATTGGAAGTCTATTATGAAATAATTTTAATATATTTACTAGGAATCAGTTATTGAACGAATTAAGAAATCACTTACCTTCCTTACTACCAGTTTGGAAGTTTTAAAGGCCCACTATTAGGAAACTAATCTAGAATATTTTGAAAATAATTACATGATAGTAAAAGATAAGAGCCTCTATTTTTTATTATATAAAAGATTCAAGCTTCTGACAATATAGGTAACAAATCTTCATGATTTTGCTTTTATGGTTTTCCTTTAAGAGGCTTTATAACTTGATAGCCTTCAACTTAATAGAAACCACACAAAAACAATGTATTCTGTTCTCACCCCCACTACCTTACAAAGACATAAAACTACATTGACTCATAAATAGGGCATTTATAATTAAGGTTGAAAGTATGGTCAGAGACCCATCAGGTTTTAATTATAACCACAAGCAAGAAAAAGGAATAGGGGGGAGACTGGGTACCAAACAGTCCTTACTTTAATAATTCATTTATCATCCTTAAGCCAGGAAATGTAACCTTGTAAAGTGTTGGATAACAGGTCCTTATCAATATGCTAAGTATCCAGCTATTTGTCTCTAAGTCATCCACTATATTTGTGCTTTCTCTGCCTATAGAAATTCAGATGCTACAATAGGAAAGTGGTTTAACATAACTTACCATTCGCAGATTTTGTGTAGTTCTTGTTTCAACAGCTCTTAGTAACTCTCTAAATCTACCAACTCCTCTTGTCAAGTTCCTGTATATAAACATAGAATTTGACAGTATTCCAACTTGGATAAAGTAACACCTCAAAATATTACTCAATAAAGTTGTTAAAATCCATGCTACCTTTTTTTTTCCTTTCATAGCCTCACTGCCTTTCTGTGAGATAGATATATAGAGATAGAGATACAGACAAATTCATCTGGGAACCTCACCACTGATTACTATAACAACATTCCCTGACAGTTTATTGAAAAAAGAAACATTTTCATGATCAGTAGACAGATCAAGGGAAAGCAAGGAAAAAACAAGAAGCAACCACCTCAAAAAGAAAAAAGACAAAACAAAGTTGTTCTCATTGCTACAGTAGTTTTAGGTTTCAATTACATTAGGCTTCAAGTATAAACTTTGAAAAAAACCCCCATTTTAGCTGCCTCTTGACACTTTAAAACAGGGAGATTAAAAAAGAGTAAATCTTGTAACCCCGAAAGCAAGACAAAGCATAAAATGTTGAACTCCTTTTCAAAAGGTTAAGAGCACAAACACTTTAAGGCCCACTGTGTGGCCAGAAGAGGACTGGGGGATCAGTGTTCTGTTCTTGACTCTGACTTGCTTTTCACGTGGCTTCTGCTACCCAAGTTTCTCCATCTACACCTCTTCCACATCTGCTGCCTAAAGAGCTTTGGCAGAGATTCAAGACCCTCAGAGGCATCATTGATACTAACAATTTCAGCAGCTCTGAACTTTCTTCTCAAACAATAGATTATATTGAATGGTCTTATAGCTTTACCATTTTTTCATCTCTTAATCAGTTGTTTGGAGGTTTTATTGTACATAAAAGCAGTTGAGAATATAAACGCAGTTGAGAATATTTTATTTTATATTAATACAATTTGTCTTTGAACTGGTGAAGGACTGGGTTAGCTTTTTGCTGTCCTGAACAACTGAATTCTGCAACGTGAACACAACAGATAGGACAACCATTTCACTATTTCAGGTTTAGTTACAAAACAAAATTATGTGATCTAAAGTGTATTTTGTGTTAAATCACTGCTGTTACATCATATGTTGTCTTAAGGTATGATGTTATGTGCATTTACCTAAGACAGAGCCAAAAGAGAAAAGAAATATTACATATTGTCTAAGTTTTCTGTAAGTAAAAGCACTATTGCACTGCACTAAAAATCAGATGTTAAAACTGCCTTCCTTAGTCTGCTGGCTGTATTTAAAAATATGTTTAAAATACTGACTTTGGAACTGCAACTCTGTATAAATTCAAAAACAGCCAGTATTTTTATATAGATATTTTCTTTCAATTCAGTTGCAGAATATCTGAAAGTAGTGTTTGATGCAAGAGATCTTGCTACAGGACTGTGGAACTCCTGTCACTTTACCTAGAGACCTACTAATTTATTTTACTCTTCAGATTACATGACAGCACTCATCTCTGTTCTGTTTTACATAATAAAGGATTTTCAGGATATTTCAGAAACTTTCGTTTCCACACATCTTTCACTAGCACAGGCATCACCTTTCATCAGCACAAGTTCACCTTCTATACTACTTTTATATAAAAGCTCATTTTAAAAGCAGTAGCATTTTCAAGTAACAAAACCCATATGAATGGTTGAAAGTAATGCCAAAGAATGCCACCAGTTGGCTTAAAAGAAATAATCACCAGTCACACAAGACATAAAAATTGTTTGTAAAAAGCCCACGTGCTATAGCAGAGCTTGACCATAGAGGGACCAGCTACTACATACTAAAGAAAATTCATCTTGTGCAAATATCTGCTATGAAACAACTGCGTGAAAAAATATATTAATTTATACATTTCAAACAGGCAGCCTCAAAAGGTGATGACTATTACACCAACTTCATACACTAAGGAAGGACAGAAAGTCATTAGGCCAGATTTCAGAAAAACCTCCAAACTCATTTGAAGCTGGATACATTCAGCACTTTTGTAAAGCCAAAATACATATCATTCAGTAATACCACATTCCAAATATTTTAGAGAGCCAAATCCAGCCCACTGGAATCCCGGTTTTAAGTCCTCTGGTCTAAGTGGGTATTTCTCATGAATGGAGATCTCTCTCAAAGACTGTATTGCAAAGTCACAAATGTGTCCTTATAACAAGATTTAAAAAAAACCAACCAAACAAAGCAGATTTGCCACAAAACTGAAATGTTCCCTGCAAAACTGTTGAAAAAGAGTTATGAGCAAGTTACTTGTCAGCTTGAAATTTTATTTTCCCAGTGCAGATGAAACACATACTATGTAGTAGAACTTCAAATCACAATAACTTCATTAAATTTTAGGAATTGGCATTTTTTCCATATGAAGCTTATGTCTTTTGATGCGTTACAAGAACAATAACAAAACACTTTATGAAAATGCATGCAACTTTCACAAGCTTTTGAACACTTCATGACAGGTTACTTTTAGTTACCCATTACACTTTTTTAAGCATCTGCAAGGCACTGAAACTTGTGACTGAAGTTCTACTGTATCATGGAAAAAGCAGTAAGATTGTACAAGAAAAAAAGCAGTTAAAACAGAGAATTAGCTTTTGCTTCATAAAGCATTTAACAGGGATCCACTGCACACATCAACACAAACACAAAACAGATTTGTCAAGCATCTTCTACATGAAATCTACTTAAAAAAAATACCTCAAAACTACAATATAATCACCCTAAAATTGAGTTAAATGCTTTTAGAGACAAGAAATGAAGCAAAATACACCATTAATAATATGGTAGATCTCCACACCAAACTGCTTTTAGCAAAGTACATTTCCTGTGTTTGTTAACAGTTTGTAACGTTGAGAAGAGTGGTGGCTGCTCTGGCACATGGCTTTCCTTCCTAGCCTGGGACACACACAGCTTTTACTCCCTGTGCTGATGGAATGCCAGAGCAAAAGGGCACATTAACTTAGACAGCAATGTCCCACAGTGTCTGTAAACGACTTTGAGATCCCCTCCTTTCAGCGACAGGGACTTTTAAGGTACATTACCATTCACTTGGAACTGACACGTTTTCAGCGATCTCAGACAAGACAAAGACAGCCCACAGACGGACACTGATAATTACGTACTTGTGTGTTTATATGACTGCCTCCTGCCAAAACATGCTCAAATCAACTCCTTTGAATTCTATCTGCCCCATGTTCAAAGACAATTAGAATGTTTACTGCCTTAAATCTTCGAGAAAAACACCCCTACTTTGACTCTTTAGGTAGCAATCTGCCAGTTAGGCTGAAAACCGAGACATGCCTTTAGGGCCTGTTTGCATCATTGTATCTATATATTTGCACCCTAAACCCCAACTATTCCATCTCAGAAGCTAATGAATTACTCTGATACAAGGTCAGCTTTTAGGCTCCTTAAAAATTTTCAGACAGTATTTCAATTTAGAATAATGCAAATACCTTAACTTCACCTATACAAAGGTGCTCACTCCTAAATAGAGACAGAAATTATAACTGTAGATATAATACAAGCAAAGTGCAGGAAAAAAATTAAAGGGCACAAAGGATAAACCTTCAAGGCAGGATCAGAAAACGTGTATATAAGCATGAAGGCCAGCAGTAGCAAACTATAGGCACAAATATATTTGTCACCATCATCACCAAGAAGTTTCTTGGTTTTAAAAAGCATGTTTAGCATCAGACAACACAGTGCTTTGGCATTACTGGTCCAGATAAAACTTACCCTCACTAATACTTCTTATTTTTGTGGTTTTAAACACACGTAAAAAGTAGAAAAGAATGAAAGAAACTGGTCAACAAGAAGCAGTCTATGTTTGAATGACATTAGGATAAAAACTCCACTATTCCCTATAACAAAATTAGTGAGATCTAATCACAGTATACTCAAAACAGACTAAAAAAGGAATGTTTGAAAATTAACCTTGAAAGGTTGGTAACATTCATTTACTCTGTACTTACAGCATGTTTTGATAATATCTTCTCAAATACTGAGACGGGCTTCGTTTGTCAGGCACTTCCTTTATGCTTCTCAGTCAAAAACCCCAAATATTTAGTCTACCACTGCCTTTTAATGATTAAAAATTTAATTAGAATAAATTTTTGCATACTGAGCTATACCAAACCTCACCTGCTCTGCAATCTGGTGGCTAAACTGTCAATGCTTTTCCCATTTAAGAGAGAAAAGCACATCCAGAACCACGCTGGTGAATAGGCTGAGCTAGTCATACTGCCCTATTACTTCATTGCTGAGACTTACTATACCACATTTTTAAAATATTCATATTTTAAAAAGGAGAGAAACCAATAACAATGAAAGCTACAGGGTTTGACCAAAGCAATGAAATACAAGTTGCTTTTGGAACTGAGCTCACTTCCATCTTCTCTTGTGCTTTCTCTTTCTATCTGTATTTATAAACAGAAAAAGAAATGCAGTGTTTGTAAACTCATAGGTACACTGCAAGTTTTAAAGTTTGGGGTTTTTTCTCCCAAAAATTCAAATATGAAAGGAAAGAAAGGAATTATTTTAAAGGTAAGGAGTAAGGGCAAGTGAAACTCTTAATATGCATGCCAATCAGAACAGTGACATTTCAGTAACTTCAGTATCACTGACATGCTTAGAAAAAAATGTAACTATTAAAATCCATACACTCTATTACTTTTAGCCAATTAAGAGTCATTTACACAGTATTAAGGCCAGTAACAATTTCACATTAAAAGAAGTTACTACATAAGCAAAAAGCAAGAAATGTGACAAATCAAGAGATTAATTCTTAAGCTGTAACAGAACATCCCAATACCGAGGTATGCCATTTACCATACTGCTTTATATAGCCCTACAAAGATTAAATTTAAAAAAAAATTAAAAGGACTGCAATTCTATAGCTCAGTTCCATAACTTTATTAAAGGCCTGACCAAATGGACAAGACTACATACTCTGCCCAATGGATGGTGCTTTGGATGATTGTGACTAATGTCTGAATCGGTTTTCTGTCAGGTTTAAGAAGGTGGAGAAGTGTGACTTAATCCACAATTAGAAAAACATCCTGGTAAGCACTTGGATACCTATCTACAAGAGGTAATATAGCTGCAACTTCAGACAGTTCTGTTTTCCCACTCTTCCTTTCATACTTAAACTTTCAGTACACCCATAATATTATATAATTTTCACAAAACATTAATTAACACTGGACATTATTTGCTGCATAAAATGTAGAAAATCCCTAATTTGCTGCCAGAATCTAAACTACTCCTTTAAAAAAGTCTACTGAAAAAAATTATCATGTCATACTTCTCATTTTATCCATTGTTATTTTATGCAGAAAGAAAAATCCTAGATATCTCAAATTTGCTACAGAAGATCATGTTTGCTTGATGCTTGAAAGTTCTTTAAAGATATTCGAGCTTATAAATAAAACATCTTCAGTGTGCCATTAGAGCTACACAAGTCTAAGTATTTGAAAAAGCCCAATCAAGCAGCAATTCTGGCATTCATGCATTCAAAATGAAAACACATGCTGCCTAGACTGCAGTTCTACTGGTAGTTAGTCCACCTAATGGCTCACAACCTGAAGAGGAAGATCTCATCCTCCCCATTCTCATCTCGTAGTGTTTGCTCCTGTAGTGTTTGCTCCCTTTTCCCACCATTCTTCCTTCTTGGTATCTTCCTCCTCTCAATTGCATGGTCCTATCTCTTTTCTGACAGCCATACCAGCCATTATCAACCTTCCAGTGAATCAATTCTCACCAGAATGACAGAAAGCTATGATTTCTTTGACAACAAAACTCCACAGAAGAACCAAACAAGCACCTGAACCAGCAAAAGGCTAACAAGGAAAATGCACACTAGGAGGGTAGGAGGAGGGTGGGTCTGGGGAAAATGACAATAGTAACTTCTCTGCAGAGTGGAAAAACAAGAGCACTAAGCAGAGCAGTAAAATGAGCATTTTGAGGGGAGCAGGGGAAGTGTATGAAATATTAACTCCCCTATTTGAGGATCCAAAACCATTTTGTTTGCCAGCCATCACAATTCAACATAAAACCAAAACCTTCAATCTGATACTTGCAAATGCAGTCATCAGCCACTGTCAGCAAGACATGTGGTACATGGGCTAAAAAATGCTAAGTATCTTCTTGGAAAAAGTGAGCTGGAGTCAAATTCCACCTACAAATTATTAAGAGTATAGTCTTGAACATAACTCAGATACTAACATTACTCTTTCACTGTTCTTTGTATAACCAGTTATTACAAAAGTTGGTAAGATTTTGAATAAAAGTAATTCCTTCATGTTTATATCCACCTTAGTCTTCCATGTAACACTGCCGGGTTTCCCACCTGTAACTTCACAAGGGACTCTTGTTTTCAACTTTTGAAGTTAGGACACAATTCTGAGCAATAAACATACAGTAAAGGTTTGAAAGAGAAAGCATTCATAATGGATTATTTTATCTTGAATATCTGAGGGAATAATAATTTCCTACCATGTTCAAATGAAGTTTTTTCAATGAAAACTAACAGGTGAGAACAGCATTGGAAATAAGGATGAGGAAAGCATCTGATATGACAGACAATAAAGTATCCTTTGAAAACTTATTTTTGCTAGGAATCACAGAGAAATTATTTTTGTTCCTGTCTTGAATATATTCCTGCCTTTAGCTTCCTAACCACACAAACACAAAAGCAGGCATACAGAAAACAAAGCTGTGTTGAAAACTGCAACAGCAGTGATTTTGTTTGCTTTCCAGCACACAGCAGAGATATTTTACATATAAGAAATGTGATACTTTGTAGGATTTCAATGTTTTCATCTTACTTTCTATTCTTTACTTAAACACCAACTTGTTTTGAGAGTGATGTAGGATGTGCAACAGGATTTCAAGAGATGCAGAGTGATGGATATCTAGAACTATATTCTAATACAGCAGAGAGCTGATCTTACAGGATCTTCAGGTGCATTTATGTCAAGCATTTACATAAATTTTTCTCTCATGGATTTCATCCCAGTAAAGTCCCTATCTGTGAGCACTGTATGGATATACATGTGGAACAGAAGCACCTATAGAATGCCTCCCATCCACTGTTCCTCTCTCACCAGAAAGAGAGCAATGTTCTTATGTTATTTCTGTTATATGCTATAGTGAAAAGAAAAAAACAGATAAAAGAAATTCTACATAGTTAAGTACCATACTCTAAGGAGTGATTTTGTTGTGCTTGTCAAACATTTAAAGTCAATATAAATCAATTATCTCAATTATAAGAAAAAATGAGAAAAATTGGTTGATGTTTTTTTATTTCTTTTCTTCAGGGCTAATTTTCTATGGAGAAGAAGCCAGTCTATAAGAAACAACTTGCTGGAGGAGACTGGGAATGTCTTGATTTACTGTGACTGTGCCAGCACACAGCTCCTTGAGGGTACAGATCATCTCTGGGATCTTCAGGTTTTGACTGAGTAGTGAACCATGATGGAGACTAGACCAAACTGCTGTCTGGATCCAGAGCAATATTCTTGGAGGGGATATAAAATAAAGGAGGAGCCAAAAAAATAGCTCTGAAAGCTAGGAAAGTCTGTTTTTCACATGATGGCCTCCTTATTTTAAATTTCAGGCAAAATGCCATTTTGCTTCAAGATCATACATTTCCAGTATATTTGTGAACATTACTACCTCAAAAAATAAAAACCATAAATCAGACAAAATTTACTTGTAAATCTCACAACACAAATACTAGGATAGAAGAAACACTGGGTACCTAAAGAGCTGTCCTTTCTCAGGGGCATTGTACTTGAAAATAGCTATGTTAAATACCAATGTCAAAGTTCCTGTGCTCGCAGCTTTTTTTGGAAAAACATCAAGACTTTGAACTCCTTCAATATGAAATTACAAAGCAACTACTATACAAGTTATGTAATCAGCCTGAAAGCATGGAAAGTTACATTTCAGAACATTTTTTTAAAAACTCACAAATCCTACTCTAAGTTTTAGAACAACTTCCTCAACTTCTTTGTTACACATTTCCAAGGTGAAATGTTCCTCATGTCCCAAGTGAAAAATGGGTACGTAGTTTGTTTCTTTAATAAAATTCTGTACACTTCAGAAGAAACCATTTATTTCAGTTTTGTGTCTTATTAGCACTAAACTAACACTTTTCTGGTTCAGATTATTTCCACTTCAATTTTTATTTTTTTTTTGCTAATTGCATTTCCATGTATTTTCAAAATACCACCACTTAGCAGAAAGGCTAAGTTAAGTTTCAAGCACTTCCTAGTTTTTTATACAAGATAATGCATACCTGAAAGATAATCACTGAATCCTCTATAAAATCTTGATTATTCAACTTAAAAGAAAATCTCTGTACAGTTAACAAATGAAAGGGAAATTTGAAGTAGATCAACCAACTTTGTAGGTAAGCAGCAATACTCCCTATGTTTCTGTTAAAATTATGATCTTCCAGCTCATATAAAAGTTATCTTATTTTCTTTTCTGGTTTGAAACTGACACACATGTACAAAGATGATTTCAGATTACATTCAAACTTGAAGTATGTTGCTAAGTTTCCTGGAAAGATCTC
This sequence comes from Anomalospiza imberbis, assembly GCF_031753505.1. Classification (NCBI taxonomy): domain Eukaryota; kingdom Metazoa; phylum Chordata; class Aves; order Passeriformes; family Viduidae; genus Anomalospiza; species Anomalospiza imberbis. The sequence goes on along the minus strand of NC_089686.1, from coordinate 16,732,343 downwards.
AAATCTACTTTCTATAACCTAACATCAGGAGGGATGACACATTTAAAAATGAAACAAAACATCTTTAAAATAGATTTATTAAAAAGCAGGCTATAATTTGTCCCTATTAGAAGTATATATTTGAAGTTCTCTTCAGTTCTGGTAAACTCAAGTTAAAAAATGAAAAAAATAAAAAAAACAATCCCTAAAAGTAGCCACATAACAAGCAGCCTGGAACAATGACCATATTAGGAAATACTGAAAGAACTGTGATTGACTCTGAATTAAGGAAGGAAACTAATGGATGTAACATCAGGAATATGCAAAATAATGATTGTCACAGAGCTATTTTTCCTAACACCTTGCTTCATATCATACCACAAAAAAGTACCACTGGCCAACGGAACCAGAAGAAGAAATTCAAAATTCTATATATAACGTGCAATTTGCTTATAAACTGCAAGTGACCACTGTACTAAAGACTGCAAAAAAAAAAATATATATGCTTGTGTAGGAGTTAGCAATATCACCAACAACTTCACTGTGAAGAATTAAAATGCACATAGAATAAAATCACATTTCAAAGCTCACACCAGATGAGCTGATACGGTCTAGGAAAAACACTCCTGTCTGAATATTCCTTAACAATCCACTGCATGACCTTTTTTGTGCAGTTGCTTTTTGTTTTCTTCATTAATTGCAACCTGCTATGTCTACTGCTCGTTGGTTTTACACAAAACATGTCAGATTAAATGCACCATTTCCATCCCTGGCCTTCAATCAAAATTCTTCAAAATGTGGAATTCTTAGCTTATTCTTAACCATGACTGCTACTGGGATTTTTGCAGTAACTGTATTTTATTTATTTTTTTGTGCAGATATGTAAACAGAGATCTTATTTTTAGTTCTGGTAAATGAAAAAAATCAGCTTTCAGAACATTCCATTCCTCCTGCAATTAAATTATGAAAACAGAACTAAAGTGTACGTCTCAGATCATGTTATTGCACCACTACTTCAATACTTTAAGAAAGAGATTTCAGAAGTATAGTGATCATTTCCATGTGGAAATTCCTGAACAGCTTAAAACTCAGGTAGATTTTTTTACCCTACCTTCAGTACATTAAAATCTCGAACTCTTTACAGACACTGCATGATTTCCTTCATCTCTGGTTTATGTATTTGAAACAATAAGAAACATTTTTGGTATAAAACAGTAGTCCCATCAAGAGTTCCAGTATTTCAATAAAATCACATTTTCCTAATGAAATAAGAAGCCCCAGACACAAGGTTTTCAACTACGTGATTTCAACAAATCTCAGAAATGTACTTAAAACCCATTTATGCCGAGTTTTGAAGTTATTAAAAATGCAGAGTTGTATTCTTTTTCTCATTCTGTGTGGTAACTGAATTTATTTTTACACTTTTAAGCAAAGCCTTATTTAAAATAAACTATAAAGGAAGTCCCATGCAGAATCTAAAGGGATCTACAGAGCAGGTGCAATAAAGATTGTATACTTGTATACATACTGTTGATCTTCATGCACATTTATCCTGCAGCATAATGTTAAAATAAATGATAACTGAAGAGATTTGGAAAAAAATTACAAAATCAAAATTATAAAAATCAAAAGTTTCAATATGTTGACAATCACTCTTTAACCGTGTTCGATAGTAAATTTCAAATAGTTAAAGCTTAAGGTAGTTTTAAGTTCTTACATTTAGTAAGCAAAACTATAAAATGTTTTCTGTGACTAAACAATTTTCCAATATGTAAATAAATACAATATGGGCAGCCTTACTATTTTAAACAAAATGTTACTACTTTATTAATAAGAGACCTCACTATTACAGAATCCACAATTGCTAAAAATGATGCCCAGTTAAATCACAAATACAAAACCTAAAAAAAAAGTAAACACAATAAAAGAAGACTCAAATCTCACCCATTCTTGAAATACAGAACATGTGCTCTCTGAAGTCCTGTTTCCAGGAAAAAACCAAGCTCTTGTTCATGTGCAGTGGGCCCTGGCTTAGGGCTTCTGTTTTGTATGTTGGCATTAATTACCTAAGAGAACACAAGAAAAGGGGGGAAAAAAGTGTATTTAGAAATAAAAACCTTAAAATCAAGGTTTGTGTACCTTTCCATGGAAGCTAATATTTAATATTGGAGAAATCTTTGCCATTTGTAGGTGGTAGCTAGTAGACCATTTCTAGCTTTACCTCCATTGCCACCTAAATATAAACCCTCTTGTTCTTGGCTATACCCTTAGAGATAATTTATTTACCAAGTAGAAATAATGCTATTTACCAAGTAGAAATATTGATAAGCAATATTTTATAATACCTTTTCAGAAATTTTTGTGAAGAATGGTATATAAAAGAGAAGATTATGAAAAAGCATATTTGCAACCTTATTCAGTAGCAGGAGGTGATAGTATTCAAAAATCTAAAACTCCTGTTAGGGTAGAAAAGACTGCTGCAGAGAGCAGTAAGAAGATTAAAAGCTATCTCCAGAGTGATTAAAAAAAAAAACAATTTAGAAATAATTGTATTACATTAGAATTAAAAATGCTGTCAAAATGTAATCTTATCAGCTTTCAGTGCACGTGGTCTATCAGCCACTACAAAACAATAATAAAACAGCAAAAACCCTCAAAAATAAAAACCTGTATGTATTTAAAAACCAGTATTAATTACTTTTTCCCTCCATCACACTGGTTTTCTTTCCCCTTTCTTCTGTTTTTCACGACCCTAGATGTGTCTTATAACTCCTTCAAAGACAGCTGTCAAGTGACAGGCCTGAGGCTTGCAAGCAATGGGTCTGAAATAGGATCAGATGGAAATTGCCAGCTCACTTTACTCTAACAGCATTCACAAGCCAAAGAACAGAGCCCCAGGTGTACCTCAAAGTCTACATAAAAATCAATAGTGTATAACTCCTAGAAATAAAGGGCCACACAAATTTCTTTAAAAAAGGCATTTATATCAATCTTTAAATCTTCAGTTTAGAAAATCATCCCAGCTTACCCTTTCTATCTCCTGAAGGTACAGGAGAGCAATATCCCCAGCCTTCTCATAGCATGTAACAATTTCTTGTTCACGGTCCACATGGAGATTGCTCGCTGAGGAAGATATTGGCAGCTTCTCAAGACAGAGACCTTAGGAGGCAAAAAAAAATTCAAACAAAGCATTAAAAACTAATGTCATATAATATTAATAGTTAAAACATAGTCCAGGTTAAGCCTCTTTAGTCAGGGGAAGAAACAAAGGAAATGAAGGTATGGTCTCCTAAAACAGACACTAATAAATATATAAATGAAAATCACTCCTCCTTAATAATTATAAATCCAGAAGCAGCATTTTTTTAAAGCAATTTTGATTTAAAAGGCATTATGACAATCTACCATAAAAAATATATAGTGCCCTTCTATACCAGTTTTACATTACTATGTTTTCACTTTTCCAGAATGATCATAGAAACCAAGGTAGAGTGATGAAAGGCACTCAAGGTAATATTAGTCAGTCACCATGCAAGACAAAAGTATCCATAAAAACAAATACATTTAAAATAAACAATGTGTTAGGAAGTGTAATTTTTGTATTTAAATTTATAAGAGTTAGTTCACTCTCATCAAGGCCATGTAAGTCTTTTCTGCTCAGGATTTACCCAGCAAATACATTAAGTATTGCTTTGAAGCAAAAAAAAAAAAAAAAAAAAAAAAAAGAATCTTCACTTGTCTCAAATAAAAAAATCCAACAACTCTTACTAATCAATACTAACTCCTACACAAGTTACAGCTGTTTTCAAGAAAATTTAAATGCTGGAAAGGACCTTGAGAATATAAATCCTTTTATCTGATGGAGGAAACAACCAACCCCTGACACTCGTCTAACGTGCTCTTAAAAGCTTCTGACAACAGGGATGCCCTGACCTTCAGATGCAAATTACCACAGAGCTCAACTATTCTCACAAATAGTATTTTTCCTAGTTCTTGAATCTCCCTCTCTAGATTAATTACTTTGATTCATCCTCACAGAGAGGCTATTCAGTTCTTCACAAAACACTGCAAGTTAGAGCATGGTGCCAATAACACCAAGGTCATGGGCTTGATCCCCCTATGGGCCATTCATGTACAAGTTGGACTCCATGATCCTTCTGGGTCCCTTCCAACTCAGAATATTCTTTGATTCATCTAGAGAGACAGACATACTCACAAGAAAAAATATCAATTCTCACCAGTTTCTCTTTTCATGCTTCCTTGACAGCTAATAATTTTTATCTTCTCTGGACACTCTCCAACTGGTTACCTCTACCTTGACTCACTGTGCCAAAATGGGATACATGGCTTCACTTGGAGGCCTCAACTGCACAGAGCAGAGAAGATGAAAAACTTCTGGTTTTCATAAGGGATACTTTTAAAAAAAGTATTAAAAATCAGCTGAACTTTGGTGCCTTCCCTTACATAATAGTAAAAATTATCTTCCACTTATGATCTGCAACAGACTACCAGCTCATATCCTTCAAGCCAACTATTTCATCTTATATTTATTTGAATAATTAATTGCATTTGCAGTAGCACTTTCCACATGTTAAGAGATTAGCAGTTTAGTTCCACATGTTTAGAGCTAGCAGTAAATGCCAGCTCTAAAATGCCTTCAACTACTCCCACATTAATATAATCCACAATTTAAATTACTGTATTCTCTATTCATCGTTGAAAGTTTTGAGAATCCATTGCTGGAGAAAAAAGCAAAAAACATAACAAAATACATACTTATATATTGGGCATATGTCTGTAGAATGCCAAGTAGTATAAATCCAGTTTGGAGAACAGTTTATCAAAGGATTTCTGTCAATCAATACTGTACAGTCAGTATAGTATGTTTCATTACAATTACAAAAAAATCCCAAAAATCAACTTAGGAAGACACAGCTACATAACCTGGAGTTTATTTATTGATAAACTCAGAAATACCTGCAGCCTCCAGATTATTTCAGAATATCTATTAAGTTAGTATATGTAAAAGTGTAGTTTATATGCATAAAAAAAACATCATGCCAGATTTCTGGCTTGAGAGAATGCTTTAAGTCTGTATCACAGTTTGTTGGCCACCTTTACCCTCCAGATCACCCTATTACCAGTACAAACAACACAGATCTTACAGCTTTATGTGCTATACATCCAGTTAACACAAAATCCTGAATCCAGTACTAAAACCCCTGCTAAAGACAAAGTAACATCCAATATACTTTTCAAAAGAACTTTGCATTCCTAAAGTGCAGTAAACACACAAATTGTCTGTCTCTTAAAAACTGCTAAACCTGAGTACAACAGACACTGGGTGTTTCTGACATGTCATAGTTTTCACCTAGTGTACCTCTAGAAGTTAACTATATTTGTGAATAGTCCAGAGTAGCCAACTAATCTGCTTTTTTTCAAATTTTCAATCAAATCACAAACATCCAATAAATTTTTAGTACCAACAAGTCATAGACCCTAAAGCAGCAAGGCTTAACTACAGAAAAAAGTCAGGTCTCCTTGTACTACAGTAGGTTTGAAGAGAGTCTCTGAAAAGAAGATCTAAATGTAAGGTTGTTACTGGATAGAAAGTTTGCTGTGTCCTACATGAACACCTTCAAACAGTAAATGCACTGCAATAAACACATCAAATGACTGAAAGCACCAGGTAATTTGTGTGTGAATCACTCCTCCACATTCCTCTCTCCCACACATGAACAGCCAATGCCCCCAAGTCTCCTACATCAAGCAAATTACTCAACTATTTGTAGATCTGAGTCAGATCTATTCTTTCTATTTTTACAGCCATATTTATGGCCATAACTATAATATTTAAATCTGAAAAACTCACTATAAAGACATTTTCTTATTTTAGCTGAGAATTTTTATTATGACATGAAAACACCTCAGTGTTCAGCCAGAAATTTTAAGTAATGCAGCAGGGACGCATTAAATTTTCAGTGTTCTTTGATGAAGTACCGAATACTACTTCTAAGAGAAACGCTACTATATAACTAGTATTCACTTTTTTTTTCTGGTATGTTTATTAACCCCAGGAAATTATATATATTTTAAGCATGTCATGTTTTGGGGAAGGAAGTTTATTTGGAGATCTATTCTGAAATGACCATTTAAAAGAATGGTTTGCATGCTGTATTGTTTCGATGACACAGTAAAAATTGCAATTTAATGCTGTATTCACAACGAAAACCTATCAACTAGAGGAGAAACCTTTAATAAATTATGGTTTTCGTAATTATGATTTTGTTAAAACAAGTCACTCCAGATGACTCATTTAATCTTTTTCTTAAATACAGATGAAATTTAATAAATAATGTATTAAAGTATATAAAAGTACTATTTAATTTTAAATTTATATACACAGCAACACAGCAATAACAATTACATGGTATACTGCCAGCTTCCTCATAAGAATTCTGAGAGATTAAAAGAAGTTAATTAAAATAGGGATCATTATATTATGCCCTCAAAACAAGAACAAGGACATGGTAACATACAGAATAGAGAAACACATGAAGTTCAAAAAAACACATATAACCCTAATTTATCTGCTGAAGTCTTGTCATAGAATCAGACAAGTCAATTGTCCCCTTTGTGATTCTTCCCACACCTGCTAGGCAGGAATCTGCTGCTCTCCCCCAAAAGGATAGGCAGTTCTTTAACTGTTTATACACTGCTTAGAGATATTTGGAAAAAAACTACAGGTTATTACTATAAAATGTTACTACATTTGCTGTAAAGGCCATAGCTATTGCTTTATTTAACTTTTATTTTGTTTGATTCTGCATTCAAGAATATCATGACAACTGGTATCACAAGTTGACTTTGATATTCAAAGCTTTTAAGTTTAATCCCTTCCAGTTAAAATAATTTTCAGATAAAAGCTTCCAACAAACTGGGTCAGTTTTAATTTGGGAAGACACTTATCTCACACATATCTAGTCCTGATATCAAGCAAGACGACTCCTGAGGGAAAAGAAAGTGAGAAGCAGTGAAACAAATACGAGTCCATACTAATTAAGCTAACATGTTTTGAAAGGTAACTCTAAATTGCTTGTCATAACAGCAGAAGAACAACAAACAGCATTTGGACAACAAAATAATATTCCTGATATTTAAATTATATAGTAACTTGCAAAGGTTTTCCTTAAATTTTCAAAAAGTTACCCATATTTTGTAAAATATTCAGAAAGCAAACACTAGACAGTTTTATCACTTGGAATAAGTGGCATTCTTATGTCTGTAGTCTCAAATCAGTGGTCGAGATTAAGCTAAGTAAACATTTTTTACAAATAGAAGACCAGGCCAGCCTTACCACCACATTTGCAGAAACTGACCACTACCCAAAAAAGAGGATGCCTTAGCAAGAACAAGCATCAAACTATTTTTAAGAAGTCCTCACACCCATTTTTATGTCAAAAAAACCCCAGACTTCAGTTCTGTAGGAAAACCAATTAAGCCACACTCCCATTTCACCATACAGAGTAAACCAAAAGTTACACAAAGGTCAAAAGGGAATCCACGGCACAGTTCAGATCTTTACATATACTATTACCACACAGACCACTACTGAGATCATTCCAAAAAAACCAACAAAACCACTTACAGTGTGTATCTGTGTATCTGTACTTATTGTGTATCTGAGAATCCTCCATGATCCCAGCTAGTACCTTCTCTGTATAAATTTTAGCGACCACAAATTATAATGGACCCCATTGTTCATCTACTGTTTCCAGTAGACAAATCAAAGGACAGAGGAAAAACAGTGAACTACTGGTTTATACTTAAGTTAATAAGCATGCTTTTTCAAGAGAGAGAGTTGCCTCAATACATAAAGATTTCTGGGTTTGCTTTCTGTTTTCCTTACATAGACATGTAAAACCCAAGTGTATTTTAGTATACAGTACTTTGTGTTCCCTATATATGATATACAAAGTGTTGATACATGATATGGTAAGTCTTCCAAATGCTGTACACAAAAAGCCCCTTTTCACCTCCTTCTAAAGAAACTTCATGTTTAGCATATTGTTATTGCTATCAAGGAACTCCCACATTTATTTATTTAAGAACTTAGAACACACACTGCTAATCTCACTGAAGGGAAAGATAAATTAAGTCCTCAATCAAAGATTTTTCTTGCTTGCAGAGGATTTTTTTCAGAGATTTTTTTAGAAAGTAAAGCATGAAGCTGTTTTTGTCTTCAATTCCCTATTGATATTTGCAAAGTAATTATTATAAAGGAAAAGAGAAACAGAATAAAGAGTAAGCAAATATATTTATAATAAACTACCTTTTACTTTTACAGTTACTCCAGATCCACTGTAGGGATTGCCTATTGCCTATAGGCTTAGACAATTTAAGGGAACAAAAATAATTTCTCTGATTTTTGAAGCACGTTGTACTACCCATCCCATTATGCCAAGACTTGAGGGAAAACGTCCCCAACTGTCAGAATGCAAAGTCTCCCATTTTATGGCTAGTTTCATACATGTGCTTTCCAGAAAAGGCCTCAGTAAAAGGCCAATATCCCCTTCTCTTAGCACACTAGATTTTAAGGGAAGCTCCTCTGGCTACCCACTCTTTTAAACACAAACTACTTACAGAGAATTAAATTCCACTCTAGACTAAACCCAGAGTAACATAAGCACAATTTTCAGGCAGAACAAAGCATTTTATCATGCTGAAACTGCAACGTTGTTTCATTACTACAGCTTTTCTAATGCCATAGTTATGCTAGTGCTTCTAAGTGTGTCGAGGTCTCTCAGAGTTAAAAATATAAAAACCATAAATACCTCTTTTTCAGAATTGAAAACCTACTTATTACTCCAAGCAGTCAATAAAACCACAACAATATTTTGGGATTTCTTGTAACATCATTCTTGCTACAGTATAGCTCTTTAACAGTCCAGCATCTTTTGGCAGGGCTGAAAAAGTTCAAACTGGAGACAAAAGCTGGAAAAAGGACTGGTTATTGTTGCACATCCTGGAGTGAGTAGACCTCTCTCTGCTGAATGTTCCCCAAAAGCAGAAATGCTGCACACCAGTATATGGAATGGGCATCAAGGAAGCTATTTGCTCAGGGGACAGGAAATTATTTAACTATGGAATTTACACTGTTCTGCTGTAAAGTGTCGGGATTGCTCCTACAAGCACCTCTAAGGAAAAAAGACAAAGCTCTACTGTAATACCTGTTCTCCCTGTGGCATGAGAAAAAGTGGCCAGAAACACTACTTTTTAATTGGAGCCCAATATTTTTAATCTCTCTTCACTCTGCCAAAGGAAGGATTCTGAAGAAATTCTAAATATTTGGGAGAAACTAAGAATAAGACACCACCAAACTGCCGAAGACCTTAAGAATTCTATTTTAATAAGAAACATAGTTTCTCATTCAAAGTTTAGCTTTCAAATAAGAGAGCTAAAATCTGTACTGAGGAAAGCAGGACAAATGCCTGGGTTCCTCCCAGTCCCTGCTCCAGCAGGGCAGATGTCATAAATGTAGTCTGGGGAAAGAAAAGTTTTAATGGAGAAAATTTGAACTCTCTATGGCAGAGGCCTCCTAGCCATGGTCTGCAAAATGCTCACTGACGGTCTGCAACATTTGCACAGCAAGACAGGAGGAGGGAGGGAACTGGAGTTCTTGACCCGTGGCCTAATGAGTCTAGAGATCTCCAGCGCAATTACTAAACCAGCTTTCATTTAGCATTCTTCCATGAAGAGTTGCTTGGTGTCTGCTGACACAGGCTAGCAGTGCACAAGATCCCATTACAATTGCATATGATTAAAGTTAAGTGCAGCATCTTTTCCTAACTGCAAAGTGGAAATCCACATGCACCTGACACTGCCACTGAACCTAATGAGTATTTCCATGTTTCTGTAAACAGAACTAATTAATAGCCAATCATTTAACTTGGTAAATGCAACATTAAATTTGAATATGGGTCAGCAGCAGTAAAGACAACCTCACCTTCTTCAACATACATCAACTAAATGTAAACACAGTTATTCAAACAAAGATGTAGGCAATAAAGATGTAAAATGACCTGCAGCAATAAGGCTAAAATTCTGTAACGTCACAATCTAACTTATAAAACAACATCCCTCACACTTAACAAGAATTCATTACTGTAACGCAACACAGTCATCTTGACAGGTACCTGAAGTTGTCTATGAATCTATACACTGTGCTAATTATAAACACATTTTCTTTACTAAAATCAAGTTTACAAAGCTGCAGACTTTAAGAAATGCCAGACCTGTAAATTGCTATGTTTCTCTATAAGCATTTTTAGAAAGGGTCACTAATTTGTAATGCCAAGTATTATAAATTCATTTTTTCAATTATGTCTTCTGACTTAGGCAGCAGTATCAGAATTATGTTACCTAAAATTTCAATAAGCTTATTTCCTATTTAAATATAAACTTCCTATTGCAGAGTTCCTGACAAGTTGCTCCTCCCCAAAATAACACCTCAATATCCCACTGTGCATGCATTTCATCTGTTTCCATAAGCAAACAAAATTGCTTAGAAACATAGAAGATAATGCCTGCACAGTATTTGAATAATGCCTATGCATGCTCTCCAGTATACTACCTCATTTGTATAGTGCTGAAAACTTGCAGAAACTTAATTGTTCTGTTCCCAGAGGCCACAACCCTAGGGGATTATTAGCTTCAGCCAATATTAAAATGGATTATAAATACATGCTTCTTTATGGCAACAATACATATAATTTCTTTTTCTGATTGGTCTTACAAGAAAGTTGGAAAAGTTGGAGCTAGTAACACAAGCTTAACATGAAAAGAAAAAGACACACATACGCTTTACTTCTTCCTGGATTCATAACTCGTCTTATTACAATTCTTCATGAGTTTAAGATCCTCCTCAATCTCAGAACTGAGCACTGCCAATTAAACTGATCTAGGGAAGAAAGTAAACAAATAGACCCTAAAGAGACAAACTTAACCTTTTGAACAAGGGAAGCTTCCCTACCTGTTAGAAAGTAGTTCTTCCTATGAGGATACTTAAATATCAAGTATTTAATACATCCAGAAAAGTGCAAAACACCTCCACGTTTTACTTTGAGCCAAGAGTTGCCACCACAATCTCAAGACTGTCTTTCCTTCCTCCTCCCCCTGCCCAGCCTCATTTCTTAGCTTTGCTCAATCCACATAAGACATCTCTAGTAACCAGTACTGATATCCAAGTTGTATTTGTGGCAGAAGAAGAAAACAAATCTGCTTTTTTTTGTACTGCTCCTTAAAATTTCATATTAAAGGTATGACATGCTCCTGTGACGAGCAGGCAACAGCTTCAGGGAGCCAGCTCCAGCAATTTCATACATCTGCTCTCAGGCTCACACATTGCCACACCAGTCATGCAAACCTGCCCTTCTCCTCAGCAATGTCATTCCTTTATGCCTATTTTTTCTCTCCCTCATCACACCCTCTTGAAATAAGCTGGCAACTCCAACCACAGGCATTTTGCTACAGAAAATTGTTTTAGTTTATGCTTCTCCTCTACTTATGTGTCAAATAAATTTACAAGCAGATGGGGGAAAAGCTAACCAACAGATCCAAATAAGTATTCTCATGTTTTTGCAAATACTAAGTGGTCCCCTGATTTGAAAAGCTTCATCTTCTCAATTTATGTTTTATACTGTATTTTAAATATGTCCCACTGCATGTTTTCAAGCAAGTCTTTGAATTTTAAAAAATTATGTATTTAATACAAAAACTATGATTTTATTAACACTCTATCCCACACAACACCTTCCACATACCCATACAGAATCATTACTCAGAAGCACAGCATCAAAATTAGCTCCTTCCTTAAAGAAAACACTAGGTGTAATCAGAACTGCATTCTATGGGCAGTACATAAAACATCAATGTAAAATCAAAAAGGTATGTTAGTCCATAAAGTTAACTACATAAGAGAAAATAATCTTCTTCTACAAGTCTGTTTTTAACATGTGTATTTGAGGAAAAGTGTGAAGAAAAGCAGGAAAATATTGGAATTATATTAAGCAAGTTTCTGAGGCTTTGCCTCATGCATTCACACAGTTAGTCTGCTCCTCATTGTTTTAATGGACACAGAAGCAGGTATCTTTTCATCAGATCATCCCACATCTTCTGCAAGTCAGGATAGAGCACAAGGCATCACTACTAGAAGTTATTTTTGTTGCCAGAAGCCAGGAAAAAATTAAAACCAAACAACTTGTCCATGAGCTATTCAGTCTGATAAAATACAGCCACGCCTTTATCAGCACACTAACAATTTTGCACTTTCCCTAGAACAAGCAACAGAAAGGAACCACTTTCCAGCACTTCTTGGGGACTGAGAGCCTGTGATTCCTCACACACCAGAAGCTTGCAAAGAGTCAGATGTAATGGAAATAGAAAAAATTTCAAAAGGTAAGTTGATAGGATTTGCTTTAAAATTTGCTGAAATTTTACAATGTTGCATTTTGATAAATCTAGCAAAAAGCTTTCTTTGGAAGAGCTGAAGCAGCGTTTCACTAACTAGATATTTCCAAGAAAATAATAACAATCATTAAATCTTCCTTGCTGGGTTTGAGAGTCTTTGAATCCTTGGCTTGACTTAGTATCATTCCATATTATGCCTCTTCTCATATATAGTCTTCTAAATATGCTGTCCTCAACTAAAGCTGTAAGCAGCATAAAGAAATAAAAGCATTCTTTTAAAGATACATATATAAGCATTTAACTCATTTATGTAATAAAAATGTGAAGACCCCCTTCATGAGTGCACTACAGGCAGTAGATGGCTTAGTTCTCTGGTTTTCCCTTCCATGTTCCAATTCTATTTTTTCTCCCCACCATTGTCACTACTGCTGTTCCTCTTCTCCTTCTTTTAGCTGTCAGTAGATAAAACTCCAGCAAAATATAGCTTGAAGGTGACCCCTGAATCCATTTTGTACTTTGTTGTGTCCATACACAACTACAGACCCTTCACTGGCTGGGAAGAGCAGAAAGACATACTTTGTGTGTTCCACATGCAGGAGTAAGATGAGCCATCTGGAAAGCAGCTCATTTCCAAGGGCTTGTTGTGAGCTGTGGAACTGTCTATGGTTACAGTGCAATATGCTCATTTAGGTACCCTGTAACAGCTGTAGAAGAAGAAACATGTCAACTCATGCATCCCTCTCAATCCATCACCTCTGAGGTTACAGAATGAAGCCTCACAGTGAAAAGGTAAGTACATGAATGTGGTCCCATATTAAATAATGAAAAAAAAAAGTCAAGATAATTAAAAACTACCATTTGTTACCTACCCTCTGCCTTTCTCAGTGGTAAAAACATCAGTATTTGACCACTACACAATAGTACACAAGACTACAAATCCACTGGAACTGGATTCATATGGGGAAATTTCAGCAGGTATCTTTCACTGCCTTAGCATGGTGCAGCATTAAATGGTGCAGCTGGGTCAATGCTTGCAAACAGGCATGGGCAGTCCCTCACTGCTTAATAATATGGTGCTATGACTGCCAAAGAAATAAAATCTAAATACTCTGAAGAGTTTTATAAACTTTGTATAATCCAGTTATCCCTGTACATACAAGCAGAAATAAAAATCCCAGTGAAGCACAAAATCTCTGTAAGAATAACTTGTATTTAGCTGGGTAATACTTACAAGCCTCAGTCACTTCTGAAAAGACTCTGAATTCAGACTGTAAAGTTTACAGTCACTCTTAAAAGGAGAAAGAAAAACATTGACCAGAAATGGGGAAGAAGGTGAGAATTAAATGTACACTACTGGGTAGAAACATATGCTATTTAGTTGTCAGCTACTATAAACCTGTCCAGACTTTGAATACTAAATTTAAGACTGCTCTGTGATTACCACCTCATTCGAGATCACACAGAAGACTATATTCTTGCAATCCTCTACCATGAGAAGAAAGGAAATTAAAATTTTCTAATCTTCTGAGAGAGTTGGGGTTGCTCAGCCTGGAGAAGAGAAGGCTCTATGCAGACCTTAAATACCTTCCAGTATCTAAATGGGCCTGCAAGAAAGCTGGAGACAGACATTTTACAAGAACATGTAGGGACAGGACAAGGGATAAAGGCTTTAAATTGAAAGGGGGCAGATTTAGATTAGCTGTCAGGAAGAAATTGTCTACTGTGAGGGTGGTGAGGCACTGAAATAGGCCATCCAGAGAAGCTGTGGATGCCCCATCCCTGGGAGTGTTCACAGCCAGGTTGGATGGAACTTTGAGCAACCTGGCCTAGTGCAAGGTGTCCCTGCCCATAGCAGGCTTGGAATGAGAGGATCCTTAAGGATCCTTCCAACCCAAATTGTCCTGCAATTTCACTCAAGCTGGAAACACAATAGCAAAAAAAATATGTTCCTGAACATGAACAAAACAACAAAAAAGCCCCAACAGTTTGCTCAGGTAAACTGGTAGCCAGTCACCCAACAGAATTGACAAAAGTAATGAAGTCCCATCAAGATAAATCAAGCCTCATATGACAAATTTCAATGTTTTAAGAATAAAATTTGAAATCAGAAGGAAAAAAAACCACACATCTAGACAGAAAATACGCTGGGTTTTAAAAGAATCTGAACCTACAAAACATTCCAGAGTAGAAAAGGTATTTGGTTTTCTGTTTTCTAATACATTATGTTTGAATTAAGTAAAATTAATAATACTAATTTTATGTGCAAAATTTATGCCACTGTGGTTTCAACTGTTTTATATCCTTATGAGGCTAAATAAAACAGAGCCAGAAGAGTTGAGCTCTGGAAAAGATTCAATTAAATTCCTTGGAGATAAAAGCAAATTTAGGTTCTTAAAGTTGTTCAAGTCTATGGAAAGAACATGACAAATTCAACAGATATCCTCATAGATTTAAAAAACAAAACAAAAAGAACAGCCAAAATCCACAAGCCTGAGTGGAAGTGTACCCAAAGCAGACACTGCTCTAAAACCCACAGAGATGCTGTTTGAGAAAACCAAGCAGATTTACAGCATATACAAGAATACCTCTGATACTCCCACTTCAATCTAAATAGTGACCAGACTTATGAAGCATCCTTTTGTCCCTGCTACCATTTAGTTCCTTTATTTCCTTGACATCTCTATAGGACATGATTCATGCTCGTCTAACATTTACTGAAGGACTGTGTTGGTGGAAAACAATTCTTGATCAACTGTCAGTCAAAGCTATAGAAGTCCCTCACAGTTTTTTTGCTGCCTTTGACACTCCTCTTGCCATAACAAAAAGTACATATGCAACCAAACCCATGCTTGAACCAAAGCAAACACTTCATTCAGTAAATTCTAATAAACCATAGCATACAAACTGCCATTTTCCCCAACACACTGACCGGCCCTAAGTCTACTACAGAGTTTTCTAAACTGAAGTGGCACTGCCACCTTAAGACATGAGGCCATCATTACAATTTTCACTATACTAGAGTAGTAAAGAAGAAAATGTTTTTTAATTACCTTCACTTTCTGATTTTTTTTATCTGTATTCATATTAGAAAAAATTACATATAGAAGTGCACAAGTGATGCATTGCTTTAAGTCAGTTATCAAGTTATTAATATATTAATACTCCTCTCAATTAAGTGGCAATTTAGCTATGCAACCTAGCTTAGGCTGAGCATTTTAACATTCAGTAAAAGGCATCAAAGTTCTCCATCCTACCCACAGCCACCACAAAACTGCACTGCATTTGTAGTCCTTAACTTTCAGTAACAGTGATAATACCTTTAGCAACTAGCCACAGTTACTGTGACATATATGGGAGGACTTTTAAATTTACACACTCAAAAAATTGATAAGGTGACAGCACAGTTAGAATATTAATTGAGGTAAAAGTCTTGTCAACTATCATAAACTTGGAATAATTTAAAGGACCCAAACCATCCTCTTATTTTATCTACAAATATGGCATTCCACTACTGCATAGATGACATTCAAACTAAAAAATTCTTCATCTTTGGCCAAGATATAAATTAACTTTTAAAAAACTACTTCCACATCATGATACTGGAAAGAGCAATCTTACCCTTTGTAGAATATGCTTCAGCAATCATCCGTAGCCGATACGGTGGCACTGCAGTCAGCTGCAAGTCATCAACACCAACTCTAGCATATGTGTTCAGAGCTTCTTTGTAATCACCTTCTACATAGTTTAATTTGGCCATTATCAGGTTAGCTTCTTGTAGGAATTCTGGCTAGAAGGAAGAGAAATAAGAAAGGGTTTTCCCTAAGAAAGCACACCTAATTCTTTCTGATAATTATTAAGTATATTGTCTGTCACCCCCAGAATATTTCTTCTAACAGAGCAACAAATGAACAAAATCCTGTATTGTGTAATATTTGAGAAGCTTGAAGTAGAGGGGAATTCACTAAATCTCATTCCAGCAAGCTACTGAAAAGTATTACCAGCCATTTAGATATTCACATACATATTTACACATGTACCAGAAATACCTCTCAGTTGGAAACCAGCTTTTCCAGGTGATAAAACTATTTAAAGGTAGCCTATCATTACGGCTCCTCATACGACTTCTTTTTCTAACATAAGCACAGTTGAAAATAACATAGCATCAAAACTTAATGATATATGTTCCACAGCCTACATATTTAATTCACACCATTTCAAAGTATCAGGGCAGAATAAATGTCTTGAAAAAAAGAACTAATGGAGGAATGAAGAGAGAAAAGAAAGAGAAATTAATACTCCCAGAAGCCACTGAAAACAAAATGTTACAGATGAGTGCAAAAGAAGCTTCTTTTGATCTCTCAAAAGATGGATGTTGAGTACAGAAGAGGTAAGCTGATGTAGTAGTTCCAAAAACAGTTAAGTAAAAGAAGGACCAGAATGGTTATGAACATTAGACGGTTCTGACAGAAAATGCTCTCTGGTATTAATCTCACTTTCAGAATCTGCAAATATAATGTAAGGAACCTTTCCTCAATACTTCAATCAATTTCAACTTTTCTAATCATACCTTGAGATTACCCCTATCAAGTGCTGCCGTAAGATGTTTCCTGACCTCAGTCAGCTTTGGCTGGGGGCCCCGGGGACTATTACTGTGTTTAAGAGTATTTTCCTTCAAAAATTGTTCTAGTTTGGATTCCCCAAGAAGAAGCTCTGCCATGTCATCTGTAAAAAAACAACAAACACAGGAAGTATTAGAAATAATTTTATTTCACTAACATTGCCTGAATTTCAAACACAAACTAACCAAAGCAAACACAACATTAAGTATTCAGGTTTATCATGTCATGTGATATTTTGTTTTACTTTTCAATTTATCTTTTCCCTGCCTGACTCACTGTAGAATCAAGTCTTCTGTGTTCTAAGATAAAAAGAATTAAAACATTATCCTTAAGTCAGTATTCTCCCCTTCTTCCTCAAAAAAGCAACACTTGATTCCAAAGCTTTATGTAGCTCTCTGAACAGAAGATACACTTCTGATACACACTTCACCAAAACAACTGGTTTCAAATATGAATACTGATATTGGATTAATTTATTTATTTGAAGTTACATGTCCCTCATTATGTCTCACCATTCATATGTGATGTGATGTGACCACCATCCATATCTTCTCTGTAGATCTCTCTCAGACCTTTTTAAGGCTCCAGCCATCCCAAGTCTTCAGTAGGACACTCCATTGCTCATCCCTCTCCCCATTTCTTACAGCTTACCACCACTTCTCAGACCTGAAGGTACAATATAATACCAGGCTGCCCAGCAAAGCTGCACCCAGCACACTTCCAAAATTCAAGAAATTGGTAATGTTCTACCTCAGCCTTAGCCAGGACCACTAAACTTCTTGTTTTGAGTTATTCCTCTAGTTAGAAGAGCACTGTAAAGTCATCACCTTTCTGGGACTTGAAAAGACCAAGTCATGTCTTGCAAACAATGTCTGAACAGAATTAGAATGAAAGGTACTACAATTAATAAGGAATATTTTGGTAACGCACAAGAAACCCATTGTTAGCTGCAGCAGGGAACAAGTGAACCTGTGAGGACTGAGCACACTCATGACTTAATATGGCTTACAGAGTCTTCTCTGTGTTTAGAAAACAAGCAAGGATAACACATTATCAAAGACAGCAAAAAGCAGGGAAAGGGGCAATAGATGTTGTCAGCATAAGCACTTGGAGGGACCGGCACCAGGCTTTGAAATCCCCTGCCCACAGCCTCCATTGCTCCACCATGGTTTAGCAGCAACAGCCACCAGCCCCAACAGCCACTGTCAGCTGCATTCCCCTAGGAAAGGGCCCAAGCCAGAAATCCCAGACTGCTTCCCACCCCTGCCACATAGGTTTGTCTGAAGCAATTTACACTAGTTTTGCCATTCTTTCGTTGAAGTCTGTTCAGCAAAAATGAAAACCAGAAGATATTTCAATGTACTAAGTGAAGAAAAAGAAATAAAATGCATACTTCAACGTTAGGGAACACACACAGGATTATACACAGTTTTGAGAATTTCCACATATAACAAAACCCCTCCAGATGACGCTGCAAAACATTTGGCTGTTCTTCTACTAGAATTTTTTAGCTTGTTTTCTACTCAAAATTTCATTTGCTGCATTTTTTGTCCATTGACTCCAACCACTGTCTCCATCCATATAGAAAGTCACTTCTCATCAAAAGCTGCCTGGCTGGTTTGTCCTTGATAAACCCATGTCAACTGATCCCAATCACCTCCTTATCCTACCAGGACATAATTCCTAATCTTCTCAGAGCCTAAGGTTAGGCTGATCAACCTCCAGTCCCTGGACCCTTGTTGCAAATGGCCATGTGTACCTTTTTCCAGTCACCAAGAATCACCCTCCATCACAAGGACCTTCAAAAAAAGAGTGTCCATGCAATGGCCTTGGCCAGCTCTTATCATTTGCATTCCCCTTTGCACAACACAGTAGGGCATAATGCTTCATTTCATGAGACCTTTCCATCAAATAGAGTTATTTCCATCAATATTATGCAAGCTCTGATACATATACTAAAAAGCACAAATGGTACAGAAACCATAGCATAATTGATAAAAATTAACAGCTTCAAGCTGCAAACTAAACAAGAAATTAAAGTGACCAAATCTAAACATGGTATTTCAACCCAAATCTCCTTTGTTACAGACTTACTCCGAATCCCACATTTCATTACCACAGCCACAGTATTATTACAAACAAACACTAAAATGAGATATTATGACCAACATTACCCTGCTCAAAGATAGCTTTAGCACAGCACTCTGGAGGACTGCACTTTCTGCAATTATTCCATCTCTCTGGAAATCAAAAGTTTAAACTGCATGCATAGAAAAGACAACTGATTCTGTACAGCAATTCAAGGCAGGTTAGTTTGGTTCAAGGAGTTTAACATGGGCTGTGTGAAAGGCTCTTAGAGAGCAAACTTACAAAACTGAAATTCAGTTCACTGTATGCAGTTAATTGCCTTTCAAAGAGTCGGTCACTGGCATGGTGACCACTGGCGTGGTCCTACCACGACAGACATTTTACTCATAATATTCAGAAGACTCCACAGTCTGAGTAAACAATTTTTGTTTATGAGCCCCTTTAAAAAAGAGATTAACAAATAGGAGTGAAACTTGAAAATAATACTTTAGGTCAGCATGGTAATGTGCCACTTAGGATAAGAACAATGAAGATTAATTTTGTTAATTGTACTTTTAAAGCTACGTGGCAACTTTTAAAAAGGGTGAAAATATGTCAAACTGGTAAGTTTATGTTTTAAGGGATTTGCAAGTTGATACTTTCTCTCTGATCTGTACTTATGAAAACCAACGTTTTTCATTTAACAAGTAACATTTCTGTTTCCTTTTATTCAGTTTAATGCTTCACTGAGCAAGCTCCATTTCCAAAGATGATCGAGGAAGCAAGATTGTCAAACATAGCAAGGAATCGAAATGACACTCTAAAACAAGCGCTTTGGTTCAGGAGCTGAAATACCACCAAGGCTGTTTACAATGAAAATAGTGAGGTCTATCACTGACATTCTTTAACACTTCAAATAGCAGAACTTCAGAAGTTCAGAAGTTCAGAAGTGCCAAAGAAGAAAGTATCACATGGACCTTTCCCTCTCATATGCAACCCTTCCAGCAGGTCCTAAAAATTGTTCTGGTCCACACTCTTGTAACAAGCATTTCTTTAACTAAGTTAAATACCGTAGATCGATCACTATGGAGAAATAGGTAAGAACAACTGTACTGCTGAGCTAAGAACAGCACCAGCTGCCACATATGTTTTGTTTATATAAACTGCAAAACTGTCAAGGAAGCATGTGAAACAACTAGTTTGGATTCTTACAACACACGAGCCAAAGAACAGGTCAGGCACCAAAAAAAAGGAGAATAAACCTCTCACTGCTAGGTACGAAAATGCACACCTTGAGGCATGAGGATTTGTAAAACAAAGTGCTGAAATCATCCCTATTAGTAACGGGGAAAAGTAACCAAACAACAGCACTGGCACATGCAAGAGCAAAGTGTAGCCATATCAGCTACACCACAGAAAGAGGAAGACCAACTTTAGAAGACAAATTCTCACCCATTTGTGGGGCCACAATAGGGACACACAAAACAGGGACAGTCAGAGATCTAGCACTCTACAGAAAGTTTGTAAGATTATTCCTCTCTTACACACAGCATAATTTCTCACAATGGGGAAAGGAAAAGGAGAGAAACAAGAAGCCATCTCTGGAAAATTTAATTTATCCTCTCCTCTTCCTCTCTCATCCTCCCCCCTTGACCCTAAGATAAGCTCCACCTCACTGATAATGACTTGATAACTTTAGAAATTTAATGTTTCTAAAGACAGGTCACAAGCAAGAACAAAGCCTTAAATTCAAGCTGGCACATACTCTGAAACTATCCTGGCACCTTAAGATGAGAATCAAAGTAGTCTATAGGACCCAGGTATTTTGCTCCCATCCTTGATGCCACTCAGAGAAGCTAATGATCCACACAGAGCTAGAGACAGTCGCAGTGCAGTGACATGTATTGCCCATGCTTTCCTTCAAAGGAAACGTGGGAGAGGAGAAAACAGCAGCTGCAACTTACACACAGATCTGGGCGAGCAGCAAAACAAAAGCTGCTGTTCCGGGTCATTCTTCCACAGCACAGCTCACGCTGTCGCTGTACCACTGCTGCAGATCACGAGACACAGCACCATGAGAGACAGAGAGGCAGAATTACTGTCAGACTGCCTTTCACGACAGAAGCGCTGCACTGCTGCAGCTGCTAACGACTAACACTTGAAAACAACAGGTCACGGACTGCAAACTATAAAAGCCACTGCAAAGCAGAATTCCCTTATTTACTGAGTCTCTCATTTGCTAAATCAGTCAATCAGGGCCAGATATTGGCAACAAACTTTTAAATCAAATTATTACTGAGCGAGTACTTTATTAACAAAGCATTGGCTTTATGCATTAACTATTCTGTGCCAGTAAGAATGACATTCAATGGTGCTTGTAACAAAATTCCAATTACATGGACATTTCTGAAGGAAACCATTTATGAAGCCATAGCTTTAGCAGAGTTTTCCATTAGTTATAGCTATCCCTTAAGACATCCTGAAATAACATAAGAACTGTTTGAGAAGAAATTGCTTTTCTTTTTCTTCCAGCACAGTATGAGTGATCTAGATTATATTCTTCTATTAGACACTTTAAAGAGACAGAATTAAATTGTGTAAAGTTGATAACATGAAGTTTAGTGTTCCTTCAGCCAATCTAAACATGTTTCAGAACAAAAACTGCTCATAAACAGTTTCACTACCATGAAATCCAGTATCCCACTTTCAGAAAATTCACTCAGTTATGGCTCAGTATAAAATTCTTGATTAAAGGAAAGACTCCCTCTTATTCATCTATTTCTCTGCTGAAGAATTCATCAACAATTACTTAGCAGATTTAGGCAGTATTTGATGACTTATATCACAACTGCATTGCAGAACCATTTTGGACAAGAACAGCCTAACTCGCCCATCTGCTTCTGCAACATCACAGTATCACTGAAACCATCGCCTGACTAATAGGATGTCCTCTGCCTGTAATCAAAGACAGCTCCGAGCACCTTGGAACTCCAAAACAAATGCAAGGATGCTTTAGGTAAAAGGCCCAGTCCTCCTAGCATTCAAAGCAACAACAAAAACCCCAGACACTTCTGTATAAGCTGTTTTCTTTCAGCTTAGAGAAAGCTTAGACATTTGTACAAAATAGCTTGAGAAGAGCCTTGTGTAGACATGGCTATCCCTCTTTGCAATATGGATCAATGAATCATCTTCAAAGTAAGAATACAGGCTGGCATAAATAGGGGATAGAAAAAAGCACACAATGATGTGCCTTTGTAAAATAGTCTCTAAAAATATCATAATGAAAGCCATTTTGCTACTTTATTTTTAATATCTGCTTTTTGAAGCAAATTCTTCACCACATTATCAGGATCTGAAGAAGTTACTCACACAAAAACAGAATTAAAATAGAGCATTAGTCTTCTTTTATCCTTATTCACAAATGAAGATTACTTATAATATTATTATTTACTTAGGTTAAAACCATGGTCTATCTTGAACCATTCATTGAATCACATGCTAAAATGCAAAATAGCCATCTTTCTGATGAATGTCACCACAACCTCCAGGCACTTGTTGAAGAACCCAGGGGTTGTTAGCAGACTAGGTGAGAGGAATATCTAGCTCTAAATTCCTTTCTAAAAGTAAGGTTAGCAAGAAGGAGAGAGAAAGAAGAGAATGGCAACATTGCATACAGCTACCAAAAAAAAAAAAAAAAAAAAAAAAAAAAAAAAAAAAAAAAAAAGCAGAGCTGAATACAGGTTAGGAGCTCTCTCTTGCCTTCAGAATTCACTCCAAGAAGTGACTTTAAAAGTTGATTCGATTCCAGAGTACACCAAGATACATTAGAGTGAATGATGATGTGGTCTCAATAGAACTAATGAAGCTGTTTGCTACTTGTTTTAATGTGGAGCACCAAATAACTGTTCTGGTAAAGTATTACTCTTCCTGTGGTAGTTCAGATAAAAACCAAAGCAAAACAGTGATGTTTGTCCAGATCATGACTACTATATATATGGTTTCTCAAGTGCTCCTATTATTAATGCAGAAAAATTTTTAAGGGTCTGATAATTGCTTTTTTCAGAAGGAAATACTTGGAAGGTATAAGGGAAACACACCTCTTGGATAACAACAGCTATCACAGCTGGCAATAACTATCAACAACCCTGCTCCTGTTATCAATTTTCCATGCACCAGATGTTTCTCTGCAATTAAACACCCATATCATGCTGCTGTGGTACACTGGCAAGAATGATCCTGTGCTAACAATACTTACGTGTTATTTATGGAACCTCCCTCAACAGCTCAACATCTACAGCAAGAAAGACCATGGAGAAAAAGCACTCCTTCTTCCTTATATGCCAAATGGCATAGATTAAAAAAAATATTTTTAGTATTTCATTTCCCTGTCCTCTGAATTACACAGCTGCAACAAATAAAGTGCATAATTAGGATAAAATCTCCTGCCACAATGATTTAAGCAAAGAGGCTCAACCTCAGACTCAGGCCTCGGGGATCTGAATTTAAATAGGATGTATTTAGGAATAGGAAATACAGAGCAAAATACCTACAGAATCTGACTGGCCAAACAAACTTTAATCTTTCCTTGTAAGCAAGCAGATAAATCTAGAAGCATGTTATATCACATGTTGCATCATTTCACCCACTCTTCACCAAAATCTTAAATATTTCAGGTAACTTATTTTAGACTCTTAAAAAAGCCCAACTGTCCAAATGTGTCGAAGTCTAAAGATCATGGTTATCATTAGTCTCAAATGAAGACACTGCATCATGTGAGATTAATTAGATGAAGTATGGAGTTGTAAGAATAGAAGATGCTGCTGCTTCAACTGCTCTGTCGTGGAGCCCAGAAAGAAAAAAAAAATGAAAAACTGAAGTCCTAACTCAGGATTATTTTTAAAAAAGTAAAATTAAAAAAAAAAATCAGGGTAGGAAAGTGACAAGGGGTAAAGAGGACAAGTATGAGATTTCCAGGATCCCTAAAGGAAGGTACATTGACATGTGAATTCCAGGAAGCTGAGATTTGCTTTGTAAACTCCCTCCTAGTGCTTCAAGCCTTCCCAGATGGAAACTAGCCTGGGACTGAGAAAAGAAACTATTCCTACTCAATCCCTAGAACTCTTAGTCTCGCTCAAGGTAAAACTGAAGGCTCAGAGTACCTGAAGGACTGCATGCTGCAGTATTTTATGATGATTTTTGCATCAGACATCCTATATATTTGGAATATCATTGTGCAGAAATTAAAAATAAAACCAACACAAAAAAAAAACCCAAAAAAACCCGACCAAAAATAAAAAAAACACCTTAGTAATTTTATTTAGGAGTGGTATGCACCAAGAAGGATCCCAAAGGGGTCAATTGCTCTATATAGTAACCAGACAACAATTTCAGAGTGAGGTTTCTGTAAAACAACTGAAAACAAGAAAAATTTTGTAGCCTCCCACAGAACATTTATTAAGAAGGCCATTTAAAAACTGAGCTTTCTTCCAGTGGAGGATCTGGAAATCCTGGATCCAGAACTGATTTCATATTCATCTGGCAGTAAAAGCATGAAACACATGGTTTTTTACCCAGGAACAAGTTGCCTATGCACTTAAAGCAGACATTTGCTTTGTTCACAATGTATCAAACTGTGAGTAAGAGCATAGGCTTGAAGAGGAGTACCAGTACAAGCCTCCAAGTACTCATTCAACTTTGTGCTCAGCACGTAGTAAATCTGGACCAGGAGCCACCTAAATTAAAATGAATGCTAAAACTATTCTTAGATTTCTACAAGGTTTATATTAAAATCAAGAAAAACAATATACATATATACACAGATGTCACTTATGATTCCATCACTGACTACTTAGTAGCAAGAATTCACAGCATCAGAGGATGGCTGAGGTTGGAAGGGACCTCTGGAGATCATCTAGTCCAATACCCTTAAATCCAAGCAAGATCAGCTAGAGCAGGTTGCCCAGGATCTTGTGCAGAAGACAAGAGACAGCAGAAAAGTATCCAGAGAATATGTGCAGCCCAACAAGCACTACTGGCAGAAAGGTTGCACACTGATGCAGATGTCACACATGTAAAACCAGAAGCAGAAAATATAGAGTCAGCTGTTCAAAGAAATTTAATTTTACTCACTAACACCTTTAATTATATACAGTCATTTCTCTGCCTCTTAAGTACACAGTGGGCATGGCACCTTTTTACTGCGCAGCTATATAGTATCTATGCAATTTTCCTGCTTGACAGCCAAAACTTGCTTTGAAGAAAAATATTATAGGCTTTCCAATCTATTTATGCATAGGCAAATTTACTTTCAAAGTATCACTACTACTGAAATTTATTTTGTGACGACACATTTTAAGAACAGAAAACTGTTTCAAACTATTTTTTTATATTTAAGCTCACCAAGTTTTGTGAAATGTTAAGGCCATCAGAACAGAAAATAATCAAACCAGGGAAGTCACAATGTATCATCTAGAATATTGGCTTACAGTTGAATAAAACTTGGCCCCTTCAGTCAAATACAATGTAAAACCAAGAAATAAGGATGCATGTCATACCCAAGACTGGGAACACAAAGTGTGGGAAACAGGACCACCATCATCTTTGAGTGTTTAACTGGAAATAATTCTATCAAGCACAATGAGGAAGAACCATCAAAATTTAGCTTCTTCCCATTTATGTTTTGTTTAGGTTACAAAGATCAAAGAATGACTGGGAGAACAGGAAAAGCACATGCTCTGATAGCTAGGAATTCATTCCAGTCTTGCTTCTTGCCATGATTTATTTCTCAAAGGACAAAGCAGTTTTCCTGTTGCTACTACCAAAACAATAAAATACTAGAGACAATTAGATGGAAGGCAAAAACCAAGCCATGTCATAAGGACAGTGGCTCTTGTCCATTCTCGACCAGTGCAGTTATATTGCAGCATAGTGCAAATCTGTGAGATGATGACAATGTTGCTTTGTGACAACAACTTTTGTGGTCACAAAAAGATAAAGAAAATGACTGACAAAAAATGAAATCACTAATTAATTGCCAGGTCAGAAGAAAGATTTCTTGTCTTTGGGGTGACCCAAAGCTCAGATGAAAGCACACAGACGAGCCTCTGTTCCCCAGAAGGCAGGATCTTGCAGTTCTCTACCATTTCCAATCTCCTCCTCCTAGCTCTCCAGGTCCGCCTCGGAAGAAAGACAGTACTCTACATCTGTCAGTCTCAGAGACAGTTGCCTCAGGTACATAACTACCAGTATTAAGACAGAAAGTACCTTTTGGCAACTTGGTTACTTGGTATTTTGGTGGAGTTCATTTTTGTGGTGTTTTTTTGTTTGTTTTGTTTTTATTCTACCAGCTGTTCTAAAAACAACAGGTCTCTATTCTGCCTTTCCTTAAACCAACATCTAATGCAGTCCCATTAAAGCCTTGATTAACACCATTGAAACACCATTTTCTTCCCATTAAGGTAAAGAGACTGCAATTAAATAGTAAATAGAAAAACAGAAGTGTAGCTGCAAGCTAAGCCCACGCAAATCTGAGTTTAAGATAAGGCACACTTAAAAGATGAGCTACACCTTGTTCATATAATTAACTGCAGAAAAATATGGGAGGGCCTGTAAGCTGTTGTTTTCATATCTTGGTTGCGTGTGCAAAAGTTTTATGGAGATAAACCAAGTTCTTGGTCTCAGGTGAGCTGCATTCAAAATTCTAGAAATAAAAAGTATTTCCAACCCACTTTTTGTTAAAGAAGAACAGTTTACAACTCTAGATAATTTGAGATTATAGTAAAGGATTTCAGCTTATGCATACAAATTCTGAGTGGAATCATACCAATCACACAGAGGTCATCAGTGGGGTAGGAACTTGCAGAAATTCATGCAACACCTCCTGAAGTAACTCCTGAGCAACTGATAACACTGCTGATCAGAGCAGCTACTAAAAACTGCCACTATGCATTCTGCCACACATTTGCTAACACTAGAGAAATGCCCAGATTCAGCATCTCCCTCCACAACCTGGAGCAGAGATCAAATGCTCTCCAATCATTAAAGGTCTGGCTACCCACCTCACACTATTAGCCAGATATCCTTACTTCTTCCAGTTTATCTCAGCGTCCTGCCACTTTGCTTTTTACAAAGTTATTATCTTCAGTCTCTTCTTATCAGCTCAAATTAAACAGCAGTCAGTGCAGAGAAAACTGTGAAGAACTGAACCATGAAATTCTAAGATTTTATTCTTAAAAAGACAGATTTGTGAGGAGGAGGAATGGCCCAGATTTGGTATGGAAGGAGAATGGCTCATATTTGGTAAGTTAAGGACCTTCTGCCCCCTTCTTTACTACCATGTAACTCAAACCCAAATAAAAGTGGTATCAATAATCCGGAGTTTATTCTAATGAATTCATTTCCCTATAGAAAAGTTAATCCTAACTTTTAACACTTGAAGTTAGTTTAAAGGAACTGAGAGCAGCTACAATAGATATATACCAGTATCTATTCACAGATAAATCTGGCTACCATTTATTGTAACTTTTAAACAAGGCAAAAGTGCAATCAACCTAACATTACTACATGAGACATCCAATTTCTATAATAATTACACAGTATATAGAAATACCCTTATAAACGTAATCAGTTATAAGCCCCAAATATCCAAAATACTTCTTTCATTCCACTAAGACCAACTACATGCTTCCTCACAGTTCCCCTCACCTTTGCCCTCCACTAGCTGCTGCTACTGTTCTTTCCATCAGCTGTTACACTACTCAGACCCCTGTGGGAGGCAAATGAGCTTGGCAAGCCAGCAGACACAGAAGGCCCCAGAACAAGAAGCACAGAGTTTTCTGCTGGCCAAGCACAGTAATTCCCACCTCTGGTGCTCATCAACACAAGGGAGAGGCCAGGAACACAAAACCAGGAGAAACTGCACAGAGAAGAAGCAGCGTGATTAAGGGCAGGAAGAAAGAACTACTCTACATAATAGCAGTGAGGTGTTAGACCAGCTTGGTTACTTGTGAAATCTCACGCTAGCATTTTCTATTCCAGATGAACATGCAGTGTGAGTACAAGCAGACGATCCACATCATCACTTACACTGTTGTAACACCCCTGGCTATCTGAAGAAACAAAGCTGTCAGTCAAAAATAAGACAACACATCTCAGTACTGTCACCACCTTTGCTCTTCATTCAGAAAAATGCCTGTCCTTAGTAATCTTGTTCTGTAAATGTGACAGTGAATGCAATAGGAGAAAAGCAAAGAAGATAACAAATTAAGAGTCCTCCGCTTCTACTTTGGTGGACATGCAAAAATGCATGTCACATGCTCTGCAAACTTTTCTGGTAGAGATGTCAATCTCTTAGGAAAGCTTTGCATACACAAATCACACTACAAACTGTATATATAAAAACAAACAAATTTGGTAAACACCTTCTAAGTAGGGCATGAGTCCTAAGAGGTTTAGAAATCCCTTGTTTATTCTGAGGATAAGCTTTAACCATACATCTGAGGTCTTGTATTTCACAAGGCTGCAAAACAGATGAAAACTGATAAGATGTTTCTATTTTTAGGTACTACTTATATCAAGATAAGGGAGCAGCATAGAAGGTGACAAACAAAATTAGACATGTAAAATAATTCATAATCCCTTGGGTTTGCTATTCTGCTCCTAACTCCTGTGTGTTCCATTACTCTGTCAGGCTAAATGTGAGGCTAGGTCAAACAGGAGACTAAAGAAACAAGGTGTTGAGAGGAAAGGTAGACAGAGAAGAGATCCCAGACAAGACAAATCAAACAGAAATGGGATAGCAAAAGTAGTAAGAAATTCACTAGGTAAAGAAACCATTGTGATACAATGTTGGTGTATTTCCACGAGCAAACTTGATACCTGTAGGTGATGTTCTATTTTCATGGCAATGTCACAATGCTCTTGGTAGCATATAGATCCGTGAACTTCCTGGGCATGTATTCTCTCCCCACAGTAATGCAATATTTCACACTGGCTAAGGTTTCTACAGAACTACATCATTCTACCTCATCTGAACTATAAAAATTCGCCCCCTCAGTGCTTTTCCAGACAGAGCCATACATCTCACTGAACTTGAGCAAGGTCACGTTCCAATTACAGCAACAATGAATGGCCGGAAACACCCATGGAAATTCATGGATCCTTTTTTTTATCCATTCAGCTGGCTACTGAACCAACCTAAGGTTTCCTCATTTTGTTTCCAAAGGAAGGAAAGAAAACACGAGAATACTGATGTCCTGAAAATGCCCTGAGCAGATACAACCTTCATACTGAAGTCCATTGTAGACACTTCCTATGAGGCACTACTGTTTCATCAAAAATACATGATGGCCTTGCAATCAGCTTTTCAATGTGATTGTTAGCTTTCAATTGTGTTTCTCAGTTCTGGAAGCACTTTAAAATATATTCAGATTAGCTTCAGATATTCAGGATTTAGTATTTCCAACCTCTTCCAATATTTTGTGAGCAAGCAATTATGTACTCAAAGCATGCACTAACTGTCATGACCATGCTTCACCATCATGGTGTTCATTTGCAATATTAGACAAAATTCAATCAGCAATGGAAATTTCTTCAGTTCACTTTCTTAGAATGAACATTTTTAAGCTAGTTAAACCAGTTGGGAACACTCACAGAGTTTCATTAGTGAAAACTGCTCTAAGATTTTATTTCTAAGAACTTGGGGTTTTTCTCAGTACCATTCAAGAGCTGAGACTCAGGATGTGAACACCGAACACTTGAGCACGGCTACAGACTCTCCAAGGACTGCATCTTTGTGACCTTCAGTGCAGCACGATGATTTCTTTGCCAGCTGCTACAGTTGTTGAAAGTCCTGCTGTACTGGTTATAACCAGCAAGGTGCTGGCAGCAGAGGGGCTGCAGGAGTAGCTCCAGTGGGAAAAGGCCAGAGGTTGCCCTGCCCCAGGCCCAGCTGGTTCCAAGAGTACCACAGCCAGACACAGCTGAGCCCCTCAGCACAAGTGACAACACCTCTGGGAAAGTGTATTTAAGAAAGGGCAAAAAATGCCACAGAACAAAATAAAAGAGAACAAAAGGAGTGAGAAACACCATAAAAATCAACATCTAGGTCAGAGAAGGAGAGGGAGAGAGGTGCTCCACGGTGCCAGGGAGGACCCAAGCCAGGTGGATATGCCCTGAAGGAACTGTAGCACATGGAGAGCCTGTTCCAAAGCAGGACCACTGTCAGTGGGGAGCTTATGCCAGAGCAGAGGAAAAATGTGAGAAGGAAGGAGAGGCAGACAGAAACTACCTTGCACCATGACCCCTTTGGCCCCCACACCACCTGGGGAGGGGCACAGGAGTGAAGTTCAGGCTGGGAAAGGGGAGAGAAAAAGTGTTACTTTCATGTCTGTCTTTCTGTCTTAGCATCTGACTATATTTTAACTGGCAACAAATTAAATTCAGTTACTCCAAATCAAGCCTATTTTGCCCAGAGCAGTAACTAGTAAGTGATTTTCCTGTCTTTATTTGAAGCTACAATTTTACTCTACCTTTTGCCCCTGCCCCTGTAAGGAAGGGTAGAGACTGAGCAGCTGGGTGGGCATGTGCTGTTGGCCAAGGCTAACTCAGCACCCTGCACATAGCCCCAGTTTTAACCCAATCTTTTAGCAGAATGTTGATGAAGCAAGAGCTCAGACCAAGATTTGTGTTACATGGCATGAATCTCATTACTGCTACTGAGTCCTGGTTCTGAAGTAGAGAAATACAATACAAACAGGCTAAGTGGCTAACAAAATTTGAGTCAGGTTAAAGACCCTTTTTTCATCTATTTATCCATTGTGAAAAGCAATGCAAGCCACGGGCTTGACACGCAATACACATTATCTGTGATCCAAATTGTGACTATTACATACAGAATAGCAATTCATCAATATTTCTCTTCTCTCTTTTACTTAAAGCTCAGCAAGCTCAAAAAACCTTTCAAATGCAATCAATCAGACACAGAAATTTGTTCTAGGGTCCTTTTTATGCATCCAAAATGCTACCTAAACTGTAATTTACATTTGATCCACTGCCAGGTTTTATACACAGACTTCTGTTAGAGAGTAGATAGGATCCATCAGCAGAACTAAAGAGAATAAACAATACAATAATCAAGTCCACTCAAAACACTTCACCTCTCAAATGCTGCATTTCATCAGAAGTACATACTATTGCCTTGTGTATTCACACAGACCTGTGTCCTGGGAGCTGTCATTGCTGTTTCTTCCTTCATCTTATTTAGGCTGCAAGCTTCAAGAGATGGGAATTTGCTAATGCAAAACAGCCCAAATAATAACTTGGACCATTAAACTTTTCATCAAGTTGTCTAATCCCAATTCCAAAAAGGAGCTGTAACTGAGTCCTAGTAAAATAAGTCTATTCTTTTGCAATAGTGCAAAATTGAAGAGATTACAAGAGAGCTTCCCAAAAGGATTCATTCCCATCTGTGTTCAAAGAGCAATAAACACTACTCCTAGCAATGTTGACATTCTCTGTTAAAATGCTCCACCATTCAAGAGCTGAAGCCAATTCCCTACACACCAACACATGGTTAGAATAAAGATCCTCTTCCCTCTCCCTCTTCCCCATGCTTTTAAATAATTCCTAAGACATATTGTTACACATTCAGCAAAAAAAACCAGATTTTTCTTATCCATTCCCAAGTCAAAACTGAACATCAGTACAGAAGGATGCAGTAAAGTTCAGGTACTGAGTTTTAAATTAATTGTTTCAGATTAAGTAACAACAGAGATATGCATCAGAGTGCCTTTCAGTTTATATCTCTCTTCATGGGTAGAACAGAGGCACTGCCTCTTCTTGGTAGTCTCACTAGCTGATAACCTTGGCCTGCAACCTGTTAGGTACACCTGGATTTGGAACACAAACTACCAGTTTTCCACACTCTCAACAGCAGGTGAAGGCATTTCATTACATAAATTACTCTCCTCCTGTGTTACTCCAATACAGAAGAGTCCCATATGATCAATTAATTTCCTGTTTATGTTCTCAGTTAGCCAGGCTTGGAAGTCATGCACATTGACTTAATCCTTCATGTGCTGTCAAAAAGAGATAAAAGCTGCATATGATACTTTCCCATGTTTTAAAGATCAGCAAATGCTTCAATAATTTGTATTTTGACTGGTACAGAATCTAGAAGATGCCTTCACAGGAAAACCACTGAAGTGTAAAGTTATGCAGATTGCATAATCTTCTTTTGATATGTTTCAGCTAGGTAAAACATACACAGGTTAGAGAAATTTAAGTCAAATTGTCAATAACATCTGCCTAGCTCTCCCTGGCTGTCTGAAATATCTGAGTACATCTTGAAACTATGAAGATCGTGCTTCCCAACTAGATAGCAAAAACATATTTGCCTTTGCTTGAAGTGATCTCTAACTAGCTCATAGTCTATCAGTCAATGATGCATGTCCTGAAACTAAACATGCCTTCTATCTTTTCACTCATGTTTATTTTTAGTTAGCATAACACCAGTGTCAGGAACACCACTCAGTTGTTCTTAAGGCAAACACACATAAAGGTTATCTACTACCCATTTATTCTTAAATTCTTTTCTCTTCTTTGAGTCAGGTTTTCCTCTTTTGTTTGTATTTCTATAGAGCTGAATCATGCAGTTTTCCTCCCCATCTGAACATGCAAAGTTATCATTGCTTTCACAACAAACTTCCAGTGATGTCAATGTTATGCCTCATCCTCTCTGTTAACTTATCAGCTCTGAATTCACCCCAAGTTCTGTCTTCACAGACTTGATTGCTCTCTGAAAATACCCCGACGTCCACCTCAAGCAGATGAGCGAGTCCAGAGAGGCACACACTATCCCCATATTTTTTCTCACACAGAATTAAGGCATCCATGCCGAAGAGAACTTCCCTGTATCTCCCTCGTTCATTACATACTTCCATGCCGCAGAATGAAGGACTGCTTTTCACCTCCTTCAGTTAAACATATAGAAGTGTGTGATATAAGAATTAAGAGAACAAGCAAAATATTTATAGTTCTTACAACAAAATAAATGAAGCTACACTATATTGCTGAGGATTGCTATTAAGAGAAAGGACGGAAGCCTTCACACAACACGCTGTGCACAGACCCTCTGGCAGTCACAGAAGGCAGAAGGACACTTCGGGCTTTTTGCACACTGTCAGCATGTGCGCCTGCAAACTGCAGCGCTCGTGATGAACCCCGGGTGCTCCGCGCCCCGGGGCGGGAACGCACAGGGCCGCGCTGCCGGCCAGACGGAGCGCGGCCCGCCCCGGCTCCGCGGGCGCTCCGCGGGCGATGTGCGCGGAGCCTCCGGCCGGGGCCGGGCCCGGGGCGGCTCCCGCCTCCCTCCGCGCTGCTCCCGCCCGGCCGGGCCGCCCCGACCCGCTGCCCGCCCCTCCCGCCGGCGGCCCCGCCGCCTCCCCGGGCTCCGCAGGCCCCTCTCGCCGGCCCGCCCGGCTGCACCTGCCGGGCCCCCGCCGCCGCCGCCCGCCCCGCGCCGCACCGTTCGCGATGAGCTTGGCCGAGAGCTGCTTGACGAGCTCGGGAATCCGCTCCCACTGGCACTCGGAGCGGCACCGCTCGATCTCCGTCTCCAGCCGCGAGCCCGCCTTCCTGGTGGCCATGGTCGGGCCGAGGGGCCCCGGCGGGGGAAGGGGCCGGGGCGGCGGGCAGGGGGAGGCGGGGACGGGCGGCGGCGGCCCCGGGAGCGGCGGAACTCGAGCGCCGCGGCCGCGCCGCGCTGGCGGCCCCGGGAGCGCCGGGAGCAGCGCCCCCTGGCGGCTGCGCGGGGCGGGGCGGGGCCAGCGGCGGGGCCGGGCGGGCCTGGCGGGGAGCGCGGCCCGGGCTGAGGGGAGCTCGGCCGCTCCCGCCGCCGGACAGCGCTGCCCGGGCACCCGCGGCAGGCGTAGGGAGAGCAGGAGGGACAGAGAGGAGGGAGAGAGCGAGTCTTCGAATGCGAGCGCCGCGCCGCTGAAGGCGCTGCCGGTAGCGGGCCGCTACGGCGGGCACCGGCAGGAACTGGCCCTTGAGAAGCCGCTCACACGAGGGGTGGCGATGGCGCGTTCAGCCGGTTCTGTTCCTCCGCAGGCGAGTGATGACCACACGCCTCTGCTACACTTTCCCCTCCACGAAAGTAACGCAAAATGAGTTCCTGCCCGTCGCTGGTCACCTCCTTACCCACCTTGAAACCACCGATCCCCGCTCGCTCGAGGGGTTTTAGTGCATTTAATGGCGCTTTCCCGTTTCGTGCTCACCATGCTCCTGACCAAACAGACCCCAGCACGGCCACCTGCTCAGGACCCACCTGTGCCTTCGTCAAAAAACAGAGCAAAAGAAAGGTACAGAGGTTATGGCCTATGTTTTGAAAAAATAAATGGATTTCCAGCGTTTGGCTAGAATAAAAACACTAGCTGAAACAATTCCAAACGGTACTGTGTATCTTTATCAAACACTACATCACACAAACACAACACAGCAATTCCACAAACTTACATACATCTTGCAAAGCTGCAGCCGTGACTGATTTTTACTGAAAAAGTAGCAAAAAGATCTACCTACTATCCCCTACTGGGGGAAGAAATCCCACAAATTGCTACTTACATTTTATAAAATAGGGATACAGCCCATTGACAGAAAGAACAAGTTTTGCAGAGATATGGTGTAGCTACGCACAACGAATTCAAAAATTCACGTGTCTTTCTCCACATCCTTGGGTCATAGTGCAGACTTGCACAATTAATTCTTTTCATCCACAGACATGAGATGTCAGTGAAGCCACAGGAATTTGCTTGAGTTTGTGAGGATGAATGTCACAGGTGATGACGAAGATTCAAAAAACAGGCTTCATGTAGTTTTTGTTTTTACATGCATTGCACTCCTGTGGATCTAGCACATGTTAATCTCCAGAAATTACAAATTCACGAAGTCAGAAATCAAATTTGGGCAAATATAAGACTGGCTGTTCTATGAATAGATCTGTTAAATACAAACATGACATTGCCTGTGGGCATTGGGAGAGTTGTTTACATAACAGAATTTCTAAACAATTATCTGCTTCATGTGTGTTCACATATACTAGAGACAGGTGCTTTCTGAAGTTTTGCTTGGTTTTGGTCATCAGCTGAAACATGAGAAACAGCATGGATTTTTGTAAAGATATGCAGTTTCCATTGAATGGACTGGGAACAGACCCAGGCTTATACAATTAAAAGCTTGTTAGTGTGTTTCCCAGCTATATCCTCAAAGTAATAAATACTTCTTCCAACAAATCTTGTTTTGCTTCCATTCTCCTTAGACTATCACAGCTATTGCAACTCTATGACAGGCATAAAGTATCTTGTTCAGTGTTTCAAGTAATTTACTTTTAATTCCCAGTGTTATTAAAAGCATAACAACACAAAATTCAGACATTGTAATTTGTCTTTTAGTCAAGTTGCTTTTATAGCACCTTCAGGTTACAGTCCCATTTCAAACAAAATATTCTTCAGATTTTAAAAGTGAAATGAAATGGTAGTAGAACATAACAGTGTTTAAAAAATACAATGGAGTACTACAGGATTGGAGAGGGGACTTAATAATGCAACAAAAGTAAAAGAATAAACAATAAAGCCTTTTTTGCATACATGAGTTTTCAGAAGATCCAGAGAACATCAAACTGATTATAACATGTTTTTCTACTGGGGAGAAAAGATAAGTTAAAAATTAGGAAGGAAAAGAATAATATTTTAAAATGTTTGATATTTTAACTACTAGTTCTTTTACAGATAAGACTATGAAAACTAAAATTTAAACTTTCTAAAAGACCTAATTTGCCTATAAAGATTATTCATATTGATTCACAACAATTCTAACACATTTTGTTAGCACTGATCACATCATTTCACTAAAAGCTACCACCAATAGTATTAAAATATTTACATTATAGCTCATCAGGCTTATTATCTCAACAGCTCCTATTTATGAGGTGAGACATCTATGCAAAAGGAATTATCACACTTTGAAATGCTCAGGAAATCTGCTTTAACATTAATGAAACTTCCATACACCCAAGACTGCTCTGAGAAGATTCCATTGTAGATGACCCATAATGGAATACAATAATGGATTTGGAATGGATAGCATAAAAGAGAAAAGAAGCACAATCCTGCATATTTTGTCAAACATCCCTTATTTTTTCAACCTTTAACAAAGTGTTCTTTTCTGGAAATGGCCTATTTATTACACTGTTGTGGCAGAACAAAGCATACATGTACTTGGCTAGAAATAATCTGCTTGTAAGGTAAGGCTGCTGGCTAGCAAATATAGAGAGATACCTGGTTTGTGAAAAGGAGGGAAATTCAAAATGCAGGAAAATAACTAAGATGTGTTGGTCAATCATTTTGCCTTATGCCATCTCTCCCACACCAATCCCCCCAAACACAGGGGGAAGAAAAAAAAGTGGATCGTTCAGTGCAATTTCATGAGCCTGGTATGAAGAAACAGGGCCTTTCACTACACAGCTACACACTGTGGTGGTTTGACCCTGGCTGGATGCCAGGTACTCCCCAAAGCCACATGAGCATTCCCCTCCACGAGTGAACAGCGAGAGAAAATACAATGGAAGGCTCATGAGCTAAGGGCAGGCAGAGGTCACTCACTGATTACTGTCATGGGCAAAACAGACTCAATTTGCACATATTAATTGAATTTATTACCAAGCAAAATCAGAGCAGGATAATAAGAAATAAACCAAATAATGAAAACACTTCTCCCCGACCCTTTCCTGGGCTCTACCTCCTCACCCCCAGCAGCACAGGCAGACAGGGAACAGGGCTTGCAGTCAGTTCATCACCTGTTGTTTCTGCCACTGCTCAAGGAGAGGGCTCTTTCCCATGAGAGACAGTTCTCCATGAACTTCTCTCCAGTGTGAGTCCTTGCCATGGGCTGCAGTTCTGCATGAACTGCTGCAGTGTGGGTCCCTTTACACAGGATGCAGTCCTTCAGGAACCTGCTGCTCCAGTGTGGGTCCCCCATGGGGTCACAAGTCAAACCCTCCCTAACATGGGCTTCTCTCTCCACAGGTCAGCACGTCCCTGTCAGGAGCGTGTTCCCATGGGCTCACAGCCTTCCTCTGGGCACCCCCTTGCTCCAGGTGGATCTCTGTTCCCCTGCTGACCTCCACAGATTGCAGGGGCACAGCTGCCTCACCATGGTCTTCACCACAGGCTGCAGGGGAATCTTGACTCCAGTGCCTGGAGCACCGCCTGCCTCTCCTGGACTGACCTCGGTGTCTGCAGAAATTGTTCCTCTCACATATTCTCACTTCTCTCTTCCTGGTCACAATTACATCTGTGCAATAACTTTTTTTCCTTCTTAAATATGTTATCACAGAGGCTTTACTATCATATCTGATGAACTCAGCCTTGGCCAGCAGTGGGTCCATCCTGAAGCCAACTGGCACGGGCTTTGTTGGATATGAGGGAAGCTTCAAGCAGCTGTTCACAGAAACCATTCCTACAGTGTCCCCTCCACTACCAAAACCTGGCCACACAAACCCAATACACACACTGATATGGTACTCTCATACTTCTCAAAACCTGAAAATAAACCTGGTAAAGAAACTTTCTGCACTAGTTCTCCACACAGATCTATGAGAAACAGGTGTGACGGGCCTTTAAACTGGTGACAATGTTAGAGAGAATATAAACTGACTTAAATAAAGCAGCATTTTAATCTCTGCTAAGATATTAAATATTCTATAACAAGGAATCAGAAAGAAACAATTCAAAAAGTACTTGCATTTATAAAGGCAACATATGAAAATAGACTGCTCAAAACCCAGAGGAGAGGAAAAAACCTCCTGCAAGTACACTCACAGGGTCAATGGGTTTTTTATTCTAGACCAAATTTTTGGCTTCTTAGACAAATACTATTCACCACTGATGTGGCAGGGAAGAAGCCAAGATTAACAGCCAACTCGTGTCATAGGTCAGCGATGCTTAATGGCCAGTGTTGTTTCACTATTTAAAGAAAAAGTGTTTAATAGGCAAGTTTACCTACTACTCTGGTTTCAGTTTGGCACACTGACCAGTGGTATGTTGGTTTTTTCCAAAAGGTTTGTCTGAAACTGCTAGTCATAATGCTGATTCTTAAAATTATTTTTCTACCTATAGCATACATCAGAGAAAGAAAACAATTTTGAGGGCAATATGATGCTAGAGAAGACAGCATAAAAGTCCTTTTTTTTACATCCATAGTAAAATAAAATAAAAAGTAAACATTAAAAAGCTTTTCCTCAGCACAAATTGTAATTTTACCAATCTTTTATCTTTCAATTAGACTCAACATTGTAATGTCTATTAGAATGTTAAATATATTCCTACTGCAAATGATCAGAGATGCAATTCAAATACTATTTGTACTTTAAGGCAATCATAATCAACTCCTACTACCATCTGATATCCTGTTAAATGTGAAGTGCAAAAATTCTCAGGCCAAAACTCATTAGAGGGATAATTAATTTCACTACAGTGAAGAGCACAGCTCATAACCATTAACAGAAGCAAAACTTTTACTGGAACCCAAGTTGTCTTTTTTTTCAGTTAGTGCAACATTGTTGGTAAAAGGAGGAACGACACAGTTCTCCATTCCTGCTGAAATCAGTAATATCTATGAAATTGAGAACAGACCATATGAAAATTCTTTGAGGAAATAATTTCACAGTGACATTTGTCTCCTTTTGAGAGTATAAACACACTGTTTGAAGGGAAGTGAGACTGAAGAGTATCCACTAAATCAACAGTCTGACAAAAAGCCCATTATAAAACCTGCCACCCCTGCCTCATAGCAAGGAAGACAGTCATGTAAAAAGTGAAATAAACTTTATCAAATTATTTCAACATTTCAAGGTTTTGTACTTAGATGAGTTTATTTTCTTAGAGATAAAATAGTTACATCTGCAAATGTACATTATTTTGTAAACCATTAAGCCCTTATGCCTGTTTGAAAGTTGAAATCATACACAAAAAAATTCAAAAAAACCTAGGAACCTGAAGAGCTTTCTTTATAATGGACTTGATTTTGTAGTTTGTTGCCTTCAAAGTGATTCAGTTCCTACTGCACTTGTGAGATAATGGGCAATTGATACTGAGAATGGAATGTATGCCTGTACAATCAAACAGATTTTTTTACCATTTTATGAAATTCCTTGATGTTCATTCACAGTCATTAATAAATGACTGGGGCTAGCAGCCATTGATATTGATTGTCTGAATCCAAAGTTTAATTACTAAATGTGCAGCAAAAAAAAAAAGTCATATGCCAAAAAAGTCCTTTCTAAGCCCACCCATGTGAAATGGGAGCCAGTATTGCCAGTGAAAGGGCAACAGAGTATCACTCAACTGTCAGTATCTACTAAAATCCTATTCTTCCAGCTCAGTGTTTCATACTACATTTTAAACCTGATACACTGTGCCTGGAAATATCATCTGCACCACAAATGCACATATTTACACACACCAAAAAAAAGTCACCTCCCAGAATTTAAAGAAACCTGCACTCCACTGTTTTTCAGAGGCTGAATAAATGTATTTATATCTGAATTGCAACTTGCTCCACAACTGTATTTTTACAGTGGTGTGGTGCCAGTAAATTTGCTATCCTACATTAACAAGTAGGAAAAAAGTAGGGAGCAAAATGGGAAGAAAAATGCCATAGCTTGCTGTTTCTCATTTTTATTGTGCCAGTGTAAAACATTGCAGTCTTATTCAAAGATCTAGGGATTTTAGATAAGTGCTTTGGCTACTTTTAAGTTCAGGGAAAAGCCAGGGTAGGGTCTAATAATGGGTCTTTCATTGTGCTACTGTCATGGTAATCCTCTTGCCTGCTCTATTGCAAACTGGTGTCCTGGAGGGAAGCAGGTAAAGAGGCACCCCGCACTGTCTTTGCACAATAACAAACTTCCAGAACAATTCAGCTAAATTCTAGATGTGATCCAGATTGTAGCTTAATCGCTAGCTTAAACTCAAAAATGAAAATCTTCCTAGGCAAATTGAACCTCAGAAGGAAAGACGTTTTCCTATTCTTTTGACTTACATCTGAAAACAGTGAAACAGTGTCCAGAATAGTATTATGGATTTTTAAAAAATAGTAATTATATGTTTTTAGAGAGATACAACGGTTTTGCACTTTCTTAGGCCTCTACTTTTCAAAACGGAAAACCAGCCATGTACCATTTTTAACTATTCCTTAAGGCTAAAAATATAATACAATGTCATACTGCATTCAAACGTTTGCTTGTTGCAGTCAGCGACAAACTATTTGCCAGCTTCATTGCCAGACCACCAGAGGGAGTCGAAAGCTACACACAATTTCAGAAAATTTCTAAACCCATAGGTAGCTTAAAGCATTGACAAAAAATACTGTATGGTGTGAATACTATGACAAATGGCTAAGAAAGTTGCCGAGGACAATGAATAATTTCAGCAACATCATCAGTTCATTACTATCTAGAGGCAAGAAAAGCATTGGTGACAAATGAGTATTCAGCAACTATTTTTATTCTGTTTGGAAAGAATGAAAAATCATGCATTTAAAATAGATGTTTCAATTATGTTAATAACTGGAGAGAAGTCTTTAAAAAATCAGCATAGCCAGAATTAGTACAAAATAGTCTTAAACAAAGAGTGGCTCCCCTGGGGCTCATCATGTGCCTTTGAACAGGTCATGGAACACCAGGGGCATCCTGAGGACACTAGGCTCCTGCCTGTGTGCCAGAGGAAGATAGAAGCCTGCTGTGACCCTAAGAGAAAATGAGCATACAAGGATACATTATTATGTTCTAAAAACCAGGTCTGTAGCAGAGAGGGGAGAAGGAGACTTTCTAGGATCAACTGGGGAAAATTCCAAGAGACCCATACTCTACTAGTCAGAAACACTATGAAATGGACCCAGTAACACAAGGGTGAGCTGCTAGTTCTGCATAGCAAGTATTGGTTCAGAGATCTGATAAGTCACAGTTTCTGTCATAACAACTAGCAGAATCAAAAAAAAATATGTTTAATGTTTATGAAATTAAATATCATGTAAAGAAAACAGCATTAAAAACCAGAGTAACACAGAAAACAAAGAACTACACAAAACAAAAACAAAAAGTTGAAACCTGCTCCAAATAAAGTTACATAAGAAATAAGACTTTTAAAAGTTATCACAATAATAAACTATTTGGTTCCATACCAAAGAGGCAGCAGATTCTTCCAGTCTTGATGTCTCCAAAACAAGACTGGATGTTTTTCATCAACATGAATTGGTCCAACACAAGTTATTTGTCTAGAGACAACTGATTTACATTTGATACAGGATATCAGGAAATCACAGACAATTCCCTTGAAATCCTTGCTGCATTGTGCAGTGGCAGCCTACAAAACACCAGGCATCACCAAAAAGTCTACCTAGGACAAAGCAGCCAGCATAATTCTGCCACAGTGTAGCCCACACTAATCTGCACTGGAGTGCTGCATGCAATTCTGGTCCCACTGGTTTGACTCAGCATCACATTTCTGACGTTCTTACAATATTCAGTTGGCTTCACACACTACAACTTACCTTATCTGGTCTAACTCAACCTTTCAGAACTCTATTGCCTAACACTTGCTCTTGTAGGTCAAAAGACAAAATCTGCTTGCAGCTTCAGAGATTCTCAAAAAATTTTTTTTTCCTCTTCATATCCTCTGTCATAGTCCCATGTCATAGTTCATTTCTATGAAAAGCT
This sequence comes from Anomalospiza imberbis, assembly GCF_031753505.1. Lineage (NCBI taxonomy): Eukaryota > Metazoa > Chordata > Aves > Passeriformes > Viduidae > Anomalospiza > Anomalospiza imberbis. Next base: position 16,690,442 of record NC_089686.1, on the reverse strand, counting down.
CAAATTGGCCTTTCCAGAGAAGATTACAACTTAAACATGGTTCATTTAAAACACAGTAACATGATCCAAGAAGTCTCCAAAAGGTCTAGCATTTGTCTGAAACCACAGAATGTAACTTCCAGTCATCTTCACTGCCCTGGAGATCATTCTATCAGCACAGATAAGGTGAGAACAGCATACATGCTTTTTTTAGCTGCTTGATAAAAACTTAAATAGAAAACAATAATGGTACTGTGACTACAGCCAGTTGAGAATGGATGTGAACTATCCTCCTGTGGACTTTATCTATCTTTACAAAGATGATTCACAAACAAAGCTTCTGGGTACTAACTGCCAGTTTTCAGCCTCTTACTGCTCCTGCTGGATCCAAGTACAGGTTCCTGAAAATTGGAAGTTCCACATCTGCAGGACAAAGCTGGTTTCTCCTATCTGCTGCTGACCTTACTCTACTTCAAAGTGTAAAAGTCAGCCAGCCATATGTGGCACCTCGTTCAGAGTATATTTCAATCCAGGTTTGAAGGTGGTACTTCAGCTCATACCTTTCAGTTTGCACACATTTCCCCTGCCCAAGATTTTAAAACTGTTTTTTTGTACTTCTAACAATATTCATTCTGCTTGTCAGTTAAGTAATCTGAAGAGTAAGGTACCTATTTAATGACCAGTGCAATTTAAGCTGGATATTTCCACGCTGATAAAGGAAAATGTTTATTGCATAGCTTTTCTTCATGCTTTTATTTCTTCTCTATATTGGCCATTTGAATCCACAGTTCTTTTTGGGCAGAAATACCCATCTAATACCTTTCAGGACAAGCAGAAAGAATACAGAAATCAAAGAAATTAGTGGGTTAACATAAACAGAATGGCCAGGAAAGTAAGAGAACTAAGTATACAACATGGGGAGTAAAAATAAATAATAGTAATTAAAAGCAAACATCATACACATACCACCCTGAAAAACCCAAACAAAACCTGCATAACCTACTTAATCCCAATGTATACTAGAAAAATGTAGGATTCTTTAGGTATGATGATAATATTATACCATAGGATTTTACCATATATAGATATTCACACATTTTCCTCTAAACCCAAGCTCCTGACAGTGCTCAAGCTCAGTAACAGCTCAAATACTATCAGTCTGTCTTAGAGACTTGTTCAGATACTTCTCCCTGCTGCCAGAGAAGTCAAGCATAATGTAACAGCCAATAAACTCCCTGGTTATTACCAATAAATCTGCCTTCACCCAAGTATCATCTCCCTAGTATTGTGAGGTTTGGTTTGTATTTTTTTTTTACATTTTCCGTGAGAAGAGTTCCCAGCACACACAATTCAGCAGTCAGAATGATGGACCTGCAGACCACAGGGAATACCCATGCTATTGCTCTGCACTGTGCACAGCTCTCCAAGATCTTCTGTTATGGGACTCCAAGGCTGACTTATTATCAATGATGTAATGTACTTCTCCAGATTACTTTGCATTAACTTTGAAGCCACCAAACTGGTAAACCACACAATGTAGGGCAACATAAAAACTTTCTTCCTATTTTTAACAACACAGTCTGAAGAAGAAAACAGGCTGCTGAAGACCAAAACCTTCATTACAGTTAGGATTCCAGCATAGCTGAAGAGTCTGATTTGCCAAATGTTGATCATACCGTGGTGCTTAACAAGACCTGCAAATAAGGAGAAGTACCTCCAAGACAGAAGCCCAGCAACAGATTTTCCTAAAAGCTGTGTCTCTGTCAGGACTGGCCAACAGTCTGGGCTTATCATCCTTCAAATAAGCATGGTTAGGCTTTAACAGCTCTAGAGACAGAAGCGTGCACCTGACATCTGGTTCCAATAATGTTCTACAAGTCCTGAGCAGTCTTCTAGAACATAGCTTTCCTGTATTTTCTTCACCACTATATTCACAAAATTATCCTTTCTTCTAGTACTTCTTCTGTCAAATTCAGAATCATCCTCTGGACTCACTCCAAAAATCCTCATTCATTTTCTGAATATTAGGCAAAATAAACCAATTCAATAATTATCTTGCTTTTTGATTCTCTTGCTTTTTTGAAACTGTCACAAGGTTTTGCATGTTGGCATGACAAAGAATTTAGAGAAGTGTGTATTTGTCAGAAAGAAAATTCCACTGTAATCTGTTGATAACTGGCATTAAAGAAATAAGGACTCCATGTCCACGATGCTGTATTTGCCACTTGAAAACTGCACTATTTCCAAGAAGAAAAGTTGTCAGGTTAATCTGCGTGGGGTTCTTTTATTCAAAAAGATTTTAACTGCATGTGGAGACCATTGCTCCTTCGAAAGCAATGGTGTACAACCAGAATGTCCTGTAAATTACAGCGAGGTAAAGCACTCAGCATTCCCTTCTTCCCATTTCCTTCCTTCTACCCATTCCCTGCCCACACTGACACATGAAATAGAACACCCTGTTGGAATCACTGCAAATTAACACAGCCTGCTCCTTTATAACCAGCTGTCAGAATCTGTCACCAATTCATTTTTTGCCTTTACAGCTTCAAAGGTAAAGGTAGAAATTAGGGATGATTTCTTCTACTAGGACTACAGTAAAAGTTTTTATCTGGCAAGAAACAATTTTGCAGGTTCCTTTCTCTGCAGATGAAAGAGATAATACTGTGAAGATATCTTTAAGCATCCATATTTGCTGCAGGAGCATCTTAAGACTATCAAAATTGAAAGCCAATGCCAAACTTTTATTCATTTTTGTAATCCAGTTGCATGTTAAGATTCAAAGCCTGTTCTCATTTTGGTCCTGAAGTAGATCTCAAGTCTTCCTTTTAATTTGACAGCACTAAAAATTGAACTGACCTGCCACATGTATACCAGCTGCGTACCAATGGACTGACATGGTGCTACATACTAAGCAGAATTGTACAAACACTTGAATGTAAAAGCAGCAGGGACACAGCACCTTGGGCTCTAATTTGCAGCACCCCTCTACAGTGAGCACATCACCAGAGAGTGGGATCCTGCTCCCTCAAGCAGGCATAGCTTCAACAAGAGTAACTGCTACATACAGCGGAGTTATCTGCTTAAAGGATGAGAACTCATTAAGGAGACACCTGAGAAAAGCTTTCAGGTATTTGCTGGTTTTGTGAATTTAGTTTCTCTTCTCCACTGTATATTACTTTTATAGGAAAAAAAGCATATGTACTGTTACTATTGAGTGAGCTTCTGCAGACCATACAATGACACCTCTGTAAGCAGTCACCTTGAGTAACTTAGAGACAAACTTCAAGCATTGTCCCTTCTCTGCATCATCATCTTTAAATTTTCCCCTTTCTTCTCACTTTCCTAAACTCCAAAGACTTTAAACTTGAAAGCTTTTTTAGCATAGCCGAATGTCACACAAAATCACACCGATCAGCAAATATCATTAATATATATGCATATTTTGAAATGGTTACCTTTCCAAACAGATTTATTTTGGTTATTCACAAGGCCTAATCCTAAATCCTTTTATTTTTCTCCTGCTTACGAAAATAGACCTTTGATCATAATCATACCAAGACAACTACATATTTAACAAAATAAAAAAACAATCAGAGAAAAATTAGACGAACATAAATGAGACGAATTTTAAAATTTGATGCTGGATTTCTTGACAAATATCTTTGTATTAAGAAAGCTGTAAGAAGTTTGCAGTTTCATCTGTTAGTTTTTTTGGCAGTTCCTGAAGCAATTAAAGAAGAGTTCTGTTTTTCTTTTCTTTATTATTGGCATTTCAAAGGAAGTTAGCAGACTTCTGCATGACTCTTGTAAATACAGTTAGATTGGTTGCCAATTTTTAAAAGCAATTTTACATGTGAATAATATGGATTCCTTTCTACCACTGAATAAAGTATTAGTCAGAGCAGCCCATAATATCTCTACCTAAACACTTGTAATTGTTTCCCAGCCAGCTGCTGTCTTCCATTTCTATCACACAGAACACAAAGGTTGTCAAAATACATGTTTTCTTGAAACTTACATTACTGCAGGTCTCTTGCATTTCTCTATTATGCAGTTTTTGGGCACAATAAACAAGAGGTGGTCTATGTAATTGAAAGTATCACTTTATTTTCTACTGCAGACTACAGGAATCAGTCTGAGTTTTCTTTTCAACATAGGTGTTCTGAACATTCAGAATCTATTTAATACATGATAGATAAAAATGTGTGATGGCAGGTGAGAGCTAGTGAACAGCTCTGCATTTCTTCTACTTTTGGAGAATCCAATGCCTTGTGGGCCAAAGGACCAAACTGAGAAGTGTTTCTCACTGGCAGACAAAGATCAAAACACTTTTATCTCTTTACAGCTGAAATACCCATGTTATATTCTGTTCTTTCAATCCACAATATTCAGTCAACTATGTCAATTGAAGGAAGGCAATATAATGTTTTGTCATGTAAAAACTGGAATTTGAAAAAGACTATCACTTATGGGGGAAGGAATAAAACCATTAATTTAGTAAAAACACCTGGAATGATACCTGAGACATAACAAATAATGTCAATATGATGAACTAAATGTTATAAAGCTACACACACACATACTCGGGGACCTGCAGGGGTAAGAAATATGTTTATGTTGGACAATTGGCAAGAAAGCTTGCAATTCATTGTCAGTGAATACATGCACAGGGAGATAGCCAGGGGAAAAATATCTGCCCAGAAGCTTCTCACTTCTGACTTGCTACAACCTTCTTCCTCTTCTGTGGCAGCCTTATCTGGTCCTCCAAATCTGTGTAAGCCCAGAACCCATTTTTAAAATAGAAGTTCTCTTAATCGAGGCATATTACTTTAAATTGAGATCTAGTCATGCAATACAGCATGTATCTACACGCATGCAGACAACACATGAACAGATTATAATATGCTTGTGCAACATTTCATTATAACCAATGAACACATTTTCTGCTGAGAATTATTCTGTTCTCAAATGACTGAGAAGGGATACATCTGTGTAGGAATTGTTACTTTGTTCAGAAAAGTAGCCACAGAAAAGGGCTGAGAAAATGCATCCATCAGCAGAGCCAATTTGAAGCCTCAATCCATTCTGTGATGCAATACATGTTGCCCCTTGCCACCATCTGTTTAATGAAGTACTTAATAGGGCTTTTTCATAGCAGTAAACAATACATATGCCAAATACACCAATTCTTTTCCTTAAAGTATAGAAATTTCACTAAGCCAGAGGAACTGTAAGTTATGTTCTTTTCTTTGTACTTCTCTAAACCCTTTAGCAGAATTACCTGCTAATACTAGTATTTGTGTTTCTAAAAGTATTACAAAGAAATGGCTTTACCAGATACTGAGTACTCTGAAGATTAGATTAAAACCCACATTAATTGAAATCTCTACTCAGATTTCACACAAATCTGCCTACATGGCTGACAGCACTGTATTTCTGACAGCAGACTGATATCATACTAGACATTAAAGCTGACTGAGGCACAGCAGCACTGTGAAGAAAACTTAATCTGAGTATACAGATAATTCACAGTGTAGCACATCTTCACCAAGACAATAAAAAGTATTTATATTACTAATGAAGATTAACTTGTACACTTCAAATTTGAAACAGTGGTCTGAGTATGAAAAACATGGCCCATGGTCTTTATATGACCTTGAGTTCCAGGCTGGTCAACAGATTAAAACACTGTTCTGCCAAGAGTAAATACTCTCCTGCAGGGACATCAGAACAAGAAGTAAACTTATTCTTGAGCTGCCTAGTTTGCAACTCAAGTTTCAATCTATCAATGTGTATACACATCAGCAGTTGTTTATGTAAAGATGCTAATCTAAAAATTCAGACAGCTCAGTGTCAAATACACTTCCTCAAGAGCTCAGTTACCTGGAGGCAGCAGGCAGTCAAACATTTCAGCTACCCTGGGTAACTGGTTCAAAGCAAATACAAGGTGACACCTAAATGTACTTAGCCCTGTCTAAAAAGGAATATCTTGGGTTTAAATTTTTATTAAACAACTACCATGAGAGCACAGAGAAGACACAGAAATATTCAGCTATAAAAGTTATCTTTGATGCAAGTGATGTATTCTAATAACTTTAGTCTCACAACAGTCTCTCAAAACCTGTGTAGAAAAAAAGATTGACAATAAAGCCATTACCCCCAGCATTTAGTATCTTGTGCAAACATTCTTGTTGTTTCATGAGTTTGTCAAGAAACAGTTTAAATTTCCTAACAGGGAAACAACTGTTCTGTGTTCCTGACATTTAAGTTCTTTCAGCTGGGTCACAATATTCCAAATCCACCTAGTATCCCACAGTTTCTTACACTTACATGAAATCAGACTGAAATTGCTTTTTCTTGTCCTCATCCTGAAGACAAGTTCCACGAACTCCTCAAAGTGCAAACTTTATAAGGAACCTGCTCTCCAATCTCCCAATTTACTTATACTGTCCGCATAACAAGTATTAATGGTGGATTGTTTGTTGTATTTACAGCAAGTTTATTCAGGAGAGGAAAAGTATTCTTTTACAAATGAGCCATGTTCACTATTGAGATTACTTCCAAAGAGAGCATTCAGAAAAGTAAATCTGAATATATTACACTGACAATTATTTTTCAATACTTTAACATAGGCTACTTAAAATTGGTTGAGTTATTAGCACATAGACTGATCTTTAAATATACTACTTCTACATAAACAGTGCAAATCTCAATATTCACATCAACCTGAAATTAATGCTGCAATTACTGTTGACATTCACATCAAGAAAGTAGTAAACTATTTCACATGAGCAATTCCAAAACCTCAGAATGCCATTATTAATATTAAAGAAACACAGAACAAACATATTGGGCTTCAAAGCCTTGTTTTGATACACACAATCCCTGTAAACATGGATTTATTGTATTTGTCAATACTGATATCTGACATAATTCTATAAATAAAACCACTGATATAAACAATTTCTGTAACTTTTTTTTTTTGCATAGGGTTTGGATTAAGGTTACTTTAGGATAGAGACAGCTGTTAACAAAATCCTCTAGTCAATTAGTCTTCCATCACACAAATTTAGGCATATGACAAGGAGCCTCTCGTGACTTCAGTGGAAACTTACACATGTAAGCATTTGCAAAACTGGAGTCATCTTTAGCACTTACCCCTAGTCATTGAGAATACAAGCTATAAAAGAGCTCTCCATAAATTTATAAAATATACTGATTTAAAAGTTTATGCTGATGTTTCTCTAAGTCACATTTATGATTCCAAACAGTTATGTACATACTATACTATCACAGTAGGAAATACTTCACTGTAGAACACCACAGTGAACAAGTCGTGAAGCACAGTGTTCAATATAATTTCCCTTTAGTATTCCCAGTGCATAAGTTGTTAACATCTACACTACACAAGGTGCCCAGGTCTAGTATTTGTTATATACAATGTAAAAGCAAGATAGAAAGAGCTTTGCATTTTACAGTAAGGAATGAAAACAGTGGGTAATATACAGGGATTCACTCCTGCAAAGTACAGAATTCTCCTTCACAATGACCACAACCACCAAATATGATGGATTTCAGGTCATTCAGCCCAGTAAAACAGCGCTCAGCACCTTGTAGGAAGAGAGATCTGAGTGCACTTTATTCTAAAACATCTCCTTTGGATGTTATAAAGTGCAAAAAATAAAACATATATTCTAATATTTTACAGTCAACTATTAGACTGCCATATTTGCACAATGCAAAATTCAAATAACTTGGTATGCATTTTTATGGACCCTAGAATAACAAATGTTGAAACTGGAGTTTTCTCATCTTTAAAAAAAATCTTAGTATTTTAAAATTATGATGTAACTATAAAAAGAAAATATAAATTATAATTAAATCTTGAAATAGGTATTTCAATGTGTGACCATTTCCCAAAGCATCAAATATGAAATTTAATTTTCTCTTATAGCATTACATTTTAGAATCTGTAAAATCTTTTACAAGTTAATAACTTCAAAAAATAAAAATTATTGTGTCACAGTACTAGACATCTCACCTTATCAGATATCTTTTACCCTAGAAGTGTTTAAAAAAAATAAATAAATTAAAAAAATCTAAGACTTCTATTCTCAGTTGTTTAGAACAAGATATGTGGAGTAATTTTTTTAAACAAAGTAAGAGTTCCATAGTGCTTTATCTAGATCTTAAAATTCAAATAAATGGGACAGAATGTAACCATAAATTTAAAAGGCTTTAACGTACTACACTGCTTTGGTGCATTGTACCAATGATTGTTTACATGCATGAAGAATCAAATTCTACAATATTCTTCACAGAGCTGGGTAAGAGCAGAAGATCCCGAAGTTCTACACATGTTATAGAGCCTTCCTTTCTTTGAGCAGTGGGGAAGGAACTGGGAGGAAGGTTGTGACACAGAGGAACAGTCTTCTTCCAAGCGGTACCATGAGCAGCACAGCTACTTACCTTGAGCTTGGCTGCACACCAGTAATTTAGCCCTCAGAGAATACAATGTTGGGTGAAGAACAGTATTATACTATATCCAGTGATACCAAACAATTCTAGAAGGAAATGTATGGAAATACAGAGCTAAAAAGGTATGACTAAAATGCATTTCTAAAGCAACAGAAGTCTTCCTGTAGCAGCCTGTAAGCCACAGGGAGGAAGGGCAGGAGAAGACAATACAGGTACTGCCAAGTCTATAACCACTTAACTCCTCGAGACAGGATATTCTCTGCTGCTCAGTCGGAGAACTGGAAGATGGTTTCTGGGTTATTGCTGTCTGTAGGGTTTGTGGGCTGCAATGTCTTTGTGGGTGTAGTTTTACCATGAGAATGAGAGGAAGAAGAATGGGAACTTTCACTGGAGCTGCTACGTGTCTCTGTGCTTGTACTTGTTTTTTTCATTTTCCTTCTTTTTGCAAGAGGTGCCTTGTCCACATTCTGGAGACAAAATCCTTCCCTTTTGTACTTGTTAAAGGCCTGTTTCAAAATAAAAGGTAATTCTAAGTTTTTCAAGATATTTAACATATTTTATCACTTATTGTGAATGGTCTATGGTATGTCACAAGATAAAATGAAATTTCTTGACTAATTACTATTGCAGCTGTAACAACTATTCTACCAACCTTTACAGGTACATAAGAGCCAATATAAAACATTATTGATTGCCATCTTCCTCTCCTTGTTCTTTTCTGTTTAGAAGTATTTTTTACTTAGCCTTAACCTATTTAACACTACATTTTCAGACAGGACATTGCTAAACCAGTTTTTCTTCCAGCCCAAATTATGTTGCATTGTCAGGACCTCTCCAAGAAACAATTACTTTGTTCTTCTCTCCTTCCTAAAAAGCACCCACAAGCATTTCAGCATAGATCTACTCAATTTTGATTTATTCTCTGTAGAGGGTATAATGAGAATCAACACTATGTTTATAAAATACAGTTGCAGTTCAAATTATTTTAATAAATATACAATAGTAGACAAGCAAGTCCACTAAAAAAGCACTCATGAGATAAAAAATATGAACTACATATATTCCAGAAATTCTACCTCAATTTAGTAACCATAAGGACAAAAAGTCAAACAGTTACTTAAGATGAATATAAAGTTTTGGGTTTTTTTAATATAAGTTTTTAATAGATTTCTCTAAGAAACGGAATACTTTTAATTGCTGTTTCAAGAACAGCACTCAGTGCCCAAATCCTCATGAAAATAAGTATCTCCAAGAATTTTATGCTTGCTTCATCATTCATATTTTCATCAGAGATATTATGAGGAAATGTTATTGAGGAAAAAAAAACCAGCTATAAGCACATACTGAATTATAATGACAGATATGTATAGTTTTTAAGAGAAAGCATACACAAATCTAGATGGCACATTACAAAACATAGTACATGACAAAAAACTCCTCAGAACTTACATGGAAAGTGGCTTTGACATATGTGTGCACTGCAGCTCCTGAAGAGCCTAAGTTATCAGGTGTCATTAGAGGGTTAGATGAGAGCTGGCTGCCATCCTGAAGCCACTCGTTGTATCTCAGGCTGGACATTTTAATCCTTTTGTTTGGATCCACTGTGAGAAGTCCTAATAGAAACACATTGCATTCTTTAAAACAGTCAACTATTTATCTTTGGTCAATAGAAAATGCAAATATTTCTTAATAAAATCTCATGCATTGCTTTGATAAGTAACTGATGTCAATATTTATCCTAGGTATGCCAATATTTATCCTAGATAAGGCTCACACTATGTTATACTATCATCCTCTCCAGAAGAATCTTAAAAGCAAAAATTGATATTTAACTGTTTGATAACTCAGATCTCTATTCACACAAACTCAGAACTATCCAATTATTTCTTCACTTAAAACCTGTCTAGGATAATTTTCAAAAGAGTAAGCCTCAGATTCCCTGCACAATTCACTCAAGTCTGAATCTCGAAATCCCTACATTTTTGGCAGAAAAATTCCTTACAATTCTTCTACAGAAATTCAGAACTCCATCTAAGTAGCATTAAGGTAGGTGTCTAGCTCAGGATGAAAACATAATTAGATGCTCAAAAGCTTAAGGGAACGAAAGCATGGCAAATGTCAATGAAGTGGCTCAGAAATACAGTAAGTAGTTTTGTGCAGGAATTAAAAAATAGCCAATGGAAAAGAAATAGGAATACATTCATTTTCTGCAAAAACTCAGCTTTTAAGACATTTATCTCATAAACTGTTTTGGTTTTTTAAAAAGGCAAAAATATCATAATAGAAAAACTCTGCTTATAAATACGTTTTAAGAGTGAGTTCACTTTTTCTGAAGCTCTTCAGTTCCTTGCAAGCCCACTAACCTTATCAGCATTTTACCGGGTTAGAAAACTCTGCTAGGCGTGCAAGCAATTTGTAACGCGTTCTGATGCGTCCACTGCTGCTCACTGCTTGTAGCAGCAGTCAGTACACAGCTCCAGCTGTGCATATTGCCCTGTCAGGTTAGACACTTTGCAGCATCCAGATATTGTATGGCTTTCCAAATTCTATATTTTTAAATAAAAACAATGTACATTAAATAATAGTAAATACATACCTCGAATTAGCTCTTTAGCCTCTTCAGAAACATTTTTCCAAGCCTCTCCTTCGAAGGAAAATTCTCCCTTTTTTATTTTCTTCATAATTTCCAATGCACTGGTACATGTTAAACTTCTGTCTTGAGACTGAAATGGTACCTGTCCTGATAGCATTGTGTACTGTCACAAGAACAAAAGCAGCATTAGGAAACAGTGTATTCATAGACAACTCTGCTGTTAAATATGAAAGGCTGTTGTTTGCATCACCAATGCTACACAATAAAACTTGGCCTAACATAACTTTAAGGCTATAGAATATTTAAAATATAGAAGACTTTCTCCGGAGTCCTTGTTAGAAAAAAACATTCATCTATTCCAGGAAGCTATGAACAAAATATATTTCTACCCCATTTATATCTAATGAAACTAATTTTCTGTAGATCAAAATACAGGTTGATTCCTTCTCTGAACTGAAACTGTTGAGATTATATGGATGCCTGTAAAATCCCCTAACAAGTATATACCTTTTTGAGAAGCTGACTGTATCAAGTAATTTTTCCATTCCCAAAAACATTAAATTTTATTTCCTACTTGCTAAAAAAAAAAAATTCTGCTCCTGGAAAAGATCTGTCTTTGGAATATATTATTTATGCAGTAGCACTTTTACCTCCCTTGAATTCAGCATGTACCCAATTTATGTCTGAAATCATCTCAAGTCCCTTGCATTTCAACAAAAAGTAAATACATGCAATAAAATTATAGTTAAAACCCTCAATCACTCACCAAAATAACCCCCAAACTCCACAGATCACAAGACTCATCATAACCATTGTGATTCAAGAGCTCTGGGGCAGCATAATGAAGAGTAAAACATGGAGTCTTAAGAGGCTGATTATCAGGTGGTTTTAAACGAGCAAAGCCAAAATCAATTATTTTTATTTCTGAATTATCAGTTTCATCTGTAAATAATAAATTCTGAAAAGCAAAGCCAAAAAATCAATATTAGCACTGGGTACAAAATTGGTTATAATTATTTTGCTACATCTATCACTACAGAAAATTTTCCATTATCTAGAGGAAAGGTGAACTGCAAGACACTGAGGGAAGAGAAAAACAGAAATAACAATACTCTGGGTTGTTAGAAATGTGACGTGTTTACCTGCCCCTGCATATCTGCAAGTCATGGCAATTCTGAGATTACTAATGAAAATGGATACATAGCACAGAACAGTGCAGAAAAGACTTCTGGGAACATTGACAAGAAAAAACCCTAAGGCATCAACATGTTTGGAGATGGGAGAATTACCTTCTTCCTCAAACAAAAGCAAATTTTCTTAAGCTTCCACTTCCTTCTGGCATGTTGTGAACAACAGCTTTCTTGTGTGGGGGATTCCCACTGCTCCTTCTGTCTGGTGACTGAATAGTCTTTGGTAGTCAATGGCACCACGGTATTGCCATGAGGACAGTAATGCACAAGAGTCCTTTGAAAGGGAAGGATGGTGGTAAAAAGGTGCACCTTGCTGTGAAGTGGTGTTACTAAGTGCACCAATTGCTCAGAGGTTTCACTGAGAGCTGTCTGGCATGGGTGGCAAAGCCAGTACAGATATGTGTTCAGGAAGAAACCTGGGACCAACAGCATTCAAGCACTGAAGGTCACGTCACAGTCCCACCACAAACCTACTCCTTAGACCAAGGCAGAGTCACTGGTGCACTAGTCCCTGAGAATTCCAGCTTTACACACTGGAATGTGGCACTTTTGGACTTAAAGACAATCAAGTTGTTATCAGTTTGGAAAATATAAGGCAATCTGCTTCTTTTTTGTCCCCCGAGTATTTTTATTTGCCAAGAAAGATACAAGAGGGAAGCTAGGTCACAGAAAAACTGTCTGAGGCCAAGATAAACTATAAGCTAATTCTTCTCTTCCCTTCAGCTTCTGAGAGAAGAGCATCATTTTGCTATTGCCTTTACTGTTCGATTTATGAATGCTAGGAAAAGTCACAATATTAGAAATCCTATAGTCCTATCTAAACTCGTAATACAAAAGGTGTATGATTCACACAAAGTAATTAATTTCAAACTCATTAACAAGGGTAAAAAATGATTGCTAGACTGCCAGCAGATCAATAAGGAGAATCTGAGACCATTCATTATGGACAAAAGAAAACAGCTGCTACAAAACAGTATTTTAGTATTTTTGCTTTCTGTCCTGCTGATAGAGCTCAATGCACATTCAGAGAAGTCAGTTTTTAATTGTTTTGTAAATGGATCTACAGGAAGCCTAATTTCAGCAAAAATATTCATATAACAAGGATAAGTGATTAATATAATAGTCTTTTTTCTATGGTGATGTTACATAGCCTACAAGTAAATAAAGAATGAATAATGGTTTAAAAAGACCTTTCTTATGATAAAAATTAAATTGGTTATGCATGGAAAAAAAGGTACAGTCCAATATCCTACACCAGGTTCAGGTATTCCTGTAAATTAGGCAAATAAAGCATGTTTCAGAACCCTCACATCCCCTAGATATTTACAGCTATATTCCACCTATATTTTAGAATACATAAACAACATTCTCTCACACTTGTTATGTTTTGTTGTAATACCTTTAGAACCCAGTTCACAGATTAATGATCACAGAAACAGTCCTCAAATCCTCTACTGAGAGGCTCCAAATATGGTCACATATGCTACATAAACTCTTTATTCCTATGAATTCTCTATTTTCGATCCAGTACTTTTCCTCTGTTTTGTAGACCAACATATGTGATCTAATTACTACTGATAAAACAGAAGCCTTCCAGTCCATGAAATTCAAAGTCTCATTCTCAGTTACATTCAACCAGCCAGACTTTTAAAAAAATAATTATCAGTAGCACATTAGATTGCAAAGTTGACCATCAAAAAATCTGACTAGAATTCTTAGAAAAGCAACAGAATTTTCTATATATCCTTTTACAGAGAAATGCACTAACCATATCTATATTGGGAAACCTGCATATTCCATTCTAAGTTCATGTCAGAACCTAAAATAGTAACTTTCAAAACAAGCAGGAAGGAGACAGGCAAGTTAAGTCCAACTTTGTGGAGGCAATGGATTCTGCAAGCTGTTTGCTAACCCTTCATTACTTGACTTCCCAGACTTCTCTTCTTGAACATAATGTAGAATTGAAGACTGCCTAATTTACCATGCAGCTGAAGCTCTGCTTTACTGTGCCTTTATATTCAAAGGGGCAATAAGACTCCGATGATAAGAATAGAAGAGAGAAAAAGGGGTTGGTTTCGTCCTTTTAATAGTTACTTGTTTCAAAAGTGATTTTCTTACCCTGATGATGTGACTCTTGGAAAAAAGTTTCTTTGGTGACTTTTTCAACTCACACATTAGAATTTCACAATAGTCTCTCTTTAACTGTTTACTTATGAAGGAGCCCAGGACAGAGATTCTTTCAAACTCATGTATTTTGGATTGGTTTTCAAAAACAACTAGCAACACCTAGAAGACTTCTTTACCAGCTGAATTGGAATTACTACAAAATACCAAGTCTTTCCTATCACAGAAAGTATATTACAAAAAGATAAAACATCAGTAGGAATGGTGGATTATTTTTTAACTCCAGCTACAAAAGGAGCAGCTATTTCCTGGGGTATGATGGCTGTCATCACCCTACAATGAACATCCTTACTGGATGAATCAACATTAATCTCAACATTAATCTACACTATTCTCAGGCTCGAGAAAACATACATCTCAACCCACTGCTGGCAAAAGCACCCTAGAAAACACTGGCTCCAGGAAGCAGAACAAAGCCAGTGGTCAATCTTATCATAGTAAACTGAATATTTACTATTATAGGAGGCACGATGTTGCTGCACAGCAAAAATATCAGAAAAGCAGTTACTGAAAAATAGATATTAATAAATTGTTTCTTTTGGGAAACTACTGAACTCAAATCACACATCTTAGTGCTCATTTCGTACTTAACCGGAAAAGAAAGCCTACTAAGGAAATTAAGATCAAACAGAAGATGGAAATGTACAGACAAAATACCCAAGCTCTGCTTATGAACTGTTTCATGCCATAAATACATACTAGTGAAAAATGCCCCCAAATAAGCAAAGAATGCTTTCGAACAAGTTAAGAGTAGAGATAAGAGTAGAGATTGCTTATAGCTACTTTTACCTATGAGCAGAAAAATATCTACTGAATTTGCTAAGTAAAAGTGGCAACATCTAATTAAAAATACAGAAGTAGAAAACTCTGTAACAAAGGCTGGAGAAACAGATACATCACATTCCAGACATTTAATTATTGTCTAAACACATATATGCAAGTCACTGTACCTCAGGTTTCAGATCTCTGTGGACTACTCCTACATCATGCATATGGCTCACCGCCGAAACCAGTCTGCGCATAATGTGACTGGCTTCAGTCTCACTGAAATGTTTCTTTTTCTGAATACGTTCAAGCAATTCTCCTCCCTTCAGCAATTCCATTACTAGGAATGTGTGAAGCTGAAACAATAAAAATATAGCATGTTAAGAAATTTAACATTACAAACCAACATGCACTCAGGAGTTAGGTGCTATTCTGACAGGTTCTCAATGTTTGAAGAAACAGCACTGCTGCTTGTAGTAATTTAGAAGATCAAAATAAAGCACCAACTCTCAGATGGCATTTTTCCCATCAGTCTTATTGAGACTGAAAAACAATGTCTTCCCCATGTGCACCCATATTTATTAACAAAAATGCAATACCACCAGCTAAATGTATGAATTTGTAGGGAGATGAAAAGGCTTTACTTAGGCTACCAAGTAAAGCTGGAAAAAGCGAAACTTCTGCTGCTTAAGCCTGTTCTGATATAAGGATATGTATCTATGAATATGCATAAGGATGTAACTACTTAAATGTTACTAAATCCTTCAAAAGCATCCTGAAACTTTACTTCTGAAATAAAAAATTATCTAGAACTTGTGATTTTATCCGCCACAGAGTAGTAGCCAAAACTACTCCACCATCACAATTACAAAAGATATCTTACCAAAAATTAAAGAGCTTTTTTTTAAATTAAAAAAGCAATGCGTTTTTAGAAGGTTGCTCTCTTCAAGGCAATCAATAAGCAGGGGCTTCCTTGATTATAAGACAACATTGGCAGACAGTCAACTGCAATTCAAATATCTTGCCATTAAACAAACAGCAGGCTTCTCAGAACAAGGAAATGAAGTCAGCATTCTCAAAAGGCAATGGATGTAGACACGCCATAGCTTCTAGCCCTTCCCTTCCCTGAATGACAGTAACAAAAGTAGTGTTTGCAAGCAGAGCAAAAATGTTCTGGGAAATGGCCAAAAAATGGAATTCGAAGCAATAGTCAGAAGGTGTACACTTTATATACTAAAGACCAGAAGCAGAGCTATGTGGACAGAAAACAGTAACACTTCTTAGAACAACCAAGGTTTCTAGTAGTGCTTGAATGATGTCTTCTCCTGCAAATTTTCTTTATGCCTTGGGAAGATCTGACAGGGAAGTTAGAGGGAAGTTAGAAGGATAAAAAGACTTTTCTCACTAGAAAACTTCTGGCTCACCAAGAGACTACAACCCAATATTATATGTTTGGAATACTAATGTAGAATTTGAACAGACTGGTATCAGAACAAATTAAAAACTGGAACTTTTTTTATTAAGACAAACTGCAGAAAGGTCAAAACTAGAAGATTCCCATCAGTTTTGGTCTTCAGAACATTGTGCACAAATAATCTTAAAGGTAACACCTGGGAGCTACCAGAGCTAAAAATACAGTGGGTTGATTGGTTGAGAGCAGCCTATTCAGTGGCAGAGCAGTTTGGAGAACCATTTTCTTAGGTTTGGCATATTCATTTTACTCAAAGGAAACTGAAAGAAATGTCCTGTTCTACACATGTGCACTGATATTGCACATATATGTAAAAAGAGGGTTTTCTTGTCATTAAAAATTACAGTACAGACACTGTATCTTCTCCGTGAATTTTGAAGTGCTCTACATGAGCTCTCTGCTGGTCCCAGTACAAACAGCATGAGGGGCATAGACTGGGATATGTGGAGAGGTAAGAGACCCCTTGTTCCATTACAAAATCCATAGACCAACATAGAACAGAGTAGTCTAGGTTTGAAGAGAGCTGTACAGGACATCTGGTCCAAAACCCTAGCTCAAACCAGGGACAACTTCCAATTCAGATCAAATTATTGTTTATTCCATGCTTTGGAGTTTGTATTACGTTAAAAGAAAAAGACAGTTAAGATATCTAAATAAACTGATCTTAATAGATTTTCAAATACACTCCCTACTTTCACATTTGGTAATCTAGCAAGCTATTTGGTTATCTCCATTAAGGTACTAATGTGTAGGAAAAGATACTAGATATGTAATCTTCATATGCAACATTTCTAAATTAATTCACAAATACTGTTTTAAGATTTATAACAATTCTGGGGGAAAGGTGATAACACATTTCAGTATCACAGACACAGAAATTGGGCCACGAACACATCGTATGATGGCAAACAAAGACAAAAGAGAACAATGAACAGAATTCAAGCCTCTAATTTTTTCACATACTGTTTTGATTTGCTAGAGTAATTGCAAGATTGTTAGATGCAGGATTTCTGCTTCATTTTCTATACTGACTAGACAAAAGCCCTAGGAAAAAAGTTGCCTCCACAGCTGCAGAATGCTTAAGTCCAAAAAGTTCTTTGGAAAACACATAGCAATATGTTTGGTAGGTGCTGATTACAGCTTCTTCAAAATACCTGGTCATGAAAAACTTCATGTAACTTCACTACATTCGGATGTCCTTCGCAGAGTCTCAGAGCTGTTATTTCTCTCTGGGTGTTGGCTTCCATTCTGGAAAAATTGAGCAGTCATTTTGTACCAATTTTACTGAGAAAATTGCACATTCTGAGTGTTATTTTTTAACTGTTTGCAATCCATATTTTTTTACTATTACAACCACATGAACACAATTAAATGCATATTAAAATTAAGTGGAGAAAAACTCTCCTCATAACCCTGCAATTTCATCCATTAAAAAACCCACACCCAATTCAATGTTTTTAATGCAACTGCAACTTCCTACAGCAAAAGCTGATGTGATACAGAATAGTTTCAATCTAAAACAAACCATGCCCTTAGTCCAGAGCAATTTGACTTCACCTTCGTTACTACCAATATTTGTTAGTTCACCTTTATCTTGGCCCAATCTTTTCCCATTCTTAATGGGGACAAGTACTTCCAAAATGAACTATAAACTCTACTAGAAAAAGAATAACATCATCTATATATGAAATGTGTTATACAAATGAACCCCTAAACAGAGCATTGTAAAAATCTGAAATGGAAGAGATAAGAGACCATTTCCAGAGAAAAATCATTGCATAAGTTCCCTTTCAAGTACTGAAATGTATAGCCATAAAAAGTGAAAATGGTGATTGTTATAAAAACTACATGAATGGTGACACAGCAGAACACTTTTTTCCACTAGTTAGATATATTGATTTACTTTTGGCAGAAATTTTCAGGCATTATTTGACAAAACTCTCTGAGAAAGGCTAATCCTGTACTGATTTAGAGAATGGCTTTACAGGTAACAAGATACAGACAGAATCTCTCACCACATATATTTTCTTAATTTTTGGTTGCTTTTTTTTTCATAATTAGGATGAGAACCACAACAAGAATTCTGTGCAAGAGAACTCTGTCTTTCTGTAGGCTTCATATAATCAACAAGTAAACTAAACTCTTCCATGTGCATCTCTGCTGCTGAAATTTTTAACTGACAGTGACTTCTGGTCCTTAAGGAATTAAAAAACCTGACTCACAGAGTCTTTCCCCCTAAACTACTATCAGAAGGAAGCAGACCTTGGAAACAGATGAAAAAGGTTCAGTATCATGAGCACAAATCTTGGAGATTTGTATGTAGGCTTTTCTGAATACTTCCTCTCTGTAAATAGTTACCATCTCAGATTTTAAGCAACCCTGTGAGAAACAAATGGGATGCTCTAAAACAGTAACTCAAGCAGGTTAACATTTTTTCAGTGGTCATCAGACATACAGAAAAACCTAAAAATGTTGGCTGGGGGCAGGTCCAGCATTATTAAAAAAGCAACACCACAGAGGAACTGTTCATCTGAGCTTTTACCTCAATTATCATGAAAAGGTTTCCCGAGATGTATGATTCCCTTTTTGGGCACGTTTGCCAGGTAGGAGTGAAAGACTAACTTTGAGGCAAAGAAGTTGCTAGAAGCTTATACTTTTCCTTTTAGCAAGATTTAGTGGTGTGATCATCAGAGCAATATTACTCACAGATTCTAATTCAAGTTGGGTTTTGGCCAATTGTTCAGAGTGTGGGTTTACTGCTAACTCTAAATACTGTACAAACATGCTGAGTCTGCTCACACCCTGCAATCCTAAAAAAAAAATTTCAAAAGTCTCTGTATACAGATGACTTCTTACCTTCATTTAGCCTGAGCCACCAAGATGAAGGAGAACGAGCAAAAGAATCCATAAGTAATGTAATTCAGGGACATAATTTCTAGAAGTTAAATTCTAGGGGAAAAGTCAATACTGGTCTGCTCACTTATCCAGAAACAAAACGCACATTATGTTGAGATGGGAGCACTAACCTACAGCTCTGCTGGTACCACAGAAAAAACTTGTGAGTGCGCACACATGGCAGAGATCTCCACATTAAAATACCCAGTGTAGGTATCTACCACACATCACCTAAGGTCTCATTGTAATGAGTGAAATTCCTGTGACTCCATCTTACAGGGTGAACTAGTTCACTGCAACATACATACCTAAAGTAGGATTCAGTGGCCTAAGCATAGGAAGGAAGAGCCTGGAAGATGACAGCAGCCATGAAAACATCTACAAAAAGGTAGTAGTCACAAGACTGATGGGAACCAGAGGATGGAGAATACATCAACAGATGCTAAAATGGCCCTGCATAGATGTCTATGTTTAAGTTACTGAATCCCACTTCTAGTGCAAGACAGTTTTAGGCAGGCTTCCATTAATTTAGCAGACCTCAGAAAACTAACTCAGACACCTACACTTCAGCATTTTGTTCTTGAACCTGTCCTATTCACAAAGCACGTGATGAAATGACAGACACTTAGGTCTGGCAGACAGCTTCTTCTAGACTCTGGAAAAAGAGGTACAGCCAAATGTCTTGGGCAAGAGATCACTGAACTGTCATACTCACAGCAGAACATTTCTACTCTCCTGCCAGCATTCTGCAACACACTAGGGGTGTACTTACTAATGAACTCTGCAAAATGAAGGCAAAAATCCATCTGCTACTCAAAGAATCCCTTATCTTTATTCTTCTCTGAGCAGAAACTCCCAGAGATATCCATTCTGGAAGAGAACCAGGTGGTACTCGTGTACAAAGCAAGTCAGCTGCTTCCATTGTGGTGTTCTCTACAGAACATCCAGGAAACAAGATATAACTTACAATTCCCATTTTATACACACACATACACACTTAGATCTGAGGCAACCCACACTGCAGACCATTCCTAAAAGCAGTATCCTAGGCAATCAATCGGGCTGCTTAAGAGGGAGCTAGCATAAGCCTACATTCAGGTCACTTAAGTCTCAAGATAGAAGAACGTTATACCTTTACTTTGTTAGGAGCAAAATTAGGGGAAATAATGGTAGAATGCAACCAGGAACCAGAAAAGTACTCTAGTTTTCTTCTTGTGTCCCAACTAGAATAGCATTTTATTTCAAAAGACTCTCAGAATCTTTTAATGGTCATAAGGTTACAATAAGTTTCTGTAGATTCATATAACAGGAAATTTTTAAAGTTATTTTTCCACTTCTAAAAATGTAGTGAACATTATTCTACTGCATAGGTGACAGTAAGCAAAGAAAATATTTTTATTGTCTTATAGAATATTTATACCTTTTGCTAATTATTTTTACTGCATACTCTTGGCTAGTTTTCTTGTGTAAGCACTTTCGACAAATGGAAAAACTTCCTTCTCCCAATGGTTTCTCTTTCAGATCCAGTTCATAATGATGATAAAATGGAGAGTCCTGTTAGGAAACTGTCTGTATTTAGTTTTGCAGAATACTTTTAGTATACACAGTCAAAGACAAAGAGTAAAATTTCATGAGAATTTTTCATCTATATTTAAAACTGTAAAAGAGCTCTCTTTTTATTAAAATATATTCTTAGATTTTACTAAATAAAATGCATAAACATTATTCTAACAATCAAAGAGCAGAGCTTACATTACATTAGACAAATATAATCACTAAATAAATCATTACTACTACAATAGTTGAAGATACAAAATCTTCAGACAAACAGGATCAAAGATGGTCATACATACATTTAGCCACAAAACTATGTGCTCATTTGAGGACATCACAATAGCATGTGTTCTTATAATGCTTCACACAACTATATTCTCTTTTGGGTAAATAAAACATAGATGGAATTATTATATAATAAAGTAGCTTCAGAAATATCGACAGTGTTTGCCTGAATAAGAACTATCAGGAGTTGTATTATTATTATTATTATTACTACTACTATACTTCTTAGTCTTATAGTCTTCTGGAAAACTAGACAGTCATCTCATTTTTCAAATTAAAGTTCAACCACTTCTTAATAGCATCACATGCAAGATGGATCATCAGATGCTTGAATCATCCAAGGAGCCATTACAGAGAATTGATAAATGAATGATGACTATTTTGTAATCCATAGCCTAGATTACGATTGCTGCTTGGGAAGTTATACACAGTTTTAATTTAACCAAATTAATTTAAGTCTTGATATTATTATTACCTTCATCATAGCACTTCTGGCAATAGTTGTAGTTCCAGGTCGCTCATCCCCCACATAAAACTGAAAAGGATCTACTGTAGCTGCATTGCGTTTAAACAAAATAGAAGGTGCAACGAAAGAATATCCCTATGAAATTAAAACATCAGAAAAGGGTATAGCTTGATATTGTTGCACATAAACTATTATAATATATATGAAGCAACAAAAGTTTCAGAAGAATTTTGCAATAAATCAGAAGTTTTTTATCATAATCGAGAAATTGTAACTTTGTTCAATATGAATAAGCACCTTCCTGGAATTAGTTATATGATCCTCCACAGTTAGAGACAAAACAATAATACTACAAGAATTCTAATAAATTCTAATCTGGCTCAGCTACAATTGCTTTACAATAGCGATAAAGGCTTGTACTTCAAACTAGCCAGCTTCCCAGGACCCCTTAAAGTTAAGGCATGAAACAGTTTGTATGTTATGATGTAAGCATCAAACAATTTTAAATGGATAAACCTTATATCAATGTGGGTGGGTAACAATGTGCCCAGTTTGAGGATCATAATAACAAGAGCTGTGACTACCACTGCAGGGTGAATCGGATATTATTAAGACATGCATAATCTGCTTGATACAGTCACTGTGAATCTAATAAGTTCCAAAATATGACACTACATTCCTCTACCCTGAGGATTAAGCTGCTCAAAAACAGACAATAAAAAACAAAAAAGGGAGAAGAGAAAGCAATCCAAACTGCTGTTCTCCTCTGCAGTTTTGGTACCAAGTTGTTTGCATGTGAGCTGTTTCTGCCCATTTGACATGCAGACTGTAGTCTAAGAAGGGGTTGTTCTTTAATAGCATGGAAGGAACAGTAAGGAAAGCTTTGTTACTCATCTGGAAATATCAGTCAAGTAACTAGAGTGCTCCTACAACATGTGGAGCTTCAGCTCCCACTTTCTAAAGGATTACTTCCAGTAGCACATAATGTGGAAATGGGTGAACTACACTGCTCTTGTTGAAGCTGGCAGCCCAGGCTGATGGAGTCAAGATGACAAGACTCCTAAGGTATAAAAAAATCCATAAAGAACAGACTGACTCTAGTCCAACAAGTAGGACATTCAGCTGGGAATGGAGAAACAAGGAATTTCATATTTGTCGTAGGACTCTTTCCACCTTACTCATTTTGCGATTGTTGAACAAAAAGCCCTGGGAACTGGGACTAGAAGTTACACAATTAATTCCAAAAACTTAACAGGCAGGAGGTAAAAAAAAAAGCTATCTATACATTAGGAATTGTTCAAAAATTATTTTCTTTTCTTAAAAATATTAATTTGAGTTTTTAAAATACCTGAAATATTCTTTCGGAAGTCTGAGGAGTTGCTGCAGGAGAGTATGTTGGATCCATTTCTGTAAACTCTTCTGCAAAATTACTGACATCCAGTTCATCTCTGATTACTGGTTTAAATGGAGCTGGTATTTTTTTGGCGGCTAAGTCCTCCCAATTCATATTCTAAGTAAAAACATAAGAAAATAAATTCAATTAAATGAAAATTTTACAGAAAGATATTGGAAAGAGTCTTGTCCTAACACAGTCCCAACGCCCTTTGCCATTTTCCACAGGCAGATGAAAAACATTCAAATTATGCTCTACTAATTTGCTTAAAGCCAAGCAGTATCATACTTATTTGTATGTAGACAGAATCCAATAAGGAAATCAATATAATTTAAGTGGAGGTGTGCCAAACAATTAGCATGATGGTCCCTGAATTTCTCCCTCTATTTCAGAATAAGCAATATTTATATTTTTGTAAGCCACAGCACATGCATGTAGTATCTTCAATTTTTCATTGCTGATTTCTATGCTTAATTACTGATGTCAGCTTTCAGAGCCCTGAGAGCATAAACCTCCAAATTCTTACTTGGAGGCATGACCATAAAGAGGAAGCACAGAAATAGCAGATATGAGAAAACTGCCCTGTTACTGTAAAGGAGTGGAACTGAAATTAAGTCAAGAATAGAAAGTGTTATATGATGGCAAAATGCATCTCCCAAAACAAACAGTGCATTAAGCAAGTTTAACTCTGTTTAACTCTACTTAACTTCAGAAGCACCATAAATACATCATTTGTTTTTTCAAAGAAAGCACACAATTTTAACCACAGTGGATAGAACACTACAGATATTGTATGCAAGTCATCATCATGATTTGAAAGCAAATGTTAATACACTGAAATCAAAACAAAATTCAAATTTATTATATGAGACTAACGATTTAATTAGGCCAAGGAAAATAGAGGAGTTTGGTGAATTTTATTACTATTCAAATTTAATAATAATTCTAGTGGCAATCTTTAAAAAATCCTTTCAAACAAAAACCCAACAGACAACACAACACAATTTCAGTGTTGTACATTAAACCTTCTGATTTCAGCAGTGTTTTTTAGCTTCTTTAAGTAACTGATAGATACAAACAGGATATATTAAAAACCTAGCATGCCCTTCTAATACACACAAATCCATACATACAAACACATGGATATTTTTACTAACTTCAGTGCAACTAATTCATGCCAACTAATAAGTCTCAAAGTTGTTCTGTTAATAGAACAACAGAATTTCCTTAGATTTTGATTTCACAGGCACTAATGCAGAATAAGTGGGATCTGGTGAGTTTTGTTGTTTGCTTTACCTGGAAAAAGGGATGCTGTTTGATTTCATCAGCATCAGTAGGACCACAACCTAGCCTCTTCTTGGGGTCTTTCATTAAAAGACGCTGAATTATATCCTTAGACAGAGCACTCATTTCCTGTGGGTAAGGTGGCTCACTTTTTAATATTCTCCTTTAAAACAAACAAAATAACAATGTGGAAGTTACTTAAAATGTTGAGACTTAAAGAGTTACCATACTAATGGAAGCATTAACATTTCACCTAAACTTCTATTGTACCTAGGAGGATAACAAATATGAAACCAACCTTTTTTTAAATAAAGAAAGGTTTAAGGAATTGCAGACATGAAACAGAACATCTGAAGAGAAATTATGTAACTCAATCCACAAAAGGAGAACAATCCTCATTTCACATGCTGAGTTTACTATTTAAAAGAAATCTCATAGTTGCAACAGATAGCTCCACGAAGAAATCAACTTGATGCCTAATAGCAGTCAAACCAAAAATAACTCCAACATTAAAATGTATTAGAAAATAAAGAAAAAAAACATATTTGGGCCATTGGAGGATTGCCTTCACCCTCTGTGCTACATGCAGTGCTCATGCCCTTTTCTCAAATGACGGCGCTATAACTGGAAAAGTTTTAGAGAACAGTAATAAGACTAATCAGACATAGAATATGTTTCATAGAAAGTTTTATAAAGAGATAGAAGAAGACAGTTTCTCATCAGAAAGATAAAAAACCCCAGAAACTACACACTGTTTCCAACACAAGAATAGAACTCTCCCTTGGAGAGACGTTTTAGAACAAAGTTTCATTCTCAAATTTAACACCAGACAACCATTGTGCCACACGAGGGAGTAAAATTATCTAAAAATAGCTAAGATTACTTCCTACCTAGGTGAAATAAAAGAAGGACCTGGATGATCCATTTAAAAGATGACTTTTTTTCCCCCTAAACTCAGAAAAATAAAACCATGCTTTCAACAGCTTGTGAGCAAGTAAAAAAAATGAATTCTTTAAGTCTGCTGCAATTGGCAAGTTTAAGCATATTTAGGTTAACCCATGGAATTTCTGGATAGAACAACCTTGCTATCAAGAAATAAGTTTGTACCAACTCCTATCTCTGTACCAGTAATTTCATTGTCAGGGCAACTGTCATTATTTGGTTTCTGTTTGCCTGCTCTACGCTACCCTCATGGAAAGCTCCAAATACACACTTGTTCTCCCAAAGGCATGCAGCAGTCACCATTCCCCAGAAAGTTCCACACGACTCAGGGCAGCAGCAATGTTCCCATATGCTCTTAAAAGGATCAAACATTCATTACATAAACTGCAGACACATAACACTGAAATGATCCAACAAAGAAATGGCTATCACTGGAAAGGATTTCAAAACCACTGGGTCTTATGAGTATAGGAGTAACACAAGAGAGATGAAATCCAGTCTGAAATGCAATCATATAACTGGGAGTAAGAAGATTTCAGCTATATAGCTGGGAGGAAGAACTACAAACCAGAGGCTCATCAGCTGAAAGTGACAGAAGAGGAAAAGGAATTAGATCTATTAGAGCAGCACTGGCATCAACAACAGGAACGCAAGAAAAAGGAAGAAGTATGTTTTTGTTCAGATGGTAAATTATCCCTTCCGTTAACCAAGATCTTCTTGAAACATCAACAAGAATAAATTGCCCATATGTAAGAAAGAACAACAGAAGCTAAGTTAAGAAAAGGTTTTTTCAGGAAACAGGAAGACTGGGGAACATGTTCAATATAGGAAACTGTAAGAATTTAACTTCTAAATTTATCAAAACAAAAACTGAAATACCATAGGACTGCTGTCTATAAATGCATAACAAACATCCACCAGAACATAAACAGACTGAACAGCAACCCAGTAAACTTGCCACAACTAAAGAAAATAAGCTATTAGCTGTTAGAGACAGATGTTAACAAACTTGTAGTTATTCAAATTATCAGAAATACTATTATCTTAAAAAGCACAGAAGGGCCTACCAAAAGAAAGTCAAGTCCTGTAGAATGCATAGCTAAAAAGTTTCCCATTTTTTGGGAAACAATATCTGTAAAGTTCATTTCAAGGCTCTCTCTAAAAGAACAAATTGTTACTCCTTCAGAGTCCCATCTAGTAAATCTTGGGAATCAATTACCATATTCAACCAGGTCATAAGTAACCAGTCAGCCAAACTTTTAACCTTAAATAGGGCAGGAAGAGGTAACTGAAGTTTAACTGCAATATAACAACCAAGCCGGTGAAGTCCTAAATTTAATGGACTACTCTCTCCCTTGTATTTTTTCTACTGACTGTCCAAGTTTCCTGTTTGCTGTAGTAGAGAAGTAAAAACCAATAAACAGGCTTTAATCTCCCAAGAAATTGCCTTAATTTGTAACATAAGTAAAATAAATTCTCTAAATAATTGAGGTATATTCTACCATCCATTACAACTTCAAATATCAAGTGATTCCAGGTGAGGGTCAGAACTAGGACAATACCTTCCAACAGAAGCAAGAATATTTTTAGTTTGGGGACTAGACTTACAAGCTCCAGTTCTTTTACAGAAGTACTGAAGTAGTATTGAAAACAAACCTTTAAAGTGTGGAGACAAAATGTAAGAAAAAGTTTATATGTAACAGATAAGAATGGTATCGTTTATTTCATTTCTGTATCATATTCATTTCTTCTCAGATATGCAAATAGGGCTAAGAAAAGATCTTTTTTTCATGCTATACACTAATAAAATAAACATTATTTGTAAGAAAAAGGTGGGAGTAGGGTACATTCTGACACTTTAAATCTGCAGTCTGCCAGACCAACCTATCAAGAGCTGATAAAAAAGTATCTCTAGCTAAAGATACCTCTAATGTATTAAGATTTGGAATGTGATAATTGTATTTACATATACTTTGGTATTTTGAGTTCCTTTTCAAGAGTAAACATGCAATAGGGCTAAGTATCTACAAGGCTGTGGCTCCACTGTAGCTTAAACAAAACAGGCCTTTTGTAAAGTCAGTTCTACTAGCTAATAAAAGCTATCTACTTTCCGCTGTCAATCTATTGAACAGAACTGGAGCACATAAAATGTTACCATGGCAGCACTTTCTTCCTAAATTTTAAATTAACAAACTTTCACAAAACATATTATGGCAAAAAGGATCATCTGTTAGCACATACACTTCACTGCTGTGAATCTTACCTAGAAATCTCTGCTTGGGAATTCTTCTCTCCATCGACTGTAAATGGTGATGCTCCAGTTAATAATTCGTACATAAGAACACCAACACTCCACCAATCAACAGCCTATAGAACAACAGTAATTATGTATGTTACGATATGCTGAAGTAAAATTGTTAACAAAAGAAGGAACAGAAGAATCCAAATAGAAAGCAACTAGCGTAGGAAGAACCTACCTGTATACAAATACAAAGGCAAAATGGGATACAACAAAGCATAAACAACTGTGGTACTGACTGAAGGTATTTTCTGTGATAAATTAATTTTATATTGAAATTGCTCCACTTAGCTTCTTCAACTAATTTCTCAAGCTGAACTCTTTCTACTGACTGCTAAAGTTCCTGCTGTTTTCCCAACAGAATTCATTTTTATTTTTACCATTGTGATGTGATATGAATTCTAATACATACTCAAAATAACAGAGGAACCTAAGGCTTGCTAAGAAGTAGTGGAACTTGAAGTTTTATGAGCTTGAGAATGAAATTAAGGAATGTTCAAAAAGCAGAATTTAAGATAACAGTCTGCAGTTATAATCCAGGCACCTGAGAAAGACCAAAGAATTTCTTCTTGGCATGTGTTTTTCCAAAAGAAAAGAAGGATCTGCAGAATTAAAAATCCAACTTAAAAAAAAATACTGAAATACTAGAGCAAGTCCTTAAGACAAACACTGCAGTAATCTAGAAGAGATTATAGATTATAAATACTGATTAATGAGAGCACAGCATACTAAAGCAATCTCATTTTCTCTTTTTGCAAGGTCTTTGAGTTGTTAGATCTGCAGTAAGTATGAAATACACTAAAAATTTGCTAAAATTAGCATATATGACATAGTCAACGGTAAGGTAGTGATTGTGTGGTGTAAACTAACATAACATACACAACTGCAAAATTACCCCATTGATCAGCTAACAGTTGCTATCAAACTGGGAAGTTACTCCTCATAGAATACTGTATGACTCTGCATGACATCTGATGAACGTATCAGACAGACCCAAAGGTAACAGAACAGAGTTTCCTCTTTAAGTCAGTGACAAGATTGAATTTGTAAGCTTTGAGAAGCCAGAATCATAATTCAAGGTGACTGAGAAATTGAAGAGATGCTCTGGAGGTGGCATGACTAAACTAAGAGAGTGCAGGAAAGAGCTTCAATATCGAAGTTTTTTAAATTCCATTTTTAATAGCAACTGGGCAAGCAGTACAGTAGAAAAAGATGAAGATGTTATAGTGGAATTCAAGGTAGGTGTGAGACAATGACTAAGTAAAAAGACAAAGCATACTCTATTTTATCTGCAGTAGAAGAATCAGGGAGTACATTCTGCTCTACTTCAAACTGCCAGATCCCAGCTGTGCCCACTACAGTGCTCCCTAACTGAAGGCAAACTCAGACCAAAACAGACACAGAATGCATAGAGAAGTAGAAAAAAGAACTTTCTCAGGCAAAAGTCAGACTCTTCCAGTTCTTACACAGGCTGCTATAAAAGGAAGCACAATCAACTACATTCCATGACCCACAACAGAAAGACAACTCAACTCAGTCTACAGCAAAAAAACCACAGAAATTAAATATTCTCTAAAACTTCCCAGTATAGTCAGAAATCAGAATAAGTCATCTAGGAATACTGTAGAATTATTTTGGAAAGTAGGGTTTTTTGTTTGTTTCAAAAAACATCTGTTAATTTTTGTCTTGATCTTTTCTATCACTTACCGACACTTTATTGTGCAATAAAACTTGAGTCACAAGCCAAACAATTTTATAATATGAGAACACTTATAACATTAATAACCCATCCCATACCTCAATAAAGATAACAGATTACTCTGATGTCCAGTTTAAAATGTATATCAGAATTAGCCACAAATCATTTTCCACTCTGAACTAGTTTTTTATGCAAAGGCAAATAAATGTTAACAAAGTTTATTGTCCCACAGCATATTTAGAACAAATTTTGAACAGAACACAAATAAGCCTCAATACCTTTATAAATATGCCTTTTACTTCAGATCAGAAGAGGAAAATACATCAACAAACAATTGAAGACTCAGGAAACAATCTATCTTAGGACAACCTTAAATAAAACATACTTAAATAAGATAACATGTTATATTTTCCAAAAACCCCTCAAACTGAGCAATATGTTGACAGAAGAATTAGTTTATTTTCAGTAATAAACTTAGAACATACCTTGTCATGTCCTGTGTCTCCCCCTCTTACAATATCTGGAGCCATATATTCTATTGTTCCACAGAAGGAATATGCTCTCTCGTTCTAGGAAAAAAATAATTACATCAAACAATTATATTATACAAATAATGTGGGATAGATATGGCTAACAGTTCCGAGACGCTGGCAGCAATTCTTCTCCAAATAGCTCAGAACTGCTAGCTAAATAATATTCCATCATATGTAGTGATGTATCACATAATGCTACAGAATATTTAGTCTTCTATGAAAAAAATAAAGTGTCATAAGTTTGTGTTGCAATCTAAGATAAGCACACAAAAATTAATCTACTAATATTTAGAAAAACTCTCCCATAAGTCTAAATTATCTATATTTCATAACTTCGCAAGATTCCCCAACTAACATAGATATACATTTTGAAGGCTGCAATACCAATACTCTAGACAACAAATGAAACTTTTCATTAAAAAGGGAATTACTTGTAAGATGTACAATTTGACTAAACTGGATACAAGATCCTTTGAGTTCCCCATATTTAGGAATTCATTATGACCTCTAGGAAAGTTGTTTTCTTTCGCAACAAACACATATATAAAAAACAACATTCTCTCAAGAAGAGACTTGGAGAAAGACAAGACAGAGAAGGGGAAAGGCAGACAGTGTTGTAAATTTAATTTTATTCTATACACTGAATTATTCTCTTGTTCAAAACTAAGCTGCTTTCACAGGCATGTATAATTGTTCCCTGGTAGCGATTTACCTTTGAGGTCAACATGAGGTCATGCTGTACCTTGCTAATGACGAAAGCACATGTGTTTGGGCCATGCAACATTGTTCCTCCCTTATCCTTCATGCTTCTAGCATTTTGGGGAGAGATCCTGATAGGTCCTTTAAAGAAGAGTGTTCAAAAAAGCAAATATTTCACAAGTCAGGTTTTACATTTGTAGATTCAGGTTTGGAGTTTAAAACAGGTGCTATATAAGAGACTACACTAATGAGAAGAAGTTTCTAAAATTAGAAATAGTGCTCTGTACTACCCTAAGGCATAAAAATTAAACAGTCCAGCAGCACATTATTAAACTGTATTTCTTAAAATACATATATTGTGACTGGTTTTTTGGGATAAAATTCTGAGTTCAGAATAGTCAAAAGGCCTCATTTTATGTAAATATTAGCTTGAAATATTAACTTCTGAGACAAGAACATATAATAAAGAGCTTTTAATTATTCCACTTTCTTTTGACACAACTATTGTTTCTCTTTGATAATTTATTCTAGTACCTGTTATCTTGAAGAAATATAGTGATGGAAAGCACAAACAAAGAAAAATGTCAGAAATTCCTAGCCCTCCATCAGAGAATCTAAACTTATTCAATCTCTGTTCTTTTTTCCTTCAGCTGGGAGGGTAGGAGGGAAGGACGGAGAAGGGTGAAAAGGAAAAGGAAGGGGAGTGGAAAACACAGAAAGAAACTGCTCTTCACTTGCTACCTCTCCAAAGAGTAAAGATAATGCAGCCAAAGTGAGATATCAAGACAACTGTCTGAAAGCAAAGCACTCTGACTTCCAACTACAGATTGACACAGATTTGCCTTCATAAGATGATGTAGAATATTCTGACTTCAAAACAGCTGAAGCCATAAAATCCAGATACTTCTTTGTTAGAAAGCTTTGTTTATGCTGTGGTTTATTAAGTTAAAAGTTTCATCAATTACATCTAGCTGTTACTTAAAAAACAAAGGTTTTCGACTAGGAAGTTTCATAAGGAACACTTAGGTAAATTTGTCACTGTTAAATATGCCTCTTACTGGAAGTCATTAATAGTTTCTGCTGTTATACACTAGATGTGGGTTTAAAACCATTTTCAAAGAATGTGATCTCCATAACAGTTTTATTTTCTGTCATTTTCTGGTCTCCTGGGTGATTATGGATATAGGGGAGAGTGTCCAGCAAAGAACCATAAATATGATTCAGGGAACCTATGGGAAAAGGCTGATAAAGCTGGGACTGTTTCACCTGAAGAGGTGAACCTGACAGTTCAGGGAGGTCTCATCAATGTACAAAAATGCCTGAAGCAAACATGCAAAAAAAGAGGGAGCAAGGCTCTTTTCAGTGATGCCCAGTGACAGGACCAGAGGAGGAAACACTTTTTTACTGTGAGGGTGACTGAGCGCTGGCACAGGCTGGCCATGAAGGTTGTGGAGCATCCCTCCTTGGAGATATTCAAAAGGCTTCATGTGGGCAACTCTAGGTGACTGTATCTGTGCAAAGGTTTGGGCAAGATGACTTCCAGCAATCCCTTCCACTCTGTGATTCTGTCACAAAATGCCACAAAAAATGAAATAAGCTGTATTTCAACATTCATTTTGAAACCACAGCCAAATCTTATTTTGTACCCCCTTCAAATTTACATTTCATTCAACTGTATAACATAAATCGAAATTCCAAAAGCCACATTATTAACACTTCATGTTATGAGATGTAAGACAAGAAAGGATGCTCTTAAAAAACAACTGAACTTGAATTACCTACAGGTGAATGCTCACTGAACATGCACATCTTACAAATACTTGAGCGTAAGAATTTTTTTTTGTCTTTGAAACTACCTGAAAATACAGAAAGCATGTGTGTAAAGTTTTCTCCTCAAAGACAGAAAGGTCTTACGCCTTCAGAGTTACCTAATGATCTCCTTCAACAAATAAAAAAAGCACATTAACAGCACACAAAAAACTAAAGGATCAAACTCCATTTTGCTGCGGAGACTAGTCACATTCACCATGTCTACAAGAAAGGCCTGACTGATGGAGAAACAGTCACTACTGTCATAGAAGAATGTGTCCTTTGGCGCATACATCCTAGCCTACAGTAACACAAATTCAGTTTCATATTTTTTACAACATATGCAAGTGTAGCTCTGGCAGTTACTAAGTCTTGCAACTGCTCAAAGTTGCCTTTCTTCCTTTGTTAAAGGTACTTCAAAATTCCAGGCTGCATCAATTAGACCCTCTCTGGGCTGTATCAGAAGTGTTTTGAATAGCATCCATTAGAAAGGAGAAGATACACCAACATTTCTGGAATACAGCAATCAGTATCATCATTGCTCCTATTTTGTACAGGTGTGAGCGTATGTAATCAGAGTCCTGAAAGTAGTAACTTACAGCTTTGCTACAAGCATAAATAGTGAAAACTTTCCCAGGATACCAATGTCAGGGCCCGAGCTTATCAACAGGCTCCACAACCTCTTTCACCAATCCTAGGAGTTAAGGCATCTCTGCTTAAGACCAATTCTGACAAAATGCACTTGAGTACTCTGTGTAGAAGCTCGTCAAGGGCCAACTCCAGTTTCAGCTGGGAGCTGGAGTTCAGGCTCCTGCTCCTGCACCAGCTGTGCTGCAGGTATGTCTGTACTTGGCTGGGTATCTCACTGATACTGATCCATCAAATTCAAATCCTGACTGGTCCTCAAGCCCCTCTCCTTTAAACAAACTTTTCTGATAACCACTGCACTGTTGCCAAGCCTGTTTTTCTGGCACTAGACCCCCTCTGATCTTCTTGCACCACTGGTCAGTGAGCACATGGATCCATACTTGCCGCAGTCACCCTTAGCTCACACTAATGCAGGGAGCAGTCTCCACATCCAGCTGCTTCCTGACAAACTACATCAGAATCACAGTTCCTCCAGGAACAGCTAACAGGACTGAAGAATTTAAGTAGCTGAACAGTAGAGCAGTATCACACATAATATCTCATATATTAGCTATCAGCAAACTGGCTGCAAGCTACTGATCAAGTATTAGAGTTCCTTTGGTAAGCTCAAAAAGAAAACCAGGATCATTGGATAAATCAAAAGAACGCTACCATAACTGAAAATTTACTTGTAATATGTAAAGGCCACATAGCAGAAGTTGTTCTAACAAGCTGCCCTGCTGAATGGATTTTGCATTTCAGAAAAATCACTGTAATTGATTTAATTACAAAGTAAAGACTGAAAAGCCTGAATTATTGACAGAAATAGGACCTGTACCTTCAGCAAGCCTTACAGATCATCCTAGCATAGATATTTACCTCAAAAGTAAAAATGCACCAAAGAAAAACCCATTTCCATAGAAATCATAACTTCACTGTCATTTTAATAGCCCAGAATAACAATAATTACAGTCTTAATTTACGAAGACATATGAAAATTGGCAGAAAGACCTCTCACAGTTCAAAGATGTGATATAGGTTTTAAATGGGGGGGAAAAATCTTGCTTTATAACAAGGTCTTTGCCATACTGACTGGTTTCTTCTTTTTATTCACTTTTTAAAAAAGTTCCAATGTCAAGATTCAAGAACCCTTCTCACAGACTTTTACAATACTTGTGTTTGCTTTCACGGTGCAATGCAATTGCAATTCTACAAGCAATTATTTAAACCAGTTTCCAGTAACAGATTTTAAAACAAACAACTAGAGTAAAGAAAAATCTCAATTCTGTAGACAAAAAAAATCCAGAAACAACGTATTGTTGTTTGGGAGGAATACAAGTATATACCGCTGTCAACGTGGATGAACAATTTGTACTAGGTTCCTCTCAAAAGCATTGTGTTTTTGAGAAGAGAGAGGCAGTAGTACCAAGAAAGAACAGCATACAAAGCAAAACCTGAAAAACTCATATTTCTTCAACAATAAACAAAATTATAAGGTATGGAGAATACTAATTCTGGGAAGAATTCTACTAGCTGTTACTACAAGCCTTCAACAGTTAATTTTTTCTTTTAATGAAGAAAATCTTATAGAACATGTCAATTCAATATTTATCGTTTCAGAGGGATCCAGATGTAAAAGGTAAAGAAGTAGGAGTGAACAATTTTGCTCAAATGCAATCTATCTGGTTCTAAATTAATTTACATTTGGCTGTGAATCTCTGGTCATTTAGGTTTTTCAAAGTTTTTCACCTGGCTGACCAAGTTTCATCGAAGTAAGGTATTCACAGGTATTCAAAAGAAAAAAAAATCTATAAAAAGAATGGATTAATGACAATGGTAGCATTTGCCCTCAGAAAGTTACTTGTTTTCCCTTTGAAAAGAGAATCAGAATTTTTCTGAGTTAACTAGCAAGCTAATATCCAATAGAAGATTGGATAACAGACTATTTAACACAGATTGGTGTTTCTCCTCAAAATAGCAATTTTTTTTAAATGGTATATTACAACAGGAAAACAGCATCCTTAAACCAGTCACTGTAAGAAATCATGATCTGTCTTGCAAAAATTCTTAAACAGCACTTTGATATTTTGACATCAAAATCTGGAGAGAAACTGTTTTATGCTCTGGTCTTCTGCATTACTGGTCCATGATGGAAAAGCACAATCTTCTTTGTGTTAAGCACTGAAAAGGGAAACCCCTTGAGCAAAGGCTCAAACAGTCAACTGATCACTGATGATCTGGTTTTGCAATTAAATTACTCCAGCTCAGTGACGTGCCCTTAGAGTGTCTGGCATGTTCTTAATATTCAATCTCAGGACAGTTAAAACTGAGCCAACTGAAGTATAACAAACAAAGCAAAAAGCTTTTGCCATAGTTTCATTTTTTTTCCAAAACTAATTATCCAGACAGATCTATAACCAATGTTAACTTTTGTGGACTAATTTCACTATTCAGTTTACTCTTTTTTCTCATTGAAGGAATGTAAATCTACTTCTTATAACTGTTTGTTAGGTCTATGTCACTGAACAATCCTTTAACTAAAACACAAGCATATGTAGCAAGCCATCTGAAGTACGAATAATTGTACTCATTTTTGCAAGAGAATGCTCAGTGTTGGAGGATGCACTGTCTAATTGCAATGATAAGACATTATCACTTTAATTGGACAACTATAAAGGGTCTTTTAAAGTTAAATGCATAGATAATCTACTAGGCTACTAGGTCACTCAGATTACAGTTCCTAAAGCACTGAATGAGTCAAGTTGTAGTCACTTCCTTCTGTTCTGGATTACCTTTAAAATGCACTAAGAATGTGTACAAATCTCTTCCCAGTCCATCTACCAAAACCCATAGTGGACTAGCCTCCAATTAATCACTTTCTCCAATGGAATGTGCTTTAAAATCTCTTAAAAATGCTACTTTCCTTTCCAGAACAGAATGTTCACTCTATCATCAAATAAATGAAAACAAATAATTCAACAGTGAAAAGCATTTGAGTTATAACTAAATTTGCAACTCTCATCAAGAGATTTTCAGATGAAGAAACAACAATGTATAGGAACTATTCATTCTACACATCAGATAGAAGTACACAGACATCCACCCAACTGTCTTAGGCTTCAATTCAATCATCTGTCATACTGAATATTCATTTTTATATTATTCATTACTAAGGTATTTGTATGCTCACAAACACACTGTTTGAAGACTGACAACATTCCGTTTTTACTATCTAATTTTTTAAACTTCATTAAGCAAACACATAAGCTTCAGAAAAAAAACTTAAGCTGATGTAGAAAATGTGTACCAATGCAGAAGAATTGAGCACTTCACTACACTATGGAAGAAAGTGTACTTTACTGGATTTAATTAAGAAGAAAAACATTAATTATTATGCATGGTTAAATAGATCATTTTTACAGTAATTAAATGCATGTGTTCATATAATTTTGCTTAAGACAACGCTCTCCATGTATACTAAAATAAGATTTTTTGTGTAGTTATATACATCCCCTAAAGGCAATGTGAGGGGAAAAGAGGATTTTTAAAAATGAAGTAGCACTTCAGCAATATACATCAAAATTAAGACCAAACCTGATGACTATGTTAAACTGACATTGACCAAATCAAAACAAATCCAGCATAGAAGTGGAGCTATTAATGAGATAAAAAGATATAAGCCACAAGTCCACCAGATAAAGGTGACACACAAGAAATACGATGGAAAAAGACCCCAAAAGAACAACTTAGAGTTCTGGGATTTTTATAGATAAATGTGTTACAAGACTTGAGGAAAAACAAACAAGCAAACAAACAAAACCACCACCCACTGAAGTGATTTCACTTGTGCAATGAACAAAATAATGCTGTAGAAGTTTCAAGTTCTACCAATTCTCCATGTCCTCAATAATAACTTATATTAGTGTCATGTGCAAATGTACTTTGAAACCCAATTAGACAAACACTAAAGTGAGATGCATGAAAACAAAGATAACTTTATCTTTTTTATCCCAATTTTCTTTACAATCCAGTTGAGACTTTAAAATCATATACACTAGCCTTAAATTCACCACGGGGTTAAGAATACAAATGCCATAAAAAGCAATACTGAATCTATTTCAATCTCTTAATCTCTTACCTAATCCCTTTACTTGATTAGGCTAGTAAAATTGTAGGTGTTCACGAGCTTTTAAATAAAGTTTGCATCAAAAGTAATTTCATACTTAAATACCGTGATACTGACCTACCGTATGTGAAAATTCCTTTTTATTGAACTACTTTATTCCAGTCAGGACATTTCTTTTTTTTTTTTGCATGTAAATAAAAGCATATTGCTTCATTTTAAAGAAAAACAAAGACAACACCACTGATTCAGTTGTAAAAGACAAATTTCAGGTTTTAGCAAAGCAGTACCATAAAATACTTTAAAGCTCTTAAAGCTGCACTGCTTTAACTTGGATGTTTAATTCTCACATGCTATTTTCACATAACTAAAACAGAGAGAATACTTGACAATGCACTCTTCACACATGCTTCAGTAGCTGTGTGGCAGAAATCAATAGGTTTCTGTTTTCCTACAAGTCACAGGCATTTGCTTCCTTTCACTCAAACAGTGCTTAAGGAAAAGCAGCTTCCCACCTCTCCACTGTAGAACAGTCAATCTGCTGTAATTATTGTAGTCCTGTTTGAGTCATTAGGTGCCCGGTAAGTGGAAATCTTTAACAGTCATCAGATTATAGCATAATGAAATATGATAATGAAAATATTGAATCATGATGTTTTCTAGCAAGCATCACTAACTACAAAACTATCCAAACTTCATAAATACATGGTGAAGTATTTCTCTTTAATAAGAACTCTAAATATAGCACCTATCTCTACTATGATAATTTTTATCCCTTTTTAATAACCTAAATAAAACTTGTTTCAGATAATCAATCCAAAGGCAGGGTTACTAGAATAAATTCCAGTTGCTTAAATATGCATTTCTAATGGCAAAATTCTTGCAAGAAGCAGGTGGACCATGAAAGACGTGAAGAAAGAGAGAGAAATGAAAGTACACTGCTCTGATTGAATTGCAAATGCTACACCTTTATCTGACTTACACAGTTATGTAATTTTATTTAAGTGTTACCCTAGTGAGCATGAAAGCAGCTATACAGGCAAATTCTACTTTTCAGAAGTGTAAGTTAAGTATCTATTGTAATGAATTTTAAGTGCTCTAGGGGTAGCTTGATTATCTACAAAAATACAATATGAAATGTGAATTTCTATGTGTAAATAGGTAATTTTAATTGTGTTTAAATTCAGTAGCTAATTTACAATAGCACACATGAAAACTTAAGTCAAATGCAGGCAATTTCTTAGATTTTGAAAGCAAACAACACAATCGCAATTACTTTCTTTGTTAAAAGAAACATGAGAACTGTTGAGATTTTTCCAGGGAAGACAAATATAAAATGTAAAAGAGAATAAAAGAAAAATATAGTTAAATGAACACATTTATCAGGTATATACTGAAAACAGAATGGATTAGAGTCAAAAGAACCAATATTAAATTTTCAAGGAGCAAGATGGCTTTATTTAATGACTGGAGAAAGAGGAATCCAATTCAGAGTGTGGATAAAGCA
Organism: Anomalospiza imberbis; assembly: GCF_031753505.1. NCBI lineage: Eukaryota > Metazoa > Chordata > Aves > Passeriformes > Viduidae > Anomalospiza > Anomalospiza imberbis. Next base: position 16,651,667 of record NC_089686.1, on the reverse strand, counting down.
AACAGATATCTCTAATGCCTATCCAAGTCCTTTCCTTGCGCTGCTTGTAAATGATGTGCCAAAGGTGAGCACAGATGAGATGTGCTTCTTATAAAAAAATGGTTTGAGACTTTAAGGTTCCCATTCATTATAACATTCTTAACATAGTGAAGATTAGGCTTCATTCAGCTTTGGATCAGAAGCTGGGGTACTGTTCCTTTTCTCACCCCTCAGCACATTAATGCCAGTAGTTGACTCTGTCTCTTGTGCCTAGCACAGTTCTTCTCACAGCTCCAACAGGTCCCACTCTCCCTAGCCACACCTTTCACGATCATTCTTTCCTGATGAAAACTGCATCCCTCTGCACTTACTCTCTGGCACTAGTGTGGCAATCTGCTGCTAATCCCTTCTCATACCAGTTGAACCTCTTCTTGGTTTTGTGCTGTAACTTAGAAGGAATATACTGACATTATCTCTACTACTTCCCTGCTTCAGAAAGTAAAATTTAATATCTTTTAAAATGGTCCCTCCTAAATCCTACCACACTCCATTTGAAATGCAAATATTCTAGAGGAAACTATCAGCTATCTATTTTTAGAAAATTCTTCTGCTGCTTCTGACAAAGACTTTTAGATCTGCAGTCCCAGATTTCAATACCTGTGAAACCTAATGTGAAAGCCAAAAAACATCCATTTTAACATTTTCTCAGAAGTAAAATTCTGCACACTTTTGACTCTCTGTAATCTAAAAAGCCTATTTGGAGATAGAACTGTACCTTACAGATAATTAACAGCTAACATCAATAGTCAGAGATCACTGTTAGGTACTATGTACTTACTTAGTAAGAAATAAGCTTTTATCCTAAAAGCTTGCAATTAAGCTTATTAAAAGTGACATAAAGACATGAGAAAAAGACAAGATAATAATACATTAATTATTATTAGCATAAGGAAGAGTCATAGCATACCATTTGCCTAGTCATTCCAACAAATTAGCACAGTCAAGCTTTTTTTTTAAAGCATCTGAAAATGAAAACGTGACTTTTCAGACTTATGAAGGTCTTTCCTTTTTCATGTCAAGGGCAGCAGAAGAAAGTATGAAAGCTTTTCAGGGAAAACTAGAACAAAGATGTATGACAACACTGGCAGGCCTAAAACCAATAAACTGAAAGCTCAAAACCTAGCAACAGAGACAACCAGATTTTGTTCTATGACATAGGAGTCTGGAATGCAGGATTTCCATCCTTTTTAAATGTGCTTAGGATTGCAACGAGACTTTGTCATCTTGCTCAATTCTGTCCACACCTACCGGAGAGCCAAATACTCACCTCATCAGTAAGAAACTCCTTACTTAGGCCAAAGTCAGTCAGCACCACATGGCCATCAGAATCAAGGAGAATATTCTCAAGTTTTATATCCCGATATATAATCCCCAACTGCAAACAGAATATAAGAAAAAGTATTTCCATCAAGAAGATGTTGCTGAATGCTTTTACATATAAAGCAACCAAAATTTACATTACTAAGGTAATGTGACATATGAAAGTTGCACCTCAAAACAGACAATTTTTAAAAGCCTTTGAAGAAATAACTAAAATTGCATTAAAAATCTTGGAAATTACACTGTGCATTAATGTCTTAAAATTTCAAGGACATACTGTATATCCCTTGAATCTAAAAGTGACCAAATACTTCCTGTTGAGTGTAAAACTCAGTTCTCCTTTCATTAAGAATGAAAATGAATGCTTCTGTTATATGGCCTAATCATAGACTCTACATATATGCATACTTTGTAATAGTCTACAAATCCACTTATTACTTCTGAGAACTGTAACACTTTTCATGTCTACAGCTGTGCTAGAACTCTACTACTCAGTTGTGTAGAAACAAGGATAACTGAACATTACAACCTAAAACCTCTTAATGTTCACTTTTAGTGACATACACCAGTTCACAAGGTTTACTAAAAATGAACAAATAATTTGTCAATAACACTACTCCTCACCCTGCAGGCAAAAAAATTATGGCCTTCATCTGCTGCACAGAGGGACACTTCATTGGGGGTTATTTCTAATTATACAACTAATGTCCCATTGCTAGATAAAGCTACTTTCAATTTAAAACAATCTAAAACAATAGCTCTCCTTATTAACTTTATGTGATACAAAAAGAATACAGCTGTAAGTCCTCAAAATCAGCACCAGAATGAAGTTATTTTACCTTGTGGAGATGTTCAAGTGCCAAAACAATTTCCCCGATGTAAATTTGCACCTCATTTTCTGAGAATCTCTCTCTGTGTGAAAGATGAGTAAACAATTCTCCTCCATTTATATAGTCTAAAAAATAGAACACAGAACCTTATAATTTCATTTTCTGACAATTTTATTTTCTTATTGGAATATTATTAGGTACTTTGTAAGCTGTTTAGTAACACATTCTACAATCAGATGCTTTTCCTTAATTTTAATTCACTAGTATTTCATCATGCTGTACAATATTTAATTTCTTTCTTAGAGAACTGAAGGAAGAACAAGAGCCACTTCTGAATAAGCATCAAAACCACAAAATAAGCCTCAACTACTCCTAAATTATAAAGATGGATTTTTTCACAAAAATCAGTCTTTTAGTTATTTAGGAATATGAAAAGAAAGAAGAACAAATCATACCTACAAATAAAACCCTTACAGACTCTCATGAAATACTCTGAGTAACAAGGCAGACTAACACAAAGAAAAGCAATTCAGAAAGCAGGTATTAAGGGAAATAATCAACTATGGACAAAGTTTTTCCTTCACAAGGGAAACCTTGATGGCAAAATTTACTGCAGGAGATTGTTGCCACATACACTCCCTCATGGAAACCACACTTTCATTCTTTGCAGGCTATGACACAAGGATTTTCCCACAGTAAGGGAGAGGGAAAAAATTATTACAAGAGAGCTCCACTGTAACAGAAACATATTTTAGATGTAGAGCTGTTTATGATAGCATTGCACATTACAGCCATTAATTTGCAATCTCACAGCCCCCATTATTGAATTTGCACTCTACATCCACAGAGCAGGGAACATGCCCCACAAACTCTTACTCAGTATTTTCTTGAATATTGTTTCTATAGATTTGTTGGTATAAAACACAAATCCATAAAAGGGGTCTGATCCTATTTTAAGTTAATAGTTTGAAAGAAAAAGCATATTCACAAATTACACATATTCTGATCTCTCTCCACCTTTCAGATCTCCAGTTCTCTCTTTGAAAAGGAGTATTAGTGGAATCAAACAACATGAGAAGGATTATTTATCTAGACCAGCAAGCAAATGAAAACGATTTAATTAAGTATAAATAACCACCATTTTACAATTGCTTGCTTCTTCTAAAAAACTTCATCATGTAGAAAAAGGTAACTGTAACAAAATTTTTAAATATTTCTAGCCAAAACTGCTAATTTAGTAGAAGGAAAGCATTGAATTGCCATTGAATTCTTCTAAGGACTGTGACAGATCCAAATCAAAGCTGCCACAGGAGGGGCACAACAAACTTAATTCTAACCAGGTTATAACACTAAACACAGCCCAATGAAACAAACAGCCTTCGAATTCTTGGTGCAAGATCAAAAGCATCACTGGCACAACAGAAAAAAAAAATCCTGGTTACTTCAGTATAAACTGACCTGTCAGGTGGAGTTTATTTAGCTAGTTTTTAAAGCATTAGACGTTTAACCTTGTGTGACAAGCTCTGAAAAGAATTGATGGTACTCACATGGATACAACACTTTGTTCGTTCCATATAGTTTAAAGCCAACATAAAAATTGGAATCAACTCCTAACTCTGTTTTCTGGAAATCTGGCAGAAATGCAGCTGCATGTCTGTACTAGATTCAGTCTAAATTCATATAGCTATGTAATCTGACAGCATGAAGAGCTGTACTAAATATTGCACCGAGGCTCCAATTCGCAAACCTCTAAAAACTAAAATGGCAGGGAGCTCACACACTAAATTCAGCCCAATACAAAAAAACAAGACAAATACTGGTTTCCCCCAAAATCCAGAAGCCTCTGAAACACTTCAATTCCAAAACTAAACTAAAGTTAATTTACACAGACTTACATAATAAGACATTAAACACTTGTAACAAAGAGCTTGGGTTTTTCCCCCTCAGGGAGGGTATGAAGCCCAGTTGATTTATAAAGTAGCTTTACATCACCTTAAGGAGGAGAAATTTTCACTGTTACAGAAAGTCATTAAAAGAAATTTTTAAACTAATTATTCCTACGTTCTGCTGAAAACGAAGGAAAAAAGGACCTTTCTGGCCCAAACAGATATGCTGAGAATGGATGAAAAAGAAAAAAAAACGAAACAGAAGGCTGTAATTATATCTTAGATATGAACCTCTTGCTTCAAACATCACCTCAACATTGTGTTATGGTGGACATGTGCCCTGTCTGCACTACCTGCAATGCAGCGTTCTTCAGAACTACTGGGCTTGCTCCTTTTTGACTCTTATGAGAATATAATAGCAAACTTAATTTTCTTTCATACAAGAGGCTCTTATAGCCTTCTAATTATGCTTATCACCTAAACTTCCCCCCTACTATGTATTTATTTTTAGGCAACTACATCTATCTCAGGTTTAAGGGTTTTTTTTGTTTGGGTTTCCCCTTTTTTTTAAATATTTCTTATGGGATCTAATGTGCATTTTAGCAAAAAATACCTGGACTTAAAGAATGGTTCCATAATATTTATAATAAATATTCACATTTTCTCTCACTTAATATTTTAATTTTTTTCCAAATTGTTAGTCAATAACTTTAAATCAAATATAAATTTCAAAACCTTAATTTTTAACAGTTACTATCAAGGAATCACAAAGCCATCAATATATTTCTGACTATTTATTTGTGACAATCTTTTATTTATTTCTTTAATATCCTAGTCAGAGGAATTTTAAATTACAATTTTCAACTCTCATTTTCAAAAGGAGTTTAGTGAACACTCCATTTCAGTTCTACATATTTATTATTTCACTGTAGTATATGAAACTAAGGTATGTGCACAGAAGACCTTTCTAAGAATTAATAGCTAGAGATGTATATTCATTTAACGTTAAGAAAAATTTTGCTAATTTGATGCAAATCAGGCTGTTAATAAAGGTTAAAAAAATGAATTTATGGATAAAATGGAATGCAAAACTTGCGCTTCAATTAAAAGACGATTTACTTCCTCAAACATTTCACTAGATATGCATATTATGAAACTAAGCCTTAAATTAATAACTCATTTTACAATTCTTTTAAAATACTCTATGTAAGAAGGTTTAAAAAACTGCTAGCAATTTTCTTACAAATATACCTCATACACCAAACACTAAAATTTGCTGCTAATCTGAAAGATAGAAGTATTTCTAAAATTAGTGTAGTACCAAACCTTACAAACAAGCTCCACTTTCAGCACAGAATTATGTGATTTTGGACTGTCTCTTAATGCCCAAAAATTGACACATGCAGGTATCTCAATACTCAAAGATCAAATTATCTCATAACAAAACATTTAACAAAGCAAATGCTTCCAGGTCATTGATGAATATTCATATACATTTTTTGCTGCATATAAGTCACAGATAACCACTATCCTCTCCAAGTCAGAGTAGCACTCTCAAGCTCAAACAGGAAAACCACAAACACAGACACTGTTGAAGATAACCAGTATTTTACTTCCTATGCTTTTTCATGCAATCTCCAAAAACACTGTACTTTAGACCACATTAAAAAACCGTACAAAATATTAAGACAAAAGAGCTCTTTTTTTCGTAAGAACTTGAATCCTGAAGAGTACTCACCTAAAATGAGATGAAGCTTTGTATCTGTCTGGAAGGCATAATGTAACGTGACCAAAAACGGTGATTGCCTAATGTGCTCCAAGACTTGTCGTTCTGTCCTCGTGTGCTCAGTTGTTTTAGCTTTTTGAACTATTGTTGCTTTCTTCAGTACTTTCATGGCATACAGTTTTCCAGCATCATGGCCGCTTACTTTCCTCACTAGGAATACTTTTCCATAGGCTTAAAAAGTGGGGAGAAAAAAACCCCAAAAACAAAGAACAGAAAGAAAAAGAGACAAAAACCACAAGTTACCTACTTATACTACAGATCTGGCTAATGCCATTATTACTTTCAATTACTCACTGTTATGGCAGACAGTAATCACTCAGGCTAAAAATCTACTAAAACAATTTTCCTCTTTCAGATTGACCTCTTCTGAGCAAAATTTAAAAAAATTACTTCATAAGTGAATACTGCAAGAGTGCAAAAAGCAATTGAACTTCTTCAGTATTTAAAAACAATTTTAAAAGCTGATGATTTGTCCTTTGTAATAACCTAAAACATCCATATCTAGAGTTAAGCAAGAGTTCCAAGTTAGAGATGCTATTTTTTGTTCTTAAAATAGGCTGCTCATATTTGCACAACTCATATACTTTCATTACTGGTTTTATAGCACTGTAGTTAAAAAAACCCATACAAAAGCCAATTAATTCTTCCCATCTGTATGTCGTACACAGGAGCTTTCTGAGGCTCTCATACTGGATTTAAAAGGACTCCTGGAAATTCTACATAAATAAATTTTACACCTTTACCAGGCAAATCTGTAGAAACCATAAAGGTTAGAATTCGTGGGCAGTTGCTGGGCCATGATCTCACTACAATTACAGAGATACGGTAAGATACCTTAACTGGAATACTGTCATGGATGGCTACATACTTTTTAGGAAAGAGGCCAGAATGGCAAGGTGCTGGAGTTCTCTTTATATAAGACAGCAACCAAAATGTATCAAGCTTTGATTAGGGGTAGATGAAGGAGGAGCCAAGAGCTTATGGGTAAGAATTAAGGGGAAGGCTAAAATGGGTGTTTACAACAGGCCACCTGATTAGTAAGAGGAAGTAGATGAGGCCTTCCGCAGACAGTAGGAAGTAGCTGTCACCATCACAGGCCCACAATTCTCATAACCACTCCTACAGCTGCTGGAAAAGCATCACAACTTGGCACACAGGAGCCCAGGAGGTTCCTGCAGAGCTCTGATAACTTTGTCATAGGTGGCGGGGAAGCCCACAGGGAGAGATGTGCTGCTGGATCTTGTATTAAGAAACAAAAAAGGACTGGTTGGGGATGCGTTGGCTGGAGGCAGCCTTGATTGCAGTGTCCATGAGATGGTGGAGTTCAGGATTCTGCATGGAAGAAGCATGGCAGTAAGCAGGATTATAGCCCTGGACTTCAGGAAAAATAACTCTGGCACCAATCTTCAAGGGCCTACTTGGAGGAATCTCATAGGTTAGGTCTCTAGAAGGTAGGGCAGGTCCAAAAGAGATGGTGAATATTCAAGTAGCACTTCCTCTATGCTTAAGATCAGGACATCCCTGATCTTAGTAAGACATTAAGCAAAGAGGGGCTGGAGACCTGAATGCATGGGCAAGGCACTTCTGGCAAAACTCAGACAGAATAAGGAAGTTTACAGAATGTGGGAAAAGGGTCAGGCAACTTAGGAAGAACATAGGAATATTGTCAGAGTATGGCAGCTATGTGTCAAGGAAAGCAAAGGTCCACTTGGAATTAAATCTGGTAAGGGATATCAAGGACAAGAGGGGCTTCTTCAAGAATATCAGTAGCAAAAGGAAGACTTTGGCAAATGTGGGCTCAACTGCCCAATGAAGTAGGTGCCCTGGTGACAAAAGGTACAGAAAAAGCAGAGTTACTGAACACCTTTGCTTCTCACTCACTGCTAAGGCTGGCCCTCAGGAATCCCAGGCCCTGGGGGCTTTCCCTTGGTTCAAGATAGGGTTAGGCAAACCTGACACCCACAAATTCATGAGCCCTGGAGGGATTCACCCATGAGTGCTGAGGGATTTAGCAGATGTTAGTCCTGTACCACTCTCCATCATCTTTGAAGAGTCATGGAGAACAGGAAAGGTTTCTGAGGACTGAAGAAAAGCCAATGCCACACCAGTCTTTAAAAAGAGCAAGAAAGAAGATCCAGGAAATCATAGGCCAAGCAGCCTCACCTTCATCCCTGGAAAGGCGATGGAACACTTGAAAGGAATTATGAAATGGTTGACTTATTTAGATCAAACTACTTAACAAGTTCTCTTACAAAAAAGGTTTTTAAAACACTAAAAAGTTACGGATGCAAAGGGGAGAATCCTCTAAAAAATTAAGCGCTATTAGAAGACAAAAAGTTGAAAGGTTAAAAACAAATATTCAGCTTTTTCAGAGAAAGCAAGTCACCACAAGAATTCATCCTGCCTGATTCAGTCATATATGAACAAGTCAGGAAAAAAATGTGCTTGGTTTAGTAAATTATGCAATGCAACAGAAATGGAAGCTGACTGCTGAAAATTACCACAGTATCAAAATACTAAGTAGATGAAAAAATAAAATGGCAGAGAAAATTTCAAACAGTGGACACGTAATCCACGTGAAGTATCATAATAGCACATAGTGCTAGAACCAAGGAGAGAAAAAACACCAGAAGTTACCAAAGACCATCCCAAATACACTGTTAGAAACTTCAAGGAAAGTACTGAAGAAATGACACAAGTGTACCCACACCTTCAACACAAACCCAGAAGCTCCTTATGCTGTGGTAAAAATCTTTGTGTGCTCCTGTCTTGAATAAAGCACACTATTTTGGTACCTTCTCTCTTCTGGCCCCAACTACCCTGCTCCCATCAGAAAAAAAAAGTATAAAACATTAGGAAAGTATAAAAGAACTCATCTAAACATGAAGGGAACTAAACATACTTCCATTTTAGTCTGAAAAATTAGAGTACTTAAGAAGATTCTAACAGCAAATTAAAGAAGAAAAAAATTTAAAACTGTAAGATGGTCAGTAAAGAACAAATTTTCATTATTTTTAGAAACTAACTAAGGCAACAAATTAAATCATTGGGTATCAGCATTAAAAACTATGCAAAGCACACAAATATGCAGTTGAGCTGTGGAACTCCTGTTACATGATACTGCAGCTGTCAAAAATGCAGATGAATTAAAAAAGATTACATAAATCCCTGAAGGAGAGGAAAGCACAGCAAGTGTTGCCAAACTATAGAGAGAATTTCTGGCTCAGGCAGACCCCTAACTGCAGGCTGCTACAAGCTCACTAAGGAAATCATCACTGTAAGCCTCTCCTTAAGCCATCATGAGACATTACCTTCACACTACTTTCTCAAAGAGAATGCTCAAATATCTCAAACCTGAAAATACACTGGACAAGTATATACAGTCCTGAGCGGAGACACTCAAATTTAGTTGGCCTTTAATACAGAGCTCCCAATAAGCATCATGTGAAACTCCAGATTTCTTTCTGGATTTTCTTCCAGATGAGTAATTTAGAGTTTTTAACTACCAAATTACATGTGAGCTTTTTTTCTAGATCTGAGTTCTACTTCAGTGAGTATACAAAACTGATACTGCTCATATACTGAACAATTCTAAGGAGTTCTTTACCTGACTCATTGCACCCTAAGGAATCATGCTTCCCTTCTTTACAGAATTCATTATCTGCAAAAAAGCTTTCATAAAATAAGTTTTCATAACGTATCTCTCAAGAATGGCAAATAGAGTCAGAATAGGTGACATCTTTCTATTTTGTGACATATGCAGGACAGTCTCTTGCAAGATTTTGCATTTTGTGTTGCATTCTCCAACTCTGCAGTTACGAGATCTCAAGCATATGTAAGCCAGACTGAATGGTCATCAGCTACTCATCACCAGGGAACAGGAATTTTATCAGAAATGTTGGAGAACATTAAGTTAAATTAAAATGAACAAAAGTCTAATGATTGTAACACTAGGCTACCTGTGATTCTGTGGTAGACACAACAGGACATTATGTGAAAGAATGAGTGTTACTGTTGTAGATGTATCTTTAATCACATTTTATAAAAAGCGTATAATAATGCATCTTAACTGCAAGAATGCAGTACCTATTACAGCTATTCATGTAGTATCAGAGAAAATTATCTGGTTAGCGTAATAGCTGTAAGAATCTCTAGAAACTATACTCTTGTTGCCATAAAAGACTTTGCAACATAGAACTTTGCCATAGTACAAATTGTTTCTTCAGGAATCTGAAAAGGACTGACAGAATGATGACAATTCTCAGTATTTTTAATGAGAATAAATCTGAAGTAGCACTATTTTAATCAAATGACTCACAATATATCCAACACCAGAATCTCTGATAGCACCACAAGAAATCTACTTAAAAGACAACACTGCAAAAGCCATTTATCTAAGTGGCAGCAAGGAGAGATGACATAAGCTAATTGAAGTATTCTCACCTGACAACTGTACTTTAGTAAAGCTTTTTTAATTTTTCAAAGAGCAACATTTTAATGTTCATTCTCATAAAATCTCATGCACATCTCATCTACTGCCAAGGCAGAAATATTCAGCAGGTAATACATGCCCAAAATGAAACACACACAATCACTAAATATCCACCCCTCAAATTCATTGAAAATACATTAAATGATAGAAAAACTACATACACAAACACAAACTTTGTTACTGACCTGATAGTTTAAGAGAAAAAAAAAAAATTTAAAGAACAGTTATCAGCCTTTATGGATGACTAAGAGATTTCATACCAGCAATTTATACCAAATTTGCACTCAATTAGTGAGACAGAAAACTATAATTGGGTGCTAAAACTTCCCTTTCACTACTGCCCTTTCCATGAATACAAATTCATAGTAATAGATCATAAGTATATATAAGCATACATATACTTAAACATAATTATGTATCTAAGAATTTCTATTCATAGCAATATATATCATTTAATAAATATCATTCTAAGTAACAATTCAGCAGGTCATTAGAATAGCCTAAAATACATGCCTGATGAAAGACAATGAGTTAAAAATATGAAGTACTCTTTGCTTCTTTCTGTACAAATGTAAGCACATTAAGGCATTGTATCACATCAGCTGATTCTTACAGAGAAAAAGGAGCACAATTCTTACTGTTTATAGCATGCTGGATGGTTTCTGTGGACTCCTAAATTCATCAAAACTTTACATTTGCATCCATAATTTTTAAATTAATATTTTCAAGTACTAATATAAACTACACCTCTTTATTAAAGCACTTTTTATACTGTCAGTGTAAGAATAAGCACAAGACTACAAAGGAAAGAGCTCAGAGGTACAAAATATTTAAGGATTTGAATAAATGTCATTGCATTCTTGCACGATATATGCCTAATGACATCTTTGCTCTGCAATTTGGATTTAGATTTAATCTGCCTAAGGAATTTGGAGGCAGAACTCTTACTGTGCTAGTATCAGTCCATATGAATTAAAAATTGGGATATGACAAAGTCAGAAAAGCATATAGCTCTAGCAGCTAAAAATGGGGGGGAAAGCCAAACAGAAACCCTAACAAGCCTCAACTAATAGCATTCTAAATATTTCAAATTTATTGTCATAACTAAACTGTCAAACACAAGGCATTCTCTGTCATCTTTCCTTAGATATCAGATAGGCAAGAATCATTAAAGGAATTTTTTCAACATTATTACTTACTCTGAGAATAAATTCCCTCTACCATTAAACAAGTGAGTGATGATTAATATGAAAGGCAAAAAGTGACAGGAAAGGCTAAGCTGCGTCTTGAAATGTACTTTATATCAGCATTTTGCTTTTGTTTCTTTTTTATCTTTTTTTAAAAGTAAATTTATTACAGTAAATAGTTACGGTAGACAATACATGCCTAACTTTTTTTTGTTCATTTTTAAAGAATGTCAGTTTTTAGAAGGCAGCACTCAAATACAAGCAATCTACCACTGGATATGGATACCATTAGTTTTTAATTATTAAAAAAAATTAAGGTCAATAATTTTCTTCAGAAATTGTTTTAAAAGTACTGCATACCACTGAAGTTTGATGAAGTCAGAACAACCAAGAGCTGCCTGGGATCATCATCTTACTTTCTTCTTTCCTTCTTAAACGTAAGGCTGTTTTTGCTATTCTCTCTGGCATTAGTTCCAATAGGAATCTTTGCTGTTGATCTCCAATTTAATGTAAAGATTTTTTTCAGAATTCTCTGGTCTATGAAAAGGACTCATTTGTCCAGGTTCTTAGATTGAACACAGCCCCCCTTTTCAGTCTGTTCTTCATGAAGAAAACCGACTTTCCATTTCCAAGCCCTGTCTCCAATTAGCCATCCCACCTACCATTCAGTATACATTCTAGCTGTCCTCGGCAGAAACTGAAGTAAAATATTTAATTGGCGTTTGGAATTATTTTTAGACACACACTAATTTTGTCTCACTCTCCTGAGCACAGTATCCCCATTTCTTTCTCTTCTTTTTATGAGAGAATATTTTCTTCAATATGCTTTGAAACAACTAACTTCATTTCACAGTCTTAACTTTATCAAAATACTTTCTGACCTCTTAGATGAAACTTCATTATACATTCTTGTATAACAAGATTTTTGAGATGGTTATTTAAATCTGACATTCATCCCACTAATTTTGTTCCCTTCATACGAATAAATCCTTCAGATACTAAGGATCTTCCACATATAAGGTGGATATCCTTCCTACATAAGCACTTAAATCCAGAAGAGCACACATAAAACATTCTCTCATATATGGCAGTAAGATTCTTGTTTCTCATTATTGTTAGTCTTCACTAGTGGACTGCAGTTCAAAAGGTAGAATGGATTATCAGTGCACATGCTCAAGAACAAATTTTATTGCCTCTTTTTAACCACAGCTGAAAGAGTGAACGAAAGTAGCATTCATTAAAGTTCAGTAGAAAAAAAGGAATAATCCATTGGTAGGAAATTGTAAGAACCAGAATGCACTCTACAGTGTTTTTCTTATTTTAAAAACACATTTTCAAAGAATGAAGCAAATAAGCCAAGTGGGCGTGCATAAATCAACACAGCCACCTTCTCCTGTTGTTCCTTTCCTGGCTTTGGGAAGCAATTAGATTACTTTGCTGAAAAATAATGTTCTTCTATAGAAGAACTCTAGTTTTCTTTCTCACAGGGAGAAAAGCTTTCACTAGATAGGAGGGACAAGCTGGAAACACTAACATGGACAGGAAAATTCCATGGACCTGAAAATTCCATATTAGCAAGGCTATAAAAGTAACAGAAAGAGAAAAGGACTTAGGCAATTTCAAAAAGCATATACTGAGTAGAACACAGGCCAGTCAGAAATCAAGTCAGTAACGGTTTGTTCCCAAAGCAACAAGTACACTATTAACAGCTTCTTTAACAGTGGCACATTAATAAGAGTCATGTCTTTCATTTTACTGATGTAAAGTGCTACTGATTTTTTCAATGAAGTTCATTCTATTTCTACCCCCTTAATGCAACATAAAAGGATCCAGTTCAGACTTTTGCTTTCTTGTCTTCGCACTGAGACTCAGTTCAAAAGAAGAAAGCATATAGTATGAGACAATTTTATACTAAAAAGCAAAATATAACAAGCATGCTTCCAGCTGAGTGTATATATTAGAAGAAAGCAGACAAAAGAATGTAAGAAAGCAATTCAAATAAAGAAAATAATAAGTATGAAATTATGTTAAGCCATAGCATGAAAAAAGTTATGACCAAAAAATGGCTTCCACAGCAGAAAAACCAGCACACACAGGTATTATTTCTAATAATATTAAATTTTTGTATTTTTAACACATAAAGCTTAAAAAAGAAGATTTAAATAAGTCTTCACTGCTGTTACCTGAAAAGAATCACCACTGAGTCTGTAAGCAACTATCACAATTACATATCCTTGAGCAAGGTATCGTTTAATTTAACCTGTTTTAAGTATCTTCTGTAGTTATTCCAGTTGCTTCATGGCAGAATATTGTATTTAAAATATTGTAATTAGTTTCAACAGCATCTACAGTCATCACTTAATGTACCTGTGAGGTTGCAACATATTCTCCCTTGCATTAGATCGATTAAGTATTGGTTTGAAAACACTGCATGCTGCATAACTCCACTGTGAAGCATTTTAAAACAGCATCACATTTTTACTGAGCATTAGTTATATTACAGTACTATCAATAATACCTGAAAGTTCACACCAGGATAAAGCTTTCACTGCCAGAGCAAAGACGGCTTTTCTCTATTTGCTTATAGCAATGACCAGAATGTTTCTCAAGTTAGGAAATTAAACTTCATCAGCAAGAACATCTCAGGAAGGTTACAGAATCTCTGCTACTGGAGGGTTTTAAGAATAAATCACCACCAGGGTGGATGCAGGTATAACTGACTGGGTCTTGGACCGAGCAATTAAGGGACCTCTTTGAGGTCCGACATCCTCAGAATCCTGTTTTCAGCAATTCCGTGTGGCAGCAAACATTGCCAGCTGACAGATGGTCACTTGCCGAAAGCAAAGAGAACTAGCTCCATTCTGATCAGGCCATTGGCATTTAATGCCATCCAGTAAGCAGCAACCTCTGACACATCTAGTGGATGAGTCTTAGCTATCATAGGCTTGAGACTGAACAAAGCTTCTTGACTGCCCTGATTGGTCTAGATTTCAGAAGCAAAAACCTCAGGCTATGGGCAAAACTGCATATCAAAAACTGAAAAAAAAGCCCAAAAAAACAAACACCACAACAAATGCCAACCACTCTTCCTACAAACACCATTCCAGGATACCCAAGGAATCCTTGGATTCCTAAAGCTTGAGCAATCTTTTAGATTAGACAAAGATTATATTATCTTAAACAAAAGACATTTCTGGAGCAGCAAGACTACTAGAGCAGGATGAAGTCAGACAGGCACGCTTACTCGACTTCTTTTTTTACTTCACATACACAGAGTCAACCCCATTATCAACCCACTGAAGTAGCCTTTTCTGAAAGGGCTAATTCAAAAATTACCCTGTTAACCCAGGTGAATACAATAGCTTTGCACTGCAAGCTTAACAATCACCTGCTATAGTTAAGAGTATTCCAGGCCAAGAAAAATTTGGCCAATCTGTTAGTGAAGAAAAGAAGGCATGGGAGCTAGCAATGAATGACTGACAAGAGTTTAACAGTAAGATGGGCTATTTCAGAGGTACTGCCTAAAGACAAGAGGAGGTCAGGCTACTATTAGTCTGAACTTGAAGACTAACCCTTATGAAACCACCAACTTACGTTGTACCCAAAATGAAATAGTTGTAATACTAGCGTGATCCCAGACCAATGGTAAAGGTAACAAAGAGACAAAATTCAAAAAATTTACAAATCCAGCCAATGTTTCCATCAGCAGGAGAGAAAGACATCCTCACATAAAGGCATAATTGTTTATAACTTCATTTTTGTCAATGCCACTCAGATCCACACCGACCATTTCAGAAAACCACGATTGCTTCTACCTAGGAATAGGCAACATTTATTTATGAATATTAAAGCTTCCTTGTATCTACCTCTAACTATTTTAATTTAACAGCAAGGTTTCAATTTTTTAGCATGTTAAATTTAAACTTTAAAAACTTTACTTCTGAAACAGAGAAAGATCCTCTCAGGTGATTTAACAGCTTAACTTCTAAAAGAATCTATATGAATTACAACCTCACTGCCAGCCATTAATGGCTGATAAATGATACTAAATTTTTGGGTGTTAACTAGCATAAAACTCCTGCAGCCCTTGATGATAGTCCACATTCATGATTATTCCAATCTACTCAACAATGCATCTGACTTAATACTGACCAAATAATAAAGAAGCATAAACACCCTAAAAAGAACAAAAGCCATTACTTTTGTCTGTATATGGGGCTGTGTGTCCCTTTAGCAAAGGAGAAACAAAGTTTTTTTGTTCATTACCATCAGTAATCCTACAACATCCTAAAATTCTCCAACATTGTGCTGAAACCCACAATACAACAACGAACATTATCCATCTTAAAAAATAGTAGGATCTGACTAGGACAGAGTTGTGGAGCCAACACCAACCCTAAAATGGATTAGGTAAAAAATGGAGCATCTTATTTAATAATGTATTAAAATTACTGTTTTTTTTCCCCAAACACACTCTGAAAACTTAACATAATTATCAAGACCATGTCTTAACACAGATTAGGTTTTCCACAAACTATATTTAAATTGTCACAAATTTTCAACCATGTTTTCTTTTTTCCAAAAGAAGTGCACATTCAGAAGTGCTGTGCTACAACATGTGACCTCCAATTTTGCATATCTGTAAAAAAAAATTTTAAAAAAATATGCTATGTAATACAAAAGTGCTATCTTCCTAAAGACTGTTCCAATTACCAAAACATCAGCTAGAAAACAAAATCATACATAAGAGTAATGCTTCCAACATTTAACTTAAAAATAGCGCATCTTACCCCCTGTTCCAAGAACTTTCAGGAGCTCAAAGTTTTCAATGCCAACTTTCTCTGCATGGCCTGTCAAATTTGCTGAAAGGAAAAAAAAAATCACATCAGATATGTAGTACACCAAAACATCACGCTGACATCTTACTACAGCCCCAGTAAAACCAAATTAGCAGTTGAATGAAATAAGCAGTGCTAAGAAGACATCCCAATTTCATACTGTATTCAACTTGAAAAGCAAGGGAAAGCAATTTTCTTGCTGCCATCAGTGTACTCAAAGGTGTAAAATCACAGAACAGTAATTGAAGCCCATCTAGTCTGTATATACCATCTTCCAGTGTATCACTGGGTACCTCTGAAAAGAGTCCAGCTCCATCTTGTCTGTAATCTCCAATCACATAGTTACAGACAACAATCAGGCCACCTCTTAGCCCTAGCACCCTGAATACTCTAATTTTTTATTTTATTTTATAGCGTGTGGGATGACAGAGCTCCAACAACTGTTCATGCATTTAACACAGGATTGTTAAAGACTCTCCATTAGTATCAAGTAGAAATTACCTTAAGTCTACATAACTCACAAGTATGGAAAAATCTAAGCTGCTACAAAGTTGTGTCATTTGTTGCACAGTCTGGAAACAGGAGGTTTTATGTTTCTACAAATCTATACCACTTTGGGTACTTATTTTGTCTAACATACGTTTTTCTAAACAGGGATGTAAAGACCTCTGTTTGAAAAAAGGGATTGTGCAGGACTGCTTTATTGTTTATTGCCTTTTTTTTTTTTAATTTCCTAAGCTCCTTAACGAAAGCCTTAAGCAGTTGCCATTTTTCCATCCTTGACTCCTGGCATACTATAATGCATCCATTTGCATCAACATGACTACAAACCATTCAGCAAAAGCCCTCACTGAAATGATCCAGGCTAAAAAGCAGCACGACAAAAAAGTAATTAAGCTTGATAATTCACATATAAGTTCAGTTCCCTGATCCACTTTACTGAGCAGCTTCATAAGCACAATTAATGAAGCAGCATCAAGTAGCAAATGAGTCAATATGCACCACAGGAGCTGACCTGAAGCTCGCTGTAATGCTCCTGATTGCAAACAACAAATACTCCTGCTAGAGCTACATCACAGTCACTGCTTAAGACAGCAGTAAGGAAGCCACACTCATGTGCCAATAAAGGAGTTATAGCAAGTAAGGCAAACCTAGACTAAGTTAGTGTCTATACAATTAGGGTCTGTTCTGTCACAGAAAGTAAACTGTCTCCAAGCAATTTAATATTACATATTACTCTTCTTAACAAGTACTGAAAATGGTACTCAACATACACAGTTTTAATACATTGTCTTTCCTGCCAGGGACATCAGTAGTCACAGACTATTCTAAAGAGACCAGGGCTAGAGTATCCATCTTTTAACAAAGGAGAGGACATCACTGAAGAGATTCAGGACACAGAATTTCTCTAGACACCAGCAAAGTAAGTGCTGAACTTGGGGTGGGAAAAAAGTTTTCACTTCAAAATCCACCAATTTGGATCTTCCACAATGGACTGCTCCAGAAAGGTTTTACTATCTCACATCCTTTAGGAGCGTCAGCAGAAGGCTTTTCAATTAAAAATGCTTCTAAAAAGTAAAACAGTCACTTAATCCTACCATATTCTTGGAACTGAATAGGAAGAGTGGAACCCAGAGAAATGCTGCATCTCCAGTAACATGCTGAAGATTTGCAGTGCTGGCTGTGATCCTAAAAAGAGATCCAGTCTTAAAACTCAATCCA
The DNA here is from genome assembly GCF_031753505.1 of Anomalospiza imberbis. Classification (NCBI taxonomy): domain Eukaryota; kingdom Metazoa; phylum Chordata; class Aves; order Passeriformes; family Viduidae; genus Anomalospiza; species Anomalospiza imberbis. The sequence goes on along the minus strand of NC_089686.1, from coordinate 16,633,567 downwards.
TTGATCTAAACTGTACCATAAACTCACATTCAATAACATTAGTAAAACCTTTTCCACTTTCATGAGGCTACACAATAAAAAGCTGAGTGCTATCTGGTTTGAATTATTATGTACTTCTTTCAATGTGAGCTGTAATTTTGCACTCTCTCCTTAATTCCATTTTTACTTCCACTCAGGATGCTTAATGGCCTTATCCTAAAAAAAAAAAAAAAGTCTGAAGGTGACTGTAATATTATTTTCATAATAAAAGGAGAAAATTACACCACAAATAAGCATATGATAACTGCAAAATAAGACCCACCTAATTCTTTTTACATTATATTGAGGAAAAAAAGCCATCCCACAAGAAAGCTAAAGGATGCTGCATAACACACACAAGTATGACAGGACACTTGAGACAAACTCTCTCACAATTACTCCCTATAAAGCATGAAGTCAAATTGTCCTTCATTAAAAATAGGAATAACAAGCCTTCAAAGCTATAAGAAAAGATGAAAAATTCCCAGAAAGTGCTCCTCCCAATGTTGCCACATGGCAATGGTTTTGCTCCAAGAGGCTCAATTGCAGTGCTCAGTCCATCTCTGAAGTCATACTGCAAGAAAAGCAAGCTGAAGAGCCTGTTTCTGCCATTTTCTAATAACACCCCTAGAGCAGTCCTTTGTCTTCATCTGCTGAAAGCAGGTGTAGCACTTTCACACTCTAGCAGAAATGAAGTGCAGTTTCTCCAGGAAAAAAGTTGTCATTCCAACATTTCCTTCAACCTGCTTTCTGAAGCATAAATCTCAAAAGATCAATTATTCTATTCACCACTCACTCCCAGGAACATGAATGACCATTTCTTGAGGACCTTTCACCAGGGATGCTCTCTGCAGCTACAAAACTGTTTCAAAACTGAGGATTTTAAAGGATTGCAATGAGACCACTACTACTACTATGACTGACAGAACAGTGAAAGGCTTCTCACACCTCACAGACATCGCTGTGCTGGAAATGGTATCAGAACCCAACCCAACAATTGCCTGTGCAAAATGCACAGCCTATCTGTAAAGACTGCAAGGGGATGTACACTGGTGAACAGAAAGCAGCTTCAGAAACAGAAAATTTACTTCTCCATGCACTTTTTTCTTCAAGTGTCTGGACACATCAGCTAAAGAAGTGCACCAAGGAATGGAACAAAGTTAGGATAGGAAGAGAAGCACTGCGCAAGTCAACAAGATGAGAGTTTCTCCACAAGTATGAAGCTACACATGACACTAAAAAGGGATGGTTGTACATAATGGGGGGGGGGAAGGTAACAAATCCCCTTGGAGATTAGCTCACTGCATACTGACACAAATTAGAAGAATCCTGCATTTACTAATATTCTACTGTAGTCCACACCAATCAGCGTTGAACCAACATGGTTAAAGAGAGTGTGCAGCTGAGGTAAACAGCAAGAGACAAAACATCAACTCAGAAAAAATAGCAAATGGAAAGGCTAGGACATCATAGCATCCATAAAAAAAGAGGAAACAGAGATACTGGTCACCATCATCACCTCTGAAGGCAGGAAGAACAGAAATATCCAGAAATAGTACCACTGCAAAGACAAGCCTCCCTCTACATGCAGGGACACCAGTGCACAAAGACTAGTGCTGTAATTTTCAGTCCCCTGGAAACAGGGCAGCCTGTCAATCCAGACTACAAGTTCTCCTTGATGGAGGATCTCCAGATGATGTAAGACGCATGATTGTCATCTGCACTACACCTGAACTTTGAGAAGGCCAAGACTGAACTAAGAATTGTGCAAGCTGGTACTGTGCAATGATTCCATAAGCTTTTAATTGCACATTCCAACAGTGTTTGTTTTCATGTTAAAATGTGCTCTGTCCTCTGCTTCTGACTCTACTGCATATAGGTCTTGAAGCAAAAAAACTACAGCTTCCTCTACTGAACTAGATCGAGCTCTGCTAGAAGTTGAAACTTGTCTCTGCAACACAAGACCAATACTTCAGTTTCATTGAGCAGAACAATGAACCTCAGGCAATTTTAAGAGCAGAGAAAACAAGACGGAAAATTAAACAGAAGACATTCTGCAATACTCCAAATATTAGGTTGCCATGTCTAGTATCAGTATTAACTTGATCCTAAACTACTACTTCAGAGAATGGCCCATCCTCACTCACCTAACACATCTACTGAAGTCACAGAACAGATCAGATTTAAAACAGCATCACAGAACAGATGCTGTTTTAAATCTTGTATGTTTATGCCTTACTCAGACTGGAGAGAGGGTGCACACTCTTTCAAGAGGGGAAAAAACTGCAACAACATGCAATAGAAACTATGCAACTATTATTTACAGACACGGAAGAAAATGCATATATTATACTGTTTATCTGCTATATAGAGCTATACTTCATTACTGGTTACAGCAACTAGAACTATTTCTGAAGGAAGTAAAAGTATCCTCAAGTGCTTGAAGTCTGAGACCATTGCCACCAAGTGTCAGGTCATTGAACAAGAGCACCATTTAATCAGCTCAGGGTACTATCCTACAAGTGTTAAGTGGAACTTAAAAACCATAACATCTTAAGAAGCTTTTTCTTAGGCAAAAGAAAGAATGTAGAGCAAAAACAAAACACAAACAGAGTTCTGAACTGGTGTGAAAGAAAAGAATACACAGTTCATGTTGCTCTGAACTCCAGAGTATCAGCTGAGGTAACTGGGCTGGTAACTGCTGATTCTCTAGAATATTATACGCTTAAGGGTAAGACCACCTGATCTGAGAAAAAAAATCGAAAAAAATTTGGAAAAAATTCAAGCTCTCACAAAGCTGCTGATTCCATTCTAGAAGGCTTGGAAGCCAAACTTTACACAGCCAAAGATGACAAAGACCTCTGAAGTATTACCAAATATAATATGTATACATTTATGTATGTACATGTATGTTTAACAGCATACATGTATACTGCATGGAATACAGTATGTGGAAATTCAGAAGCATAAAATGCTGTGGAAAACAATAAGAAACTGTCATTACCATCATGAAAATAGAAGATAGAAGACTATCCCACCAAAGATATTACTTGCATGTAGAAAGTTGAAATAAGTATAAAAGTCTAGACATCTGAGATTAATGATGCAAACTTACAGAAGTCTGAACTAGAAAATGCTCCCTGTTAAGATCCATTTGCATTCAGCAGCAGCCCTTTTTCTCTTACAGAGGCAACTTCGCTATGAGGTTTATCATAACTGTGAGCTGAATCACTATGAGGTCACCAAGACTGAACCCTGAGGCACCACCATGGTCAGCTAGAAACTTAATGTGTAGCAACACATCACATAATTGCAAAAAAAAAAAAAAAAAAAACCAAACAAAATGTAATTAGACAAGATGCTAATGAATAAAATTGCTACAGATAATCTAATGCTGAACAGAGTTGATACAATCAGATATCTAAAGAGTGTGCATATCTTCTCAAACAAAAAAACGTATCTAAGTACAAGACATGAATCAACTTCAGTTTTCTCTATCATTAGTAATGAATGAAATAATTTATAAAAATTCAGTCACAGGCACCTTGGACACAGCATCAAAAGTAACAGAATATAAATTAATTTATCAACAAAAAATAGCAACTGGTAACTTACATCCTGATGGAAGGTATTTACATATTTGGTTATGCAGACATTAACAAGGAAACTTAAGAATTATCTTCTCCCAGGTAAAGCTTTTATAACCATCTATCCAAGACAGGATAAAATATTTACAGGTGTTCAGAAAAACGAGAAGAGGAAACAGTCACAATAGATCCCAAAACAAAACAAAAACCCAAATAAACTGACTGCATGTAATGCGAGTCTTTCACAAACCAGTCTGCCTATCTACCGACTGAGAAAGAAGCAAAGAAATCTCAGTAGGACTTGCACCTCATTGTTGGGATTCTGCAGGGGGGAGGAGACAGAGAGCATGTTTACCATAAGAACCAAATTATGCAATGATGGGGATAGAACAGAAATATTTATGTGAAAAATATACTGGGGAAACATCCTCAGACACCCAGGCCTTGTCATATGATTGAGGAACTCCAGCAAGTGTTCTTTGAACTGCCTTCTGAATAAAATTTTAAGATGTATTAACATGGCATGTAAGACTCCTAAATCAAGCATGAGCTTTTCAACCATCACATTTAGAATACATTGGATCAGAGCTAATAAAAAGGCTGACAATGAAGACTGCATCTTAGTCCTCATTTACATTACACATTTTATAGAACATCACTGGAACAATGACAGCAAAATGATCAGTTGTACCAGGCCCTTGTACAGATCATTTCAGCTAGGTTTGTTGGATTCCAAAACCTGGAGGGGGGAAAGCAAACAAACAAAAAAAATCCCACTCAACAAAAACAAACAAAAAGCCACAAACACAACCCAGGAAAGATCAATGGCCATCCTTCTTCATAATCAAGGCTACCAGAAGATAAATAACAAGAAATTCCTAGACTACAAAGAATTTTTAGAAAATATTGATTGTGTAAAGAGTAAAATCTGGAGATTTAAGCGGTATTAAAGATGATTAATAAACTTAAAATACTCTTTGTAGTTCCCACAATCCAAGAAAACATATATTTAGTGCTCAAAAGAGTAAAGTGGAAACAAAAGCAATCCAAGCTTTGAAATAGTCAACTATTAGTACCTCCTGACCCCTAAACAATATACAAAATTATTGTTAATATTAACATATTATATAATATTATTTTATTATACGTAATATATTTAGTATGTAATGTTATAACATATTAGAATATTATATCTGTATATTTTAAGTAAGTAAAACAAAAAAACTGTCTTACAGAAAATTTTATTTTAAAAGTATCTTTTAAATCTCATAAAGTTTTTTTTTAAAAATAGAAAAAATAAAGTATTCTACAGGTGCCAGATGTACCTGCACAGTGAAGGCCGAGTTCTCTATTCAGTGCGTGATCCATCACGTTTTTTAGTCATAGGAATTTTCACAATTCCCTAGAATGTAACATGAACCTTCTAGTTTACAAATAAATCCATTCTAATTGAAGTTCCCATTCAAGAAGGTATAACTAAGAATTTGCAAAATTAAACCCTATAGATAATCCACATATTTATTTTCTGAAGCCTTTTATAGTTTCATACTGAATTATAAGTTTGACTCAAGGAGAAGCTCCAAATTCTTGTCCCTTTCGATTCTGCAGGCTGTTGCTACATTAACTTCTGGGCTATACATGCCTTTTCTCATGCATGTCTGGCAAACTGCAAACTAAAGCAAGTTCTTTAGCCCAAAGATTGTGATAACATTAAAACAAATCCAGTATCCTCTTCAAAACAGACTTGCTAAAAGGAGAAGAACAACACTTTGCTTTTGTAAAGCAAAACAAACAATGTGTATAGAGCCCATTGCCCATATATTCAAGGAGTGTCTCAAGTTCCCGTCAAGATCCCAGTTTTGATAGTCTCTGCCTCTCCCTGGGCAAAGCAGGGAGTTCACAAGCATGCCACAAGATGGGCAACCTCCTACCAGTCACTCACACACACTTAAGGTATAGGATCCTTTGATCCTTTTTTCCAGAAACAAGAGGAGATGGGGAGGAAATCTCACTCTTAACCGTTCTGTTTCCTTCTGATCGTCTGACATCACAAGCCTTTTCTTCCCTTTCAATACCCTTCTCTATCATGTAAAATATTTCCTCTGATAGGCTTCATGTTTGCCATTGTTCAGTTCTGAAGCATCACCAAGCAACAGAAATGTTAAGATGCAACAATGTTCTTTTTTCACTGTAAACAATATGTAATTTCTAAGGTCTGCAAAAAGATTTAAAATTTGCATTAACTCTGAAAGTTAGCCTTCAAAAAATAAAATCTTTCCAAGATTCCAGAAATAGATGCTAAAGAAAACGTCATTTTCTTATTATTTTCACCAGAGAGCTTCAGTGAGAATCAGAGAGAGTCACCACTTCCTACTATTTCAACTTTGGCAGAGTTTTGCCTCTGCTTCCTGAAAAGAGATTCCATTTTCCCCAAAAACTCATTTTCCTTCCCAAAGTGAGACAAGAAAGACAGTAACTATTTTGAAGTGGCCGAACTGTGAGCATTCTATTAAGAACAAAAATGGTTTGGTGTTAGGAAAAGAAAAAACTTGATAAATACAATTAGAAGAATATCATTATCAAATTATATGTGTCCTAAAAGTCACTGCTCTGTTTTATCTGCAAAACATCATATATATACAAACAGAGCAGTGCCCAGTATTTGTAACAGAGCACATCACATGCACACACACAGAGGCACTCAAGCGTTCCTTCCCTATCACAGACCCAATCTACATGCCTATCAAGTGATGTTTTTCCAGCAATTACTTTTTGGTCATACAAGAGAGGAATTTCAGGGCTCTAAGTCTATGAGATATAAAGCTAAAATTAAACCTGTCCCTACATATCAAAGCCAGCATTGTAATTTCAAAGTTTAAAAGAAGTCAAGCTGTGGTGTGATAGGGTTAACAATCAGCTGGTCTATGTAGCAACAGCACTGCATACGCTCTAACTTAATGCATTTTCATATGCTTCCATACTTGCTTGGAGCTGCTAACAATCATCTGTTTCATTCTTTAAGATCCTCATTCCATCTTAAATTCAAATTCTAAAGTATGTTCACTTATTCACTTGGCCATAATGCCTGTCTTCATTTAAGACTTTTAAAGCAAACCCAAGACCAAGTAATTGCAAATGCAAAGTGTAAATGTGGGTTTACCTGCATTCAGTTGATTTGAATTAGTGAGCTTGTTACCAGGGGGTTCAAGTAACAGCTTCCAAAATATGAAAAAATACTGCCTTCTAAAGAAGCCACTACTTCTACTACAATAGTAAATTCTTTCAAAGTACTCTGGAGACTGACCTCTTTTTCATCTGCCAACTGACAGCTACTTTCAATCTGTAATTCAAAATTATTAAATTAGTCACAGAGCTAGCACCATCAAAGAAAGGACACAGAGATGAGGGAAACACTGGAATCTAAACAAATTGCACAATAAAGGATATTCATGATATAGAACATATTTAGGAACGACAAAGATCCGCTGGCTCCAAATTCCAGTTCTTGGAATTCTGTCCTCTCACTCTCTTTCCCAAAATGAAGCAAAATTAAATAATCATGCTGAATATGCTTTAAAAATGTGGTGAGTTGACCCTAGTCAGCAGCTAAGCATCCACACAACCAGAACCAGTACAAAAATCCTTTGAACATCCAAAGTATCCTATACCTTTATATATTTCTGCATCAACAGAAGCTGACTGCAAGTTTTCTCCTCAAATTATTGTATCTCTGTGCATTGTATAGAGCAGTTCTGAAACAGCATCTCCATACGTCTTGCATAGCAATGACACTATTGACACCTTCAGGAGTAGGAGTCTCCCAGGAGTACATGACAGAGCAGCTCCCTCCTCCACCCTAGTGCTCCAGAAATAGACAAGTCATTGCTAGAAAGCATTTTTCAGAACGCAGAGTTTTCTAAACACTGAATATGGAGAACAAAGAGAGGAGAAGCAACTTATTCCTACTAAATTGAATTTCAGAACCTTAAAAGACAAACAAGGTTGAGAATTTTTAAAATAAAACAGAGAACTGGTACTTCATACAGTTATATATATGATCAGGGTTAAAATCAATTTTGCTTATTATGCTACATTGTTTATTCCTCAAACTATCTTTAAGTAACGGCCCCTCAGGGATACGTGTTCTCAGCCTTTATAAAAGAAATCTAGAAAAAAAAAGACATAGCTATGTAAATATATTGAATAAATGCGTCCCATTTCCTTTCCCCTTACCTTTTCCTCTTCCACACTTAAATGTAGCAACACCTATCGAGACAACTATGTTTTCCAGCAGCTCTTTTGCTTCTTCTTGAAAGAAGTAAACTACAGTCCCTTCGATTTCTGTAGATATCAAGAGACCGCCTTTTTTTTTCTTCCCTCCTCCTCCTTCCCCCGCCAAGCCGTGTTCCTCTGGGGCAGCGCCCCCGACCCCAGAACCGAGGGACAGCGGGGCAGGAGGCAGAACGCCACCGAGGAGACCCAGCACCACCACCTGCCTTTCACATCGGCCCATTCCAGAATGTCAACTACATCAAGCAGCTCTCAAACTTTTGCAGTGAAGGGCATCATATGCTTACTCTCACTTCATCATGGAGAAAAAGATGATGACAGAAAAGGAATGAAGGACATGGTTAACAGCACCTTCATTCTTAATCAATATAGAGACTATACATTCTGATTATGTTTTACACGCTCTTCTAAACTGACGTTAAAATTTAGATTTACTGCAGTGTTCAAGTTGCCTGGAAACTTCTGAGAAGCAGAGAATCCCAATTAAAAAGAAATAATGCTCTTCCCCAACACAACAACGGAGGATTTCTGTTGTACCTTTAAAGGTCATACGTATTTCACATGTTGAACTACTTCTCCAGAGGGTCGTCAAGTAACTACCGAGCTACAAGAAGACTCATAGACTGAAAATCCAGATAACTCTGTGGTTACGTGTTGGCACATTCCCCTCCCTACAATTCCGGCATTTCACCGAGGTCAAAGAAAAGCTGTCACATAAAACGACTTCATTTAGGACTGGAACAAACCGGGCCCCCAACACAGTCATAGAAGTCGATCAAATACACAACTTACAAAAAAAAAAAAATTGTTTCTAAGACAGCCTAGCTACCCTTTATCTCCTTCAAAAGCGTCAAATACCACCAGGAAGTGGGAAAGGGGAGCCAGGCATGGAGCAGAAGTCGAAGTGAACTACTTTTTTCAGAAATAAGGCCCCCTCCCCGCCCCCATCGTACACGCTCCCGCCCTTATATTCCAGCTCGTCCTCTTTTCCCCCCGCCACTGAGATTTCCCTACCGGTCCCAGCCAACTCTCGGAGCTCCCTGCTCAGCCGTGTTTTCCCCAGCCCGAGCCCCTCCGCCCCGGCGCGACCCCCGGGCCCGCCCGCTCACCGTTCCTCAGCTCGTGCTTCACCGTGAGGAGCGGCAGCTCCGCTTCCCCCGAGGGTCCCTCCATGTCCTCACGGGCGGCTCCCCTGCCCCTGCCGCTCCCGTGAGTGTGAGCGCGGCGGCGGGGGACGTCACCTGGCCCGAGATGGGTTCTATTTTCCAGGGACGGTCCGGGGCAGAGGAGCCATGCAGGCGCGCTGGGGTCTGCCGCTCTCCCCTCCGCCTTGTTAGAAAACGGGGCGTGGGGGGGGGGAGGGAAGGGAGAGGCGGACGCGGGGGAAGAAAACCCCAAACCTACACCACCCAACAACAAACAGTTATTAAAATCTAGGGAGGCACACGCACGACGGCTTCCCTCCCCCGGCGCTCAGAACCAGCCCATGTCCTTGCGCCTCCCCTCCCCCGGGCTCCGGCCGCCCTCCCCGCCCGACAGCGGGGAGCCGAGCGGAGCGGAGCGGAGCGGAGCGCGGCCGGGATAGGCTGACCGGCACGGGGGGAGGAGCGGCAGCGCCGCGGGGAGCGGCTCCTGCTCCGGCGCGCGCGCCCCCTCCCTCCCCGGGCCGGGCGCTCATTGGCCGCGCGCGCCCGCGAGCCCCGGCTGCCGTCGGGCAGAGAACGTTCCCCGCGCGCCGCCCCCGCCCTTCCGCCGAGCGCCGCGCGCCCCCATTGGCTCGGCGGCTGCGCCAACCGCCGGCTCCGCCCCCCGCCTTCCCCCCGGCCCTACTCCCCGATCTTGTTTGTAAACATTCCCGCCCGCCTCTCCCGCTGACCCCCGACCCCCGCGGGAGGGCGGGCGCTGCGCTGCCGAGAGGTAAGGGAAGGCGCTGATTGACCACTGGAGCTGGCAATCACCTGAGGGAGGGGCCACGGCGCCCTTCCTCGCGTTACGGGCTGGTTCCATCGTACTCGAAGGGGGGAGCGGCCGTGGGCTGACCCACTCGCAGTGGCGGCCGGGGTGGAGCTGAGCTCCAGCCTGGCGCGGGGGATGCGGCAGCGGGACGGGAAGCGGGGTATCTCCACGGAGGGGCAGGGAGCAGCGGGGCAGAGCCGGGGACGGGGGGATTCCCGCAGGGCCCCGCCTCCCCGCACGGGAGGCGCGGGCGGTGCGTGCGGACTCGCGGCGGCGGCGCGGCCGGGCTGGAGAGCTGCGGCACAGCGGCCTGTCCGCCTGCCGCCCGCGGCCGCGCGCTCGGGCCACCGGCCTCAGGGGCCCCAGAACACGGGGCCGCGGGTGGCGGGGCGCCCGGTGCACGCAGGCGCCCCGGGTCGCCCCCGATGCCGCCTTCGCACTTGGCCGGGGCCGTGGAGGGGGCGGCGAGCGTAGTCGCCTCTTGGGAGGTCGCAGAGGCCGCACGTACTCAAGTTCAACCAGCCTCGGTGATCGCTGGAAAGGCGCACGGCCTGCGGGGTTGTCGCAGCTCAGGAGGTGCCTGGCAAGGGCTTGCTTGCCGTGAGGTGGGAGTGGGCGAGGTTGCTGGGTAGGTATATCCACGTGCCCCGTTCACCTTGCCTTGCCTGGGGCGCGTTCATCTGGTCCCTTTAGCTGCGAGGGAAGCGCTGTCCCCAGAGAGGGCTTTGTTTTTATTGTTGGGGGAGATACGGTTCAGAACACAGCGGATCTGTTCATCTCAGTTAAGCGTCTCAGCCAGTTGTGTTTTGGAGGCAATCTGGTATTTCTAAAGCTGTCCTCATTTCCTTGCAACAGATAACGCAAATGACTTTTCTCTCCGTTTCTTATTTACGGTAATTTCTGACTCGTTGCTCTTGAGTGCCACTGCTTCTATCCTTACACACCAGCTGCTAATTCACAATGCCATGTCTCAGCAGTAGTGTTCACACAGAGTCTAATTAAGTTACATCAAGGATCAATGAAATAAAATGTCTTATGTTAATCCATTATTCACATTCCAATATTAAATATTTGTGTGTTTGTACACTTATATGTAAAAAATGTACGTACATGTATTTCCTGTGGACTAATTGGCTATTTAAAGTCAGTGAGAGTTTCTGCTTCATAATTTATATACCAGAGCTCAGGTTTATGGTGCCTTTGCAGTTGACATCCCAGAAATTAATAATACTACCTAAGGGTTTCATAGTATTTTTGATAAAACCTTTGAAGGTTTTTCCCACCAAGCACTGCAGCTGTTCTGTTGAGATATCTCCCTGTGGCATATGGTACACACATAACTCCTCCAAAAATGTCCATCCAGTTACTGCCTTTCCACCTGTATTGTATCAAAACTATGAAAATAGAAAGTCTGAACATGGGAGATATTTTCCAACTGGAAAATACTTGATTCCCTAACTTTTGTTACTTGTTTTTAGAAGCATCGCTATTACAGAGAAAGTAAATATTATATCAGTATAATATTCTGGGAATAATCAGTATACTATAAAAGGGAAAATGGAAATAGTAAACTGATTAAATTATTTGTTAACTTATTATGAAATTAATAAGTTTTTGCATCTTTGTAACTAATGGCTGCTCTGTACATCTGGTGGGGACTGTGAGATTTACATCTTCATTACAAGGCATAACAACTACTTCTGATTGTTCCATGTCCCAGATACTAGATTTTAAAGAGCCTGGTGCTATATTTCATCCAGTGGCTCTACTAGCCTACACTTGGACTAACTGTCCCTGGCAGCCTCAGAGAAGTGAAGCTGAAATCTGACTCTATTTACCAGCACTCAATGTGAAGGGTGCTGGCATAGAATCCAGTAGTTGTTAATAGTCTTGGTTTCAGATGTTCATAGCTTGACAGGCTGTATCTGCTTATTGGCCCCAGGCTGAAAATTTCTCCTTTCAAATTTCAGCTAAAACAGCTTTTAAAAATGATGCAATAACCCTAAAATACCAAACCAAGAATACTCATCCATGCTGACAATGCATATAATAAAACACAGTGATTACTCTGTATATTTCAGTTTAAGATGTGATTGGCCTTGCAAAGTACTACTACATGAACTGGAAGTTTTTATTATCACTGAAGGATCCCCTGATGTACTTGGAACATGGTCATTCCATTTAAAAAAAATTAACATTTTCTTTACATAACAGTTTCTCCAGTGTTAAAATGTTTTTGAAGTGGGATTCTTGTGTCATATCCAGAAACAGCAAAGCAGCCCTGCTTGAATGCTTGGAAAGAATCCCACCTTTTGACAGACAAAAGAGCTATACTTGCACTGAAATACTAAACCTTCTGTCAGGAGTCCATGAGTACAAGACTTCTCAAGTTTTCCTTTCAGCTGAGCTTTGGGAGCAGTGGAGGGTTAGACTTGGTTGTGTACTTGACATAAGAGTAGATCTACCTTCAGCGGAATGGTCCAGGCACAATGGGCTGGTGACGTTGCCTCCGTCATACAGCAGAATCACATGGCTTTGTGGGTGGCTCTTAAAGGACAGAGTTCTGTCAGCCTTAAGGGTAGATTGGAATTACAGATAAGTGGAAATATACAGGCTACATCTGTACCAGAAAATGAAACTAATTAGGACTCATTCTGTAGATGCCAGGGAAGTGGCATGACATCGCATGGTGCAGCTAAATTCTTTCCCCTTCAAAACAGTGGCCTTTTTTTGCACTGCCTCCTGGATTTGTCAAGACAGCATACCATTACTGAGCTATGCTAGCCTCCAGCTCGGATGTACAAAGACATTGCCTGGAAGAATACTGGCCAGGGACGCAACCATTCCTGGAAGCATGCCAGCAGTCACAAGTATGGATAGTCAGGTGCCAGCACTGATTGGACTTTTGTCCTGTTTAAATCACTGCACAGACTGTCACAGAGTCAGATGAGGGAGGAAATTTGGCTCAAGCCTGCAGCCAAAGCAGCATGAGAAAGTCCAGGAAGAGTGATGGGCTTAGACCCAGAGGGAGTACAAACTGGTCTGTAAGAGATTTCTTGTTATTTTGGAGAAGTAAAACCACTGTTGGTATGTAAACTGTGCTTCTAGAAGGGCAGTTTAACTGACTGAAAATGTTACTTGCATTTAAATACATTTGTGTGTATGCTGCAACACTGAAAAATCCTACTGCTTGTATGATGTGCATACGATAAATTACCCCTCTGGTGTAAAAGGAAAAATATTTGATGTTTAAATGATTAAAAGCTATGGGGCAGTGCAGAGCCACTCATGCGCCATAGTGTAAATGGTTTGCGTTTTTTAAGCAGCATTTTCATATTCATGTGCACAACCCAACAGGTCAGTCAGCCAACAGTTCAGTGTTTGGGCTGAGCATGTGCTGCGAGTTTGGGAATATGGAGTAACACCATTCTAAAGATAGATGTCCCTTCTCTACCCCACAACACAACTGTTAAAAAAGATGTGTGTTTACTTGCCATTCCTAATTGTGAAAAGAGGGAGGAAAAAAATGCTGTGGGGAAATTCCCACATGGAAAGATATTGTTGAACTTCATTAAAGAAAAAGTGTCACAACATTTTGGTTCTAAAAGAGGTGGTGTGCCAAGCTGGTTTGAGGACTGAGGTGAAATTGAAATGCTTGGCGTACAGACTTCTGAGAGGAAATGAGAGAGAAAAAGAAGAACATGAGTGTTAGAGCTGCATATTTCCAGAGTGCCGGGACCTCACAGTTTTGAGGTATTTGATTTACTTTCTTTCTGAAGGGGAGCTGCTTATGGAAATTGTAGTTTCTGTGGAGCTAAAGTTGAAGGTGTTTGGTGATTTCTTATGGTCATTGAATTGTTACAGAGATAGGTGTTATTTTCAAAGGACAAATTTCTGAAAGCTAGATAATACAAAATGCTCCCCTTAATCACTCCATGGAGAGCATTTGCACAGTAGAAGAAAAAATGATTTGGAAACCACAAAAGGAAATTAGGGAAAGACTCACTGTGAAAGACAAAACATGACATGAGACAGCTTTTGTGAGAAATTTTAGTATAGTATTGGTTCTAGTTTTTAGTTTGCATATCTTCTCTGCAATTTTTATCTTTTGTTTAATCTGAATCTTTAATTAAACATTCTGTGCTTGGTAACTGTCAGAAAAGTAGACTGGGTAGGTATATTTGCTGTTAAAAGTATTTTTTGTGAAACTGCTCAGGGCAACAGTTTTATCTCTCTAAAACCACTTAATGTTTTTACCATGAAAGGAGAAGTTATGCTAAGCATCCAAGTCTAATAATTCTCTTAACGGAAGTGGTACAGCTCTATCAGGAAGTGGATCATTTCTTGAAAGAGTGCATTTAAGTGCTACTGCTTCTAGGGTCCCGTTTCAGTTAGTATTAATTTCTTCAATGAAAAGTGATTTATTTTTTTCTCCACTGTACAGTTGCAACTACCATTATTACAGGCAGCACCTTCAAAAGTTTAATTACTAAAAGTCTACATGGTTATAAAAGAGGAAAAAAATATATTGTCATGTCTCTTAGTTTCTGATAAGGAAGAGGAAAATGGATGAATGCTGTCCATAGGGGAGAGAAAGCAGCACTAGCCATTGAAATAGAAATAGGGGTTTATTTCACTTTTTGAACTGCTAAAGCTTCTTCAGGTAGGCAGAAATGAAATTTCTGTTTAATAAAAATTATTGACTTTTGTGTCCTAATCCTCACTCACAATAGTTTGAATTTTTTTCAGATTTGTTGGAGGGAACACAGAGGAGTGTTCTACATAATGCTGTCATTAAATCTCAGTAATATTCACTGAGAAAACTCAAAGTCCTTTTCAAAAAACCTGTATGTGAATTCTCACCATTTTGAAAATTTACTATCATCTTTGGAGAAGGGGACTTTAGAAAGGAGAATTTAATCAAGGTGATCTGAAAGCTAGTGATAATGAAATTAAAACTTTTAACTCATCATGAAAACTGTGAGTACATTCTGATAGGTGCAGAAGTTATGGTTCTGTTTTCCTACCCCAGAGAAGGAAGCATAAACATGAGAAAAAAAAGTGTTTAAATGGCAGAACTTCAGGCTGTGCATTGTAGTTCTTAAAGAGAGCCTGCAGAAAAAGAGTGAAAAGAAGTGCCACATAAAATTAAGGGAGAGGAACAATTTTTGAAGGGCATAAATGAAAAATAATAATTTGTGGAAATTAATTTTTCTTCTAATGATGTATTTAAAGGTATTGCATCTGTTAATTTACCACAGAGCAAAATGAGATTTAATGAAGTGAACAATTATTACTGAGGTTCCTTTCCCTTTATCATGAGAAAAGCTGTCTGATTATTGATTTTGAGCCTATTCTTTGAAATTTAAAAAGAGGTCTCTAGGAATTGAAATAACAGAAAAGAAAATCTGGAAACATATGGATAAATTAAGATAATATGTTTCAAACTTGGTGTATCTCCTGGAGTTTGAAAGGAACTTGGAGCTCCTCAGAAAAAAAAAAAAAAAAAAAAAAAAACCACAAAACCAACAAAAACTCCCATTAGTTTAAAGTACTATATTAGGTGACTGGAAGGCACCTCTTAACATAGAGTGATTTAATATATGCAGCATTACAACTAAAAACACCTTTAAAAGGACCAGGAAAATGTTTTGATGAAAGATTTCCCTTAGTTTTAAAGAACAAAAAGAAACTAAAATGTATTAGGAAATCAGTAGATAAATGTTTCCATTAACATGGCCTAAATGTAAAATACTATTGTGAAAAATCAAGTAGCAAAAACTATGATTGTGTGACTTGACACTAGAGCTAACAGGTAAATGGTATTGAAGCAATTCTATAATTTCATTACTGTTTTTCTTAATTTTTTCATCCCATACTGATTTATTTAGATACAGGATGCAAACTGGGGTATCTCTAGCTCAGCATTGCTGTCTCCAGCGCTGGCCAGGAGCAACTGCATAGTGTCATGAGAGTCTGTGGTTTAACAATGCAGTTTCTGAATAAAGACCTCCATTTGTTTGCTTTGACCTTGTCATTTGCTAATTTCCTCTGATGACCCATAATGATTTAGTTACAAAAGAGTGTGAAGAATTGTTACCTTTTATTTCTTCGATTATTTTGTTGCATCTGTCCCTATTTCATAGGCATACCCAAAATATGAAGCAGTAGCTTCACCACCTAAAAATATCCAGTAAAATATATAGTGTAGATAATCTGCTGTAGAGGTTATGCACCAGGCACTTGGAGGTCTTTGAGCTTTCAATAATCCATGCACAACCTCATTCATTTCATTTTTCTTAAGTAGAGGACTTCTAGGGGAAACCTAGATTATTTAAATGTTAGAACAGTCAGTTTTAATATCTCCTTTTTCTTTTTTAATGTAAAGTGTTTGCTGTGACAGTCTTTGAAGAGGATGTCAAACTCCAGTTGGTCAGAATGCATTTTAACATTCCTTTTGTAAATTCCTTGGGATTTGCATTTTCTCTGAAGTGTTAAAGACTTCTATGCAAATAGGTGCCCCATTAAGCAATTTTCCTTTGGCTGTCATTTATTAAGCCTGGCTAAGAGTGAGGTTTGGCATCCTCCTTCTTATGATATGTCACATTCAAGCTTACTTTTCTGTTGTGACTACTTCTTAATGTATTGATGTCTGCATGACAGCAATGCAGATTATTGACATTGTAAATAACTCCATTAACTCTGAGGTATTTCAACCCCCTCATCTGTGAGCATTTTTGAGCTTTAATAAAGATTTATACTAGTAACACCTCTCTATTTTTAAAAGAGCACATTCGTATTCAACCAGATTTTATTCCAGACCCAACACTGATTACACAAACTATTGCAAATTATTTGCTTCTCATTCAACTCAGTTGCCTTTCTACAACTCTAGTGAGATGCATCTTCAAATTGGAAGTCAGTTGAGGCAAATGCCACAGATTCTTAGAATTACTTGTATTATGCAGAGTAGTTTGTGTATGACTTTGATTAAATCACTTCTTCTCTAAGTAACTGTCTTGCTTTAACCCCAGCCAAGCCCACCACCTGCTCATTTCACTGCATAAGAGCAGGTTTGGGGAGAGAACTGGAAAGGTAAAAGCTGGAAAACTCATAGGTTGAGATGAAGACAGTTTAATAGAGAAAGCAGAAGCCACACAAATGAGCAAAGCAAAATAAGGAATTAATTTACTGCCTCCCATGGGCAGGCAGGTGTTCAGCCATCTCCACTAGAGCAGACCACAATCACAAGTGATGGTGACTTGGGAAGATGAAATCTGTCATTCCAAATGTGTCCCGCCTTCCTCCTTCTTTCACCCACTTTATATACTGAACTTATGATGCCATATGGTCTGGAGTATCCCTTTGGTCAGTTTGGGTCACTTGTCCCTGGCTGTGTCTCCCCACAGCCTCTTGTGCACTTCTAATTTCCTTGCCAGCGTGGCAGTAGTAAGAGCGAAAAAGGCCTTTACTTTGTGCAAGCCCTGCTCAGCAATAACAAAAACATCTCTGTTGTCATCACTGTGTTCAGTCAAATCCAAAACACAGCCCCATACCAGCCACTGTGAAGAAAATTAACTCTGTCCCAGCCAAAACCAGTTGTAAGGCTCCAAACAACTCACTTGATGAGACTTTTAACAGGGCTTACAGTTGTTCAGGTACTTTGAGTTAGATTCTTGGGAGAAATACTGACAAGATATTCTCAAGAGTTCAACAAAGAAAACTTTACTGGCAACTCTAGAATATCAAAGGATTTTGACAAATGGTTTAGAGCAGCATTCAGTCAACATAAACCACTTGTCAAAGTATTAATTTCACCCATTCAACTTTGCAAACTCAAAGCCTATTCAATTTTAAGTTGCTCAGAATTCCAACAAGAGGGAATCAGAAGAAACAAAAGATAGTGAAAAGAACAAATATAGCTACCAATTCTTGTGTTCCAGCAGTGTTCAACTAATAGAAATTCCAAGAGGAGAAAGGTCAAGATGTGCTTGTTTTATGTTCAGCCTTAAATACCCCTTGGCCTTCCTGGGCCCTTCCCCCAGGTGGGACTTCGGTCATTTGGCCACTCAGGAGCTGGATTGAGAGCTCCAGGGGCAGGTGAGCATTGCCTCCAGTGTGTTGGGGATTGGTATCAGTGCTGGGATGCCCGACACGTGGGAAGAATGATGTCTGAACTCCAATGACTTCAGAAGGCTAATTAATTACTTTATTATACTATAATTTTATTACACTATATTACAATAACAAGAGCTATCACTAACTAACTATATCATTAACTAAGTAACCAGAAAACCCGTGACTCTCTCCTGAGAATCCCAACACAGCTGTTGGATCTAGAGAGAGAGAGTGAGAGAGAGAAAATTATGTCTTTCTGTTCAGAGAATGTGAGTGAATGCCACATTCAGATTGGTGGCTCCTGTAGGGCTGGAGCCCACAGGCCCAGTGGGGTGTATGGGGCAGTGCACTGCCTCACCAGGGACATGTATCTATAATGTGGTGTGGCCTTATAATATTTTCCCGCCCAAGAATTTGGTTTTGGCAGTAATGAGTTGTGAGATGGTTGCCATTATTTTCCTGCATGGTTTGGTTTATGCATAAGATAAAATAATTACTTTTGGATAACAAGTACCAAAACAATGGAATTATAAATCATTTGAGTTTGGACAGGAACCCACTGCAGTCCCTGAACACTATCCTTTGATGGATATTTAAGGAGGAGATGCAGAGGATTTCTGAGGAAATCGTCAGAGCCTCACTGCTTTGACAAACAGCAAGTGTTAATCCCTTATTTAATCTTGTGTCTCAAGGCAGACCATACCCGTGTTTTCTGTAGCCTTTTATGTACCCTTTCGGACTTCGGTTATGCCATGTAAAAGTAATCCTGCCTCCTCTAAGACAGCAGTTGCCTAATCTTTCAAGTGCCTCTCTTTGTCTGCAGAAGTAAATGCCTTCACACCACCCACACATCCCAGGAGAGCAGCCTTCCCCCCACTCGCTGCCTCTGCTACAGTAGCAGCGGCATCCATTTGCCTTCAGTTACAGAGTTAAAGGGTGTTGCTGTCACAGCTGAAGGTGACGTTAAGTGTCTCTCACATCATCACTTGTCTCTTCCTATTATTGCTTTTACCCCTCTATGTTGAAGCTTCACTTTGCATCCTCTTAGATAGTTGAAGCTTTGGGCTACAATTTAATCTGGTTTAGCCTTATGGATTTGGTTGCTCGGTTTGGTTTTGTAAACTTTATTCCTGTTGGGATTCTTAAATGTGACTAATACAGAAGTCATATACTCTTATTAAACCATAACCTTTTCTAGAATAACCATAAAACCAAAACATTTAAACAAAGTCTACCTATACATTTTATTAATAATCCTACCATCCCTTGTTTGTAGAATATTCATTGCTAATCCTCATCTATTTACTTCGGAGAAACTTATCTCTTGTCTTTCCTTGTCTTATTATTTCCTTGTCTGACATCTACCTATTAATTCAACATATCCATGCAATAAATATTCCAGCCATCAAATTACCCCCAGTAGTCACAGGTTGTTTCAAATAAGCCACAAATGTATTCTGATTTATTACAAAAAGATCTAATGAATGGATTCTAAATGTTATTTTATAGGTGGTATCAAGGCTATTTTCAGCAGAAGTTTCTAATTGAAAACATATAGCTTTAGCAACAGGACAAGTGTACAGTGCAGATAAGAGATTACATCACCATGCAATAATACTGAAGAGCCCTTGCTATTAGCAGGGCAAGATACAGACTTCATGCTCAGCAAGATGCAGACTCAGAATAAACAGCTGTCCCCCAAAATTTCTTATTAATGTGCTATGATGAAAGCCCTTAGGAGACAACTGTAAACTGGGAAAATGACTTTTTCACTGAAGCTGATAAATACTATAAAGGTCAAAAATTGCTTGTCCATCAAAAGTATGTGTCTATCGGGTACAAAATCAGCTATCTATAAGTGTGGTCTCCTCTCTATTCCTGTTTATTTTTAAGAAAGACATTTGAGATGCTTGACATCTGCAGAGCTCTTGAACCCAAGGTCAGTGAAGTTAGATGCATTTCTGTTAATATTCTTAGCTATTTTTAATATACATAGTTTATATCCTAAACAATGCCCACTTAATGCACTTAATTTCACAAATTTTCTTTTGTACACTTAGTAACCATGGAAAGGTCACATACTGATCATTCTGTTCTTTGAATGATAGGTTACACATTTTGGACTTTTATTCTATTAAATTATTCGGTCTTGAAATAAATGTTTAATTGGGAACAGTTCGCTTTATGTGATCAAACATGGAATGAATATATATATTCATATATAATGCATCTATATTTTTATATACATATATATACACTTTTTTTTTCCTAGATTTTGAAACCAAGTAGAGATCACAATATTTTCCTCCTTCAAAAGGAGTGGAAAATATTGTGTAATATTATCCAGACTGAAGCTGGATCTACTAAGAATGCTTGCCTTTTAAACTTTCCACTAGATGGGGGAGGGGTGGGGAGAGAATCATGTTTGTTGTTTGATGTAAAGGACACCGATTTATTTTTATATATGGTTTCATATTCTTTTATATGCCTTCTGGTAAATTGTATCTTTGATATCTAGCAAGAAAGTCTCACTTCTTTCCAGTCTTATAATTTAATGCTTCAGTGAGCTTGCATTACTTCTGACAATTTTCACATGGACACAGTGATTGTATGTCTCATGTATCTGCAGTTTGGAGTACTTAATAGATTCAAAATCAGCCTTGTATAGCAGGCTTTCTATGTCAAACTCAGTTAATTTATAAAGACAATCATTATGAGAATAGACAAGAAATTTCCATTAGGGAAATCTGTCAGTAGAGAATGGAGTTTGAAAGTCATTAGGTACCATCATGTCTTCAAATGTTTTAGTAGTAGTAACTATTTTTTTAACAGCAGTCTCCTACTGCTCCATCAGCCTGACTGGAAATCACAGCGGTTTCTAGTAACTGATGCCTGTTCGTCTTCCTTTTAATTTATTAAAATCTTCTCTTTTCAATCTGTAATGAGAAACACCTTGGTCCTGTATTCAAATCATAATGTTCTTCTATCTTTGCATATTATTAAAAATACTTCCTGGTAGTTAGGATACAGCAAAACATGATAAAATACACCTTGCTCTATATGATTTTGGTTTGGTTATATTTCCAAGTAGCTGAACAATTATCCATTCTGTAGGTTTATTTTTTTCTCTCCAGAAACGCTGTTCCTATATATACTCCATCTTCAAAATTCCAGGTGGTCCCAAAAATGTCTCTTTATACTAACTATATTAAAAGAGAAGCTACCTAAAGTTTGAACCAAACTCATTGTTCCCTTGCTCCCACAATCAAAATCACACACATTTGACTAATCTTTTGGAGACAAACTCCACAGCTTTTCAGAGTTATTTTTCAAATGTGAATGCTTTATTTTAATTGTACATTTAGACTTGGAGCACATTAATGCAAGCTGCTGTGTGCTTTTAATTTGTCTTGTATTTTGTCACTGCATATACTGTGTAGTCTGACCCGTCTTTGGGAAGAGATACTGCTGAAAATTGCTGGAAGACTCATGTAAGATGCTTGTCTCAAGAGGAAATATATTTATGGAATTAGGATCAAAGGAATACCTGTTTGTAAATTGCATTCTAATACAAAGACAGTTTTGTTACTTTTAAATATATTGGCTTTGAAAGTGGAATCCTAATGAAACAGTCCATGCAAAATTCTTAGCAGTTGCATCCAGTTTTCCAACTAAAGTAATTTAGGAGGTAGCTGGTGAAATCCATATGAAACGCTACAAGCTGCAGTTATATGGGATGAAGTCCACTTGCATATCAGATTTTATATTAACTTCTACAAAGAAAAAAATGTCCCTTAGCTCCAAAATTTCTGAACCAGAGGTCATGAAATGCTGGAAGGATAAACCAGCTAGGCTTTGTGAATGTTTTCTCTGCTTTTGAGCTCTTCTTTAAGGTGTGCATTATTGATCACTATCAAAGACAGGATACTAGGCTAGATGTAGCTTTAATTCTATCTTCTGAGGAATATTGTTTTAATAATATTTTTAATTATTTGGACTTTATGTATATATTAACTCTACCATGAAACTATTCAGTCTTTATGATGATTCAGTCTCTATAATGTCAATTGCAAATCCATTTCAGAGTAGGAGAATTCAGCCAGATCAAAAACTAATGCTCAAACAAGCCAAGAGTCTTTTCTCATTTGAAAATAAAATAAACAAAAACTTAGCACACTCTCCATACTTAGGATATATAATAAGATATGTGAAAAAAAGTCCAAGAACAAAAATGGACTCTTTAAAAGAGCCTCCTAAATAGGAATATCAGAGAATGCTTTGTGTTGGAAGGGACCTGGAAAATCATCTGGTTCCAATCCCTCTTCCATGGGCAGGGACACCTTCCACTAGAGCAAGTTTCACAAAGCCCCTTTCAAACTGGCCTTGAGCACTTCCAGAGATGGGCAGCCTGGGTCAGTGCTTCACCACCCTCTCAGGAAAGAATTTCTTCGCAATATCTAAGCTAACCCTACCCTCTTTCTCCTTAAAGATATAAGCCTTTGTCCTATCAAATTCCAAATGTGGAATATGGAATTTTAAGGTATGTTATTACAATTTCCTGCATGGCATGTATATAGAAACCAGGAAAAAGGATCAATGGTTGCCAAGCAAACAAAAACAGAGCTAAACCTTATTTCTGAACTGTGTGGTTCATCAGTACTAGTTATAACTTATATCAAGGTTGTTAGCTTATTTCATATATGTGTTTATAAAAAGCAAGTGTATTACTTATATATTTTTCTGTCTTTATGTTTACTTTTCTGTCATGTCTTTCTTTACGTAGCTCTGCATACAGGATATGGCTTGTATGCAAACGTGTGCAGCTGAAGTAAAATACAGCAAATATTTAAGCACTTCATCTGTCCATGAGCTCAATGGGACTAATTATCTGCTTCTCTCTTTTACTTGTATTCATAGAAGTACTAGAGGTTTGAGTCCTTAAACTATAAGCTCTGTGGTAAGGTTTTAGGCATATTTACCTCTACCATATCTAGGAACAAAACTCTAAAAATAAATAATAGTAAAAGCTTAAACTTTTGTGTTGCTTCTATACAAAATATAGGCTCAATTTTTGAATTAGAGCACACCAAGATAGCAATCACTATAGCTTATTTATATCTTTAAAATATAAAATTAGGTGATAGAAGTGTAAAACATTTTCAGCCCTTACCTTCATATTCTTTGGTAATGAAAATCAAAATTATGACATCAGCATCCCTTTCAAGCCAGCTAATTGATGCTGCAGCATTATGAGTCATCTCTTTTAACACCAAACTGCTTTTTTAAAAAAAGTTTTAATGGTGAGAAAAGGTTTAAGGGTGATATATGTACAGATCTTACTCTATTCATGGAACATAGGAAAAAGCAGTAAAAGTTCAGGATTAATTCTGTGAGCTAGAAAGGTAGCTGCATTTTTTCAACATATTGAGCTCTTTGCTGATACTGCTCATGAACACAGTGGTTTGAGATGTTCAGTCTGCCTGCACTGGACACAGTGGTGTATTGTACATAATTGTGTAAGGCACTGAATAGCTACAGAGTGAGAGTGTTTAGTCAACTGATACCTGATCTAATCTGTCACCGGGAACTGTGAAGTTCTTCACTTGGTCCGTGCTGAGACCAGCAGCAGAGCAGAGCTCCTGAGCAGCTCCGTTTTTGCATTTGTTGCTGTACTGTCACACTCCCTTGCACTTGCTGCACAGCCATGGTGTTGCTGCCACCGGTCGTGATGCCCCAAGGGTGCCATGACAGAGTGAGTGCATCAGAAACACCCACATGCTCTGGGATCAGGCTGCCCAGGACAGTTCAATAAGGGCCTGTATCCTTGCAGGCCCTTAAAAGTAAGGTACTCGGGAGTTTTCTTTTCAGCAATGCTTCATTTCAAGCCTACCTTTCTCCTATGCAGTAGGCACTATGGCAGCCTCTAGCTATGGCATAACATTCTCTGCTTTGCCAAGAGTTACTGTGGTGGATGAGGACAGTTGCCCAGTGTAATTACATCATATACTGGTCTTGAATGACTGTTTTGAATTCAGAATGGTGAGGGCAGCTGTTGACACTCTGCAGCACCAACACACCGCTTGCAGAAGGTCTCTTCTCATGGTCATCATGGTTGCCACTTGCCTATAAAATTAGTTAATTCCTGATTCCTGTGGATGACTGGGCAATCAGATCAGTGTAGCTTGGTTGAACTGCCACATCATCCAGGTCTTCCATCAGTCACATTACTGTGCAGCTGAGGTCCTCAAAGGTTCATGCTGTAGAATTTCAGTTTCTCTCTATACGCAGGGGAAGAAGAGTTAGGAATGAGGTTGAGATCTTCATTCAGGCCCACCACAAGGAGCTTTTACTGTTCAGGATTATAACTCATTCATTCTACACATTCTTGTTCACAAGTTCAGGGATGATGATGATTATCATTGATTATTTATGGGGTCTGTGATGCAGTCTATCAAATAAGTATGTAATGTCTGTGGTTTTCAGAGCTTGGGCATCTTCACTAGTGACAAAGCAGCATTCTCTTCTCCAAAAGGACTGTGGTATTGTCAGCCTTAGAATATATGTCTAATTACTGATAGCACTGCTCGTTGTTATTCCTTCCTCTTCCGTCCTGCTGTACTAAGTGTTGGTCAAATGCGCCCTGCGCTCTTGCAGATAGAGAACAAATGTGTTTGCAGGTGCCTGGCTGCACCAAACTGCTGAGGGCAGTTTCCAGATCATCATAACAACTACAGTCACCACATAATACCACAGTTGTTAGGTATGTATTAATGAAAGCATAATAATGCAGCCATAATTTGTCCATAACTTGGAATCCTTCAAGTTAGAATGGATGCTGCAGAACAGAGTTGTCCAGGTATCCTTGATGCAAATTAACATTTATTATGGGGGCAGTGTGGATGCTCCAAGACAAATAGCAGTCCAAATGCAGACCATTTGCTATCACATAGTACAGTTGCTAACAGCAATTTACCTATACTTACTCCTGAAAATTGCAGTGAGGTATTCTTGGAGATCCTGCCACAGATTCATCTGATCATCCATATAATACTACTTAAGCCTAGAGGTTTGTCAGGGAAATGACGCTCTATCTTTTTGAGCTGTTCTCAATACTTCTTGGTCTAGGAGTTGAAGGAAGCAGTGGAACAATGAAAGTTAATATCTCTTTGTCACAGGTATGTGTGGAGACAGAGATATTTGTTCTTGGTAGTTTGGAGAGGTACGAGTCACTGGAAGTTCCCCACACACAGCCTACTGAGACACTCGCATCTCAAGGACACTAACTTTGTGTAAATTTATGGGCTGGAATCATTTCTTTAGTGACCATCGCTGAGGAGAATTGCTTGGTGAGCAGTGGTGGGTGTAGTGACAGCACCTGCTGGCAGACATGTGAAAAAAAAGGAATGGCATAATCCTGGAGGTAGCCTGAAAGAGCATGGCACCTTTTTTGGGAGTGTGGTTCTATTTTCATGATGTGTAGGTAGCAGAACATCAATTATTTGCTTACCTTCAGATGGAATTCCTTGGTAGAAATGAGCACCCCATCAGCCCTGTGACCGTGCATGATGTGACTGGGTGTAACCCAGGTGGTGGCATATGTTCTTATCAAAACAAGCACCTGTGGCTGCTGCCTTGCCAACAAAGCAGTACAAGTCATTGTACTTTGTCCTATGGACCTCAACTTTCTTTCCTTCTGAATAAGACTGGAAAGAAAAATTTCCCTCACTTTAGGAGTTTTTGTCCAGCCAATGCCCATCACCTTAGCTGCTGTGTGCAGTGTTAGCTGGCCAGTGCTGCCACTGGGGCATGGGAGAGGCTGGCAGTGGTGGTCTGCAGCAAGGTCCCCATGTGGAGTAATTCTTAAAATCTGTAGCTCAGCATAAACTGGGAAACAATATTTAAATACCATCCTCATGCCCTCATGTTTTTTTTCCAATTTCTTGAAGTTGAATAAGCGAGTCTTTGTCATCTTATATGAAAACAGCCTTTGGTGGATCATTTGCAGTCACTTCTTGCTACTGGTGAGTATTCCTGTCAGCAAAGTCCAAGGCATGAATGTAGCAGTTTTAAATCTTGATGAATTTCTTAGTCTCCTCTTAGGTGTATACTATGTCTTGCCAAAGGTGCATGTAAATGAGGTGGCTTTTCTAAAACTTGTGGGTCATATGTATTTGTAAGATGATGAGGCAGGAATGTGGATATTAGGATATGACCCAAGGGGTTGGAAGGGTGTGTGAAGTCATGAGGGCTCATCCTTTGCAGGATAAAAAAGCCTGAACAACTGGGATCTTGCATAGGTTGTACCCATGCAAGGGCAGGGCCTGATGTGAACTATTCTCTAGTTTCTGCCCATATTTCTCCACCTAAGAAACAACTTGTTTTGTTCCAGAGCAGAAGCTGAGTGTAAAGTAATACCAATGCAGTGGTTGCAGCAGCATACAGTGCTGCCTGAAATGGCTGCTTAGAAACTGGCAATTGCTTTCTGTTATTTGTTCTTAATACACTGCGAGAAACTAGATGTTGTGTATCTTTTTTGCAAATAAACAACATTACATCAAAGACATATTGATTCTATCAATTTCTTGTCCTGACGTAATCTGCAGGGTCTCAAGTATAGGCTGGCTGCTTTAAGCAACAGATAGAACACTAATGGAAGCTAATTTAAATTTCTATTTGCAGCCCTCATTTAGAGGTGCATAAACTTCAAATACAAATACCCTATATTTCAAATGTAAGTTAAATAATAATTTGGTGGATGAGCTACTGTCTGAAAATACACAACACACTCCCCTTTTGGAATGATACACAAAGATCTTCTGTGCTTTAAAATGATTCATAGCAGATGGGAAGAAAAAGGATCATTAATTGATTCTTCAAATAAAAGATCACAAACTGAGAGATCTTGTTGGAAAATCAAATGGACTAAATTTTCAGAGAAGCCTGTGCTTTTCACCGAAGTCTGCTGGCAGAATTTCAAATCAGCTTGATGATTAAACAGCAGGTCATTAAAAGTGTGTTTACGTTAACAAGCCTCTGTAACCATACTCATACTAGGGCAAGGCAAAGTACACAAAGTGTTTTTTAGATTATAATTAGTTTAGATTACTTTCCATTATGTATTGGTAAAGGCAGCCCATGGGCTGGCTCATGTTTCAGGTTACTCTGCTGTTCCTGTTCGTGCAGCAGTAGCTCTGGGTAAGGTATCTGCGTGACACTATCTAAAAACCCTGCCCAGCAGTTTTAAGTAGTGACCCTTGCACTTTTTTGGCCCATGATCCCGTACATGCCACCACCCATTCTTATTGTCAAACTTTAAACTGAAAATAGGACAAAAGTGATATGAGCAATGCAAGGTTATATTTCGCAAGAGTCTTTGGGCTCCTTGCAAACAATTTCTCTAGATTATGCTGCATTAAACCATATTCTTTTTAGTCTGTCAGTGCCACTGGAGATACAGACCTGTAATTCTTAACACCAGAAACTGGTGTTAACTACTTTGCAGTGTTCAAACCTTTTTATTACTCTTACCACCCATACTTTTTACAGGCTGTGTATTCTCATGTGTTCCATTTTTGAAACCCCAGAAATGCTATTTTTTTTACTTCTATTTCTTGGTAATGAGATATTTTGAAAGTCATCTATGCCAAATTAATCAGATAGTGGTAACTACTTAATTCCACTTAAGTGGTGCTGCACAAGTATTTACTGAACGAAGATGTCAAGTAACAATTTTATGTTACATATTAAAGACAGACCCAAGATTTGTTTAGAACTTTTACCAAAACTATACTGTACTTTTCCCAAATTGTACTTCCTGACTGCCACTATGATGTAAAGAGAGGTTTTTTACTTGAATATTTATATATGTCTTTATATTCTAATGTCATTTTAATACAATATTGTTTCTGGCAAAAGAAGTAAAAAGAGGCAGATATTGATTGTAATTAGAAAACTTATTTCTGTACGTACTCCTGATTGTGTGACAAGTGACTTAAACATCTCTATTTGTGCTTTCCCAGTGGAAGAATCGCCACAGGAATATTCAGCTCTGCATAATTAATATTTTAAACCATAATACATGTGAAATATAATACAGTGGCACTTTCTGAGTATAGTTCTCTCTTTACTACAAGGTTACCTTGCTATTTGCCTAAAAGTATTTTGATCAGAGAAGTAATATTATAGATTATACCTTGGTAGGTTAATCCACTTGTGCTTCTGCAATTTTAGACTTACAATGACTTTTGGAAAACAGAATACTGTATAAAATTAATATTTATCAGGGAGGAAATAAATGTTTCTTACATAGTAGAGCAGCAAAATTTTGTGGCTTATCCCAAATATTAAAGTGCATATCTCTAGCTAATTTGTTGAAAGATACAGTTTGCATGCAGTCATAGAATTTCAGTAAAATAACCCTTTTTTGATCTCCCTTTTGAGCTACAACTTAGAATTTCCCAGTGATAACAACTTTGGTGGAACACAAAGAGGAAATGTAAGCTAAGTTCTCCAGAAAAATCAGAATTTAAAATGGGGGGGGAGGGGTAGAAAAAAGGTGCTTTGCGTTTAAATTTATAATTATCTGTCTGTTAAGGATGAAAGGATGCTTTTGAAAGGAGGCTTGAAATCTCTCCTTCCCCATGTGCTAAGAAGAATAATTCGATGCAACAGACTCAGTATTAGTAATACTTCTGTAATGGCAGAAGGTAAGTGAACCTAACAGCTCTCTGTGCAACGTGATTCTATTTTAGATTCATACCTATGTGGTTTTCGTTTGTAAAGGATTGGAGAAATATCAAAAGCAGTAAAGTAAAACAGAAGTAAAACAGAAGAAAATGTTATGTTCTTGGGTGTTTTTGAAATCACATTGTAAGCACCTGACTCTATTTTTTAAATCATAAAGGTATATCAGAGGAAATACATCTTCCTACCTGTGTAATGTACATGGACTTTGTTTTCAGTGTTTGCAGTGCCTCCCTCAGCTTCCAGTTGTCATTGAGAAATGATGGATATAGAAAATATTTGAAAAATCTTTAACGAAATCTGGGTTTTCTTGCATGTTATTTTCACATTTGTAAGATATTCTTCACTATGTTCTTCACAGAGACCTGGCTTTACTTAGCACATCAGATATGCTTTGGGGAAGAATTAGAGACATATTCTTACAGGAGTGGTTTTCTGCTTCATTTGTTGCAGAAGGTGAAGATTACTGGGTCAGCAAGGCTGGGAATTATAAGGGGGAGGGAAAAATTAGTCTTATACTCAGATAATAGAATGCATTCTGGAAAATTGATTTCTGTCTTGCCTTTCATAGCTGGACTTTTACAGAAACAGAGAAGTCTGTCACTGTTCTGATCATCTTAAAAAAATAATGTAAACAAAAATAACATGGCAAATAGCGGATCAACAAAGCCGTGTGTACAATAGTAGCGCCACTATAAAATATATTAAAGGTCATTTTTAGAACTGTAGTGAGTCTTGAAATTGTGGTTTTCTTTTCTATCAGTTTCTAAGTTGAAAAATACTAAAGGAAGACATTTTATAATGTTAATAATTTGCAGTTTGCCCCAGCCAAATTTTTAACTGAATTTATTGCTGCAGTAGTTTTAAATGTACTGGTTCTAACGTTTTTAGAAGTACTGTTGACATACAAAATAAGTTCATGAGCAGAGTTTCATTATACAAGAAGAACCATTGTAGCAAACTGTCTTATGTTGTTGTTATCCAATTCTTTCTTACTGTCCTCATTGTCATTCACCATAGAAGTAAAAGCTCTTTCTAAACTTCTCTGAACTTGGACATGAGTGTGTTGAATTACTGCCTGGGTTGGTCAACACATCCAGCTCCACTACCATTGCTTGTCAATACATCCATAGTGATGGCTCCATAACGCAAGTGAATCCATCAGGAGATATGGGTTGTATACAAAAAGTAAGGATAGCTATCAGGAGGAGCAATAAAGTTCTCAAAGTGTTGTAATGAAGCTTCCTGAGTTTATCGAGTATTTGTCTGAAGATTCAGCCTGCCATCTGTAACTAGTATGTGAAATTCAGTGCTGTCAGTTGAATGCCCTGACTAAACCCATAATTTTAAGAACTCATTAATATAACCAGCAAAGCAAAAAGTGCCTGTGGATTTCTCATGGATGGCAGGGAATTAAATTGAGGGGTAACCGAACTTCATGTTTTATTCAGTGGATAATGTAGTATGTTTATTTAGCAAAAATATTTTTCTGTATTTAGCAAGAATCTCATTCTGTATTTAGTAACTTTTGCTAGTAATAAAATGAATTTTTGTGCTGACTACTCCCAAGAGGGCAGTTTGTGGACAAATTCAGTATGCAAATACATGCTTACCTCAGCCTTTGCTTTGCATTTTTCCATCAGGAATAGAATTCTCTTTGGATTTCTTTGTTAGCTTTAGTCAAGAGTAAGATTTGTCTCATTTTCTACAGCCTTTGAAGGCAGCTCATTGATTTAAACTAAATTATTGCCTTTTTGATGACAGACTAATGCAGTATTTAAGAAAGTGAGTGCTTCTGTGCAGCCTCCTACTCGCCTGCCTGATATCAGACAGTAATAACTCTTCAAGAGAGAATCGGTACAGAATTCAGGGATTGTTAATTGCTGGGTTTATACACCCCAGACCAGTTGTACTCCAAATTTCCCCCCATGATTTTAACAGTTGATATTTCCACACAGGAAAGTTTAAATGGCATTGGTATTAACTACTACTGTTAAGAAAATAATTTTTTGCTCAATGGGACTTTTTTTCAGTGGTACTCATTGCAAAAATGTTAATGTCTTTAGAAGCTATTTCGTAGTAGTAGTCAAGAACCTTTTAAATCAAAGCTGTTTCCAAGTGAAGAAAGTGTAGCGGTTCTGTTTTAGTTTATTTTTTTTAAATTACAAATTAAATTAGAATTTTAATTAGAAATTACTGAGATTCAGGGGACAGTCAAGAGTTTATTCATGAGCTGTAATCATTTGTGTTTAATTGCAGCCCACATTAAAATTCCCTAGCCAAGAAATTTTAAAGAATGTGCTACTAACATCAAGATACCAGGAGTTTACTTTTGGATTGATTTATATCTTGGTGTGGTGAAAAATAATTGTGGAAGTGTGCTGTGTGATAGCTTTTCTTTGGCTCTGAGTTAACATTTGCAAATAAAGCATATTCCTACAGAAGACTAATGTCTCCAGTTAGAGAAGAAATTATGTTTATATATAAATTAATAGAAATGTTGCTTAATTATGGTGTCTTCATATTCTGCTACTACTCATGTCTGCTAACTGCTTTAGCTGTGAATGACTTCACATATAGAGTAGGCCTAGCTATGATTTTTAAAGCATTTCAAGAAGTTTGATCTAGTTACAGAGTTCTGAATAAAAAATTTCCTTCAGGTAATTCTTACAAACCATCTAAAGAAATTCATACAGAAAAGTTATTGTTTCACAAACAAAAAGCTGAATTAATAACTCGCCATTCCTATCTTCCACAATTTAAGGCTATAAACAGGCCAATGTTGTGATTTTGCACAAGTCCCTGGCTGATGACTTTGAGAAGTTCTGCCATGCAAATGATGGACCCCTGCCACTGCTGTACAGAACTCAACCAGGTGACTGGAAATGTCCTTCCTTGAGTAGTGATTCTGATATCAGGTAACTACAGACCAACTCTGCTGGCCAATATTCTGGAGTGAATGCTGGTGGTGATTAGGAGAATTTGAGGGAAAAGCCTGATTACACTGTTGAAGATTTTGAACAATGTTCTTTTGTTGGAGTTATAGCTTTGAGTGAAAACCATGTATAACAGCCTGATTATCTTGTTCTTGAGCCACATGTTATGATAATTGTCAGTATTGCAAGAATTTCTCTAATCCAAAGGTGAAATTTTGTGTAATTTTAAAATATTTTGCAGTCCAAGCCTCCAGAATTCAATAATAGGGTTTTATATTTGTTTTGTTTACGAGAAACATGACCATGTTGTCTGCATGATACTTGTAGAGTCTCTGTAATTTGAAAGATATACTCCTATGATAAACACTAAAAACAAGGTTTAAGCCAGCTCCCTAATTTTTTAAAGCCTGCAACAAGATATGCATAAGGGGCCTTTACCTATAAAACCTAAAAAATCTCAAACTCTAACACTCTGTCTGCCAGCTTGGTTTTGTGCAGATTAAGATGTTCTGGGGGTTTTGTCTGTGTTTGTTTCGTTATTAGTCAGAATGAACAAAATGAGTAAAGCAGGCTGTATCTTGTGGTTTCATACTGGGTTTATGTCAATTCAACCAATTCATCTTGTTTTTAAAAAAAGTGTCAAAGCTGTGATAACTTCTTATTTCACTAGAAATGACTGCCAGCTGTACAGAAAATATGAGCATGGAGCTTGTACTGGATCACTGAAAAGCCTCAAGGAGTATTCTGAACAACTCAAGGACATGGTGACTTTTTATTTAGGCTGCAGCTTCTCTTTCGAAAAAGCAGTCCAAAAAGCCGGCATTCCTATCAGAAACATTGAGCAAAAATGTAAAGTAAGCATGTACAAAGTAAGTATATGCACACAGACGTAATCTTGGTTGTAATTTTGCCTGTGAGTTTTGCCCATATTCAGATTAGGTGCATATTCCATTAGGTGTATATACATATTCTTCAAATCAGAACCTTTTTCCTCTACCTACACAGTAACTTAAGGCACATGCTAGTGCTGAGCACATGAAAGTACAGGATAAAATATTCCCAGCCTCAGTTCAGTGTAAGGCCAATCTCCTTTTTTATTCATTTTTCATGACAAAGCTTTCCCTATTTCCTGTAGCAGCCATTTCATGTGGATTCTGTTCTGGTTTGCCCTCTCTGTTTCACCCAGATCCATGCACTGTTCTGACCATGTCTTTACGTGTGTCCTGCTCTCCATACCAGCTCCTGTTTGCAGTTGGAGTATTCCTTCTATAAACCATGACAATAGCAGTTTCTTCTGCATGACAGCCACATTCTGGAGTTTTCCTGTAGACAGTAGAGCCTTTATACTGCAAACCCAGGCCTCTGGGCCAGAATATGTTCCCAAAGACTTGAGGTGCCTACCATAGCACTGAAAATTATGACTGCTCAAAAAGTTTGTGCTGTACATTTTAATGGTAACAGGAATCTAAGAATAATTCTGGCTCCAGTAAATAAACCCCTTAATACTAAGAACATTGAAGTATGCATCTGCATGCCTTTTTCACTTAGTTCAGATGCTGTGCTACTGGAGAAAGGTTATTGTTATTTTCAGTGTTATCATTACACAATCCATGCTATGCTCCTGGTCAAAATGAAGGTGCAAGCGTATCTCATACGTTGAGTCCTTCTACCAAGCTTAAAGAAAAGAAATACAACTATGTATCTGCTTCTAGAATTTCAGAATTAGGAAAATTTTATCATTTGTAGCACATTAATGCTGTGAAGAACTGCACAGTGTGTTTCTTCAGTGACAGGTGTGATTATTATTATCATTATAAAGGCTTTAAATGAACGTTTTCTCGACAGCTCTAGCTCTCTGGATGTCTTGTTTATGTTCAACTGCAACTCAGATATGTGACATTTTTCCTAGAAAGCTGACCTGCTTTCTTTCTTAATAGAGAACATGCCTCAGCCTCTCAGTTGGTAAGGATGATTAAATCCATAGAGCTTTTGTAGAGGCATGAGATGTTTGTATGTATGGAACTGTCATGCAGCTTCTGTCCAAGAGGGTACTGCCATCAGCAGTTGCTGACCCTGGCGTGTTACCGAGCACTGTATTCAGCTACAGAGGGTAGAGTCAGTCTAAATAGATTTGTAGGTGTGCCATAATTTTCTATTAGCTTTTTCACCTTCTGTAGAGGGAACAGACCATTGTTTTCAGACAACATTCAACATACTGAGCTCATCTTGCTGTGTGCACCAAAACAAGGAATGCATTAAGTTGAAAACTGTAGTGATCTCACTTGGGAGTGCTGGAGCTAAATGATGGTATCTTAAAGGAAAAAATAAAGGATCCCAAGACTTCTTTTTTCAAAAGGATTTAAAATGAGTGTTAGAATGCAGCCTAAATTCAAGTGCAGCACAAAGATTTAGATTTATTTATTCTGACATTTTAGAAGTATTGTTCAATATTCCTGCTAACACTGGATTCTTTTGAACTGCCAGACATCTGTGCCTTGCTACAGCATTTCTATGTTTCACTGCAATTTAGTAGTCACAATGAGACCTATTCCTGAAAGCAAGTTGGGAGCAGCTGTGCTAGCAACGTCAGAATTAAAAGAAGCCCATGGAGCACCAATTCACATAGGTGACCCTGGTCAGTGCTTTTCATTTCTCATTCTGCATGCACCTGACTGTGTATACAAGTGAAGGGAGAAAGCATGGGAAGTGGTAGGACTGAAATACCTGCACCACTTAATCTGTTTTAATCCTTTCTAATGGTCACAAACCTGGATATAAAAGGAAAAAGGAAGAAAGAAAATAAAAAAAAGGTTTTGTATGAGCTGAACACACAGATTTCTTAGATAAAAGATAGTTGTCGGATGTAGATAAGTTATCTGGCAGGGGTGGTTTTGGTAAAAAGTGTAATCACATTTTTCTGAAATGTGTGCAGTTTCATTTGTATGTGAATACTTTCTTGCTGTCAGAGATTCCAGTGACAGGATAGCAATGACTGACAGCATGGGGAGAAGTATGTGTGGAGGCATTTTGTGTCTTAGTGATTGAATGTGAAAGTAAATACTGCATTATTTTAAAAAATACTGAAATAGCATACAATGAACACAACACTTAAGACAAAATGAATAGAAATATGACAATATTTTTTTTAAATCTAGTTTGAACAAAAATGAAAAAAAATAAGAGAGAATGCTGTTTGAAAAAGAACAAAACCAAACAAACACCTGTACTATGAAGATAGATTGCAAGAATTTCCCCCCTGCTGTCAGAAGTTTGGTAATCATGGGCTACATACACAGAAGGATCACATTGAAGGGCATGGAAGGAGATGTCATTGGTTAACACAACACTCCAGTAATGTACTTGAGTAACATATCTAAGTACTTAAGCCTGACAAACTAGTAATAAGTCATTACAAAAGAGTAAATTTACATATATACAGATTATATAAACTAATTTCATAAAAGAGAGTAGTATATTAAAGCATCTGAAGAATTTAAAACCAAGGGAAGATAGCAAGTGCTTAGAATGACCCAGATTATTGCAAGTAGGTGTTAGAATAAAGCAAAAGACAATTTAATGAAAGGCAGCTAAGAGTGAGATGTATTTATCTAAGGGAGGAAAAGAGATTGATCATTTCTCTAGCTAAAGAATGTAGGAAGCTAACACAGTAGAAAATGTGTTCTAGAAAGAACTCATTTTGCATTGCAATCATTTATTCCTGCTTGCCAGTGCTATGAATAGAATTCTTCTGTTGATCCAGAAGATTTATATTATCTTGGAAACTCAGCATAGATGTCTAAACTGCATTTTGTTGCAGAAATAAGGTAAATACATTTTTACCGGTGTTATCGAGTACAAAAAAAGGGGAAATCAAGTCAGTTCAGGCTCTGAGGATGTGCACTAAGGCAAACTAAATGTTCCACTTTAGGGGGACTTGAACTCTTAACTGAGTGTCATTGAATGATGTTTGGGGTCCACCCCCCAGCTTTGCAGTATTACTGCTAAATTGGAATCGCTCATGCTTTCATTTTTGATCAATTCCAGGTCTGCTGGGAATACAAGATCTCTCTAAACCAGACTATGGAAATCCAGTTCACCTTCACCCTGGTGACATTCCAGTGTTTTGGGCCTGTGGAGTAACAGGAGTAGAAGCAATTATCAACTGTCGTATGTGCTGCTTAGAGACTCTTTTTAAATTATCCCTCAATCTCTTTTCTCTCTCTCTCTGTTTTATTTTACTTTTTTAAAAAGGATACTGAATTGGCTGATTAGCAGGCTTGATTTTAGGGGAAGGTAAAAAACACCCCAAACAACAAAAAGCCTTTGGCAGGAGAGTTTTTGTTGTGAAATACAGGTCTACTTTAAAGAAAATTCTTACTGAAATTTCACCACTTTTGTGTATTTTAAATGTTTAAATCTACAGCTCTGGCAACATCAAAACATCATTTTTAGCATTATAAAAAACAAGAAGCTTAAAGGCATTAATTTTTAAGCATCTTCCTTTTAAAATATTATTTTGTACTATACTGAAGTAAAGCAATAGTAAAGGAAAAAGGAAAGAAAAAGAAGGAATAAAAAGAGAGAAGCCAGAAATCTTTCCAAAATGTTGTCAAGAGCTAGCAAATTGATTGACATGGAAAAGGGTTCTGAAGTGTCTCATGGAGAATGTTGAGCTTTTAGTTTTCTCCAAAATTAAGTAAATGTGACACACTTTACATAAGTGAAACTTTTTCTTCTGTACAGTTTGTCTGCACTGTGTGCAGTCATTTGTGCACGTATGAGCACAAAAGGCAAGAAAATGCAACAGAACCATAGTAACAGTATTATATACTTCTCTAAGTCACTAGTGTGGAGTGAAATACTCTATTTTCATTCTTACTGAAAAAGAAGCTTAAAAATAATAGGCAATATATTTGGGAGAACTTGGGAGGTCATCTGCTTTGTCCTTTTCTTGCAGTATCCTTGTGGTTTCTTACAGATGTTTATCTGAACTCTCAACACCTGCTCTAATATGTTCAGCTCTAGGAAGAGTTCTTTCATACAATCACTTTTTTCCAGTCCCAAATCCATGCTGAAAATCCTATTCTTTCCTGGGTTCTTCAGCGAACCTATTCATCTTCCTCATGCATCCTTGTTGTAGGGAAAAGAGAGAAAAAATTGGCCAATGTCTCTCCAATGTGTTGCACATGTGGCTGTCTATCCTGCCCTTGCCTGGAATAGACTTTCACTTTTATTTATTTCTCCATTTTCTATATTAAAACCAGTTGTCATTAGTACATTCCAGGAAATTTTTGGATAGTTTTTATTTTGCTGTGCTACTTTCTCAGCTGGGACATTTTAAATCTGCCACACCACCAGTACCCATACTTTAGATGAATCTGCTAGCTGGTCACAAAAAAACTGTCTGCTCACAGGGTTTGGTGAGGTGTTGTAAACCTCAACAACCATGTTCCCCAGGTGCTTTAAACTGCTAGCCACAGAGTCCAAACAGTTGTAGCTCAAACCAAGCACATACGTACTTAGTAAAAAACATCTTCTCCACTTTCATCCTCCTAACAAAGAAAGTTTTGCTTGTTTATGTATACCAGTTATGATTTACCTAACAATGTGCCAATTTTGCCAAATCAAGTATTACCTAGATTCAGACTTTTGGAGTCAGTATAAAGACAGGAAATATTTTCAGCTTAGGAAGCTACTATGCTGTCAGGTCTAAAGAACTTATTTTTCTCCAGGGTTTTAGAGGCTACTCATATTTCCTTTGCTAACGCTTTACTGATCCACTTTTGTCATTACTCCTTGCCAGTTTAAATTGCCATGGTTTAACCCCAGCCAGCAGGATAAGGGAGAGAATTGGAAGGGTGAAAACTGGAAAACTCATGCGTTGAGGTAAAGACAGTTTTGTAGGGAAAACAAAAGCTGTGCATGCAAACAGAGCAAAAAGAGGACATTGTGGAAAAAACTGATCTCAACTACCCACATAAGCTTTTTAAAAGTGAAAAATTTTTCAGATGTACATACATACATTTCTTTCTCAAAGTGTATTAATTGCTCCAATGTAACTTAAAATATCACCCATTTTTATAGCTGTCATCAGGCAGGGACTCTTGTTACATTAAGTGGCTTTTTGAGATTTTATCATCCCTATAATTTGTTACATTGCAATAATAACATTTAACTGAATTTTTTTCATTCATTTTAGGAACTCCATTAGCTTTTACTCATTCTCGTCACTGCACATTCATTACTGACCTACAGAATGACAATATCAGATCCTTAGGAGGAGTCCCACAGGTCCACCGCATCTCTCAAGATCCTCTGCATTTCAGCATTGTGTCAGCAGAAGCAGCCCAAAAGATAAAGACTCTAGAGACCCTAATTGGAATAGATCCAGGTATAAACAAAAACTGTCTCCCTTTAATGGATTTGTTATGGGGTAGATACCACCCATCCAGCCTTTTTAGGTATTTTCAATTCAAGAACACAGTAAGAATCTAAAGGGGATTTTAAGAATTCCTTATGGAATACAGTGACTTTATATAACTAGGTCTTATATTTTCTGTTACTGTAGTTAATATCAGAGTCTGGCCAAAATCATTCATTGTGGACAACAGAATATCTGATGGTGATGACTATATGCTCCCAAAGTACACAGAAGCAGACTGGAGAGTCCACAGGGAATAAGAACTGTTACTGAGTAAAACTGAAATTGTGTGTGAAGTACGGGGCTCATCAAGAACTCTCAGCTTGCTGGTAACAGCTTGCTGGTATTCACTGTGGAGTAAATAGCACATTTCTTTACATATATTCATGACTACTGTGGTCCTACCAGAGAATTCTTGTAGTTGCATGTCTTTTTCAAATACCACTCTCTGACAGGTGGAATTATATTAATTTCTGCTGACATACCCATCACTGAGGTGTTGTATGATGGACCAGGTCCATCAGGGAAGTGACCAGGAGTGACCAGGTCACCAAGGAAGGTTGAGCAGTGGGGCTGCCTGTGTGTGCAAGGAAGAGAGGGAAGTAAAGGCACACTGAGTAGTGCAACCATTCCTAAAATACACACTGAGTTAGTCCCCTCTGGCTGCTGTAAAGTCTGAGCTCAGTGTGCCATAAATTTTCTGAAATCCTCTGTAGGCAGTAGTGGAAAACAGCTTACGCCCAGCACTCCCAAGCTCTGGGTTTGGGCTGTGTGCATACATTTGGGTCTGTTTATTTTTACTCACAAGGCCTCTCCTTTCCCACTCTCTGGAGCTGGCTTGGCATGATGCCATGCTCTGCAGAAATACAGAACCTAACTTAAAAGTTAGCTCATTTTATTGCTAAAGGAGACTACAGTACTTTGTCTCAGTTAATACACCCCGCTTCTCAGAGACATGTATTCTGCTTATGTTAACTTTAAATTTTCTGAACTTTTTTCTCTGTTCATTATCTGTGTATTGCCTGTGTGTTATTTAGGAGGAACAGAGGGAGAAATGCCAAAGGGGAAATTGAGGACCAAAAGAGTAAAATGTGGGGGTGAGGGGAGCAAGAAGGGTGAATCTACAAGGAGACTGAAAAACACCAGTGAAGACTTCCCTCCATAAGCCCATCATGCTGGTACTTATGGTTTTCTTGAGTACTACTAGCAAATCAAAAGAACTGAGCTGTGAACTTTTTTCCAAGTGACAGGGAAGGAACATGGGATAGGAAGTGTTTGAACAATGAAAGCCGTACACAGATAATAGTGTTGCCTATTTAGGGACTGACCCATGAGAAGAGACTCCTGTTAGTATTCACCCATTTCTCAAGGTCTGATAATGTGGTTCTCTGCTACATGAAGTGTTACAAAAACTTCTAGTAGTCACCTGGATACCACTGTATTAACTGAGTTTATGAAGTCCCCAGGAAACGTACAATGTCTCTGAAACTACAATTCTGAGATTAATAATTTCATTCAGTGAAATTTATTTGGGAATTAGTTCTTCCCAAAGGGGATGGAGTTAAATAGAGACAAAGGACCAGTTCACACATCCGAAGTCTGCATCAGAACTTCAGTAAGGTCTGGAATGCTTGAGTTGCAATCCAGCTTCAGTAGCTAAACACGGTCTAGCAGGACTGTCAAAGGAAAACAGAGGGCCTAAGGAAAGGAAACAATATGCAGTAAGCTCTCAGAAAAAGCTATTTACACTTATACCTAGATATGCTAGGTATAATAATTTTCAAAAGCTGACATTCTTAACCTGGAAGCACTGCCCATTATCTTCATTACTCATATCTTAGATCTTCTTAGTTTTCCTGAGGAAATTACCCCAATTCCTGTCTTGACCAGAGGTTTTTCTCTCTTTTTTTTAACCCATTTTATGTCACTAAAGTATATACTTTCACACAGAGGGAAGCTTCAAAAGGAGAGTGATACATTGAAGCGTACTGCTCTCCTTAAATCCACTTGTCTAGGAGAGCGGGGTATCAGGCACCTGCAGCGCCAGGGTGAGCTGCTGGGGGCTTGCCTGGCCATGTCCCACGCGGGGTCCGTGCTGATAACAACGGGATTTCCCACCCACTTCACCCACGAGCCGCCCGAGGAGAACGACGGCCCCCCGGGAGCCCTTGCCATTGCAGCTATGCTGCAGGCCTTGGAGAAACAGGTTGCCATAGTTACAGATCAGAGAGCCATGGATCTGAATAAAAAGATTATTGAAGAAGCTGTTCAACTAGGTAAGAGAAATGGGCTTTTCAGTTTTTTATCTTGCTAATTTGAGCCAAGGTTTGCTTCAGTTATAATCTGCCACTTAGTCCAGGACATTTTTTTCCCCAGAGAATGAATCAGAATTCATCCTCTAAGCTCTGCTCATCATTGCTGCGATGACATTTTGTTAACCTAGCTGGCATCATGTGAATGTGTACATATCTGGGTACTGATCCTGGATGAGTTGCTTGTAATAAATTTTGGATGTCTCTTCTTATTCTTGTAGACCTGTTTTCTACTGCAAGGTCCCATTGAACAGCATTTACATCTAAACAAGTTTAAAGTAATGATATAGGGAGCTCATCAAGAACTGTGTAAAGACCGTGAATTCTTACTGTTCTAGCAATTTTGCTTTCTTTTTTTTTAAGTTACTCAAAGATACATTAAAAAAAAGTATATAGTATCTGAATTTCATTTTGCTTTCTTGTAGGAATCCTGAAGAAGCCCATCCCTCTGTTGAGTTATCAAAGGGAAAGTGCCAATTCAGCTTTAATGTTTTTGTGTGAGAATGGGAATCCTGGAAGACCAAGGTATGTGTTTTCAGTTTTTGAGAACGGGTCACACCTCTACTGTGCAAAATTATAATAAAAATAAGGATCATGGTCTAAGAAGGTACAATGGGTGCAAGTACATCCTTAAGACTTTGAATGCACAGAACAAACTTTGAAGCCAAACACTGTTATTGGAGCATACACAGAGTTCAGAATTCCACATTATTCTGCAATTATGCACTTCTGGAGTTCAAAAAAGAAGCAATTCTTCATATATCAATAGTTCTTTTCCTTAAAAAAAATCTAAAAGACTTTCAGCTGTTGTTCTATAAATAGGTATATACACACTATATATTTTTTTACCAATTTTTAAATCAGTGAGAAGATCAAAAAGTATTATCTCAAAGTCAGTGAAAGTGCTAAGAAAAGTGCTGTGGAAAGTGCATTTTCTAGAGCTTTAGCTCTAGCCTGACAGCTAGGGAATCTGATCTGACTTAATAAAATGTCATGTGTTTGTAATGGTGTGATTAGGGTTAATACACTGGAGAATTTGCTAAGTAGCTGTATGCTCATTTCATTACTTAGCATGCAACTTACATTTCCTTGAAGTAGGCATACATTACTCATTTTTATTGATCTTCCCATGTAAAGTATTTTAATGTAGTTGCCCTCAGTTTGCATTCTTTAATAAAAAGGTCTTTCACCCTGGTATTTGTTTCATTAACTTATTGAATTCCCATTTCTTTCTGCAGGTTCATGTGTACTGTAATAGTATGCATGATACTGTCTTCATTTTTATGTGATGTTTTAAAAATGTTTTTTATAGCTATGCTTAATAGAAGTACAGGCAGATTCTATTTAAACTGGTCCCTTAGTCCCAAAAAGCTGAAGTAAGTGTTTTTTAAAAGTATACAGCTAACCTGCTGAAGGTCTCTGGAATCACTGTAGATACCCGCCCACAAGAACATTAAGTAATTAATCAGAATTAGTAACCTCTTAACAGTAAAAAAGGAGAAACAGAAACAAAATAACTTGATTCTAACATACAGTGGCAGAACTGAGTACTATAGTTCTACTTAAAATGTAGGACAGCTGCAGTACATCTGTCTGCTTTCATAACCAGCAAAACAACCATGGACTTAAAAAATAAATCCCCCAAATCTAAAGACCCAAACCCAAACATTGCCTAACTAGAAACAGATGAGTATTTGCCAAGCAATATACTTTAAGCAGAGAATGCATTTGCACTAACAAAGATTTCAATGATCATTAATTTTCCACTTTTTTGCTTTCTTTGAATACACTTACAGAGACTAATATTTTACAAGATACCATCTGCTTTAATGTGAAACAGAGCCAGGCCAGATGGCTGACCCAAAGGATTGCTGGCTAGGAGGATTGC
This sequence comes from Anomalospiza imberbis, assembly GCF_031753505.1. Taxonomy (NCBI): domain Eukaryota; kingdom Metazoa; phylum Chordata; class Aves; order Passeriformes; family Viduidae; genus Anomalospiza; species Anomalospiza imberbis. Next base: position 16,591,298 of record NC_089686.1, on the reverse strand, counting down.
AGGAACTTCTCCATTTCTTGGTAGCAAATGTGGTTTGGGGGAGCTGCACTAAAGCTATTAAAAAAACCCTAAACTAACCTTTGAAAAAACCCCATAGACAACTACATTCAGAAATAACAAAACAGTATCCAAGTTTTACCTTGAATCCCAAATGGTCAAAAAGTAGAGCCAAGCACAAGCAGCCAACAGAAGTTTTTTTCATGTGAAAATCACAGCTTTGACTTCTCCCCTCTGTGTTTTCATTCACCTCTAACCAGATTTGATCACCTGGTAGCAATAGAGCGTGCTGGGATGGCTGCTGATGGCAATTATTACAATGCCAGGAAAGTTAACATTAAACATCTCGTGGATCCCATAGATGAACTATTTTTAGCTGCACAAACCATTCCAGGAATCACAACAACAGGTAGGTGTGAGTTTGTGTGATGTTCTCAGAAGCAAGAGAAGCACAGAGCAGGAATTCTTTCTGGTAGTGAAGGGGTGCATGAGGCAGGTGCTGAGTGGCTTCTTTCAGGCTACAGCTGTTTGTTGTGATTGGATTTGAAGACACCATTGCTGGAGAAAAATTACAGGTTTCTATTGAAGGATTCTCACAGCCAAAAAAAAAAAAAAGATTTTATTTTGAAGTTATTTAATGACAAAAAAGCAAGCCCAGATATATTACCATTACCATGTCTATGTACGTACACTCTAAGTCCAGTTTTTGATAGTGACTTTATTCTGTATTTTTTGTGTTGAAGGCAACATAGAACAAAAATGGTCGTTGGATGGTAGCATTCCTTCTTAAAGTATTTGTTTTATGATTGTTACAGCTAAGTTAAAACAGCAGTCTGGATAGAATCTTTGTTTATATTGTCTTTAGCAGTACATTCCTTTAAGCAGGGATTACATATTTGCATCTATTAAAACAGTGCCTTCTCCAACAAAATGTGTGTACAGTAAGAATCTTGAAAGGAATGCCTTGTCCTTCCCACCAAAACAACAGTGGCCTTTGCTAATACCTCTGATGAGAATGCTTTTGTCAACATGCTGCTCCTCTCTTTAGGCAACAAACTTTTTTTTCTTGAAAACTTATTTATATCTGGTTTGGAAAAAATATGCCATAGACCATTGTACAATATCCTTGTACAATCAAATGCTTCCTGCTACCATGTGTGGCCCAAATGAGAGCTTTGGAGATATATAATCTCTGTAAATATTAAAATCAAATTAGAAATAAGTACCCATGCCAGACTGATTTCTGTCACATCAGAACACATCTGCTGATTTAGCTTTTTTTCTTCTTATAATGATGTGGACTCACTCCTAAGTATTACCAAAGGCATGGAAACTTAGACTTCTCAGATTTGTTGTTTTGCAAGTGTTTCCACAGAATTTAGAGAGCTTCTGCAGAGATAATGCATAGTCTGATTTCACTCTATTGGTATCATTTAAAAGCTGTGTAGCAGAGGACGTCACTGATATGTGTTATTATTATTATTAAACTTTGCAAACTTTTACAAAATTTGCAAACTTTGTATTTAGATTTAATTAGGTTTTTTTTCCCTATTCATAAGATGTACCTTCCATCATTCAAAAGGAAGCACTCTAGATGGCACTGTCTTGGCAATCTCAACAGAGGACAAAGATTGACTGAATAAGTGTTGTATACAACAAGCTCTGTTTTGTCAAGATGTCTAGCAAAATGCCTCAGAGCTTAATCTGCTGCTCTTAGTTTCAACTCCTGTCCCTGATTTTAGGTTGTTGATGCAAGAATTTGATCTCTCCAGCTACTTACATAACATCACAACCTAATTCCTTTAGTAAAAATACCCTAATCTCTTCAAATATCTCCCACAGCAGCTCAAAGTATATTATTCATTTGCTGGAGTTTGGAATGGTTCTGCCAGCTGAGAATTTGAATCTATTCAGCAGAATGTAGCTTGTTTCAAACAAGCATTCTCTAAATAATCAAATATACTACAAAATGTCATTAATAAAAAATACCACAGGCTTGTGAACAAGAAGAAAAGCAATTATTCAGATTCACTGTGTCTCAGTGCTGTGAACTTTATCTAAAGAGATTTTTGCATAGAAAATGGTTTAACAAGTCAGAGGCTTCAAAGGACAATGAAGGGATCTGCTCTGATCTCCCATGGCATTTGTGTAAGTGGATATTCTGCTCTGGAGAACAACGGGGTATCTATAAAAAAACAATGTAATTGTTTCTTACATTGTCTGTTACCTAGTTAAGTTTCTTGTTTTGCTTATCACATTAATTTTTTTGTGTCCTTTTAATTGGGTAGCAATTTCTTGGGTTGGATGTTGGGTTTTTCAATGTGTTTCTGCCAAATGTAGTTTAACTTAGCCACTGTGGCCTTTGTGTTTTGTCTCCCATTACTGATAGCAATGTGTTGCTACTGATTAGGATAATTTTTTTTTTCCTAGTGGGGCTGTCTTCCACTTTCTTTATGGTCAGTGGGAATTTGGAGGCATGTGACTAGTTCCAGAATAAAAGCAAATATTGTACAGAATTAGGGTGGAGTACTTGAATTACCTTATAGGCTAGAATACCAGAAAGATCAAGTTTTCAGCCTACAGAAATTCTTTATATAGTGTGCTCTGTGACAAGAAGCACTGTGTCAGTAGGTGGAGAGGGGAAATGTTAGAACATTTGTTACATGCTGATTAATTTCTGTCAAGTGTTGCATTTAAAGCAAGATCTGTGTGTTTTTTTTTTTTTAATCTGATTTGGTAGTTTGACCACAGACAAAGCATGAGCAATGCCTGCAATTGTATGAATACTGACATCCTAAAAACTCAGGCAGTGAGGAGCAGCCTTGAGGAATTCACAGAGTAAGAAGATGTGAAAGGCTGAGTTTGGAAGGGACTGATTTTCCACATAAGTCTGAAATAAAAGATTAAGAAATGTTACTGGAACCACATATTATTTTTTTCAGCTGTCATACAATTGACATAGCTGTATGCCATTTATATAGGAGCTAATTAAAAGCTTTCCAAAGTACTGCATGAAAAAATAGGGTCACACATTTTCCTTTCATACAAAAGATTTTTAGCACAGAAGACTGACACCTCCTGCATATTTCATGAATGTAGTTTCAGAAAACAATGTAGTCAGTGGGAACTTGCATGGAAGATCCAGCAAAACTATTTTTCCTTTGCCTGGAAAGAAATTGGGCCTTTAGAAGAGGATTCATCTTGCCTATTTTCAGACATCTATATTTGAGATGTCTGCTTTGGGGTGAGATGAACTGAATGTGTGAAGGGAGTGTTTCTTTCTGCTGACTTTAAAAGCAGCATAGCTGACTGGCTGATGTATGGATGGCTGCGTTTGCACAGGTGAATTTCATTCTGGAGATCTGCAGTAAAGTACAGCTCTCTGGCAATGTGTGGAGGAAGAAGAAAACAGATGGGACAGGAGACTTTTCAGAGGGGTGTTCTTTTTCTCCCAGTGTCACATAAATGGGATCCATCCACAGCAAAAGATCTACTAATTGTGCAGCCATCCTAGTGACAGGACTCCCACAAAGACAGGAAAATCAAAGCAGGGCTGATAGAAAAAGCCCTGAGCAATGGATATATTTCAGTTAAGGAAACTGTTGGTTATTTTCATGGGACAAGAATTCATCTCAGCCTTTTTAAAGAATGTTAAGAGCATAAATTTTAATTTTGAGTATAAGAAAAATCAGAACATTGTGTGAGATTCTTACAAAGCAGTAGAACTTCCATATTTATATATGAGGATAGAAGCACCAGCACTATAGCTGTTTGAAAAGTACTACCGATAAAGAGATTTTTTAGAAGAAAGCACCATTAACTCCCAATGGTGAAATAAATGGGAGCAGATTATTAAAGCAGATATCCATGGCAAATCCTTTTATGTAAGCTGTGTGTCACTCAGTTACACCCTACTTGACTGGATAGACTTAAGGAATCAAATAAAAATTGCTGCTGAGAAATAACTTTCCATTTCACTTAAATAAGAAATTTGCCTCAGACACATGAGATATTTATGCAGTTACTAAAAGTGTTAAATTTACCAGTTTTCAGGCCTTGAAGTGTAAATTATAAATATTGTAATTTCTCTTCTGTAACACATACTATGCATTAGAGCACAGTCACATTTCAAATTCAAATCTGATACATCACAGTGAGGACTTGGAGCTCTTCACTGTTCTGTTTCACAGACATGGTCAGGGATTTTTCTGTAAAATCTTCAGATTGAAGAAGATGCCATTCAGACTAACAGATGAAAGAGAAATTTTAATTGCCAACTAAATAGTAATAATAATTTATTAATAATTATAAATAATAAATCATTTTAATATGTTTTTAATATCTTGGTAAGAGACTAGAGGTACTATCCAGCTTTTATGTAAACTACTAGTTTACATGTTTACCCTCATCTCCAGGTATCTAAATGACATCTGACAACTTTATGTCCCAAATACTGGGTTGCCTAGAATTTTCCTGAAATTGCATAGATCTCACTGATTTCACTAAAAGCACTAAGACAAATGCACAGTATTTCTATTTGTGCAACAAAAATCAAGGTCTGACATCCACTATATGAGAAAATTAAAATAAATAAAGACTAGCTATTTTTTTGGTAAGTGACTGTGGAAAATGGAAACAGTAATAGTGTACAGGGCTGGGCTCTGTGTACTGCAGCATGTTAGTCCTTGATGGGCAGTGCAGTCAGGCCTGCTTCTGTCCAAATCCTTATGTATGTTTTTGCTTGTCTTTCTTCAACGATTTTTATTTCTATTCAATTTTTTTTTTAATTAAAGCTTGTAACAAGGCAAAGTTTTCTATGCTTGCTTTATCATAGAATTGTTGGCTGATTTCTCAGGTTGATTTGGGTTTAATTTTCTATCTTCTTTCTTTCTTTGTGCTGATGTGTTGGAGCCCAGAATGTCCCTTGGACACTCTTGGATGTTCCGGGCCCAGGTCAGAAGCATTTGAGACCCTGGAATGCAGCCACAGACCCGTGTGGCTTTGAACCTGACCCATGGAACAATTTACCAACTTTGCAGGAAGAACAAGAAATCACAAAAGTTTAGATATTATAGTAGAAGTAGTCACAAAGTGAGAGGAAGAGTTTTTGAGTGCTGTACAGGGGGGTTTTAGGCCTTGTACAGAGGGGTTTGAGTTTTGTACATGGGGGTCAGAGTTCTAAGATGGAGGGACTTGGGTGTGCCCTGTCCTTTTTTCCTTCTTCCTAACCTCCATGTTCTCGATGATGTTGGCATTCACAGACTGGTTTAGAGTAGAAAGTCACTGTTCAGTATAAGTGATGGGCATTGGGGAAAAACTGTAAACATCTAATACGTAATGTATGATATAAAAGAGGGCACCAGCCCCCTGGGCGGCGGAGCGTGCCCTTGCCTGACTGCTGAACGGCCCGCAGCAGCTCAGGGAGAAATCTTTTAGATAACATACAATAAACTACCTTGAGACCAGACAACAGAAGACTACTGAGTCTTTCTTTGGAGACTCGGGTTGGAGGAGAGACTTTTCCACCTTTCCAGCTCACCCCAACCGGGGGTGAGTTCCTACACTGATGTACTTGTGATAACACATTACATAGAACACTCATGTAAGGCCCTCCGTAAGCAAAGTTCACGGTCTTGATTCTGTCTGCAGTTCACAACCACTTGATAATTTTGATTTCTTTTGTTTGCACACAATGTACAGTGTACATTACATGTATAAACTTAGAGGTTGCCGAGGTTGCCATGTAAGAGATGATATTTTCAGCTATTTCATTCACACTCTTCTGTTTTTAGGTGCTGTGGATGAAAAAGGATAAACCATCTCATATGGAGCTATGAACTATCACAGCAACTGTGAAGAAACTGGATGTTTTCTAAAGGAATTGTCAGTTTTATGCTGTGTTCATACTCATTTTGTCTTTTTCCCTTTTATAAAGGTGTTGGAGATGGAGGAAATGAATTAGGAATGGGCAAAGTAAAAGATGCTGTAAAGAAGCACATAAAAAATGGAGATGTTATAGCTTGTGATGTTGAAGCTGATTTTACTGTTGTGGCTGGTAAGGCATTTTTGGTGGGGTGGGAGAGTAGCTGGTGTTTGAGAATATAACTGACAAGGAAACATTTGTCTTTCCAAGTCATTTTTATTGGCCCTTTCCAAGTCATCCTCAGCAAACTGATCTATCCCTGTATCATGTACCTTTTCTGAAGAGTTAAGCACATGTTGCTTCAGAAGAACTGACTCAAAATTGAGAATGTTCCATGAACAAAGTGCACTTAATTTGAAATAGTTGAGCAAATCCTGAGTATTTTTGAAAAATCACACATTTTATAAAATCATAGAACCATAGAATCCTATAACTATTTGGGTTGGAAGGGACCTTGAAGATCATCTAGTACCTACTCCCCCTGCCATGGGCAGGAAACCTTTCGCTAGACCAAGTTACAATAACAAATAACAAATATTAATAAGGAAGACTGTAGAAGTGATCTGTGTGGGAATTAAAATGTCTGTGCACATACCAATTTTCAGTATAATTGATAAACTTCTGTTTAGAGTGTGCCCCTATCAGGCATAAATTAGTCATCTTGCCCCTTTACAAAGAGATAAGTTCTTCCAATAATCACTCAAGGACAAATGTATGTTCTTAATGTTCATGTTGTTCAACAAAAGTTGAATGTTATAGTTAAAATTCCGCTTTACACCAGCGTGAAATAAAATTCACAGTGAGGGAAGTTCAGCACGGACCAACTTGTGAACTGGACAGTGTGTATTGTCCTTGGGCTCAGGTTTCTCTTGTTCCTAACCCGGGTGTCTCTGCCACTCTTTGCAGGGGTCTCTAACTGGGGTGGCTACGCCATTGCGTGTGCTCTGCACGTGCTGCGCTGCTGTGAGATCCACGACCGCTACCTGCGCAGAGCCGTCGGCTTTCCACGCGCGCCGAGCCAGGGGCTCTGGCTGCCAGCGCTCCCGTCCGTCCCCAAGGTAACTCCTGTGGGCAGGGCATGGGACTTGCTCATGACAGGGAGATGGAAGTGGCCAGCAGCTGCTGAATCCTGCCTGGGCTGGTTCAATACCTCACCCTCACAAGGTCTTTGGGCACTTCTGGGGATTTCTTGTGAAGGAGTAGCCATGCTGTCCTTAGACTGTTTTCCACAAAGGTTTTGAGACAGATTGCAAATAAAAATCGTCCAATATGAATGTGTTCATGTCTTGTAGCTTCAAGCAGAAGACTGTGCTACAATTTTATGGGCAATGCAAGAAATCCTTGGATTGACATATATAGTGATTAAAATTCCCTGTTTGCTTCCTTAGTATCATCTGTGATTTTTTAACCCTCTGTTGTAGTGTCCTTTAGATGTCTGCTTCCAAAATCAAATGTTACAGTTCTTATGGAGTAGCCACTCCATACTTCTGATCTTTGTACTTTACTTCTGATCTTCCCCTTTTCCTAGTTTGCTGGAACCTTTCTACAATTAGTTTTGAATGTTTCTAAATTAAAGTTGGAGAAAAACTTGTACATGAATATTTTTAAATGTGTTTTGACTAATGCAGCTCTGTACAGTGTGATATTCTCGGAATGCAAAGGTTTCAGACTGAGAAAAAGTAAAATAACTGAGAGGGGTGAGAAATGACTCTGATCTGTGCTCATCCTGCTAAGCACGTGCCTCTATTTTTAACTTGACAGTGGTTAAAAAAAAAGTCTGTCTATACACTCTCACATACCCCTAATGATTAAATATGTTCCACAACTTTGCAATAAATTAGGAGCTTCAAGATTTCAAGATTCAGCTTTATTAGCAGAGATTTGAACAAACCCTTTAAGTGTGTGATGTCCAAGAATGCTAAGCAAAATGCAATCCATCTACCATAGCTACTGCCCAAAACAAATAAGTTTTTCTCCTGAGATGACGGGACATTCTGCATGAAATTCCAACAAAGCAGCTTTTAAATATTTTAGAGTAGATCTCACTATTTTTTTTTAAATTCTTGCTATCTCAGTTTTTCATCTAAAGGTCATAAAACTGAAACTGGCATAGCCATATAGCTTAACAAAGCTTATATGGCCCTTTTCAGCACAGTCTTTTTTATAAAACAGATTAATTATTTTTCAGTTTTCAATGTTTTTTCCAGTTGCATCTACTGGTTTTTGACCTTTAAATTAATGCATCCTAAAATGACTGTGATCAAAATTCCTGGTAATGAGATACTGTAATTAAATGTTATATTGTGTACAGGAAAACCTTGTTTTTGTTTTACTAAGCTATACAGCTGGGAATATTAATGATCCAATAATGGGCTACTGTAAGTGCAATACTGAAATCTGTTGAGATAAAATAAATGGAAACAGTTTTGTGGAGGAGAGAAAATGACAAAATGTCTGACAATAAACTATGATATCTTTAATTATAAATCACACAATAATGAACAGTGCAGAAGATTGAATACATTAGTATTCACATACTCCATTAGTATAAAAAAACAGACCATTTATGTTTATATGGCTACTTTCTGCAAAATTCAGCTTCATTTAATGCTATAATAATTACCCTAGTGAGATAAAGAGCAACACCACACAGATCCATCTCGGTGTTTATATTTGTGATTGTAATTGGAAAGAGGACATTTGAAGGAGTCCCTTAGCACCAAACAGCTTTCTTAAATTGTGTTTTAGTTTTCTTCAAAAAATGGCACTTCCATGAATGCTGTAGGTCAGAATTACCAAGTGAAGACTTCCCCTGAAACACCAACATTATTTCCCTTCAGCTGCTTCGAGCAGTGTGAGGATTGCACTGCCAAACCCCAGAACTGCAGAGCTCTCCTTTCCCAATGAACAGCAAACTGAGATTGCTCTGAGTTCATGGATGAGCCTTTCCACGCATCTTAGCGAGAGGTGCTGCAAAGCATTTGTTCCGTGCTGAGAACTGCAGGAACAGGAAACAACTGGACCTAAACAATCGTTGCTTACCTTTACCTTTGCTTGCCTAATAATTTGATTATTGGTATTGGCTTGGTTTTTCAGACATTTATAGTCTCTCCCACTGTGAATTTTTACACCAAAGTGACTGTAATGAAATTAATTCATTCATACATATCCAAATGTAGCTAATGCTAAACATCCTACAGTCAAGTCTGCATTTCATTGCATCTCACAGACAGGTTAATATATCAAGCATTTGTTCTTTTACTGAGCTCTTTATTAATGGCAACATATTAGCTGTATAGTATTTTTAAATTATGACCTATCATAATATGAAGTATATTATAAATATATAAAGGTATGACATATTTTTAGTGTGCTTTATTAGATTTGTCATTCATAAGGAAGTTTTCCCCCTTGAATAAAGCACAAACTAATGAGATATTTTTCTATTAATATTATTATTTTTTCCAGTTACCCCACTCCCAACATAATTATTTACTAAAGAGAAAGCTTTGGTCAAATTGCAGCGCTGTACAGCTAAGAAGTGTGCTATACATTGTATTTGCTTATTACAAATGGAAACTGTAGCATTTGATGACAGGCTATGGTTTATCAGGCGTGGTAATTATGTAGTTTTAAGCAAGCAAACTTTTTTGCCTCAGCAGATCAGAGAGCTCTAATATGTACATATGTAGCACAAACTATTTGTATTAGAGATTACATTTTCTGTATCCAATTTAGGTGTCTCTTTTGTGACAGGAGAGATCTCCTTTGCCTTTTGCATTTAGATACACTCAGTGCTTAGAGAAAACTCTGTTGTGCAGAAAGATCAGTTGTATATATTTGCATTTATGTATATGATCATTCATATGATATAAACTGATGGGTATTTATAATTTTATTAATTATAAAGTAGTAAATTTTATGCTACTAGTGCATCCAGATAATTTCCTTAAATAGCAGTGTCACTGCTGACACCATGTAACTATGCATATTTTTCCTTTAGTAGAAAACCAGAGCCTCATTTAATTTTGTTGCAGCTAAGAATTAGGATGATTTACCAGGAAATAAAAGATCTTTATAAAGTGCATTCAGAGGGCAGGTTACAAAATTAAACTGAATTGATCATGCAGGGCATGCTTTGCTTCATTCAGAAATTATTATATTTTGGCCATTTTATCATTAGGTAAAATACAACCATATTGTGTCTCAATTCAGATCCACAGCTACTGTATTCTTTGTGGTTTAGAAGTGTTCCTAGAAAAAATGCTAACATTTGATAAGAGAAAATTAGATATTTTAATTTTTTTTTTCATCATTAATGTGTGTCCAGGAGATAAAGAACTTCTGCTAGGTTATTGTGTGGTAATGTCAAGTACGAAGTGTTGAAACCTAGAGAGCTCTTTATCAAGGACACTGGTAGGATTGTTGCAGTAGCAATTTCCATGGAAATGGAAATGGCACATTAGACAAAGACCAGAAAGGGCATTCCTAGTGAAGAAAGAGAGGCAAAGATAGATAGGTGAGTGTTTCAAGGTCTTATATAACCTATCACAGGGTTGGCGTAGGGGAAGCTAAAAAGTGACCAGGTTTTTCGTTTTCTTAGACTTTTATTAACGGAATTCAAGGAATAAATTCTCACTACAGTAAATGCTAAAAATTAGGAAGTTTCATTGTGTACATTTCATGGCAAATGAAAAGCGGAGCAATTTATGCCAGACATACATTCACTTGAAACCAGATCTTCAAATTTCACTGTTCCCTGTGTTTTTTTCATCCCATCTTTTCATCTCACAATGCTAACTGGCCCGTAGCTCACAACAAAAGGATTTTGTTCCCTCTGAGTGCTTTTACATCTCAACTTGGAAGATGTTTTGTTATCTGCTTATATTAGTTAAGCAAGAAAATAACTGCAGTTCTAAACAAAGCATATGCTAGTTCAGAGCATGCCAAGGAAGCACAATTTCTGAGGTTGTTTTGTCCCCACTCCTTCCCTAAGCAACCAGAATTCTCATGAAATCAATAATGAAAAGGGAAGAGAGGGCCAAAGGCACAGAGAGATTGGAGAAGCTGCAGGAAAGGAAAGTGAGTGTGCAGCCCATCCAGGTGCTGTCTGTAACCTTTTTTCCTGGTGCACCCTCCTTCTCTTCTGTCTTTTTCTATAAAAGCGCAGCTGCAGCCAGCTGCCTGGCTGGGGAAACCACAGATGGATTTTTGAGATACTTCGGGTGGAGGTTCCTCTGATTCTGATTTGTGCAATATAGGAACTCGAAACCGAGCAAAAAATTATGTTTCTGAATTGACAATAATGTTCTGTTTGAGGCAGTGTGGAGAAAAATAATATTCAGTGGTTAAATAGCAGTCAAGATTATAAACCATCTGACACTCCCTGAGCTCCAAATGCTAAACGTATTCTTTGGGACAAGATAGTACTTGCAAGGTGATGGCAAAATAAATATGAAGGATATGGTCAGTCTCTCCCAGAATTAAAACAAAGATCTTGATGACTGCCCTTGTCTGATTCAGAATTTTAATTATACTCCGTTTCTTTGTTTTTCAAGGAAGAAAAGCTTCTGAAAACACTTGTGCAGCTCGGGGTCCGCAGTGGCAAAACTGCCAGTCTAGAGATGGAAGTGGATGGGCTGCCCTTCTACAGCACCCATTCACTTATGATTGAAAAGCTGCTGCAGGAAGCACAGCAGTGACTGCCCCTAGTGATTTCTACATGAAGAGTTGCTCCCATGTTCTGTCCTTATTTTTGAGGCTCTCTCAAGGTGTAAAAGATCAGAAAAAGATGACTTTTCATCTCTGGTGTCTTCACCACACACAGCCTTTCATTGTTATCCTTACAACATCTCTGTGAAACAAGAAGAGGATATCATCCACTTGGTCTACCTTTCTTTTCTGTAATTTTATAATGGAAAATGAATATTAAATGATATTATATAATAAGAGGTGATCTGCCTTTTACAAAGAAAGCATGAAATTACAAGGAGATATTATTGCACTGCTGTTCTTGTTTTACTAATCTCGTAACTGCAACAGGAAGTAACTTGCATAGCAACTTGGATTTAAAAATACTTGTGGTGAGGAAAACAGCTACAATCGAGGGGGAAGATGCAAAACAAAACTGCAGTGTTACAGTAGTGAGAGCTCCATTGCACAATTTCTGTAGCCCCCCCTCTAACACTGTGTTCCTGTGGTGGGGGATAGTTTGTGGAAGTGTGAGGAGATAAGGAGAAGATTTTAATTGAGCTAATGAAAATAAGAGCAGCATTGCAGATCTTCTGTGTAAAAGGTTGGCTGTGCCATTACCCCCTGTCATATTAGTAGTTTGCCACTTATATATTTTGCCACTTTATGGGTAATAGAGAAAAGTTGTAGACATTTCAGAGTATCCTGTTGTTACAAAGAAATTAATTGCAAAAATCATTATTAAATTAAATGCAAAAATCATTATTAAGATTAATTATTAGATATTAAAGTATGATTAGAAATGAATAAAGATTTGCATTCAGTATGAAATAACATTGTGTAAATAAACTTTTACATAAATTCCTGTTGTAGAAGTTCAGCTCCTGACAAGACCAAGTGAAGGAACACTGAATTCTATCCCATAGGATTACTAACACTGAAGCAGTATATGACAAATGGTTGTGAACCGTGCCCAGCTTCTGGCATTTAAAGCTGTAATTTTACCTTAACTCCAGGTGAGTGTCAGGACTACAGTTCTGCTGGCTGTCAGCCCACCCAGCAGAGAGAGGAGGCTACATTTGACACAACCCCTAGAGCACTGGTGCTTTACCTGTCATAAAATGGAAGTTGCCTTTAGTTGGACCTTCAGCAGTGAGCAGCACTTTATATCTCTTTTCCTTCCTGGCAGGTGATTTTTATTTTCCTTCTTCGATGCAAGACAAACAACTTAACTTTTTCGGAATGAGAAAAATAATTTCATACCACAAATACCAGCATATTTTGAACATTAATCTCCTTAAGTCCCTGAGGATACAGAGCCTTTAAAGACAAAAAATAGTTGAACACATGACAGAAAAAAATCTTAATGCCAGACTTCTGCTAGACATTCAGGTTCACCAAAGATTCCAATGTTTCTTTTCTAGATAGATGAGTCTTTTTTTTAGATTCGTTTTATCTAAAACTTTCTCAAAGGATGTTCTAGTAAAGTATCTTGGAAGTTTCACAATTAGAAATATCTCCTTTAGAAGTCTCCAAACTCTAAACTATAACTATTAAGTAAAATATTTCATGGGAATGCTTGAACATTTTGCCAAAGCCAGTAACCCCACAGGGTGGCATATATTCACTGCTGCACGGATCTCTCAGAATGAAATTGGCATCATTTTAAAAGAAGCAGCTGATTTTATTCTCTCTGTGCTACTGACATGTTACACTAACAGGTGCAATGTATATTTCTAAGTACTAACTTTTGTCAAAAAATTTCATTTAATAAGCTTTTGCTCTTTTTTCACCCCAAAATACAAGTCTTAACAATCAGTTTTCATTAAGAAATACAAAATTTAATAATTTATTTCTCTTTTTCTCTAGTGTGTGCTTTTAAAATGCCTTTTTGTGTGCAGTCCCAAGCATGACATTTACTTCAATAGCATGTGTAGCATGTCTCTAGCAGCCTTAGCAGGACCCTTGAGTGAATGTGTTTTGACTGAGGTGGAAGGAGAAGCTCTGAGTGGGAGTTACCTTCCTGCGGTAACGTGCTGTACTGGTTACAGTTCTGCAGCCTAAGCCAAACAGTTACAGTACAGAAAGAATTGATAAAATATTGGCCTCGAGAGAAAAAAAAAAAAAAGGGGAAAAGAAGAAAAAAATCCCTCCTTTCTGTTCCGGGTTAGCAGGTTAAGCGCTGAGAACTGAGGCAGAAAGCTGCACTGTGTTGCACAAGTTTCCATCTGATTTTAAACTGCAGCAGCTGACCATAGCTGACCACATCAAAGTTCCATCTCGAATGAGCCTTAATCCCTCCGATGACAATTCCATGTAGTACAGCATGCTCTGCATTCCAGCTGTCTAATTTAAACAGCATGGGGAACTGTAAAGAAGCAACACATAAACACAACAACAAATATTTAATCCTAGAACAAACCATGTGTGTCTTGCAGCCTGACAGGTCGTGGAGGTCCAAGGAGTTGGTGCTTAACAATGTACAAGCTCAGCACTCCAGCAGTCGGGAGCGAGTCCCTGCCTTACATCTCCTTGGAATACACAGCAGATGAGATGAAAGATTAGGAGAAAATAAAGCTAAACAGTGCTAATAGTCAGGAGAAAAAATGCAGATGTAAGGTAATTAATCCAGCTGAGTGGTCAAAGTATAAAGAAATGTAATTAAACAAACCAAATGTTAACCTAAGCAAACCTAATCCCCTCTTGGGATGGGGGACATGAATCCTTTCTGCAAGTGGAGGGAGGAGAGGATCTGTAGTCTCACAAATAGAAACTGTGCCAAAGCTAAAGATAGTTATTTCGAACATGGTGTGAAAAAGTATAAAAAGAAAATTATAAAAATATTCTTTATTAAACACATCCACTAATTATATCCAATATTGCACTCTCAGGGTGGTTTCCAGAAAACTGTTAGAATATATTCCTTTTGGAATCTGATGACAAGCAAGGCTGTGTTATAATGACATATTCAGATAGCAGGAGTAGACCATCTGTCTAGACAATCTTTTGACTCAAAAGCAAAACAAAGAAACAAAACTGATTTTAGTGCTGGAAGTTTTCAGCTCTGGGTTGCAGAGAGAGAGGTGTTTCAAGGAAGGTCTGAAACCAGAGAATTGAAAGGACAAGGCAATATTCATGGTGTAACAGCTATGCGTAAAAGGAGGCATGATGAGCAGATTGCAAAGAAGAATCACACAGAATTCATTAGTGTAACAAAAAAACCCCAGAGAAACCTAGAGAGGAGGTGGTAGTAGATACAATGCTGTGGAGCACACTCCCCAAGTCTTTAAAAGCCATTATTCTCCACTTACTCCTATATTTTGTTTCTGTCTAAACCAGGACAGAGATCATTCATACATCATACTTCTGATACTATATTTACTGAACAATGACCAAACCCTAAACTATATTATCTGTGGGCAAAAACATGGTTTAAACAGAATTCATTCAACAGTTTCCCTGACAAATGCATTGTTATTTAATTGCCTGCATGGTCTATGCTGCACAAGATACACAAATAGCAAAGGAACAATCAAAACCTTAGCAAGGTGTAGTAGAATTTAAATATAAATAAATATTCTTGAACACAGTGACTCAGAGAAGCACATGGAATCAAAGTGCCTCATGTACTACCAACCTCTTGTTCTCTTCCCAGTCAACAAACCAAGTTATTGACACCCACTGGAGCCCAGTGTCTCATACTTCCAGAAGTCTCTAGGAGCCTTACAATGAGGTTTAACAGTCTGAGACTCAGCAGTGAATAACATCCTGAAGGTCTCAGCAGGTGCTGAGTTCCTTGTGCATGTTCTCCCATAATGTCTTGCACTATCAGATTGATTGTTTTAGGAATCTGGTTCTGGCATGGTCTCTGCAGGCTTTGAAACTTGCAGAAGGAGAAGTTTTTTCAGAGAGTTACAGAGATGTTGCAGAAGTGTTTTGCTGGGCTTTTTCTTTTTAAAAGTATATAGGGATATGTAATTTTGTTGCCTCTGACCTTCTCAACAGATGATGACAGCTTGTAGAGAATTACTTTCTCTAGATGCTACAGGGGCAAACAGAAAGCAGCTAAAGATGAGTTCACCAGAACTACACACTGTGAGTGCTGGCTTATTCCAGTCCATGCAGTCATCAAGACAAACAGGTTTTAAGTGGTAGCACAACAGATACCTGATTATAACTGATCTGACTTAGCACATGCTTTCCTCACTATTGCCAGGTTCCAAGCACCTCTAGAAACAGCTTCACTGTACAGGATTGCTCATAAGCCTTTGGAGGTCACACTGTTCACACCACATGAATAATTCAGACAGATACATAAACACAGCCATAGCTGCAGGTGTAGGATTAAGGTCCTTTTGATTAATGCTATAGGCTGCCTACATTAGTTGTGAAGCAGTCCTTCATTCCAGCACCATCAAGTGGTATTTGTAATAACCCTGCTTGTTGTTCATGCTGTTTTCTGTTGGGAGTTTCAGTAGTGTTTAGTGGATAGGATTCCTTCGTCTCAGTACTCAGATGGCCTAAACATGTTAGACAAGAGTCTCTCATCTTGACAAAGTTCTGGTAAGTGCTTTCACTGGAAAAACAGTACAATACTGGGTCAGCAACACAGTTAAAAGTAGTTAACAGGAGAGAAATATGGTAAACATTAAATATTTTCTCAGCAAATGAGCAGTTGTTCTCCAACAAGCTACGAACTACAAGTAAGATGTGGTATGGTCCAAAGCAGACTAAAAATATGAAAACAGTGCTTGATACCAGTCTTTTAATTTGAATTTTCTTCTTCTTTTGAGTGCCAGGACTCTTGTGGACAACTCGTAAAATCCCACAGTAGGAGAAGGCCAGCAGAAAGAAGGGGAAAAGGAAGCCAGCAGAGAAGCGGTAGTAATTGACATTGTGCTCCCATTTCTTGATGGGGTAATGCTCAAAGCACACCAAGTGGCTTTCAGCATCCATACTGATCTCCCCGTGTGTGAAGACAAAGCAGCATGTCATAATTTCTTTGGCCCAGATAATGATGCTGACAATGGCAGCGGCCTTCATGGTCCGAAAGCGCTGAAACCGAAAGGGGTGCACCACGGCCAGGTAGCGGTCGATGGAGATGCAGCACAGGAAGCCTACGCTGATGTAGATATTCTCATACAGGATGATGCCACAAACTTTGCACAGCAGCTCATCGTAGGTCCAGTTGTCATGCTGCAAAGCATACTGAAGCCAAAAAGGCAAAGAAAATATGTACAGCAGGTCTGCTATAGTCAAATTGCAAAGGTAGATACCTAATTCATTTTTAGCCTTGATCTGTAAATACCCATAGTACAGTGACAGGCAGTTAGCCGGCAAGCCTAATACAAACACAAATATGTACACCACAGGGGATAAAGTCTCGTGGATATCATGATTAATATTGCATTTCTCAGTAGCATTCTCTGTGAAATTCACCATCTTCTACTTCTCCCTGTGTATCACTCATCAGGGTCCTGAATGTAAGACTTAATTACATTCAGTTTTCATGTAGAGTTTATTTCTTCCACAAACTTTAGGCTGAAGTGATGACTTGCTGAAGGATGTTAATAACCTGAAGATAAAACACAAAGAAATCTTCAGAAGGGATAAAATTGTTAAATATATAGTACACTTTTCAGAAAGCTGCCTTTTCTTAGCCCTAAGTCTTTGATAAAGATAAAGCCTGTCTGGGAAATCAAGATTCACATAACTCCTAGTACATAACAGAAAAGTGCCAGAAAATTATGTGATTCAGAATCCCAAAGCAAGTTTCAAATATTTGTGGTTTTAGCTTTGGAGGTATCTAAAATGTGAATAAATATCATCTCTGGTTTACAAATCAGATTTGACTGCGATGGAAAAGGTGTCTCTGGTAAACCAGCAGTCCACAAAGACTTCCTCAGAGGATGTAGGGTGCACAAAAATCTTGATTATTAATTTCCATTTCTTAAATTTCCCTTTACATACAAGATACCATGTAATATGCAGTTCAGTTCAGCAGGATGAAAAACAAAGGGAATTTTTAGCACTCTCTCTTGCAGTTACTTGTAAAAACAATTCTGAAAGCAAGCTCTCTTCCTCTGTTGGAAGGACATGGTGAAACTCTGGTACAGTACATCTCCATGGTCTCAGTTCTACAGGATATGCTATTAAATATTTCTTATTTGCCATCAACTCCAAAACTCACACATTTATGACATATACATTTGTATCTTTCCCTTTCATCTTCATTGAATATGAATGTAATTGTTTTCACCTGAAGAATCTGGTATAATCCAAACACATACCCATGGAAGCCCTTGCTATGCTGTGCTGTACTGAACTATACTATAACTATTTAATACACAAAAAACACTGCTGACAGTGGATTAGCACTCAGTTCAAGGTGAAGCCTGGACCCAGCTCACAGTAATGAAACCCTCAACTAAACAATGAAATACCCCATCCAGCATTTTATCACCTCATGGTATATTCACACGAGCCCAGATTCTCAGCACTGGAGAACAACAGTGCAAACTGTGCCTAGTCTGAAGGGAATGCATGTTTTACCTGGTGGTGCAGAACAGCAAGACTGTATTTCTTTCAATCTCTGCTCAGAAAATTCAGGGATGTTTGGTATACTTTTGTAAGGTAACAATGCTACTCTTGTTTACTCTTTTCACAGCTTCACATACTATGGATTCAAAAGAAGCACTATCCAAAGATAAGGCCTTGCTGCTTTTTCCCTTTTGCTATGCTAATTTGCAATTTTTGTCATCATCTTCTGTCCCATCTAGAAACATAAAATTTCTTCCAAGGCAATGCTTACAAAAACATGACCACACTACAGGAAAATTACTGTCAGCTTTAGCATTTGAAGATGCTACTGTCAATTTTTTTTTTTTTTTTTTTTTTTTTTTGTAGGGATAGATAGGCTTTACTCCTGAAGAAACTGAAAAAAAATCACTTGCTTTAAGCCAGAAAATAATTGTCTGGCTGAAATAAGTGATCAAACTTGCAAAGAATTTCATTTTTTAGCTTCAACCAGCAGAGTTCCACAGAATTCACAGCAAACACATACAAATAAGAATTGGGATGTGGTTTTCATCCCTTTACTTTTACTTTTGCTTTCCAACAGAGGGAACACTAGCCCTGGTTTTAGGTGGAAATATCCTTGGGAGCTCAGAAACTCTCAGTCATGAAACAACAGGCCAAGGTAAGTTCATCTCCCTCAAATCTCTTAACTCCACTGTCCAACGCAATTTGTGTGAAAGACTGCTCAAGTCGAGCACTCTGTTCTCCTCCACCTCTCAGTCTCAACAGCTCCTTTGGGGTTTAAGAGACCCACACTCTCCACTGTGGCTGTCACAATAGTTATAGCTCATTTATCAAGCTCAGCAGAAGAAATGCTGCAAAAGGGACCCAGTCAGAGGTACCTGTGGTTCAGTTTGAAGTTTGCTCCAGGAGATTGCCATAACCTTCCCCTGGAATAAATATGACAGTGTTAGCAGTGCTGACATGTACAGCAGAAATCAATCATTAAAGTTATGTACAAATTTCCCCAAACACTGGTACTTAGGCGCCATTAGCTCCCCTGTAAGACTATGCAGTTTCTCCAAGGCTTCATAACCACCACATATCTCTTCCATCTGCAGACAAGAGCAGTGCACAGAATCTTTGCTGAGGCAGGTTTGATAACCTTCTTACCCCAACCCACCTTTTAATCCAGAGCTCCAGGCTTGAGTTTGTATTTCATAGCATTTCTGTATAATGATTTCGTGACTTTTACATGTAAGGGTTTGCCTGAACAGGATGATTGGCACACCTTAGTTATTCTCCAAAATACCTAAAATCCGAGACCTGTCATCATATCTACCAGCACAGTGCCCAGCTCCTGTCAATAGGGCCAAATAGTAATTCAAAAGCTGTTGACAGTTTTGAAAATTCAGAACTGTCTTTATATGTCTAGCACTAAGTTTCATTCAGTGTTACCCTGTGAGTCATTATGGATCACAGTATGAAGAAAAGCAGATGTACTTTACAGCTGCAATGTTTTTGAAAATGTTTTTCTGCTAAGAACTCTAAATGATTTTATCAAATTATGTTTTCATACAGAGAATATAATTCTCTGTAATAAGTAAATTTATTTCTGCTTAGTTTAAAAGTCTTGCCAGAATGCAGAATGTGAAGGAGGCAGCCAAAGTCTTATTGATACAATATTATGGTAATATAATATACACTTATGATTACAGCAACATTTTCTGCTCTTGGAGGACATGCTGGATTGGGGTGTTCGAAGGGGCAGGAAGAGAAGGTTGGCTGTAACAAATCTCTTTGCCTTGTGCTAACAATCCCTCCCTAGTTTCAAAGATGGAGATGAAAAGGAAAGATCCAAATTCTTGTGCAATAGCTGTCTTATACTGCTGTTTTGCTCAGTGGCAACAGTGAGCCAGGAAATCCTTCCCTTGTTTCGGCCTCCTCAGTGTGTGGGCTCTGGGCTGCCTTTTTACCCTTTGACCACTCATGCCTGGCTAAGGACAGACTCAGCAGCCAAATGGAAATACAGAGGCAGTTCAACTTTTCCCCAGCACTAGGCACACTAAATATAGCTCTGCACCAGCCAGGGAGTGAAACTGTAGGATTTTTTTCAACAAACCTGGTATCAAAGGACTGCCCTAGCAGGTTTAAACCAATGGGTGTGGAAGAGCCCACTCTGTTATTAAGAACATGTGACACAATACTTTACAAGCCATCTGAAAAAGTGGAAAATGAAGGAAAGGTGATGCAGGGCATAGAAGAGAAAAGACAAATAGCTCCCCCGTTATTTATTGGCCACTTCTGTATAGAGGGAAGAGAAAAATTTAAAAAGTTGCTCTATGAAAAACATCTGGGGTGCAGACAATCATAAAGCTGAAAGCAGTTATGAACAGGAATACACAAGCATTTCTTTCAGACAGCTTTAATATGGATGTAGTGCAGCTGTGTGACTTTTTTTTATTATATTTTATGTAACATCTTCAGTATCACGAGTCTGCAGTATTTTGCAGGCAATATTTCTCTCTCCTATATGCCCGCATCTTTTAGATGATACCCATCTAAGCCTAAGTCTTGGCAATAAATGAGAAGACTCTCTTCATCTACATGAGCTCCAAACAATTCTCTTGTTCCTGGATTAAAAACAAAGCCAAGGATCCCAGAGTTTCAGAAAGCCTCATTTTCTTCATGGTTTAAAGAAGCCAACGTTATTACTCACTGGAGAGTTCAACAACAGTTCTTTTCTTTCACAACTCCTGTGTGCCTTAGCTGTTAACAAACACATGCCTTGCCCCTGCACCATGAACCATGGGGCAGCTCACATGTTAAGTGCTGCCTGCTGGCAATGGCACAGGAAGCAGCCAGAGCCACTGGCAGCAGCAGCCTTTTCACCTCGGACCAAGTAGTAGCATGGAGCCCAGGTGGGTCTTTTCACTTTCAGTGAACACTGCTGCAATTTTCATTGTAAGAAATCTGTCTGCAGCTAGGCCTACATATTTTTTTGGCAAACGGGACTGAACCAAAGAACTTCCTTGCTGGAATTTGCAGCCGTTGTGCACCCAGCCTGTCTCATTCACAAAACACCCGCTTCCATTAACAGGGAGTGTAGCATGCTTGTGTGCCTGCATAGCAATATTTAATCTTCCCTTGCACCTGTCATACAGTGCAGACAGAATCACTTGGCTGTCATTGCAGGACTTCAACTGTCCTGCAAATCTTGGAATCAGAAACCTGGGGTGGTTTCAGTTTAGGATTTGGTTCAGGTCATGATCTACACAAACACCAGCCCTAAATTCACATGCTAAGCTTCCTTCAACACTTGCAGGTTTGTCAGATTGTTTGATCCTGTTTCACAAAGCCTGGAAGCATAAGGCCGGATAAGAAGGCAGAGAAGCGTTGAGCAGCAGAAGAGACTAGGGACTGGTTGAACAACATAAAATAGGAAGGAAAGGCATAATCCCCTTAGAGTAAGTTTGAGGGAAAAAAGTAGAAGAAAGCAGAAATTTGGGTGCAGCACCAAGTATGAAGAAAGAGCACAATGATATTTGGGTTTAATCAGAAGAATTATGATGTAAAAGATGGACCTGTTGGAGCACAGAAATGACAAGAGGGGTGGAGCACTTCTCCTATGAGGAAAGGATGAGAAAGTTGGAGCAGTTCAGCCTGGAGAAGAGAAGGCTCTGGGAAGACCTTGTTGCAGCCTTTCAGTACCTAAAGGGGACTTAAAAGAAACATGGGGACAGACTTTTTAATCAGGACTTGTAGCAACAGGACAAGGAGCAATAGTTTTCAACTACAAGAGGGTAGACTCAGACTACATACAAGGATGAATATTTTTATGATGAGGGTGATAAAACACTAGCCCAGGTTGCCCAGAGAAGTGATGGATGCCCCAACCCTGGAAACATTCAGGGTCAGGTTTGATGGGGCTCTAAGCAACCTGGTCTAGTTGAAGATGCCCCTGATCATTGCAGGAGAGTTGGACTAGAGGGCCTTTAAAGGCCCCTTCCAAACCTGACCATTCTGATTCTAGAAGGGTGTCAAGTAGAAAGAGCCATTAAAGGCAATGAAGGATATTTCTATTAACAAAAAATAAGTAAAGGAAGACAAGTACATATGAAGCAAAACATAAATATATATTTATTTTTATAATATAGAATTTATATACCATATATTTATATGGTATATAAGTATATTTCTATTAAAATATTTTAAAATATTTTTAAATATTTCCTGTTATTTTTTATTCCAATCTTTAGAACCAGAATTGTTAACCATCTAACAAAATTGTTTTTAACAATAGGATGGGGGCATAGAGAATAGATCAACAAAAGCTAACAGATATTCTAAAAAACTACATGCACTCCAGGGGATTTAGTTACAGCAATTTGTGAATTATTGCTGGTAATATTTCAGAAATGATGACAAATTGGGGTAAAACAGACATAACACTTTGTTTTGTGAAAAAGAGAAGTCAAATTGAGCTTCTAAACTGAAGTAATTTACATCTATGCAAATCCATTCAGTGTTTGTAACTTGCAAGTGGATTTTTCGTATGTGAACCTCTGAGTACAATAATTATTACTCTGTATATCTGTTTCAGCTGAAGGGAACTGTAAAAATGTTCTGTAAATTACAAATTATTTTGTCATTATCAGATGACTTGTCTTATAAACCTATTGTCATAGAAGGAAGTCAGCAGCTTTTTTTCAGAAGCCACATAAACAAAAGACTAATTAGTCATCAATGCCCAATTTTTCCTAACACAGACATGCAATTTTTTACAGTCTTGAGTAAATCTTACAATTTACTCCATCTTTTGATATTCTAAGAATTCCATGTTCTGTTTCTATACCTTTCCATTTCAGGTTTTTATGATTTTGGACTTCTTTGTTTATGCCTGCACTTATAAAGGACAACTTTATAAGTTTATACAACTTTATAAGTTTATAAGATAGATGATTTTTAAGGTCCTTTCTACCCCAAACCATTTTATGATTCCATGATATTGGACTAACTGTGCTAATTATCCTACCTGCCTCCCTTGCCCTTCATCTTGCAAGGCAGCAATTAGGTCACCCTGGAGCCCCCTCTTCTCCAGGCTGGAAAATCCCAATTCCCTCAGCCTTTCCTCACAAGAGAGGAGCCCCATCCCTCTGATCATCTTGGAGACCCTCCTCTGGACTCGCTCCAATAGGTCCACATCCTTCCTGTGCTGGGACCTCAGAGCTGGATGCATCACTCCAGGTGGGGTCTTAGCTGAATGGAGAGGTAGAATCCCTCCATCCCTGCTGATCATGCTGCTTTGGATACAGCCCAGAACATTTTTGGCTCTGGGCTCCAAGTGTTCCTGTCCAGCCTCTCATCCACCAGCAACCCCAGGTCCTTCCCAGCAGAGCTGCTCCAATCTGTTTATGCCCCAGCCTGCGTTGATACCAGGGGTTGCCCCAACCCAGGTGCAGCACACTGAACTTGGTCTTGTAAAACCCCATGAGATTCCCATGCAGTCAAATTCTTGAATTTGTCCAGGTCCCTCTGGATGGTATCCCATCCTTTAGGTGTGTCACTCCTCTCTTTGGTGTCATCTACAAATCTACAAATCTCCTAATCTCCTGAGGCTGCACTCAATTCCTTCACGTATGTCATTAATGAAAATGCTAAATAAAACTGGTCCCAGTACAGATCCCTGAGGGACACCACTTGTCACTGAGGTCCTTTAGGACTCTGAGCCATTGACCATGACCCTCTGCATGCAACTGTTCCACCAATTACTTACGCACCTAAGAGTCCACCCATCAAATCCATCTCTCTCCAATTTATAGGGAAGGATGTTGTGGGGAGCCATGTCAAAGGCTTTACAGAAGTCCAGATAAATGACATCTGTGACCCTTCCCTTACCCAGTGATGCAGTCACTCCATCACAGAAGGCCACAGGCTGATGAGGCAGGACTTGTCCTTGGTAAAGCTCTCCTGGCTGTCCCAAATCACCTCCCTGTCCCTGATGTGCCTTAGCACAGAAGGAGGATCTGTTCCGTGCTCCTCCCCAGGCACAGAGGTGATGCTAACAGCTGGGTAGTACCCATGGTCTGCCTTTCTATCCTTTTAAAAGACAGGCACAATGTTTCTGTTTTTCCAGTTACCTGGGACTTCTGACTGCCTGACTTCTCAAGTATCATGGACAGCAGCTTAGCAAATACATCTGCCTGTTCCCTCAGACTACTCACTCTATCTCACACTACTTCTTATTTTTTATCTAGGATTAGGGTCTTTTTACCTCATGTGAGGTCTGAACAACTGAAAATGCTGAAAAAAACTTTGGAAAATCCCTATTTATGGTAATAAGTTCATGCAATGTGTAATTTCAGGCAAACAGTCCAAGTAGTATCAGGGAGGTGAATCACAGCTGAAATTAGTCATGCTATAGCTGCCTCAAAGCTTTAAAAAATTACCCTCATATGCCCCCCACTTCCTGCTGTTAAAGATCAACCAAGTGGACGACATGACCCTCCAAGTATTTCACTGCTGAGTTACTATGACTAGTTCCGACCCACAGGGCACATGTTGAAGCTTCGTGTATGACCTGCTTGAGTAGCGAACAGTGGGTGGAGGAAAACACATCACACCACTTCCTGCAGACATCTTAAATCACTCTGTTACTCAGAGAAAAAACTCCAAATCTTCCTTTCCCCTGAACTAAAACCTCAACCAAGTCAGTGTTCCTCTCCCCCACAATCCTCCTTGACACAAAAGCCAAAAAACCATCCTGTCTTCTGTTGAAGAAGCAGCAGGCAAGTAATAATCAGTCATAGACAACAGAACTGCTTATAATTCCAAACTTGTGCACTGGTCCTCATTGAACAGGACAACACAAGAAAAGCCAAGATTACACAGGTCTTGCTTATTAGAAGCCACAAAAGCCATGATCAACATACAGTATTAGTAAGGAACAACAACTAGAACAACTGTTATTGCCTAGGATTGAGATATAGGAACTTCACCGTTTTGAGTTAAATGAGTTCTGATTCATTTTACCATCTACAGCCTTGGGGAAAATCATCCTTCTGATCCATTTTCCTAAACTGTATTATTGCCTCTTTTGATGCTGCAGCCTGCTCTGACAACAGCACAGTGCTACATCAGACAATGCTAGATATCTTGCATTGAAGTCAGTGACTTCAAGTTTAATTCATATCTGTATTGCATTTCAATGACTTTTGCCTTTCTCGGATTGCTGGTGTGTCCCTGTAGCCCCAGGACTGCCACACAGCCCCTGTTTCACAGAGTGGCTACCCAAAGGGAGCCATGGGAGTCACGCACAGATTTCTCTGCTCCCTGAGCATGAGCCATCCATTTACATACCATGGGCCATAGCACACTGCTAGCACCCTGTCCTGGGCAGTGCACCCCATCCTGGGCGGCACATACCAAGGCTGAGCAAAGAACTGGCTGCCAGCCTCTGCATTCAGCAGATGCTCATGGCCCCGGAGCCAATGAGCGTATTGAGAACAACTTGCTCTCTGTACCCACATGCTCACACAGAAAGGGAACAGAATGCCAGCAACATGCACGGCAGTCCCTTCTGTCAAGCTTCCCCAGCTTCACTCAAGCGAAAACTTGTTCAAAAACTGACAAGTTAGAGACCGAAGCAGAGACCAAATTATCTTTCTCCTTGCATCTTTTGTAATGCCACTCTGAACCCAAGGACCAGCCCATCATACCCTCCAAACAAAACTGTCTCATTAACTAAAAGTCAGTCGGAAAGCAACCAAACACCCATCTATACAATTTTTTCTCCTCATTTACTGATAATTCAATGGACAGGACTTATTGCGCAGTGCTGCTGACAAGCTTGCCAAGCTTGGGACATCCATAATCAATGCTTGACTAATAACACTTGACAACCAGCAAAGGCTGTCAGATAGAAAAATTTTGCTTGCTAGGTCTAACTGAAATGTGGTTGAAACTCTGGCATGTCTAAAGAGATTGAGCAGATCTCCCATTTAAGGAAAATGTTAGCATTTTCATTATTTGATGCGTCAGCAAATAATGATACATTCAATAAAGTAATCTCTTTTTAAAATGCCATTTTCAGTATATATGATTCAGTATATGATTCATTTTGTACTGCAAAAGTTTTAAGACATGGTAAAATGAAAAGCTGCTTACAATATTTGAAGACTTTTCCCTTCCACTCTTCATTTTTCTTTGACTTAATTATTTTTCCTCTGTTTGGATTTATCTTAATAAAAGAGAATAAATTCATCATGGGATAGGAGCCTGTTTAACTGAAACACCTAACACTGTGTGCTCTGTTGCCATCTAGAAAACTAAAATAATTATTTTGTGCCTTTGTACTATTTGTGTTTCCAGCTTACACTGATCACCATTGGGCACTTCAGATATTCTTCTGTTCTAGATCCAATTCTTCCTAGTCTAGCACACCATCCACCCTTCCACGCACTTCTGTTTAGCTCTGCTCATTTCCTTTTAGGCTCAATTGAGTCTTTTTTTGGCTCTTGTTCTGTATTTCTGTATTTCTTCCTTGGATACAGAATTGGAGGGGTGGTGTGTGGGGCGCATTATGCATATTTATTTGTGCATATCTTCAAATAGTCCCCATCTAGTTAGTAGAAACATTACTAAACTATCCCTTATTGCTATCTTTAATTAAATTTCTTCTATTTTTTTTCAATTTCCCTTCTGGAGATTAACCAAGTTTCCTGTAGAAATGAGTCAATATTCACATGTAAGACATGTTCCTTCATTGTTATTTCTCAGTGTTCTCACGAGAAACAGTGTGCTTTGCACAAGGTTTTACTCTGTGCTCTTTCCCTCGTTGCTGTTCTTGCTCCCTAGATGACTATTGAAAATGTCAGTCCTTTTTTTTTTTCCACTTGAGGGTAGAGGACTCCAACAATCTCGTTCCCAGTGGATTAATCACATTAAATAAAGTGCTGGCATCTGTATCTGCAGGTTTGCTTACGTTACCATTTCCTTATTTTCCATTTCTGGATAAAAGAGGTTCAACATGAAAACTGAGAAAAATAGTTGGAAAGGCACGACCTCATAGAAATGCAAACCCCCACTTCTTTAATAGTATCAAAGAAACAATTCACAGAAAAAGCAACAACCTTGCTGTAAACCATTCACACTTCCAAACATGCTACTGACCAGAGAAAACAGAGAGAATCAAATGCTTGTTACAGGGGAGTTCTGATGAGGTCATGAGGAGATGGAAAAGCTGGCACAGGAGATGTGAGATTCCAAATTGAGAGCTGTTCAGAAATCCAGGTCCTGCTTTAGGGTGGAGGTATAAAACCAGCTCTGAAATTTGGATGTAAGTTCAAATTCCAAATAATAATGTTCTGACATGATAGTCTCAGGGATTTTAGTTTAAGCCTCTTGCAAATTTAAAAGAAAATTGCTATTTTAAAAGCTATGTCTGAACAGTTCTTAAACATGGAGCATAAACCAGATACACCCTCTAATTAGATATAAGTAGACACTAAATCATTATCCATCACAGAGTAAAAGCTCTCCTTCCTTGGCAGAAGGAAGATGAAATGTTTCCAGATACAAAATGAAAATATTCTAATGGCTACTAAAATATTGCAATAAAAGAAAAACAAACCAAGAGATCTCTGAAACATTTCCATTCTTCCCTACTGATATTTTAGCATTTTATTCAGGTGTCATTAAAGTGACTGAACTTTGATAGTTAAATTACATTTGCTTTTGTAATTCATTTGTTGTTTATCTCCCCTTCCTCTGTTGGCAACTCAACCTCTCTTCAAAGCTTTGTGTCTTTGCTGCTGGCCCATAGGACACACCAAGAGAAAGGAAGCTTGAAACCTTGCTGAATAAAGCAACAATGTTCAGAAATGAAAGTCCAGGCTCATGCTAGCAGCAATAGCTGTCTGTACCAATATCTAAATGGAGAATGTCAGGAGGACAGCTCCTGCGGAGCAACAGGAACAGCAGCAGAGTGCTCTCTCTGTTACATGTAGGTCAGATCAGTTTTGCATTTCTATTTGATTCTGGCATGGTGACAGATCTGAGCCTAAGCAGTCCCAGATCAAACTCCAAGACAACCCAGCTAGAAAGAAGTTTGTTGCCACAGAAACAGTTTCTGGCAAGAGGGCTCCATGGAGAGGAACAGAGCATATACTTTCAGGTGAGCTTGTTTCTCGCTCTCCCTTGAACAGGGTTTTAAACCTATTGTCTACTCTTTTTCTTTTCAGAAAAATTAGCTACAGCTTCCAGGTGAAGTGCCTAAAAAGCTC
This sequence comes from Anomalospiza imberbis, assembly GCF_031753505.1. Taxonomy (NCBI): domain Eukaryota; kingdom Metazoa; phylum Chordata; class Aves; order Passeriformes; family Viduidae; genus Anomalospiza; species Anomalospiza imberbis. The sequence continues at coordinate 16,562,888 of NC_089686.1, read as the reverse complement.
TTGTTTTCCTACCCTATTAACAGAGTTCAGAATGGTGTTTCTAGTGGAGAAAAAGTGTTACAGTGGATGTATCCCTTAGAGAATAAACTGCAATGTTTTTCTTAGCTGCTGTTGCTTACTAATACCTCTAGTTAAAATTATTGGTCAGTTTCTTCTAAACATTAAAGCTGTTCTGTGTCTTTTCAAAAACAATTGCCACCAGCTGTCAGGGTCAGCAGCTCTGCAAATGCTTCAGCTGGCAGAATAATTCATAACAAGCAATAAAAGCCACTCAGAATAAGCTTTATAGGAAAAACAAACATATTGGAGGAGACAAACAGCTAGTTATAAGGTAATGAGCCTCACAAGGCTGCCATGTCTGGAGTTCTCTTTCCACAGCTCTTCCCTTACAATTAATTACCAAGTTGTGTAAATGCCTCATGAGTGGACATACCTCTCTTTAGTTACCACCACACTGACACAATACAGCCATCAGCAGTGAAGCCCCAGGACACCATGAATGCACCCTCAGGTCAGGACTAGAAAAACTGGAAGGGAAGAAATTTTCTTCTCTGTGGAAACTCAGGGCACAGGGAATATTTCTCTTTCTGCTCTGAGGGGTCCTGACCCCCAGGGAAGCACCAACTTTGACCCTCATTCATGGAGAAAGCTTCCAAGACTTCAAGATAGACTAGAGTCCACAAAAGTGTGGAAATACGTGTGAAGAAATAGATTCTAGAGAGTAGTATAGCATGTCACTTGGGTGAGCAATTTAGGTTTTGGGATTTTTAGTATGTTGCAGATGGGAACAAGATGGAGGTTCTAGGGTGGAGGTAGGTTGCTCTTCTTTACCTTCTTGTTCCTTCTTCTTCATGGGTTTGGATGATGTCTTGTAATTGGACAGAAAAGTCCACATTGCGGGCTTTGAGGGATCAGTTATTGGGTTAAAAGGGAAAATAATCTAGGTGTCATTTCTTAATTGGATAGTTTAGTCCTAAAAGACCTTGTAACAAGAGATTGTTGGCCATTTTTGCGGTGCTTTTCCAGTGCGCAGAGTCTGGTATAGACGGTGTGCTAAACTTCAGATAAGGTAACAATAAACAAGAAGCTGAAGACCGAAAAAGTCCTGTGCTTCTCCTTTTCCTGACACAGAACCGCTCCAGGAGGGTTTCCCCCCAGCAGGGGAACCCCCAGGGAGGGGCCCAACGTGGGGCCAAGAAACCAATACTTCTCCATGCACTGTTCACTGGGATGCCACAAAAACTCGCATTTAGAGCATCAGCTGGTTGATCTGAGTGACACCATCCGCAAGGCTGGTTAGGTGAGGAAAATTTAATGCCCCCACACTTGAACGCCTGGCCCTGTGCAACTGTGCTCAGCTACAGGTAAGAGGCTTCCTGTCTGTCCTCACAAGTAGCCACAGGCTCACCCTAATCAATGACATCTAGTACAATGACACCTGTGTACACCTAGCTCTGCAGAGACTCACTTTCCTCCCTTCTCTTCCCTTTCCCCATATCCCACTTCTCTCTTTTCCCGCTGCTATACGATTGCTTACAGTCCTCAGATCCAGAACAAAGGGAGTCAATTTTTGTCCACCAACCACAAAGTGAAATAAATGCCTCTCACTGAAGGTGTCAAGTGACACAAGTTTTTTAATGAGATATTAGAACAACCAAATCTTTCTTCATTTAAAACTGTGATATTCAAATCACAATGCTGTGATGTAGATAATTTCACCTCAACTGTCACAGAACAACATACTTGTCTGATCCTACAAACCCAACATTTTCTTACAGTATTCTTCCTAGACCCTGTAAAGACTTTTAAAACTTTGGGGATGTACTTTCCATGTTATCATCTCACCTACAGCTGTATATAGCACTGAATGTTAAATACACTGGAAACAGCATTCTTCTGCCTCTTCACTCATGTAACAGAAAGGCTTTACAAGTGCATGTGCAGGATCAGCCTGATATGGAGGAACAGCAACATAGCATCAGTAAGATGGGGAGGCAGAAAGGGTAGGGGCGAGGATAGTAGAAAATTTTGTTTCCTCAAAGAAGAAATGAAAGAGTGGTTGTTAAATACACAGGATTGTCTACCTTTTAATGGCTTCTTGATTAAAGAAAACTTGAAAGAAGAAGTGGTTAGATACTCTGCTCTTCTGGGACCAGTGTGAATGCAGGGTGCTAATGTGGAAAAAGTCACAGTGGGTACTGACTAACAGACTGCTCAGAACGTCCCATAATGCTCACAGTGACACTGTCACATCTTATGAGCCTACATGTAGCCATTTTTACGCATTTTACTGTTAAGTTTCCTTATATTTTTGTTAATAAATATCTGCATGCGTTTTGAGCAGAAGAGGACAGGACAAGCTGTTATATTCTTCTAAATTCTCTATTTCTCAGCTTTCCTTCCCATGCAACACACAAAAGAAGAAAGCATCACTCAATGAACTGCTTTTCTTGTTTCTTTGCAAAGACTGACAAGAACAGGAAAAACGTTCTCATAACAAGGACAAGCTACAATAACAAACAAAAAGTTTTTTTATCCTATTGAAAAAAAAGATCAATTTCTCACCTGATGGATTTCACTTCTCTAAACAAGCCCGTACATTTCAAGTTTTCCAAGCCAGATTCTGAACAGCAGGAAGAAAAGTGGCTTGGTGTTTGGAAAATATAGTAATGCCATACACTTGAGATACAAAGACCAAACTATATAGGTTTACACAGAGCACCCACACATCAAGATATGTGGTTTAGCAGTTTCATGTTAGGTGTAACTTTTGGCTGGTATTCTCATGGGAAATAAAGTCACTTACTGGTCCTTCAAAATATCTTGTATCTATTCAACTTACACAGTACTAGTAAGTGCTCTGAAAATTACTCCAGGAACTTATCTACAGGCTACTGCTCTGATTACTTGCTGCAAACAAACAGTTTCTCAGTTTATCTTAACAATTTCCTTTCATCAATACAACTTGAACATTCAGCTCCCCTTGTGCCTATAACTGGAACTCAAGAATTTTTTTTTTTGAGAAAACCTTTATTCAAAGTTCCTGTTAGTAGGAACCTTGCCAAGGAAATTTTGAAGTTGTAAATTTTTTTGGACACATTGCTTTGATTGAGTCCTTGGAGCACCTCGCTGTTTTGCTTTAACAACTCAGCTAGAAAACTGTCCTACCACCTCTCCAGGGGTGAGACCTGCTCAGTGATGGAAAATTAACTTGCTTTCAAGAATGAACAGATAAAAATGAAACTCACCTGTTAGCAGAGTTTATGCAGAGAGGTTTTGCTTGCAATGTGAAGAGCACAAAACTTCCCTTCTCCTCATTACTGCTGAGGCTGCGGGTGAAGCTTGTCCTCCTCCCAGCTGTGAGCAAGCCTGTCGGTGAAACAGCACAGGAAAGGAGGAGGAGATTGTGTTTCAGCTCCTGTGCTCTTTATGCTTCATCTGTGAAGGAGCCAGCCCAGCCCAGCCCAGCCCTCTCCTCCCTCACCCACTCATTCATAGAGAGAGAGACGAGAGTGCCAAAAGCAGGCGCTGAATACAGAGATTGCAAAGTACATGGAGTGGTGTTCCCATCCGTCCCCACGGGCACACACACTGACCAGCAGAGAACTGCACTGTGATCACAGCAGCTGGTGCAGAGGCCAAATCCAGCTGCTTCCAGTTTATCTAAACACACACAGATGTTGCCTCGTGCAGGCATATTGAAAAGTATACAGAGTGTTAGTGTTGTCATTAGTATCATTCACAGGAAGTTGTTTCTAGAGCTCGAGGAGATCAGACCTTACATCCAAACACAGCAGACGGTGATCTGTGCACAAGGAAGTATCTTCTCTCACTGTGAAAGAACAAGGGCTGTGAGGGGGGGCAGTGCCTTCCTCTCTTGTCTACACAGCCAGACAACAGAGGCATAAACAGACTGAAGGGCTTGCCCAAGGTTATTCAGGAAGGGTGTAGCAGATGAAAAAGCTGACCTCCTGCTAACTCACACCCCTACTCCCACAGGAGTGAAAGCTGCACTGTGGGATATGTTTGTGTCACTCAAACTGAAACACACTATTTTTAAAAACACAGATAAATACAAATTATACCATTGAAGCTGGAAACAAAAGTTGTTACCAGCTCAGGCTCTAAATTGATGTGTAACTCACCTGATGCAGTGCTCTGCCATGCAGCTGTAGGGACACCAGTGGCACTGCATGGTCAGAGCAGCACCCAACCAGAGCTCCCTTCTGCTCACTGCAATGAGCAACAGTACTCTGAGGACAGCCAGACACGGTGAGTCTGGAAACAGGAATGTTGTGCAGGGAACTCCAAGACGTGTTGTCCATTTCCAACCTGGTGGAAAGCAGAGTGACATTAGCACAGAAACAAAAATAGAAAAGAATAAACCAAAACAGGGAGAAGACACAAGAACATTTAGAAAACTTGGAAATACTCCAGGAGTACCCATGGCTAACATCAGAAACAGTATCAAAAATAACTCCTCATTCCAAACACAGGCAAAGGGCTCTTCAGGTACAAGAGGCTACCCAACAGCAGAGCCCTTCCTCTTCAGGGTATCTGGCAGATCAGAAATCTAAAATTATCTGCAGGGTTAAGAAAGGGTTCTGAGGAGGCAAGCAGCAAAAGAAAATAGGAAGTTTTTGGGTATGGTTATGAAAGGCTGCAACAAGCAGAGAACTATTCTTTGATGGCTCACCGTGCTGCTTGGAGGATGTCAGAGCTCAGGCAGCACACCTGGCTGAACAGACAAGGCACAGTCTCCTGGAAGCACAGCCAGATGCTGAACACCCTCTGATATATTAAGAAATATGAATGGTTGGTCTCAAATTTATTAGGACTACTGGGAATACTCCCTCTTCTGATTAATTTTTGTTGTTGTTATTGTTTATAATGGGATTTAGGGGCTTGGGCCATCTGCCCTCATCACTTCCAAGGAGGCAGAGCCATGTGTTGCCACCTCCATCACACACAGCCACTGCATGTTGGCAATATTTAAAACTCTCAAAATGAAAAGAAATAACATTTTTTGTAGCCTTTTATCTCCATGAATTATACAGTAGTTATTAAAGCTGACAAACAGCTATTACTCGCTGCAAGCAGCAATTCTAGCTTTTCGTTCACTTTGGTCAAATCATTTTAATGTGTGTGATGATTAAGTAACACTGTTGAATTTAATTGCTCCTGGCTTGCGTATGTCAAAACAAGAAGCAGCTAGATTCAGAAAGAATGGAGCTAAACTGGTGTTATAAATGTCACAGATGCCACAGAAATGCAGCAGGAAGGAGGTAATCTAGACCTTTTCCTTATCCATTGAGGAAAGCTAGACTAGCTCATCTAGAGCTTTAAATTCTCTTAAATTGCCATTAAGGAAGATTCTGCCTCACCTCTTGCAATGTCTCCATTCCATGGCTAGGGCTGTTCTTAAGAAGATTGCATTAATATAAAAATCTTTACCTTCCATGTTTCATATCTTTTTATTGCCCTTCTATGAATGTACATGAAAAACAGACTATTGCTACCTTTCTCAGTATCGATCATTTAAATTTCTGAGGATTAATCATGCTGTCTCTCTTAGATTTTTTGCAACCCTACTTTTCCAGTGTTTTTTGTAGATCACGTTTTCCAGGCCGCTGCTCACCCACACTGGTCTCATTTCCAGTCATGAGCGTCTCTCCTTAAGCACATTCCAGCAGAGGCCCTTTCTGGCAGTGTCACCATTGATTCCAAGTACCTGATCTATGCTTTGCCTATGAGGGTCAACGTTCTGATGAAATTTGATTTAAATCCTTTCAAGCACCCATTTTGGTGAGGAAAAGAGGAAAACTAGTAAGTTCTCTCTTTTGCAGTGACAAGTCACAGAGCCATTCCCATTTTCTAGAGCTGAGTAAGAAGAACTTGCTAATGCTCTTCCTGGTGGCACCCTAGTGTCCCTGCTGGGCCAGCTCTTACACTGCCCAGTGGGGTGGCTGTGCAGCAGAACGCTTCACTTGTTTCAGAGGTTTCACTACAGCCAGGCATCATGCTTTATCCAGCTGTTGTCCTTCTATTTTCCTTTGCTTCTGCTGCTGTTCATCTCTGCACTGCACCATGTATTATTTTTAACCTTTCCCACAAATTAGAAGGGCAACAGGTTGTTCACAGGAACACATGAATTTCCAGCAGGGAGTTCTCTCTGTCCTCGCTATGCTGGTGTTTTCCAAGCTCCTTCAAAATTTAAATTCAGAAGCACTCAAAATGTCCTACTTTTGCCCATCTCAGTAGAGGCAGGAACCTGGAAGGGCAAGCTATCCAGGAGTGCTGCCCATTTCTGTTGACAACATAGAACAGCGCAGATGCAGACATGAAGGAAGTGGAGAATGTAGAAATTTCTATGCCAAGACTATCAGAATGAATAAAATTTTTTTTCCAAAATCTAAGCGTCAAGGATAGTGAAATTATTGGTAGCCATTACAGCTACTTCAGAATCCAGGCTAACATACCTCTGCTCTTGTTATCCACAGAGCAGACTGAATTAATTCTTCCCCAGTTATGGTGCCCCTAGAGACACAGGCTTTGGTTACCAGGACCTATGGATGGTTGTGGATATGTTGGTACACTATATATGTATGCATGAACTTCCATTCAGCTATGGAGAAGAAGGCTGGCCACAGGTAACTGGAGTTCATCAAGAGGGACAGCCAAGTGGACTTGATCTCCTGTGCTGCTCCTCTTCCCCATATTAACATGGATTTGGGAATTTTAGTTTGAGAAGAACTGTAGTCATAAGACATTCGATACACCAGTGTCCCAATGCAGTGAGGAAGATGGGGCCTAAATGCCCTTGAACCAATACTTCAAGGACAAAATAGTCCCCAATCTTCTATCAAAGTATGAATGTTCATAGTTCCTCAGATAATGGTGCTTGCCATAAAACACTACTACAGACATCATGCTAAAAAAAATAGACAGGGGTCACAGTTCACTTTTTGCTTTCTTTCTCACATTCAGTTTTAGATTCCCTAAGTATATTGTCCTTTTCCAGATAAACCCCGTTGAACAGATATAACCTGAGAGTTTAACATGTGAAGGGAACATTTCTTTTGATTTTAGTTACAAAAATTCATGTGGATGAAATTTGATACAATAAAGTCTTGTTGGTATCTGTTTTCATTCATTTGCCTGATTACATAAGGAGAGGACAAGCACATGTTCATATAGGGCAGGGTGGGAATTCAGGAGCTGCTAAATGGGACTCTGTTACCATTGATATGGCTGGTTAAATAAACAAGGAAAAGGATCTGTGTTCACAGGAGCTAAATGTAGGTAATAGAACTGGGCTTCAGGAATTCCAAGTTTTTTTCAATTAAAGAAGCCAAAAAAAGCAAGGAAGGAAATTCTAAAACAATGAAAATTATGTGGAAACTTGTACTGGTAAAAATACTGAAGACTAAATAGAAATAATATTGCCTCAATATGCAAAAAGTGGCATGGATCTTCTTAAAAGCATCATCCTATGAGTGTTTTTAAGTGTTCCCACAGAGAATAAAGATAATACTCTGGGGTGAAGAACAGAAAGATGTCTAGTGCTGGCAAGGAGAAGTCACAAAGGAAGGAAATTTGCTGGAAGTGAAATGAGCTTGTAGCTGGTTGCACTATCTGAGGTAGGACAGGGTCTAACAAGAAGGCTCCTTCAAACACTTCATGCAAGGAATTTTTTACCAACACACCATGTGGTTGTTGTTGGAAGCAGTAGTTTTAAGAGCACACCAAAACACTAAAAATATACTGTTCCCCATCAGACATACATAACCCCACCTCCTTCAAGCCTCAGCTATCCAGGAGCAAGATGCCACTGTGTGGAAACACATGACAAAATAGCAATAGCAGAGGGATCCTCTTGCCAGTGAAGGTACTAAAGCTGTGCTCTGGAGTGCACACAATGGTTCCCTCACTGGGTGCTGCTTTAAACCTTTTGTGCTTTAACTGATCTAAAGCTACTCTGCATGGAGAAGGAACAGCTGTCTCAGAAAGCTGGGAGGTATGATGGAAACAGAGTACATAAACTGTACAGTCCTGCTTACATGATGCTGTTAATACAGCTCCCTACAACATTCTACCCCTTTACATCCATCATTTACTGAAGGACCAAAAATTCTGTGAGCAAGTTCAAGAGACTGAGCTAATTGAAGGTTACCAGCTTCAGCTTAATTTCAGTTAAATCCCAATTAAACTGATACACAGTCTATCCCATACAGTTTGTGCCTACCTGTTTTCTCCATCTGCCTTTTCACAGAATCACAGAATATACTGGATTGGAAGAGACTCATAAGGAATTGAGTCCAATTCCCTGCTACTTGCAGGACTACCTAACACTCAGCCACATGACCAAGAGCATCATCCAGATGCTCCTTGAACTCTGACAGGCTTTTACACTCCAGTGGGCAAGCAGTCCTTGTTCAGAGGATTGCAGGTGTAAAAAAAGTTCCCAAGATTTTTCCTTCACATAAATTTCCCTGATTTTTATGATTTCTTCTACTTTCACTTATAAAAAGCCATAAGGGTCCTATAGGGGCACTCAAATTGATGGGGAGTTTTCCATCCTGTAGAAGGCTGAGATACTGCAGAACATCCCCAGCAGCTCTAAAACACACTTATCTGTAGATAGGTATTTTGTGGGCTCTCAGTGCACACAAATGCAAGTCCAAGTTTTGCATAATTAGAGAAAAAATTATCTTGCAAAGGTGCAAGGAAGAAATGTTTCATGACTTTAACAAGAATGGGATAATTCTGGTTAGAGATACCTGAAATGGCAAAGGAACATGGGTTTCCAAATCACTTAACTTTCAAAATACCCTGCCAAATGGTAAAACAATCACAGTAGTAGCCCTGTGAAACACCTCAGTTCTTCAGACATATTTTTCCACTTGCAGAAAACTCCCTCTTCCCTCCAATGCAAGTCTCTAGAGATGCCTCAGCAGTCCACTGGCAAGTTGTGTTTCTCCATCTGGAATATCCTTCTCGAACTCTCATGTTCTTCCTTAGCAGCGTGTTCCCAAACAAAAACTGTGCTTTTCTTGCCATTAGTGCATCTTGCACTTCCAGACCACTCAACAACTGCAAAAAGTGAGGTGATCTTTGACTTGTAAATTTCAGGGTTTTTTACATGGAGAGGGTGCTTACTGTTCCAAGTGTGGAATCCAAAGGCAGCCAGCACGTGGTGTTGGAGAGGAAGCAGGAGGCTCCTATACTTTTATCTGATGATGTTTTCTTAAAGCAGAGGCTGTTAAGCTCTCCCATGAATCCTCTTATATCATAAATCAAAACCATTATAACACTATGATATTCTATTAATTTATTTCATTTCGTAACAGCCTGGTGCAAAGAGTCTCACCAACAGCTTCATTTTCCCTTTCCTAAGCACTCTCTCCTTTAGCAGAGTTTCAGATCACACCATAGGGTGTCACTCGCTGCAGAGGGAGCTGGGCTGCTTTTGTTTTCCTTCATGCAATACAGCTTTTCACAGGCTGGTGTCAATGCTCAGATCTGCTGCTCCTTTTCATTCTGGTATGCAGCTCACACATCACACACTTTGGCATGGTCTCACCATCAGAACTACATAATCCTTAGTTATGATAATCTTTGGATAAAAATGTTCAAGTATTTTAACTAGAACTGATTAGAACATCTGGGAATGATGAGCTGACAGTTTCCATGGCATTCTGTGGTATGTTTTGGACATGTTTTACATTCCTAGTTTCTGTGGAATAACCACATTTTCATCATTCTGTTCCCAGAAGAAAATCAGTTTTGCTTCCCTACCATGATACCCTAACCCCCCACAAGAGTCAATAAATAAACTGTCTCTTCCACGTTTCAGCTGAGCGAAGAACAAGTACTCTTCCACTGAGGCCCCTTACTCATCCATGTTACACTTTATTGGGATTCTTCACAATCCTTCAAATCTGAACTAACCTCAGCTTTCTGCCACACTTCACCAACTCACATTTCTGTCTTTAGGACACAGGTTTGCCTTTGAAGGACTTTCCTATTTGAGAAGCTACTGAACAGCAGCCCTTTATTTTCTACTGCTCTCTTCATACCTTTGAAAAAATCCTTGCAACTGGAAAAACACCATTTAGTTTTGCAAAACTTGACATAGTTTCTCCCAGTAACTTTAAACTCCTGTCAGTACTCTATTAAATCATATTTTTCCCCATTTCCACCTGGTGCCATTCTCTCCTAGTTCATAAGGCAGCCTCTAGCACCAGCCCTCAAGAAAGACCTTCACAGCCCAGTCTAATTTTCCAGTCTAGCAGCCCTTCAAAACAATAACTTCATTTGTTATTCCCAGTAACTGAATTATTTCACTCTACACTGTTACGTCAGGTTAATTCTGCCTGGTACTGGTGATTTGTAAAAGTATTCACAAATTTTCCACCTTGTCTTGAACATTTCCAATGCTGTTGAGATCTGATATTCCATGATTGCGATGGGCAAGGAAGCAAATTTTAGGATAATTTTTTTTTTTTTGTGAAATCTACAACTGATTCCACACTCATCTAAAAATGCAAAACCATAATCAAATGCTCTCTGGACAGCTGGGTTCATGTTCAACCAGAAAAAGAAATGAAATTGTGTTGTTCTTTGTAAATAAATTTAATATCCAGGCTGTAATCCTTCCACATGAACTAACAATTTCTCTGTAAATGTCTTCCATGTTCTGTCTTAAAAGTAATTTACCTGTAGCTGAGCTAGTATGTCCCCAAATGTCTGGACAATCAGAAATAATTTCCGACCACATGCTGATGCACGGTTTTCCTAAGCTAAGCACTAGTTATTTTTACAACACCCTTAACACTTAGAACTTCCCTCATTATAGAAAAAGAAAAGTAAATTCTATTTTTTCAAATTCTTCCTCTGGTGGTTTTAACTTCTGAACTCAATTAACTGGAATTAGAAAAGGTCTGCTCACTTCACAATCAGGTTCCAAGCCCGAGAACAGCGGAAGAACATCTAACGGGAGAAAGGCTTCCGTGACACGCTGTCACTGCAAACGACCTCAGACTGCTGGCTCAGGATATTCTCTGTCACTGCAGAGCACGCACCCCCGGCGCCCATTCCCACAGCAGCCATTTATTTCACTTCAAACACACACCATCTTTTGTTTCCTTGAGTCAAACAGCCTCCCTGACTGCAGAGGCTGAGCACACTGCAGGGAGCGGCTGCTGCCGAAGTCACAGCCCTTCGGCTTTCTTGGAAAACTGCTGGCAACTTAGCGGCCTCCTCGGGATGGATCCCCCTCAAAAACCCCTCCTTTAACAGAAAACTCCATCTCGAGAATTATTGAGCCACAGAACGGCTCGAGGCGTTGAATCCAGAGCCATTCGCAGCACCACTTAGCACATAATTAGCAACCTCCAGAGAGCACACCCTTCCCTCCTGTCAGGAAATACCAGCATCCTACAGCCCGTGCAGAGCTGGGAACAGCCATTGTGCCGGAGCCTGTGGCGCCTGCAGATCCCTTTCCCCCGTGTCCGAGAGGGCAGCTGTGGCCTCAGCCAGCTCGCTGTGCCCCTCCCGCAGCCGGGCCCGGCCGCACAAGCTGCAGATTGGAACCGCTGCAATTTCATCTTCGCTTCTTGGAAGGCATCCAGCAAGGGTCGGGCAGCTCCGCGCCACCCTTTACCCTCCCAGGAACACCTCTCCCCACAGCTCCCGCCACCTCACGCAAGCCGGTGCCTCACTGCACCTCCACCGGCACAACTCCGGGAGGATCTCCGTCTCTCTAAACACAATTGCTTTCTCCCCTCAGGCACCAAAGAGCGTTTTCTGCTAGCGCAGCTCCGGGCGCCTCAGGAGGACGAGGCGCAGCAGCCGCGGAGCTGAGGGCAGCCCCTTCCCGCGCAGCGCCGTAGCGGGTGCGCAGGGCCCGGCAGGAACAGCCATGGTGAACCCAGCGGATCGCAAAATAACCGCCCCCGCCCTGCCAGGGCAGGCAGCCACACCAGAACCTCCCCCAGCACTGCCAGAGAGGCCCGAGGGCCACAGACACCTCTGTGTGCTTCAGCAGCTGCTCCATGGTATAACGCCTGCATTTAGAATTATCCCACATCCGAATGGTACTGCGAATGTATTTAGTACTTTTAATTCGAGCTCACTAGAACTGAGAAGATAAATAATCGTAAATAACTCAGAAACTGTCAACTAAGTTGTGCCACCGGGTAGGTATTTATAGCAAAAGCAGATCTGCAGTAACGAACAGGGCACAGATCACTTCCTCAGCAGCCCAGCCTGCACGTGTCCTCCAAAAGGGAGCTGAAACAAGGGAGAAACACCAGTCCCGAACCTTCAGTGGTCTAAGAATCCATTTTGAGATAAAATTTCTGGAAGAACAATTTCAGTTTACTAAGAACATTCACTATGTTCTAAAATTGCCATATAGCGCATATAACTTTAAATTCGCTGCAAAACCGTAGTTTGCAACTAAAATAGTAGAGAAGGCAGAAAGGGTTGTTTTGGGCTTTTTTTTTGCCATTCTCTCCATGTTGTAAAATGAATAATTTCTCACTTTCATAAGGCATCCTGAGAGTTAAGTACAAAATAGACTATACAAGATGCAAGCTTGGTCAAAATTGACAGCATGTTTGCCCTTGTCTGAAGTGCTCGGAGAAGCATAAATATCTAACAGTCCAATTATAGTGTGAACTGTAAGTCACTTATTTTTGCATGTTCAACCCTCCTGTAGTCTTCAGTAAGAAGGCTACAATTAAACAAAAAGACTCCTGGCACACCTTCTACGTTATAAAAACAAATAAAACTTTACCATATAGACAAGAAAACGAATACTAAGGCTTCTGAAGAGCTGTTGCAGACAGATCTCCAGCACTGTCAATCACATTTTTGGGGTTTTTATTTTTCCAAGGACAAAAAGTAGAACATCAATCTATTTTCTTTTAATCTTTATTATAAACAATTTTGTAGTTTTCAGAATGGGGATCGCTACATATTCGATAAAATCATCAAATGAATCAGTTTTATATTTTACTATATTAAATCAGAACCAGCAAAACAAGTATTTTTCTAAAGGATTTAGTCTATTGCAAGAAGAACAGCTTTACAAACATGGAATTAAAGATACACATTTGATCATATATACATAAGCAGCTGATGACACTCTGGACAGAAACATACAAGGAACTTTTTTGCACATAAATAGATTTTTAAAAGTGTATTTTTTCACATGTGTACAAAATTATTTTGCTTTCTATACTGAGAAAAGTTCTTGGAGACAAACAAGGATTTCTAAGAGACAAAAGCCCACATAGGATGTGGGCTGTCATGCACACAAGAATGCAATAGTACAATTTACACAGCATTCTTATACAGTACTTGAGCTTCTTATATACATACTTACAAGACACTTTTGTACACGAGATGCCACTTTAGCAATTTAAATGGCATCTCCCCTGAAAGGCTGCATTAGTTCCAGTGTTTGTATAAAAGATAAAACAAGTTTCAAAAGGCAGCACCACTCTGCAGAGTCAAGGATCCCCTAAGCTGCAGCTATAGTGAAGGCAGTGGGGTAATTGTGCTGGCTTCTGTGTTTACACAGCCCAAGTGGGAAAGGTTGAGATATGACCCTTGAAGTCTATACAATACCTTCCATAAGATGTGTCTGTGGCTAGAAAAATAGATTTTACCAGATCCATAGCTAAAGCCACACACTTTTGCTCTTCATCTCCATGCTGAAGTCAAGCATTTGCTTCTGTCTTTGGGGGAGAATTTTGGTTTTCATATGTCCTTTTCAATATGGTTATTTACCAATGGTGGGGCTGAGTTTAGCACACACAGGACCTGTGAAACTTTTCTTTAATGCATGCAGAAAGGGTGCACAGTGCAGCAATGACAGAGGACCCTGCTACTCTTCTGCTGGACTAGGGAATGCTCAGAACCTGTGAGAATCAGGCGCCAAGTCTGCTGTGAGATTAGGTCAGGCTTCCACTTTGTTTTAGGCACAACAGTGTCAGAAGGACTAGGGTTTTGCTCCTTGATTCTCCTAATCACACTTTGTCCAACTAGGAAACAGTACCCAGAGAATACTCAGAGCAACCTACAGGTGATGCCTTTTAAGACCTGACAGTGTCTAGATGAATGGTACCTGGACATCAGCCATACCAAGCACCCATATTACAGCTACACCTGTGGCTTACACACAGCCATACTCATACCAAACTGTCTGCTGATCCCCCTGGGGGTCAGGAGACCCAGGAGTGCTGTTGGAGCTGTTTGCTCTCACAGGCTCCTCTACAGCCCCAGAGCTGCTTTCCAACAGCTTACCCTGGCACTTGGTAAGCATGGCATCACCCTGGCCTTGTCCTGGGGAGGTATTTGCCTCAGTGCTGCTGCAAACAGCTCTGGCAGGGGCCACTGTGGCCACCTCCTCAGTACGAGGTGCTGACTTGGGTTTGACTTTTGAGGGAGTATGGCATGCAGATGAGTAGTGTTGCCCGGGGTTCACACGCTCTTGCTGCTGGACATTCAGATTGCTGGTGGATGCAGTTGGTGAGGCAGAGAACTGATGGAAGGAGAGTGGCCTCTCATCTTTTGGTGGGACCAGGGAAAGGCGCCTCGCATCGAGCTGCCGACAGCGGGAATCAACACCTTGCACAGAACCTGCCACCTTTGCAGACTGCGGCCTCTCTCTTAAGGGTGCCTGGGAGCTCGCTGGCACAGAAGCCCTGGTGCTCTGACAGACAGTGTCCTTGCCCCCACGCAGCTCTGCTCCTGACTTCTGAGGGCTCTCCTGCCTGTAGGCCTCTGGGCCAGCAGCCCTGAGGAGGTCTGCAGAGGCCAAGCTGAATGCCCTGCTCAGTGACGTACTCCTCCTGCTCACGGCTCCAGGCTGCTGAGGCTGGGCCATCTGCCGCACCCCGCTGGCAGACTGGTGCTGTGCTGGGTGAGGAAGCTTAAGTGACCCTTGGGGGTTTGCCAGAGCATCAGGTTCAACGTGTCTGAGGTTTGGCTTCATGTAATTATCAGGCTTAGCCGTTCTTCCTTCTTCACCAGCCACGGCTATCTTCACAGTTGGAGCAGCAAGACTAGTGGGCATCTTAGCAGCCTCCTTTCTGGATGGCTGAACCAGCAAGTTTCCGGTAGCTGAAGGCTCATTTGCTTTCCTAAAATAATCGCCGAGCAAGTCATCTCTGTTAGTGGAGGTGTCCTGGTGTGAGAAAATATGCATGTCACATTAATGACAACACTTTTTGTTTAAAGAATCATGCAGAACTCTGTATTCACAAAATCTTCCTTTCCACTTAATTTAAACCAAACAGTAATAGTGGAAACAGAAGAGATGAATGTTTAAAATGGGTATAAATCCAATTCAAGGAATAACGTGCTTATTGTAATTAGATTGTGACAACCTTGTTTGCCAGGTTAATTGTCATAATTTTAAAATCATTTTGGTTGCAACCTGGACAGCAGCTCTTTTGCTTCCTTTCACATCAGCCGTTGTCACTTTAACATCAGTATCATATTGATGACATCAGCCATTGGTATCAGCAGATATCAATTATGTCTGTCATATTCCAGAATACAGTTCATCTGGATAACTCTCTACTGTAACTTCAGGAATGTAACAGAAGTCAATACCTTGCGGAGATGTGCTAGCATTACAAAGAAATTTCATTCCTTCTCCATTGATTCCCTTCACCTCTCCAGTTCCATATACTGTGTATGTTAAGAGCTGCATGTACAATACAATGAAATGTACAAAAATTGTTTGCCTACAATGAACTTGCAAATTTCAAGTCAGACAATTAACCTGGCAGTAGAAGAAAATATACAGTGAGTACTTCATGTGGATGGTCCATGCAATCCAAAAAACGGTGATGTTTGATCAGCTGGCGTTGTACTATTAGTAAAAGACATGCTCAGAACAGTTAAGGGACATGCTGTCATTACAAACAACAATGCTGAACAAGCATTTGGAAATGATCTGTGTGGTGTATTTCAGTGATGCTTTTGTTTATATCTGAGAATTTTGAGTATATGAACTTTGAGGCTGAGCAAGAGCTTATGTCCACTGAGCAGGGTCAGCAGGTAAAGAGAATATTAATTAAAATAAAATAGTATTTGGCAAAATACAGCAAATTCCAGAATTTCTAGATCATGAAATTTACTTCTTTACTCTTCTCTAGGGAGCATGTTTAAAGCTTAATACACTTATTTCACTTGTGTTCCAAATATTTCTTCCAGTCAAAAAACTCATTTTCCATAAGCAAACGCCATCAATGGTAATAGTGCAGTGTGAAGATTTCTTAGTTCAACTAAGTGTTAAACTGTTAGGGTTATTTTTAACTTTATTCAAACAGCTGTTACAGACATTAGCATTACAGAATGACGAGTCCTCCAAAAACATGCATGTATGACCAAATGCTGCAAATACTTTATAAGCAATTAATGCAAGTGATCTGGCAGCCTTTAAGGTAACAACCAGAATTCACAGTATGCTTCTATAGGTATTAATATGCTAGCAAAAGCTGTGGTAAGTCAGGAGCTGTTGCCTTCATAATAAGAACAATGGATACCCTGGGGATATAGAATGAAGCAGATCTCCTATTTCCCCTGCCTGTTCTGTGCCTCATGCTGTCAGGATATGAAACGCTGAGGACCAATTCGAGTGACTGCGAATGTTCCTGATGAATGGAAGGACATGGGGAGTAGCAAGAGGAATACAGTGCATCAGCTTCTAACAGAAATTGGTGTAATGAAATCATTTCACTCTCATTTAAACTGCGCCGATGCTGAAAAGGAACAGGATGACAGAAAGAATGAAAATGGACATGGTCAGGTAGTTACAGACACACAAAAGTAATAGTTTTAAACATCTCTAAAAGCTTAGAATTGTACTTAGGGTAATGAGGGAATAGGAGGTACATTTCAACATTACTGTGAAAATTCAAGGACCAGGATTTACTGATGCCATGAAATAGCACAGCTCTGCTGATTTCAGTACTTTTACCATGGCATTCATAAAACAGAAATCTCTGTTCACTTACGCTATCAATTAACTGCTTTTAAGATATTAACCTGTTCAATAGTGCACTGCCTCACTATTGTACAGCATGTCTGAGGAGTGAAAGACAAATGCTATCTTGAAAACAAACATTTAGTTCCTGAAAAAAGCACTTCAATGTGCAACATATTCTTACAGTTACTGAACCAACAGGGCAGTATCAGTCAAAACGAAAACATAGTGAAAGAATCAAAAACTTCCTACTGCAAGAAAAATGGCCTTTCTCAAACACACTGATATTTTCAGATTTTTTTTCAAACTGTTTTAACAACTGTATTTTGCACTTCAACTGAAAACTATTCTAGGTTATCATTCCTAATTATAGATTTAGCAGCTGAAAATTACAGAGAAAACTTATCAGTTTATAAATAAAGATACCTGGAGCTGAGAACTGATGATACAAAACCTTGACCACAATTATTTGCTAGCAAAAAGCCCCAGCAGTTCAATACAGAGTACTTGCAGTCGATTATCTGACTTGCCACAGCTGATAAACAAAAATAAATTAGCAGAGTGCTACATGCAAGCTAATTTTACCTTAGTTATTGAAACTCTCATTTGTTTTGCAAGATTTGATAGTACTTGTATATATGAACAAGGATCATCTTGTCTCTGTTTCCTTCCCTATGCCCTCATCCTCCTAATTCAGCTCTGAACAGTTTTTTGACATCTGAAATGGGCTATCTAGCTCTATTTACTTACACTTGGTAGAGACAGACTGTTGCTCTCTTCCAAGAACTCTTCCAAAGTTACCATCTCACTGCCAGGTGAGGCAGATCGCTGCCTGCCTGCGTGAGACTGGGATGGATTGCTCCTCTGAGGTATATCACCAGACATCAAACCATTCCTGTGGGAGGAGGACTCATGCCTGCTGCCAGGGCTTAAGAAAGCAGCAGCAGAGTGAAGGGAATACGTATCTCGGAGCAAGACTGGTGCCTCTCTGCTTGGTACCATATCTTCACTGCTGAGGCTCTCAGTTCTACCATGGATATGGTCTAAGGAACCTGAGGAGAAGCATAAATACCATTAATGGCACTGCTTTGACATAATTTCAGTAGCTTTCACACTCAGGTAGGAACTTATCATCCAGGGCTGTTTCCACACAGACTGGGTGGCATTCTTTACCTTCATTTTTTTCTCCTACAGAGCTCAAATCAATTAGAGCTTTGAAAAATCAGGACGACGAAATATCTTACAGCACCTCAAACAAGCACAACTACTTCACCAAAGAATAAAAATACCACTGGAGGCTAATAAGCCTTATATTAGTAAGATAATATTGGGGTGCCTCTTTACAACCTGTGTGCCATAGAAAGATCTCCCAGTCTTGGCTGTGTGATCTGAGAGCTAGAACCTGACGTGGAAAAGCAGAAAGCAGATTTTTCCACAGTATCAGGTCTCTTGGCATTCTTCAAGGATGCACAATTTGCAAAAGCAAATCTCCAGAGCACACTGGTTCTATACACAAGCTGTGTGCAGAGTAAGAACCACAGAGATCTCTTGTTGTAGAGAGTCTAAGAGTGGCCTGATATTTCCCACAATACGATGCCAGTCAGACTGAAGCAAAATCCGACTGTTTGCCTTAAAAGCCACCCCTTGCCAGAATCAATCTTAGAAAAGCACTTCTTGCCAGCAGTTTTGATTCCCAAGACAGCCATGTCCAGACTGCATAATCACTACCATTTCAAAACAAGTCTTCAAAATTAATTGCAAGGAAAATGGCATTTTACACACAGTTTCACAGAATTTCACTTCCTGTTTGTCACAACTCAGCTGCAAAAGCTTTACCTTTCAAATTGAGAGGTGAACTACTGCTGGAAGCGTTCCTACTGCTCTCTAAACTGTTTGGCCTGGACACTGAAAAACACAAATCAAGCATTGAACAAACAGATCTTAAGTACCTCTGATTCTCTGAAAGCCTTGGCTACAGTCTCCCTTCTGAAAATAGGACCTGTGCAACTAAGTCACTTTGAAAACATTAACAACATAATACACACAGGATGCCAAAATCTGGACAGAGTAGAAAACATCCTCATTTTTCAAGTTGTTTAGGATCCATCTTGCTTATCTCATTTTTTGCACAAAGAAATATGTTCTGGATTTTTACAGTAACTATAAAGTAATGCAGATACTGAAAAAGTTCAACAGTAAGTTGCTGTCTCTTTTTCAATTTTCTTTGGAAGGAACTGGAGGTGGCCAGCTTGCAAATTCGGATTTCTGCAGTCTTCTAAGCAGGCAGTGCTGCTGCTTCATCAGCATTCCCACTGCATCCACAAGCCCCACACCAAATTTCTCTTACTGCTAATTCACTCCCTTAAGAAAGGAATTAAACATTCTCCAGAAAAATCAACAACTAATCTGTAGGACATGCATTAAAAGGTGTGTTGGTGGTGGAAGGCAACTTGCCTCAATGCCAGCATTGTTTTTAAAAGCTTCAACAGAAGACCAGAAGCAGTTAGAATCCCATTCCCAAAATGGTGCTGAATTACTACACCTTCTTCTGTAAGAAAAATGCAACTAAAACACTCCAGGACAGCTCATATGGATGCAATCAAACAAGTCTTAACACAGATGTTTAGAGCACTCACACATGCTACAAGCTTACCATGCCGTCTGCTGCTTGCAAACTCCACCTCCGGGGACTGTTCACAGAGATTATCTTCTGAATTACAGCCTGGAAAAGAACATAAAACTTAAAAGGCCAATTGAACACAGAAAGGTTAATCCTTCAGGTCTGTCTCCCAACACATTCTAGCAGTGCAGAAGACTGAGGTGATCAAGAGGGTTTTATAGACCCCATCTTCTAAACACTGGGCAGGGAACCACTGAAGAACTGACACCCAAATATGCTCTGCCAAGTTGATGACATTACAAGAGTGAGTAAACCCCACACCTCATTAACTAAACCATTCAGCAGATAAAGCAGGAGTGAAAATATTAATGCTCTTGTTTTGTACTTGAATGCCACTTGTAGCCTTGCAGGAACTATGAAGCAGCCTGCCTGGCACTACTAGCTGCTGTATCAAATGCACACACACCTTTTGGCCTGCTCTGGAGCCGGGAGATGGGGGTGGAAGTGTGCACGTGAATAGCTGAGGTTGAGTAAGTCCTGGGACCCATTTCCACACAGCTGGGCTTTGTTGCAGAGTCTGCTGAGATTTCAGCATTATCATTGCTGCCTCCGTGATGGGAATTCCTTTTTTGCTTTAGGTCCATTAGCACTGGTGGGGAGAGAGGTAAATGAATAAGACTCAATGAAAAATAGCATTAGGGGATTTGTATTTATCTGCCCATACAAACATGACAAACAGGCACGAAGAAACTGCACAACAGAGGCGCTAGTTTGGCAAGCTTTTCCATAAACAGTGCAGAAGTGGATAGGAAATTTCTGCCACCAGCTTGTCAATCATGTGTGCTCTCTGTAAAGTGTGGGAGAGTGACAAGGGCTGCTTAATGCTGGTGGGAGGGTTGATATTATACATGCAACAATTACTGTGAAAGGAGGAAGAAAAGGAGCAAAGACATGAATCCAGAAAAGATAAGTGAGGTGTGAAATTCCCGTAACATTATTCCTTGTAGGTGCATTTTATAAGAACTTACTTCAGTAATAAAATAGAATAGGGAAAGAGTGACAGTAGTCATGCTCTTACTGAAAGAAAAATAATGCAGATTTGAAAATTATCTATCGTGATCTGTGCACTAAGCTAACTGCTTTCAGGTTTGTATCTTTGCTGAGGGTAAGAGCTCAGTCTTTACAAGGCTGAAACTCTGCTCTTACAATGTCCTGGTGCAATGATTTTCAAGTGGAGTTCCTGGGATCTTAGCAGGAGAACAACAAAAACTGTCTGCTAGAGTATTATTTAGATTAAGAATCTAAAAAATTATTTTCTACTCATGAAGCAGCTTAATTAATTTCTTGTAATGTCAATGTAAGGCTTTAAGGCACACATAGAACAAAATTTAAACAATTTACTGCAAAAAACACCCCTAATTAGATGCAAGATTCTAGATTTTATATATTTCTACGGAATGATTAAGTAACAGAAACTAAATGTTGAAAATGCAGCAGAGTGCAGCAGTCGAAATAAACAACTTGCAGAGACAATGGACAGACAGTTCAAAGCACAGAGCAGCTGTGAAGTTGTATTAGAGAAATGGACCAATGTGCTGTCATCCTAGGTGGCCCCTGGAAGCTGACTTCATTCAGGAACTGTATTTTCTCCCTAGGTCTGCGTGGGCTCCACAGACTGGGCCAGCACTTGCTCTCAGAATTGAAACATACACCATGCCTGCAGGGGCAACTACTAGCTAAAGCTTCACATGCAAAATCAGTATTTCTAATTGACTTTGTGACACTTAACACCTTCCATGGACGCTAAAAATATTAATTGCCCTGGACACTAATGTTCTCCACAAATCCCCATATGGGCAACAAAAAACAGGCTGTTCTGTCAGAGTCCCTGATTGTGCCCCTGGGGACAGTTCTCAGAGTGGGAAGGGAAACAAGATCTTCTGGCCTCTCTGCTGAGCCCCGGTAGCACACTGCCTGTGCTGCATCCAATTCTCTAACAGGGAGGGGACTGGACCTGCACATTCATTTCAGAAGCCACCAGGTCATGAATATTAGGCAACAAGAATTCTGGGCAATGGATTAATGAAGTTTATTCCCAGCCTTAAGAGAACAAATTAACATTCTTCTTCCAAAAAAATATGTTGAAACTGAAGCATAAGAAACTGAAACGTCAGCTCAAGATGAATTTTCTTAATTAGAAGTATAAAAACCTTGCTAAATATCAGGTCTGAATGTGAGCATCAAGACACTTGGCTGAGAATAATTTTTCCAGTAGCTTCCATTCTATATTCAAAGCTAGACTACTTAAAAGCAGAAAAAGGTGTTAAAAACCTGCCTTTTAAAATAATTTAGTAGCACAGACTATTGGAAAAATCTCTGGAACTTGAGAATATATTTTTATTTTAGTAGGACTACTACACTGTAGAAAGCATAGCAACAGCAAATCGGTTCAACACTTTAACTGGACACAATGCAAGTACATGACTGCAAGAAAATATTGAAGCGAATAGCAACTTCACTTACTTACAACATGCACCACAGCCAATATACATACGCAAACTGTATGCCTTGAGGTCCCCTAAAGTGTGCTGCATTGAAGAAATGATCCACAGTGTGCAATAGTGATTCATCTTCTACTGGAAAAATTAAGTCCATGTTCACTAATCTTTGCTTGTATTTAGAGTATTGTATAGACATGCTGAGTGTCTCTATCAATGTGCGTGTTCTTTTATGGCATGTGGGATTTTTTTTTTTATTTTTTTTTTTTACATTTGTCAGAAATGAATGAAGATAAATGCTACAGAGAAGGTGTTAGAAAACTCCCAGTTCCGGGAAAGAAAGAATTTCATTAGGAGAGGATGGGATGTCGGAAGAAGACCAGAACCGGAGCCGATTAGAGAAAGACTGATGATTCGATGGAGACTTAGGAGACTTAGGAGACTTTTCTTTATCCTTGCTTTTGCTTCTCAAAAAGGCAATCTTTTTGCGCTGTGCAGCTAAATTGTTATCACCCAGGTATCCCAAAAAGAAGAAGAAAAAAAATAGTAAAATAAAAAAGCCTTATAAATAAAATTTAAAATGTCTTAACACAGATTAAAGACTACACAACCAGTAAAAACATAAAAGTCTAAAACAATGACCAACACCTATAATGGAGGACTGATGAATGCATTGAATGCATAGCTAAACATATCGAATCTGATTCAGATTAAGGTATAGATTAACACATACACGCAATATTTAAGCAAGTCCACTCAGAAATTACAGTTAGATCATTCAAAATGTTTTTGCTTTATAATATCAAATTAAATTGGTGTACATGTTACTCAGCGATAACACACTCAAATTTCCTAGACGTCTTCTAGGCTTTAGTACTGGTGAGCCCCATTTCCACACGAGTTTTGATGTTTCACATAACATAAAATGAATGAAGCCCCAGAGACTTTCTGTTGTCTCTGGCACTTTACAAGGGCCTTGTTCTGTGGCAACCCAAGCCCAGCTTCCCATGCTGAACTTAGGATGCATGTTAAACACCTGGAATCATATGGATGAGCTTATTCCATAAAGCATCTGTTTTTACTTTAAGTGAATAAATGACCTCAAAGAATTAGAATACACAAAGGCTTTTACCCAATCAAAACAAAACCTTCAGACAGACAGATATTTGCAGTAGTTTATAACAAGAGTTCTTTTCTCAGCTACTCCCCCTTCTGTTTCCTAACCCCCACAGTTAATAGACAAGAATCAGTATTCAAATATCAATTTCAAAACTGCTTCTTGGAAAGTATTCCTGGAATATAACAATCTGTATATAGAAGCTGATAGAAATGATCTCAATAGAATAAAAAAGAGCTTGGGACATATATATTACCTTTAATAAGGATGAAGAGTATTTATTTTGATAAACTTTCTTTTAAATTTCCCATAATTAGGTACATCTGATTTACTCTATAAACTAACTTAACAGAAAATCATTCCATCCTCCTTATGTATTCCTTAGTGTTAAAAAAAATAATTTCATCATTTTACATGAAAAAATTCCTAGTTTAATTCTAAATCAAAACATGGTATTGTCCTCCAAAATTACCACATTATGACAAATTGGTTATTTACAATAAATGGGTTATTTGCTCTGCACGTGCACCACCTGCTGGCAGTGGCTGCCAGCCAGCTCATACCCCTCAAAGAGCCTGAACCACACACTATTCCATAATCCAGCTTTAAATGCTTTGCTGCAGAACCCCAGTAAATGAAGTACTAGAACCAACTTACTCAGTAACATGCAATACATCTGGGCAAAGAGAAACTGAAGGGAGAAGTAGCAGGTAAAAGGAAGAAAGCAAACTAAAACAAAACCAAACCTATTATCTTCTAGCATTTACTCAAATTTATAGTTTGGGGTTTTATGTATACTAAAACTTCTCTTGTACTAAAAAAAAACCAACCAACCAAACCCAAAACAAACCAAAGGAAAAAAAAAAACACAAAAAAACCCCAAAACAAACTAAAAAAGGACATAAAATATAATGTGATTTGGCATAAACATATCCTATATATTAAATCTTTTTAAAAACATTTTCAGGTCATGAATTTAAGCTGGGCATTCCTTACCTTTGTTTGAAGAACACCCAGGATTCTCTCTCTCTTCCACGGGGTTTGACCCTTGAGAGGTATTATCCTGAGCCTCGTGTTGGTGTTTCAATTTTTGGGAGGCAGATGGAGAGTTTACCATCTCTGAGGATTCAGCATGCCATGTGGAGCTTTCTGCTGCTGGTTTCGACCGATCCCTTGGAGTCTCCTTCTTTGGCTTGATTAATTTGACTAAGGCTCTGGCTCCAATCCAGGGGTTTTTCCTGATAAAGCAGGTTTTGTGAATGGAATTCAGAAAATGCTATAAGAAATACTCCCCCAAAGAAGTTTAGAGCTGTGCTAAAGCCATCAAGTCATCCTATATTTTTTTTTTTGTTTACTGCCATGAATTGGTTCAAAAAATGCACCATGAATTTCACAGCACTTGAGATCCATTTCTCTACTGAAGTCAAAATTACTTTTACAGAAATATTTCTTTAGCATGAGAAATGTGAGAAAGACAACTGTTCTCTCTGCTAGAAATCTAAACTACACATATGGACTACGTAAGATATTCTTACAGTGTGACTAACTCCACTACAGGAACAGACTGAGAAGGAAAAATGAAAGCTGCTTTGAAGCCTCTTTGCTAAGGTTATCAGTCAGAACTATGTAAAGTGGAATTAATTTGACTTTTTTTTGTTGTTCTTAATAAAATTTTAAGTCCCTTTTCTCCAACAGACTGGTTATCCCTTGCTTTGAAAGAGCAGCTCTGAAAGCTCCTAGTGCTGCTTCGTCACCATACTGGGAGCAAAGTGATTCTTTCCCAATTAATTTTGGGAGTTTCAGATTCTTGTATTAATACAGAGGGCCCCACATGAGGCCCTGTACTCTACATTAACACAACCTGCTGCTTCTGGGAATATCTTGCAGTGAGAGGGAAGAGACAAACGGAGACGACACCACCCTTATTTCAGATTAAGTTTCTGTTATCCCCAGTTATGGAAAGCCCTATCTTGCCCTCAATGATCCTCACGGCAGAACTGAATCCATGTGGAACTTACTTTTTTGGAGCAGGATCATAGAACTTGTACTGATCCATTATCTTCTCTTCAAGTTTTTCCTTATGTCTCCTTAAGGCATTCAATTTATCACTGTGAGGGGGAAAAGCATATCCTGAGTCATCTGTATGAAATCAAACAAAATAAAAAAACTGAAGGCCCAAAAGCCACCAAGAGAAGAAAGAGACTGAAATATCTTCTTATCCTGAACCTTCAGGATTCACAGTTTGTTTGGAGAGGACAAATACAAAAGCCTACCGACCATGCTGATGGGTGATTTTTTTGCAATAAAGCATGAAAGGTAAAAGAACAACAGTAGATGGTGGTGCAAGATTGCTAACTAATATCTCAGGAAGATTTTGTTTGGTGGGTATTAAGACTAACTATGTTTTTTACTGACTATTTTTTGACCTACACAGTGGAAGCTGGCAAATCTCATTTTCATTCAAGTAGTAAGGTAAATGTACTTCCATCATAGAACAGTCAGACACCAGATATCTGATACAGATCAGAGTACATCTGAACTGTCTTCAGCCTATTTCAGCAAACAATTTCTAACACTTCAACCACATAAGCCAGTACTGCTATAAACTCAACTCAGTAGTCCCACATCATCCTGATGTGCTTAAACTAAAATTCTTGGGATTAAGAACATTTTTCTTCTTTCTTTCATACCTATAAGAGAAATTCACTGCAGTGAAAAGAGGATTCTTTGTAAACACACACTATCTTTAAACAGCGTTATCTCACTTCAACATGTCAACCTGTGTATGAAGGACACAGCAACTTATGTTGATGTCTGTATCCTTAAAAACAACATCAAAACAGGTATTTCTTGAAATGCTAAGGAAAAAAGCAAGAAGAGTATGAATATTTGCTATTCTTCAGGAACTTAAATATAAAATTACTGACATAAGACTATTATTTTTGTTGCAACTTGGCTGTTTTCCAAAATCTTAAAACTCTTTCCCAACCTCCTCTTCTTTGAGAAGTACCACTGGGTTTAGCATTCCATCTTTTCTAACTGCATTTTCCACACAGGTTCATCTGTATTATTTGAAAGGAGCTGTATTTGCCTAGGTGTTTTGTGAACAACTCTTTGCAGTAAGGCAATGTGGAAACATTTTCTGCTTTCTCCCATTACACTTATCTCCTACCAAACATCCCCTTTTCCAACAGGTATCAAGAAGACCTATCATTCCACTGCCTGCTCTTCTAGTCCTGATAGATGATTTGTATTCTATACGTGTCTAGATTACTTATGGTTTCACAATTCAAATCCTTTTTTCTTACATGTACTGTTTCTGTTCTTCATGATACTGCTCCTTGCTCTCCATGTTCTGCTCCAACAACATCTGATTCTGCTGGCTCAGCATCTGAATCTGACTCAGGAGATGATGGTTTTCTTCTTCCAGATTTCCCTTTAGTCGGGACAGGAGCTATTAAACAAGACAAATTAATCTTTCCTCTTCATCCAGCTTCCCTGGAGTGCACCATAATCAAGATAACACAACAGCATGGCAACCTAAGATAAAAACCTATACACTTCAAACTATATGGGCGTGTTGTTACATAGTTTGACCTTCTATATACAGTATGTCAAAAGCTTCACACAATGAATGGCAGCTTTCTAACTCCAAAGCATCTGTAGCTGGGTATCTACAGCTACTCACCTCACAGTGGTTATCCAGCTTGGTCAGAGAGATATCCATGGATTGGTGCTGTTCTTTCAGCTCATCATAGCGAGCTTGCCAACGATTCAGCTCCAGCTGAGAGTTGTTCAAGGAAGTTTTCAGCTCTTTAGTGTGTGAATGGAGCCCTT